>NW_027361697.1:1216250-1824375 GCF_039654945.1 Dendrobates tinctorius
GTTACAAACTACTTCTCGTCCCATATCGATGTTCTCCCTCACAGGTCATTCCCCTTTGACTATTGGTCCTCTAAATTGGATGCCTGGCCTGAATTGGCACAATATGCCTTACAGGAGCTTGCTTGCCCTGCTGCTAGTGTGCTATCGGAAAGAGTCTTCAGTGCTGCTGGCTCTATCCTGACAGAAAAAAGGACCCGTCTGTAGACCCAAAATGTTGATGATCTAACCTTCATTAAAATGAACCATGCATGGATTTCAAAGGATTTTGTCCCACCTTCCCCTGATGACACATGGGTTGCCAGAAAAATAGCTCGCTTTTGTCCTCCTCTTCCTCGGACTTCTCCAATTCCTCCATTTGCAGCTGCTGAATGTCCAACATCAACATATGCCATTTTTTAAATCTCCCTAATTGGGCTGCCCCCCCCATGGCCGGGGTCACCACCTAGAGCACGCAACCGTGCGAGTGGCATTGCCCTGGACAGGTGGGTGGGCCGACTCTTGGGCGCCGGCACTGGCACAGGGTCCCTCATAGTGCAATCAAGTGTCTCTGACGGTGGGGGTGCACACCCGCCGTCAGACACAGCGGCGTACTATGAGGGGCCTATTGCCAGTACCGATGCCCATGAGTGGGCCCCCCTTGCTTGGGCAGGGCCCCAGCATTTGCAATATTTACCTCTCCCTGCTCCTCCGCTGTGTAGTCTGGGCTGTCAAATCCTTCCCTGGGACTGCCACTACAAATTTGGTGAACTGATAGATGATGGTTAAGACGTAGCTATGCCCTGTCCTGCTGGCCGGGCTTTAGCTTCAGATGATCAATGGCTTTCATTTCTTATGGACATCGACTCACAATGAGATGCAGTGGTGGTTTATCATCAGCTTTCACAGTTTTCCTACTCACAGACCTGTGACATTCCTGCCCTCATTTTTAAATGTGCCCTCTCATGCCAATCCAATAGAATCGCCTACAGCCTGTGGCTTCTGTCTTTTGCACTCCAAAGTTACATGACAGATCATGATAGGCAGTGAGGACTATGTCTACATCTCTCCCTGTGATCAAAATTTGATGGAGATGATTAACGGTGATGGGATCAACGGTACTGCGATACAGCAACCCTTTCTTCACAAAGAACTGTTTTCGCTGTCTCCACACACAAAGTAATTGAGGGTCAGCATCGCCTCTGAGAATTCTCCCAGGAGTTTTTCCCCTGATTAGTAATTCCTAAATTTCTGCAATCACTCGACTTTATATCTGTACTTTTATCCATCTCGTTTCCTCTTGCGGAGATCTGGACTGTCTTACTGAGACAGAAATATATATGAAGATTTAAAAATACCCCAACAGTGTATACTGGTGTACGTTTCAAAAACATTTCCTTTTTTCTACTTTTTAGATTGTTGTCTAATCCATACTGAGGCTGTGAGTGTCTTTGTTGGACTCCGGAAATAAACACGGAGATTTTAAATGTTTAAACTATGCTATATATACCTGTTATCTGGTGATACTGTACCCTTTCTCAACTTTCTGCAATCTTGCCGGATTCATACTGTGCCTGAGACCGTCTGAGTCTGCCTCCTGATTACAGATGAGTGGTGTTTGAGTGGAATTGTTGGCCAAGTTCAAATTCTAGCAGTTTTGGGCGGTGTTTTATCCGTTCGTCGAACTACAACACTTTGATTAAAATTCGGCTGTTCGAGTTTTCATTCGAGAACGTTTCGTTAAACAAAAGTGTATCTTTTTTTCACATTAATAAAGGTTTTCAATGATAATAGACAGTTTTAGGATATAGTAGTGGTGTCTGGTAGCCAGCGGTGTAGTACACCTGTGAAGGAGCAACACCGTGTGTGTTTCTAATAATTTTTTACCGCATATTGTCCTGAAAATCCTTTTGGGCCTAGTAACTGTGTCTGCTACTAAGAAGAGGAGCCCACCCGTGAACCGAGCTATGCCGCCTGTTTATGAAAGATCCAGTTTTTGACTGCATTTACACCACTTAATACTTTGGGCCTAGTAACTGTGTATGCTACTCAGCAGAGTTGGCCACCCGTGAACCAAGCTATGTCGCCTGTTTATGTAAGAACTGTGTGCTACTCATCAGAAGAGCCCAGCTGTTAAGCAAGCTACAGCACCTGTGGTTTGGACACTTAATTTTTTCACATTCTTTCTGGAATGCCGTTTAGGCCTAATTCCGGAATTACGGTTGACCTGCACTTACAGCACCTGTGGTTTGGACACTTAATTTTTTCACATTCTTTCTGGAATGCCGTTTAGGCCTAATTTCGGAATTGCGGTTGACCTGCACTTACTGGGAAATGCTTGTTCGCGGGGAAGAATTGTAATCCCAGATCCCCATCACTAACGGGGTTCATCGTGTTATCCGCACCTGTAAGCAATACATGCTGGTCCTTTCATTGTAGCACGCGTGCAGCCCGGGACATGTAAGGGCATGACAGACCTGTTATTGGCCGATCTCGCATGCCAGAGCCTCGCGTGTCCCTCTAGTAAGCTGGACGCGGATCGCGGGGCATGCCTGAGTCTCGTTCGTTAACGGAATTAAGCTTGCAATCTGTGCAGCTTTTTTGTGGATGGCATGGTTGAGGTTGCCAGTGTTGAGTCCAATTAAGCCGCAGGCTCCACTCCTGGTGGTGCCCTTCTGGACATTTCTTTAAGGTTCAGTTTTGCAACCATACTGCCCCCGGAAAGCAAACACTTTTCCTGACAGTGACATTCTGGTCAAAGAGCGCAATGACATCACGTCTGTACGCCCTCTGCCTAAACAGTCCAAGTGCAGAGAGATGGAAGATGGGGACGACGAGGAGTCCAGAGTACATGGATTCCTTAGCGAGGAGACTTATTTAATTGTTTTAAAGGTTGGGAGCAATTTTTGGGGAGCACAATACTCTGGAGAATGATATCTGGGGACCACCATACACTGGAGCATTCCAAAGGTGGACATCAGTCACTGGAGCAGCATTTACAGGGCCCATTATACACTGGAGCATTAGAAATGGAGCCCATTATATATGGAGCATTATTTGGGCCCATAAGACAGTGGAGCTTCATCCATGGTGAACAACATATACTGTAGCATTATGTGGAGCTCATCATATACTGTATGGAACATTATATAGGACCAATGATTCTGTATGGAGAAATATATGGGCCTCATTACTCTGTATGGCGCACTATGCGGTGGGCATAATACTGCATGGAGGAATATACTGTCTGTTTTTGGAGTTATTGGAGATTTTAAAATGGATATCAGTCATGTGATGTAAGAAGTGAAGTATTTTTCATTGTACTATACCGCTATTTCTCTGCCGTATCGGAGCATCATGAGTTGTGGTATGTGTTAAAGGAGCCCAGTGACACTCTTTGGCCCTGGGCCCACGAAAATCTGGAGCCAGCACTACCCCCCCCCCACAACTTTAGCCAAATAACCCCCAGTTTTCAATGCCTAACTATTATTATAAAGTAAATTAAGGTTGACAAGCTTAAGGAATAAGAATTGATGTTTTTGGCATTAAAATAGGCACTGTAGGTGTGTTTCCTGTCCTCCACTCACTGCCAACTATTCTTCCCCATTGACTTCCATTGGGTTTCGTGTTTCAGTCGTACTTCGACTTTTCACAATAGTCGGCCGATTTCGTTCGACCCGACTTTTGCGAAAGTCGTGTTTCGTGAAACCCGACTCGACCCGAAAAAAGGCAAAGTCGCTCATCTCTAATTCCCGTGCATTATTGGTATATCACCATTTCTTTGAGATCTCCCATTTAATATATGTATATGCATCATTATCCATTTGTCCAGCTGATAACTGCTTGCTAGTTACATGATAATTATTTTGCCCATGTACTGATGTCCATGTTTCTCCTCATTTGGGGCTTTACTGCTAAACTCATATTAAACTCATTACGGTATTGTTTTGGTCATAACGTTGCCATATTTATTCTTTATTCAATATTTTGTATTTTAATATTTAACAACATTATTAAAATGTATATCCTTTTAGTTACGTTTGGAGTTTTTTTTTAACTTAGATTTTTTCATATGAGATACAGTCTAGATGTAATAGTCTATTAGCAATAGTGCACTGTCATTACAGAGTGTGACCCCAAAAATCATTATGAGCTCCAAAAAAGCAAACACAAGAGGACCCTTGTCCAAAAAAAGCTACATGCGTCTGCAGTCTTTCCAATAACTAATCGGAAAGCACCCTTTAATGTCTTTATATTGACATCACATTTGAGACTACCTTTGGAATTATAAAGTATGTTGGGAAACTGTAACATTTGCTGCTGAATAGACTTACAATGGCATAAATTCCAACTGTCCCAAATTTGCCAAGCCTATGGGTACATGTGAAACACCTAGACTGCACTCAGATGAAGGAGAAGAAGAAGGAGAAATTAGGTTCTCCGTCTTCTCCACACCTGTGTTCGGATTCTCTCTTGCGAGAGAATCGGATCACACTCAGATGACATTCAGATCAAATCCGAGTGTCATGAGCATAATCGGCCCGATTTTCTCGCGAGAGAAAAGATATGGCAGTGTGAGCGAGTCCTCGTGGGCAGTCTGTCATCAAAAATACTTAAATACTCTTTTTTTTATAAAAATAAAAGAGCTGTAGTCCATGTTTCCAGGCATTTTCTCCTCTACCAGACATCAACGTTTTAATGCTCCTAGGAGGCTAATTCTGCCATAAATGCATGTAAAGTGGAAAGAACGGAGATTGTATAAGGGAAGGCAAACCCCCTACTGAACATTATTACATCCCGTCCTGTGGCTGTTGAAGTGCTGCTGGGACTAAATATGCCATGACCAGCGCTCTCCATGCATCCTGCTTTGTATCGAGTGACCTTCATTTGCACGTTCCAGCAGGACGGAGTCTGAATATCGCAAATTACTTTCTCATTGTGCAATGCAATCTACAATATAAGACAAACCGGCGACGTAAAATGGCAAAACATAATCTGCAGATAAAAACACAGAGATGTTCAGTCACAGCCAATTTATTCCCAGACTCATCTACCTGCGGAGGCAGATTTACATGAATGGAACATGTAGCAGCCCGGAGTCAATATTCACATTGCACTAGTTGTGATAAATGAGGCATAGACTCTTGGTAATGTGTTGTGTTTCGGGGAGGTGGGGGGAAACTATGGACAAGGGAAAGACACATGGTCATCATGACCAATTCAATTAAGATCTTTTATACCCCATGAATGCCAGAAAACCAGGGTTGAGCTCTACGCAAATCATAATAACGCCGGCTCCCTACGCATAAAGTACAGAACATGTCAAATGAACGACGCTACAGAAAAATTATTTCGAAAAGTTAAGTTCCGTTGAATTCAATACTGAGAATTTATGCGCAGCAGATTGTAATTGTTCTACAGTTCATATACAGTACATATCGTAATTAATTGAGATCTGGAGTCAAGTGTCCATTTTACGTAAAGTATCAGGACCGGGAGCGCGTCGGGGCGGAGACTCGGAGCAGTCAGATACGAAGAGTCCAAATTGTAGCTATACATCTCCAGGGAATATAAAAGTCATTACTGACCGGGTGATGTATGAATTCAAATATGTGCTGATGAAATGACGAAAAAAAAAGAAACATGGCCATAAATAATACATAAACTGAAATACAAAAACCAGCGATAAGGTCGGCAAAGTGGACCTCAACTAAATTAACATGTCGCCCGCGATACATTAGGGGAATCAGTATAAATGTAAACATATACCCCAATGAGTACTCGCAATAACATGACTGCAAAGAGGTGAAAATTAATTTGCTATATTTCTCCAAAGCAAATGTGGGTATTCTAAAGCCCATTATCTAACATGGTCCATTGAAGTCCGCCATAGACACATTTAGCTTTACATAACCAAATCTGGGCGATTCTACTCAGCTTCTCCAATTAGCACATAAGAAAATTAAAAAAAGTAACCTTAATTTTAATTTTTAGTTCAGAACTAAATAGTACATATGAAAATTAATAATTCTGTAATGTATCTTATCAGAGAAATGTACTTCTTTCATTATCAATTCATGGATGCAATCTGAATTCGGTGAAGATAGATTTTCCCATTTATGAGATAGAAGATGATAATTGGTGCTTACAAGATTCTATGGAGGGGGAAGGGGGAGGAGCTAGAGGCAGACACAGACATTCTAGGGAGGAGCTAGAGGCAGACACAGACATTCTAGGGAGGAGCTGGAGGCAAACCCAGACATTCTAGGGAGGAGCTAGAGGCAGACACAGACATTCTAGGGAGGAGCTAGAGGCCGACACAGACACTGTACTGCAAGTTTTCCATAGAACTTTATGAGAATCAACTGTCATACTTGAAGTTAAAATGGCTATATTTTCTTCTCCGATAAAACTAAATACAGCAAGGTTGATTGGATGGCGCTTCACAGTACAGATGGACAATAACCCAAAACATACTGCCAATGCAACCCAGGAGTTTTTCTTTAAGGCTAAGAAGTGGAGTATTCTGCAATGGCAGAGTCAATCACCAGATCTCATTCCCATCGAGTAGCATTTCAAATGCTTAAGGCAGAAAGACCCACAAACAAGCAACAACTGAAGTCAGCTGCAGTAAAGGCCTAGAAAAACATCACAACAGAGGAAACCCAGCGTTTAGGGACATCCTTGGCTTCCAGACTTCAGGCAGTCATTACCTGCAAAGGATTCTCTACAAAGTATTAAAAATGAACATTTTATTTATGGCAAAGTTTATTTGTCCATTTACTTTTGAACCCCTGAAATGAGGAGACTTTGTAGGAAAATGGTTGCAATTCCTAAATTTTTCACAGGATGTTTTTGTTCAACCCTTTTAATTGAACCTGAAAGTCTCCACTTCAATTTCATCTCAGCTGTTTCATTTTAAATCCAAAATAACGGCACGCAGAGCCCAAATCACCAAGATTTGGTCAGTGTCCAAATATTTCTGGGCCTAACCGTATCTGTTATTCAGCTGCTGTCACTGATAGGTGTTTATTCTTTAAGGGGGCTAGCCAGGACTTTTTTTCTTATGGTGCTAAGAACTTACAAGAAGACAGTTGATAACTACCTGTGCGATGCCTGCCAGCTCAGAGGGGTCAATGACCACTCCTGTCGGCAACTCTACTGCTTCAGTTCACCTCACATCAATAGATTGGCTTTTTCTCTTCCGGTGTGCTCTGTTGATGGGGCGTCACTGCTACTAGCATTCTGATTTACAGCCGCTTCCCTTCCACCTAACTGTGGGGAGCCAGCGGTAAATCAGCATGACATTGACAGTGATGTCCAATCAACAGAGCAGAGCAGAAGACAAGAAGCTGCTCTGTCAATGTGAGGTTGCCGGAAGCTAAAGAATCAATGGCAGAAACGGTCCATGATTGCTCTGAGCAGATAGACATTGGCACTGGCCAGCAGAGTCAGGTTAGCAACTACCTACCTGTTAGCCCCATAAGAAAAAAAAAAAAAGTCCCTGATAACCCCTTTAGTCGGTGACCTATGAATTCATGATGGATAACGGATCGCTATATTGGTTAAATAGAGGTAAAATTGGAAAAGTGAAAGTGTAACAGAAGCTTCTAATTTTGGGTAATGGTCATCTTCTATATTTCTACTGCTTTAATGTAAGCTCCATGACTGCTTTGTACTCCAGTACATTAGGGCAAACCTATGACCAGTGACTCCAGATTAGTTGGATTCTATAGTGGGACTTTCATGTTCTTTGTAGGCAATTTCTTGTCTCATCATTGGCTCAAATAGCTGAAGCCTTGTCCTTCCCCAGCGGAGCTCTGATATATCAGATTGGCTGCTGGGTAGAAGCACCACGTCTTACATAAAATTCACCAAGAATTCAGTGTAGAGCGAAACATGTCCTGGGGTGAAACAAGTCTTACAATTATAATAGAAGTTAAAAATTGTAGGTTTACGTTACACTAATATGATGATTTCTTACGGACAAAGGCAAAGCTACCTAGCAGACTGGCTGGAGGGGCACATTCCCTGGGTTCTGGATATTAAAGGGAATCTGTCACCCTTTTTTTGGACTATAAGCTGCCGGCATTGACATCAGGGGCTTATCTATAGCATTCTGTAATGCTGTAGATAAGCCCCCGATGTAACCTGAAAGATTAGAAAAACATGTTAGATTATACTCACCGGAGGGGGCGGTCCGGTCCGATGGGTTTTCCAGTCCGGTCCGGTGCCTCCCATCTTCATACGATACCGTCCTCTTCTTCCATTCCTGTAGTGGCTCCGGCGCAGGCGCACTGCCCTGCCCTGCTGAGGACAGAACAGAGTCCTGCAGTGCGCAGGCGTCGGGAGAGGTCTGGCACCTGCGTACTGCAGTATTCTGTACAGAATGCTGTAGATAAGACCCTGATGGCGGTGCCGGCAGCTCATAGTCCAAAAAAAGGGTGACAGATTCCCTTTAAGGGGGTATTTACCTGATGTTCTGGGTGAAATAAGGTGTAAGGTGAGTAGGGAATGTTTTTTATCGTAGACCCAACTCAAAAGGCATTCAGTGCATCATAAGCCTAAGAATTGAAAAGAGATTCTCCGAAAAACTACAAGCTGAGTAAGAAGCTTCAGTCGTTGAATGATACTAACAGCCCACATGGAGCAGAGAGATCAATCAACGTGACTGCTCCAGTGATTGATTTACTTGTGCTCAAGCTGTAATCTCCATAAAGGGCTTTGGAGTGAGGTCTCCAGGTAAATCATGGGCATTTATTTTTAGGGAAACTTAAAAAAGCAAAAACATAATCAAAATGTATAATAAAAAAAAGACCTATTCCAACGTGATATTTAAGGTGTTACACAAGTCTTCAGGATCAGTGATAGTATGTTCAGAAATTTTAGCAAGTCCTCATAGTGGATTATGAGTTGTGCTCAGTAACCTACAGACACTGTCAGGTTGGCACCGTTAAACTGACTAAAATGATATCTTGGTTGTGGTTGTTTAAGCTTTATTTTCAGTTCTGAGTTACTGAGATTCTCGTGTTGGTGAGGATCGCCGATAGCTGCTGCTGTGCAGGCACCGGCAGCTCTATCTTAGTAGAGACTCTTTTTTTTTTTGCTCTAGAAAGATGGTGCCACCGGCTCCTGCCTGCAGAAGGGTTTTTTCTTCTTCCAAAGATATATATAATATTCTTTATGTAAACTAGAGGGCAGGTCAAAGAGAGATCTGTGACCTGACAGAAGCCAATCATTGTTCAGGATGAGGAGGAGATGAGCTGTGATTCGCTTATTATAAATAGTGGATCCTGTGTTATCTACTGTATATAGAGTATACATGTTTTATCTACTGTATATAGAGGTGTTATCAGTCATTGTACAGGAGGAGGAGGTGGGCTGTGATATCACCTCTTGTGAATAGTGGATCCTGTGTCCTCTACTATATATAGAGATGATATCAGTCATTCTACAGGAAGGGGAGGAGGTGAGCTGTGACATCATCTATTGTGAATGGTCGATCCTGTGTTATATACTGTTCACAGAGATTTTATCAGTCATTGTACAGGAGGAGGTGGAGGTGACCTGTGTTTCACTTACTGTGAATGGTGGTTCCTGTGTTATCTACTGTATATAAAGGTGTTATTATAGAGATGTTATATCTAGGGATGAGTGGACCAGTGGTAGCTCGAGTTCTGGAACATGACCCCAACTTCAGTCCAATGTTTGGTTCTTGTATCAGAGCCATATCTGAACTTGAATCAAAATCTGAATCCCATTGAAAATAATGGAGACCTGAACTTTGGATCTCTCTCTCTCTCTGTCTCTCTATCTCTCTTCTTCCGGAACTCCAAACATTGCACTAGACTTCCTGGATGAGCCCATGTTCAGCATTTAACACCGGACACTAACTTTTTAGGTTCGGGTTCGCTCATCTCTAGTTATATTATATTATCCTGTCTTTGATGATAATGAGATGTGACTGCTGAAAATTAATCTTTAACGAAAAGGAAATGTGATCCTTGGAAAAAGCCTAGTTGCCAGTGTGAAAACTGCAAGATTTTTTTTTAACATAGATGGTGAAATGGAAAAATATAACAAATATTGTAGTATAAAAACAGTATTCAAACAATAAGTCATTTTCTGATGACACTTTCCTTAAAAGCCGCAAACATCTACAATTTTATAGCTGCAGATCACAGGAATACATTGAGTGGCATGTAATGGATGGAGGTTCTGCATCTTGAGGAATTTGTTGGGAAAGCTTGCTAGGCTGTTTCATTGATTCCCTTGATTTAAGAGAACCACACACGTGAGGTTGGGATGGGGAACCCCCATTTTGTAGAGAGGTGCGGGTTTCACAGGTGAGAACCACATTTACCCAATATTTATCGCATATCGAGTGGTTATTCGATGCACAGTGTTGCATCAAGTTTTAGTTCTAATTATTGTGTTTTAAGCACTTTTTTGCGTCTCATACAACAGAGATGCATGGCCTGCATCAAATTAAGCGCTAAGATTTAGGTGCACAAAGGGGAAAAAAGTAAACCAACCCGTAGCAGTTTATTTATAATCCAGCGTGACTTTGTGATATATTTTTAGGGTGCATGGGCTAAATAGTGGATGGGATGAGTAAATTTCCTCCCTGTATTTGAAAGTAACAGAAGGCAGTATATGTGCAGCTAAAGTCACAAAATCCACAGGGAGGGTTTATTTATCCCACTAATTATTTAGAAAGACGATTTGAAAATGTGCCAAGTTTCTCAAAGTGGCTCAAACCGGCTCCTAAAGTTGGTGCATCTTTGACACTTTTGCCTAACGTCTATTGGTTAGAGCAGGTGAGCACAAACTTTTTTGGTCTGAGAGCAGCAATAAAACTTGGGTATTAGTGGGAATTACCTTCTGAGTGCAGATTGAAAGTATATGCCATAAATATCTAATATGTGCTGCTTCCATTTTAAGGACTTTCACTGTCACAGTGATATAGCGACAGAGTGGAGTTAGACGATCGCAGCATCTAGGGACACATGCTCTAGCGGGAGTAAGAACGGCTTCACCATCCTATTAACAGTTCTGGATTTCTTTGCTCTGGTGAGGCAAGGGTTAATCTGCTTAGTTGGACTCCTGGAGTTTTCTATCTTGGGTTGTATTTGCTGTTTTTAGTTTGTAACGCCCAACAGGTAAAAGCATCCTTCTCCTTGCTTCTGATTTTGCCAGTCATAGTTATCAAGGAGATTAAGGTCCCATTCTCCCCATTCACAATCCAGAAAGGACGAGATCATGCATTTAGCTTTCTCCATTGTACTAAAAGGGGTTGTCTGGTGAAATCTAGTTAGCACATATCTACATGATAGGTGATCATTTTTTGAGTGGTGGGGGACATCTGTAGGGACCCGCACAGATCAGCAGAACTGGCACTACCATCTGCGTGAACTGTGTGCATGCCTGACCAATGCTCCATTTATTCCCTATGGGACTGCCAAGCATTGCACTTGGCTTTTTCTGGCAGAGAATGAAGTAGCAAACTAGCATCTTACCCGCAGCTTCATTTTTTACAAGGGTAAAAGTGCACATTCTTCCGATCAGTGCAGGTCCTGATTGTCAGACCCCACTGATCAGTAAGTTTTCACCTTTTCTATGGATATATAATAACTTGTTTTAAGTAGAGATGCTTAAACAGTGTTTTCCTTCTCCAATAAACTACAGTGAATATAGCAGCACTCATGTGTGGTCAGTTCCCCTAATCTATTCCTTTTTGTGCTACAGACCTCCTCTATTATATAGGGGTCCCAAAAGTGGCCGCACAGTACACCATTAGTACCTGCTCATTTTTCTCTGACATGAAAATTACACATGAGCAGGTATCAGATACTGTGAAGCCAGTCTCTGGACAGATGGTTAAGGTGGTACCCCACTTGAAACACTTTTCCAATTGGATGTGCAATCATTTATCACCACTTTTTGAGTACAATCACTGAGCCAGTTATGAATCCAGCTAACCGTAGCCTTGTCAATCCCATTTTTTAAATAAGTATGGTATGAGATACTTTATCAAATGCTTTGCTGAAGTCGAGTTATACTATATCTACCTCATTTCCCTGATCCACCCAGTCAGTGATTCCATCTTAGAAGGAAATCAGATCAGTCTTGCAAGACTTGCTTGTTACAAACCCATACTGGCTCTGGTTAATTACTGTATTCTTATCCAAGTACTTGCATACCTGCTGTTTAATAATTTGCTCAAATATCTTTCCTGGTATAGAAGTTAGGCTCACTGGCTTGCCATTTCTTGGCTCCATCTTCTTTTCCTTTTCGAAGATAGGGACAAAATTTTCCCTTCTCCAGTCTTCTGAGACTTCTCCTGTTCTCCAGGATTTTTCAAAGATTCTGGCTAGTGGTTCTGCAATTTCCTCTGCTAACTTTTTCACTTACATGTAATTCATCTGGACCAGGAGATTTAAATTCATGTAAATTAGCTAAGTGTTCCCTTACCATCTCTCAGTTTATAGTCTGTATTCCTTCGATAGTATAGTGAAGATCAGTTGATGTTACGTTTGCTTTCTTAGAGATCACAGATGCAAAATAATTTTAAACTTTGGCTTTTTCAACATCATTTTTGACCACTTCACCACTTTCATCCTGTAAAAATAACATCTTTGACTTTTCTTGTTCTTTTGACAAACCCTCCAAATCCTTTTTTTTACTGTTTTTGGTCTCCCTTGCAAGCCTCACTTCATTACTGGCTTTAGCTCTTCTAATGTTTGCCCTCCATTCCCTGCAAACATCATGTTATCCTTCTTTAGCTATGCCCCCCTCTCTTTCCATTTTATATACATTTCTTTTTTTCCTTTTTAACAAGTGATTAAGTTCTGTGCTCATGTATCCTGGTCCTTTAAATGCTTCCAATTTTCCATCTTTTCGGAATTGTTACAGATTCTGCAGTGAGAATTTCGTTTAGCACAAATCTCCCATGCTTCTTGAACTTTATGTCACACCTTTTCCATCTATTACGGCTTTATGTCTCATGGTGGAACAAACTGCAAAAAGTGTCAAAAGTACAAAATAAATTGGTAAAAAAAAGGGGTACAACATTTTTACTACCATAGAAATATTTTGTCCTGAAGTATTAAATGGGGGCAATGGGCAAAGAAAGGTATGAATTGGAGAGGCTTGCACTGCAATCTAGTGCAGTCGTTCTCCAAACTACCAGCAAAACAAAATATACCATAAAAGTAGAAGTGAATTTAGGCAGAATTATAAAAAGAAACTTAAGTCAAAACTGCTGAAGCCTGTCTCAGACAATTAGGAGCCGAGCACTAGAATACTTGTATTATACAGTAAACTTGCTAAATCCCACAAGTGTCTGCCCTGAGCACATTACCATAAAACACTACTTATTTCTATGTGTCCAGCCCATTGTAATGTTAAAAGGATGAGCAAAAGCTTTCTCCCTTCAGTAAGCAGGATGGATTATTCATGTCAACTACAGATAGTTCAAAATCCCAGTGTAATCACCTGGATTATAAAGGCCTGATGGGAAAATACGCCGCTTACAAATAAAAACACCGCCACCCCGGCTCTATTTCCACTTCGCGCAGTTTTATACAGTGGCAGCGGAGACATTAATAAAATAAGGCGAACCCAAACAAGGCTCATAAACAGAGCAGCCTGGTTCGACCATATTTCAACTGTCCGGAAACTATCGATCGAGGTTCTGCCTAAACATGTCTGGTTCCTAAAACCTCCTACATCAAATTTTAATAGGCTGATATACATGATTACTGATAACAGGTATGGTTTAATTGATGATATCAAAGTTTTACAATGCAGCTAAAAGTAGATTGACAGATCTACCCAATGTAACCTTAAAGGGGTATTCCCATCTCCAAGATCCTATCCCAATATGTAGCAGTAGGTGAAATAATAATATTAGCAAATACCTCTAATTACAAATGTAGCCTAGTTCTCCTGATTAGCTATGTCCCTTACCCTATGTGCAGGGCATTACAGTGGCTTAGGTATCCATGGTTATTATAACCACTTACAGCTGTCACTAAATGAGTGGTTGTAGCCATGGATAACTAAGCTAATGCAATGCCTTGCACATGGTATAAGCAGCATAGTTAATCAGGAGAACTGTACTATATTTCTAATTGAAGGTATTTGGTAATATTATTAATATTATACCTGCTACATATTGGGATAGGATCTTGAAGATAGGAACATCCCTTTTAGGCAACATTCACACATCCGTGTGTTATCACATTTATTTTTAATACCATCCTAGTCGCTTCTGTGTCCTTTTCATCCATTTTTTTTCACTGAAGCATGTAGACTCTGAACTTGTTTTTATCCTTTGACTCATAAACAAAATCTGTCAGAAGTTTTTGGCTATGTTATCTGGCAGCATCAAGATGTAGGGGCTGAGATTCTGATTCCATTGATGTATCTTTTGGTGTACTGGATGTATCAGTTGTGATAAAATCAAAGTTTTCTTTGCTGTAGATCTAGCAGTGCTCAGAACACTGATCCATGTAGCTTTTTGTTAATATACAATTTACACAGAAAACAGACAATCAGTAGTGTGGGCGGGGTTGCCCAAACCACTGATTGGCTACTTTCTGTGTAAATTGCATATTTTCAGAAAGCTGCTAATCAGTGCTGGGATTGTGGTTGGACTAGGAGGCACAAGGGCAGCTTGTCCTGTAGCGATAATCTCCTGCTGATAAAACACTAATTTTATTGAAACAGCAAAATTTAGCCCAGTAAGTGACACACCGCTGGAATCGGGGTCTGTGCTCCTGCATCATGCTGGTATCAGATTATGTAGCAAAATCTTGCAGATTCCCTTTAACAATGGATCAGTTAAAATGGATGGAACTCTGAAGTACAATGTCCGTCTTCTGTGTGTCTTTTCCATAGAGTTAAAGTGTCATGTCTGATCTGCACAGCGGATGACAATAGGACGCGGTATGACCATCACAGATCGGAGACACTGATCCGTTTATACAACTGATGTGTCAATGGATCAATGAAAAAAAAGAATTTGACCAACAATTCTAAAATTCTTTCCGAACATTCTAGGACAGGTTTCTGTCTGTTTTACAAGGCAATTACCTCCCTAGACAAAATCACTGTCATTTGTTAATTAAAAATATTTAGGAATTAATTCATTGTGATATTTCCTTTTGTTACTTATTTTTTATTCCCGTATGACCTCTTTAAGGGATGTCGCAATCAGCTGGATTGGTGGCATATCTGACAAGCATAGATAATCCTAAAGTGCCTGCAGAAAAAGATAGATGACGGGTCCACTTTAAGTCAGGCCCAAAGGGCAAGTACTTGTAGGGAGATGGACTGGGCTAGGGTGGCTTCTTGTGTACCTGGGCTGGAACTGTCGGGCTGGCTGTCACCATTGATGCCGGGGGAAGGACTTTCTGACCGGATCAGACCTTTGCACCTTACTGTAGGGGGCAGGGTGGACACAAGAGGAGCTCAGCACGCGAAAACGGCACTTCTGGTGGGAAAATAGTGTACGTGCAAGGAGAAGGTTGAATGCGTCACCGCTGTTCCACGCGAACCAGTAGGCCTATTCGGTGGCCTGTCTTTCCCTGCTTGTGCAACCTGTGCACGGACAGAGCTGAGCATATTGCAGACTCCTGAACCCCAGAGCCCTGACCGGTCAGCACCACCCCACAGTGAATGACAACCTTCACAGTACTCACCTCGTGTTTCACGCTGAATCTGGAGACTCTGCTGCGGCCTCCACTTCAAGACTTTGTGTTGCACTTGCTGCGCCACCTACAACCTCTTGTTCCAGGATCATGAGACCATGTCTGAAAAAGCCAGGATACGCCGCTTCGGTAAAGAAACTGTGCTTCAATTTCATCCGGGACCACTTCAGAGACATTTCTCGCCACCTGCGCTGTCATCACGGGATCTTTCAACCTCTTCCGTCCGGGAGCTCCAGGTTGATAAGTTGATTTGCTTTAACTGTCTGTTGTTAACCCCCTACCGTTCTACCCCTCCTGCATTTGTATACTCCCATACCTTCAAACTCCCTGCGTGGAGTATTTACTGTTAATATCTCTTTGCATAAAGAACCTGTTAACTCTTGCTCTGCCTCCTGTTCGTCACTGCATCCCGCATTCCGGCTAGAACCTTACATACTATATCTCCTCACTCTTCATCTGTACAAGCGACTTGATTTAGATCATCGCATGCGCAGGAGCCGACTCGTGTTACTATATCCTGCTCCTTCAGCTATAACTCACAATTCCTGGTTTGCGACATAGCGGGTCGTAATGACATGATTTGCTCCATCAAGCCGCACAGGTTATTACAACACACATATATAGTAATTATTGCCACCAGATGTTCAACCCAAATGATATAGAGATTTCAGTATATTTCACTCAATCTAACAAATCACTCCCCAGAACAAATCAGAAGCAATCGTCTAAGCTTTAAACATGAGCAAAGTCTGGGTTTCTCACTGCGCTTATGTAGAATATTTAGGAAGGGGAAATTCTAGCACAAATATAGAACATGCATTTCCATAAGTCTGAGCAACGTTCTGTTAATCATTGGTTCTGCTCCTATAATCTGGTGTTTGTTGGCAAAATCTAATGTAAAGCTGCACGAAGCTTTCATATTGTTTTCCTTAAAGCCGAGTAAGCCGTTCCGATAGATTAGCAGCGCTTTATTTGTTCATTTTGTGCAGTATAGTAAAATTTCCCAAACAGCAGCGGTCGGATTTTTAACGACAACTTCTTGTGTAACACAAATAATTCATTTTAAAAGTATTGTCCACCTTCGTGAACAATTAATTGATTTCACATATTTGGGGATGAAAATGATTTTTTTTGCAATTGGTTTTCATTAAAAATTTTGCAACGTTTGCATTCTACAGCCACTGTGTCGATCTGTCTATTGCTTTCTACAGAACGAGTTAACTGAGAATCTATCAGTGAGCGGAAGACTTTGCAACTGTTTAAACTGTCTTTTTTTCTGATCCGTTCACAGCTGATCTATGACCACAGACCACATCAAAGTCGAAAAAGCAAAATGGTGCAAAATTTGAAAATGTGATTTTTTTTTTTAGCTAAAAAAAAATGGCTCCCAAAGGTGGACAGCTCAACCTCTTTAGATAAACGAATATCAATCAAAAGTTGAAAAAAATCATGCTTTTGGAGCATTAACTTTTAGCCATGCTTGAGACTTTAAATAAATAAAAAATATTTTTTTATGGGTACATTGCAAGCATAGGAAACTGTAAATGCTTCTGTCAATGAGTTGATAGCTGATGTGAAAAAAACAGATTGTATACAGACAACACAGGGTGGACAAGTGAAGAAAAAATCTTACCACTTTTCTGGTCGAGAATGGGACCAATTTTTTTTATGCACTAGTGTGAGCGAGCCCTAAAGGTGGATATCTTTTTGGAAGACCCCAATACCATGTTATCACTCTGTTATAACTTTGTTTTTCAAAGATGACAAGTTAAGAAAAAATCCTACCACTTTTCTGGTCGAGAATGGGACCAATTTTTTTTTTATGCACTAGTGTACGCGAGCCGTAAAGGTGGATATCTTTTTGGAAGACCCCAATACCATGTTATCACTCTGTGATAACATTGCTTTTCAAAGATGATAAGTGAGGAAAACAATCCTACCACTTTTCTGGTCAAGAATGGGACCAAATTTTTTATGCACTAGCGTGCGCGAGCCCTAAAGGTGAATATCTTTTTGGAAGACCCCAATACCATGTTATCACTCTGTTATAACTTTGTTTTTCAAAGATGACAAGTGAGGAAAAAGGTCCTACAACTTTTCTCATCAAGAATGGGACTGATTTTTTTCTTTATGCACTAGTGTAAGTGAGCCCTAAAGGTGGATATCTTTTTGGAAGACCAAATTACGATGTTATCACTCTCATAACTTTGTTTTTCAAAGATGACAAGTTAGAAAAAAAATCCTACAACTTTTCTGGTCAAGAATGGGACCGATTTTTCTTTTATGCACTAGTGTAAGCGAGCCCTAAAGGTGGATATAATTTTGGAAGATCAAAATACCATGTTAGGCCTCTTTCACACTTCAGTTTTTTGCATCAGTTATAATCCGCCAAAAAGGCGGACAAGCGGATCCGTTCTCAACTGATGTGAACGGATGGCACAGGATCCGTTTTCAGACGGATCCTGGAAATGAAGAAAGCCGGGAAGGGGGGGGGAGAGAGAGAGAGAGAGAGAGAGAGAGAGAGAGAGAGAGAGAGAGAGAGAGAGAGAGAGAGAAAAAGAAAAATTCGGGTTAAATCAGTGTTTGCGGGATCCGCCAGAGAAAAAAACGTTACAAGCTCCGTTTTGAAATTTTTGAGGATGGTGACGGACAGCAACTTTTGGCGGATCCTCACAAAAAACGGATGCAACGGACAGCAATCCGTCACAATCTGCCATTAATGCAAGTCAATGGGAAAAAAACGGATCCTCAAAAAAAAATTGAGGATCCGTTTTTTTTCAAAACCTGGCGGATTGTGACTGATTGTCAAAAACGGAAGTGTGAAAGAGGCCTTAGCACTCTGTTATACAGTTGTGGCCAAAAGAATTGACACCCCTGCATTATTGTCAGATAATACTCAGTTTCTTCCTGAAAATGATTGCATTCATAAATTCTTTGGTATTATTATCTTCATTTAATTTGTCTTAAATGAAAAAAACACAAAAGAGAATGAAGCAAAAAGCAAAACATTGATCATTTCACACAAAACTCCAAAAATGGGCCAGACAAAAGTATTAGCACCCTCAGCCTAATACTTGGTTGCACAACCTTTAGCTAAAATAACTGCGACCAACCACTTCCCGTAACCATCAATGAGTTTCTTACAATGCTCTGCTGGAATTTTAGACCATTTTTCTTTGGCAAACTGCTCCAGGTCCCTGATATTTGAAGGGTGCCTTCTCCAAACTGCCATTTTTAGATCTCTCCACAGGTGTTCTATGGGATTCAGGTCTGGACTCATTGCTGGACACCTTAGAAGTCTCCAGTGCTTTCTCTCAAACCATTTTCTAGTGCTTTTTGAAGTGTGTTTGGGTCATTGTCCTGCTGGAAGACCCATGACCTCCGAGGGAGACCCAGCTTTCTCACACTGGGCCCTACATTATGCTGAAAAATTTGTTGGTAGTCTTCAGACTTCATAATCCCATGCACACGGACAAGCAGTCCTGTGCCAGAGGCAGCAAAGCACCCCCAAAACATCAGGGATCCTCCGCCATGTTTGACTGTAGGGACCGTGTTCTTTTCTTTGAATGCCTCTTTTTTCTCCTGTAAACTCTATGTTGATGCCTTTGCCCAAAAAGCTCTACTTTTGTCTCATCTGACCAGAGAACATTCTTCCAAAACGTTTTAGGCTTTTTCAGGTAAGTTTTGGCCAAGTCCAGCCTGGCTTTTTTATGTCTCGGGGTAAGAAGTGGGGTCTTCCTGGGTCTCCTACCATACAGTCCCTTTTCATTCAGATGCCGACGGATAGTACGGGTTGACATTGTTATACCCTCAGACTGCAGGGCAGCTTGAACTTGTTTGGATGTTAGTCGAGGTTCTTTATCCAACATCCGCACAATCTTGCGTTGAAATCTCTTGTCAATTTTTCTTTTCCGTCCACATCTAGGGAGGTTAGCCACAGTGCCATGGGCTTTAAACTTCTTGATGACACTGCGCACGGTAGACACAGGAACATTCAGGTCTTTGGAGATGGACTTGTAGCCTTGAGATTGCTCATGCTTCCTCACAATTTGGTTTCTCAAGTCCTCAGACAGTTCTTTGGTCTTCTTTCTTTTCTCCATGCTCAATGTGGTACACACAAGGACACAGGACAGAGGTTGAGTCAACTTTAATCCATGTCAACTGGCTGCAAGTGTGATTTAGTTATTGCCAACACCTGTTAGGTGCCACAGGTAAGTTACAGGTGCTGTTAATTACACAAATTAGAGAAGCATCACATGATTTT
Source organism: Dendrobates tinctorius (assembly GCF_039654945.1). Lineage (NCBI taxonomy): Eukaryota > Metazoa > Chordata > Amphibia > Anura > Dendrobatidae > Dendrobates > Dendrobates tinctorius. Next base: position 1,236,207 of record NW_027361697.1, read on the forward strand.
TCGAACAGTGCCAATACTTTTGTCCACCCTCTTTTTTATGTTTGGTGTGGAATTATATCCAATTTGGCTTTAGGACAATTCTTTTTGTGTTTTTTCATTTAAGACAAATTAAATGAAGATAATAATAACAAAGAATTTGTGCTTGCAATCATTTTCAGGGAGAAACTGAGTATTATCTGACAGAATTGCAGGGGTGTCAATACTTTTGGCCACAACTGTAACTTTTCAACAAAGGAAGTTCTTAATCTTCTGTTTCTACATTTGCCCCACAACCCACTTTTATATTTCAGTTCTGAATTGGAAATATATTCTATATTCTGACATTTTCAGGATTATCAGATACCCGGTTGAAGAAAATTATCTGTATATACCATATTCACGTTCTAAATAGTCTTGGTTAGCTTGACATTGACTTGACTACATTTTGTGTTTTTGTCTTCCTGGCGACCAAAATTGTTCTGAAAATAATAGGAAAAAGTATATCCATGCCGAGATCTATAACATATGATCCGAAACCATTTTTATATTATTGGGGGAGGCGCTAAGAGGCAGTGAAGATAATAGAGCACATTAGTGGAGTAAGTGGCTCATTAAAGAACACTCAAGATCTAATGTACCTGCATAAATGTCAGGAGTAAGGAAGGACGTCTGAAGACTGGAAAGGAACTTTCCACAAAGAAAACATCATTTTCAATACGTAACAAATCGATAAAAATTAAGATTGCGAGCATTAAAAACCAAAATAGCGACTACAAGCAAAAAAGCAAAGCCAGGTGCAATAAAAATCGAAGCGTTGGCTTCGAAAAGTCACTACCGATAAAGAAAGCTGTATAATAATACTCCTACTTCTTCCCCGGAGGATTCATTCAAATGTCTTCTACAAGCCAAATGTGAATCTAGTGATATTACCAAGGATTTGGATTTGATAAATTAAAATAACATCTTCTCCTCGTCACTATATGAGCGTGGTTAAATGAAGACCTCCAGCTATATATGTCAATGAAACTAATCTGGGCCGTATTAAGGATAGGAAATTGGTGATAAATGGTTGCATAGGATTCCAATAAAGATCTGAGATAATAGTTGCGAAATCAAAGAGTCAGCTGGAATAAAACAATTACAAAATAATCAATCAAATGGATATATTCTCCATGCAAATACCGTGCAGCGAAAAACCAAGCTTAAGCTTAAAGAAGCAGTCTGATGAAAATTTCGATCCTCTTAATATATTGCAATCATCGTGTTATATAGCTCTGTGTACTTACTATTGCTCATTTTGCCTTTCTACCCAGCTAATTCTTCTCTTGTCCATTAAGTCTATAACAACATGTGATTAAACACAGAGTAGCTGAATCCTTCTAAGCTCTATGTAGAAAAAGGTAGTCTCTTTTTCCTGCATGAGTCATCATTAGAACTACAATTCTACATCATTGCAAAATCCCTGGCAGGGAGGAGAAGCGTAGCAGCTGGGTCAGGAATTGAAGAGGGGGATAACTTCTCATGGAAGTCCATATTAGTATTCAGAGTACCAGGAGAACAGAGAGATAGAGGAAGACTCTCTGGCAGTACTCTGCTTCCTTTGGCAGCCCCCTAGCCCTTACTATGACCATTTTGCAGCACCATAGTTCGGGTCCCTATTGACTTTTATGTGGTTCAAGTTGAAGTTCAGGTAGAGTTCTGGTACCCGAACCTAACTTTGGACTAAAGTTTGGTTGAACTCGACGTACACAAATATCCATGGGTTTGCTCATTACTAGTTACTAAGTCAGTAGCCACAGACTATTTAGTGTGCTTGCACACATTAGTATTCTATGAGTGAATGGAAATGAATCCGCTGTTGAGAAATTACCGTTATGTCAAGTTTAACAAGAGAATGTCAGGAAACTCTCTACATTGAACTCAACCTGTTGTTTCTTTTAGGAGATGCTTCCTCCCTTGTAGACGCCTGTAAAATGCAGTACATGGCTGTATGCTTCCTCGCATAAAACTGGATTTTTTATTAGAAAATGTTCAATTGACTCATCGTCACATTGGATATTTGTCTTAGCATACAGGATTGATTCATATCGTAGAGACTCAATAAAGAGGAGCTTGTTTGGTCATTTGTTATAACACAATATATGAGAACCTACAAAAATCCAGAAAAATCCAAAAGATATAAGACTTATAAAAAAACAAATCAGATCCTTCAACTTTAGACATTCGGTGTTTGATTTCATTGTACCTAGAATTTTGAAGGTCACAAGGCCATAGAGAACTTCTTCTTTACGATACAGGAAAATATACAGACGCATATCTGACTTTTATCCAGTTTTTGTAATTGATCAAACATCTGATAGGGTGCTAATGTTTAAGTAAATTTTGGGAAATAGTTTAATATATAAAAAACTTTCAAAAAGTGATACATATACACAATGTACAATATATAGAACCTAACGTAAAAATTCACTCTCAATACAATCTCTTATATATGGGCAACAAAAAATAAATCTTCAAAATCATATCTGACCCCTAGAAAAATTGTTTGAAAGAGCCAGGCAATGGTTGTTTTTTTTTTCCATCTAACGTGCTGTCCGCTACCTGTTGTCAAGTGTAATCCACAGGGTGTCTCGGAAAATGGTGAACTTTTTTTTCTTTGAAACTTTGGATTTTTTTTTCACCACTTAATTAAAAAAGAAATATGTTTGGTATTTGTGAACTCGGAATGATCGGGAGAATCATAATGGCAGGTCAGTTTTAGCTTTTGGTGAACATGGTAAAAAAAAAAAAAAAACAATTGTGAAATTGCACTTCTTTAAAAATTTTACCGCACTTGAATTTTTTTTTCCTATTTTCCAGTACAATATATGGTAAAATCAATGGTGTCGTTAAAAAGTTCAACTCGGACCACAAAAAAATATTCATCACATGGCCATATTGATGGGAAAATAAAAAAAAAAAGTTATGGCTCTGGAAAGAAGGGGAGCGAAAAATGAAAGAGCAAAAATGGAAAATCGCAAGTTGGTGAAGGGGTTGAAGATAAGGTTGGGAGGACATGGCACCTCTTCTGGAAGTACAAGATCCCCCTTCTCAGAGCCTCTCTGGCATTTCATGAAAGCTGGCAATATGATTTATCGGCTAAGATACTCCAGGATTACTATCACATATTTTTTTAACATTTTTTGGATGATCAGCATGCAACACCAGAACACTCCAGAACTGATGAACAGCATGCTGAGAAAATAAACCGTTGACTACACATAGGCTGAAGATACTCTGGGATGATTTAGGATTAGAAGCACAGCTTGAACTTCTTATCACAATAAGATAAGTACTTGGAATCACTATAATAAAAAAATCATTAGTACAGATGATCCATTCAGAAAAATCCATAAAACACATGGAGGAACAATTTTAAAACCTGGTTAGAAGTAAAGAGGTTTGTACTGAGAACGGAAAGTATTTAGGTGCTTGGAATTGTTTTCTAACCTGTCTAGAAATATAGATTCGGAATATAAATGGTCGACTGCGTTTTGTGGTCTCTCAGTCTTCCGAAACTGTAGATCACTGGTGAGCAAACTTTAAATTGGGGTTTCATGTGGTCCTTCAGTGCTTTCCTTGGGCCAATAATTCCCCCTCCATCATTTATTTACAGGCTGATCCGTCTAATACATCATCTTTAGACCTCCTACAAGTTGGCAAATTTTGAGGTCTGAAGAAGGTAGAGTCTAGAGGGGTTTTACTCAAGGGTGGACATACCATTAATGCAACCTGTGTAGATCTACGGAGGTCCAATACTGCAGGCGGAGGCCACTGTAATCTTAAAAGTAGTTTTATGCTATCAATTAGATTGCACGCACACTTCATAGATTATAATTATGGGAGAGTAATAATTAGGGGCATAATTCACCAATTCTGGCATTGTTAACACTGTTTTTGACAAGGAGGCATGCTTGAATCTGATGCTCTTGATTCATGAAGAGGTGCACACATCATCATGAATCGGGGGTGTCTAACAAGTGGCGTGCAATACTTCACTCCAGTCAGTGACTAGAGGGAGATTTCTGACTACCGAAATGCCATAGCATCACGTCTCCTGCCACCATCCTACCCCAGCTCCACCCATTTCAAATGAGCTGGGAGAAACTAAAATGCCAAAAGACTAAAATGCCAAAAGTCACAAAATGTTGCCGTAACGTCGAGTTGCGCCTACATTTTGAATCTTTTCAAAGCTTTTACATCCGAATTCTTATGTGAAAACTTTTGATGAATTGGGCCCTAGGTGATTTGAAGAGATGATAAAAGCTTTTGAAGTAAGAATTTGACTGCTTTGCCAAATTTTCTAAAAAAATAAAATTAATAAAGTTGCGGCAAATTTTAATACTGCAACTCCTTACTCTAAATGCCTGGAAAATAAGTATCTAACACTCTGAGGTCTCCTAGAAATGTATTGAACCCCTTTATTAGCTCTTTAATGCAAATATAAAATTAAGAAAGATGAGTTTTAAATTGTCCTCTTGTTATGCAGTGTGTGAAGTCTAAAAAATATAATGCCACTATTAAGGTGCAGTTTCGGCAGTATAGCTGAAATCAAAAAGTTCCCAGTCACACTGACTCTGAAGATCCTGCACCTCCCTATCTGTAGTAATAACCTGTGCGCTCTGACCTCCTACCCCTAGACTCCCTTTTCTGCCTTCATCTTTTATTGTTACTGTTAAGGTTACCCCCTGTTTGCCTGGCCATGTGATGTGATAGCTTCAGGGCACTATGGGGAAACCAGCCTGCTTGACGTTGTGAGTGCCTGCTCTCTGACTATTGCAGTCTTCACAGGTGTGTGAAATGGCTTTATTTTTTGGGAATTTTTGTGAATCAAATTGCAAATTATTTGAATTAAGTAAATATGAATCGAAGACGGTTTGCAGTGGAATAATCCGCTCATCTCTAGTGTTTTGTTAGGATGAGCTATAGCATACAAGGGGCCTAAATATAGGTCTTGCACAGGGGCCCGGTACTGTGTGTGTCCACCCCTTATTTTTCTACCATGCAAATCATTGGATCATCAATAATTATTTGAATACCTATTTTATTGATTTCCCTCTGGCTCATTGTATTTTACCAATTGTCTAGATTTAAACATTTTTTTTTAAAGTTTTATGTATACTTTACATCTGCGTTACAGACCCATATGTTGTCATGGTTACAGACTACATTCCAAATAAAACCTAAGTATTACCTAATCCTGATCTCTCTTACATTCACCTGTTCTTGGTAACACACAGTAAATACAGGAAAAGAATGCACAGAGGATGTAAAGTAACACATGGCTTCAGAATCTGTCTGTAGTCATATTCACACTATTGTATTATGGTTCCATATAGAGAAAAATTAGGACACCCAAAGACATTCATCTTGTACCTCTGTTTGGCTCTGATTTCATATGAAAACATAATTTTTTTTTATCATATTACCTCCAGTCCCTGTTTTTTTAATAACAGGAAACGCGTGGAGGAAGTTGTGTTCATGTGAGATCACGTGAGAAGATAAAATCTCGCGCAGTCATGCTGACACCACATTCCTCCTATTATTAGGCCTCCTTCACATTTTTCCAGTACGTGTGGTATCCGTTTATTTCATAGATATCACACATACCAATTATAACCTATAGTGGTTTGCAAAAAAATTCACCCCCTTGGCTTTTCACCTATTTTGTTACATTACAACTAGGGATGAAGGGATCCCTGGATGTTCGGGTTCTGCGGATTAGACAAAGCTACAGCTAATTGTTCAGTTCTGTACCGAACTTGACCTCAAACCTGAACTCAACAGTCAATGGGGACCCGAACTTAGGTGTGTAAAATAGCAGCAAACTGGTCATAGTAAGGGCTAGGGGGCTGTAAAAGAAAGACAAATGGGGATAAAAGCAGGACAACTGCCCTACAAACAGGTCACAGGTGAGGATGTTACCTTTAGTAGCCATTCAAACCCATTTGTGTCAACTTCTGTGCATGTTATCAGGTCAAAATCAGGCCAAACTTTTGATCAGAGTCATTTGGATGCTTTGGGGTGTCATTATGATTTAAAAGGAGAAAACACAGTAGTTTGACAATAATTGGTGTCACCCAACCACTAACCATGAGTGGAGAAAGCGTTTTGGTGTTGTCATTCATATTCTCTGAAAAAAGGCCAAGAAAGCAAAAATTCTGCCAGGGTAGGTAAACTTTTGAGCACAACTGTATATACATATATTTTTGTATCTCTATATAAATGAATCTATATACATATCTTATCCACGTATTTAGTATAGATTTCATATCTACTAATTACTTTGTTGTTATTTATACTTTTAGTTCTGATGAAGCCCATGTAACTGGCCGAAACTTCAAAATATTGTTTATACAGTTTATGAATCTGTGCTAATAAAATGTAATTACGTTCTTAGCTCCTATTTTGGAGTGCCAAATCTATTTTTGCATTATTCGTGGAGTGGAATCCTATTTATGCACCCACCTATAGAGGAGTGCTGCGCAGTATTTTTTTGTCTACAAATAATAAAGACACGGCTGCTGAGATTTATTTATTTGCCACACTGCTAGAAAAGACACAGTGGTCCAGAAAAATTATTTGTTTAGCTTACAAATGGCAAAGTGATGGCTACTGATTAGAATTATTTTTTATGCACACTGCTCATACAGACATGGCTGCAGAATACACACAGCGGCTTTTAGCACAGTAATGCCACAGATATGGGTTGCAGAATACACACAGTGGCTTTTAGCACAGTAATCTCACAGATATGGGTTGCAGAATACACACAGTGGCTATTAGCACAGCACTATCACAGACATGGTTGCATATGTGTAGAAAAATATGTTTAGATTCATATCACACCCAACAACAAGTGTTATGATGAGTCACCGAAGGAGGAAAAAACAAAATACAGCTAAGTCCAGAAAAACCAGAGAGGTTGGCAGCTATCGGATTGCAGACCCCTGAACCTATCCACAACAACTAGCAGTAGCCGTGGGGGGTTCCTACGGTGCCCTAGACCTATCGATCACAGCCGGAGAACTATATAGCCTAAAGACAGAAAGGGGAAAAACTAAACTGCCCCAGAGCAGACCCCAAAGCAATAGGCAGCCCCCAACATATAATGACGGTGAAACAAGATGAAAACACTAACACAGATAGAAAGATAGGTTGAGCAAATGATGGGGCCCAAGCTAACTACATAGGACAGGATAGGAAAGCTGCTGTCTGCCATCCGCAAACACCCTATCAAAATGAGCCAACCGACTGATAGGAAAAACAGGCCCTGAAGTCGCTAGGCTTCAAAAGACTATATCAGCACTCAGGTATATTCTGAAGACAGAGCAAAATATCAACAGATCAGAGACAAAAATGGAGTTCAGCTCACCCCCGGCCGGGGATGGCAGAACTCCAAAAAAAACAAGGCAAAACAAAAACAAAACTGAAGAGTACTAAGCAGAGCAGAAAAACTTAGCTTTGAGATGCAGGAATCAAACTGGTCTCCAAGAATCCAGCAGGAAAATCACCAGCCAGGAAGAAGGGCGTCGGCAGCCTTATATCCAGTCCTCAATTCCAGCCACCCAGTCATCATCTAGCTGCCCATGTGTTTGATAATCAGCCTCACTACCTTCCTTCACCAGAGGGGGGAGTTCATCAGACCTCAATGGTGAAGGGAAAAATGAACTCACAACAGTACCTCCCCCTTGAGGAAGGGTCACCGAACCCTCATCCATGCCACCAGGGCGATCCGGGTGAGCCCGATGAAAGGCACGCACCAATCTTTCGGCATGAATATCAGAGGCAGAGACCCAGGAATTATCCTCCTTACCATAACCCTTCCACTTAACCAAATACTGGAGTCTCCGTCTAGCCAGACGGGAATCCAGAATCTTCTCTACCTCATATTCCATGTTACCTTCAACCAATATAGGGTCAGGAGGTGCCACCACAGGAACTACTGGTTCAACAAACCTCTTCAACAAGGACTTATGAAACACATTATGAATTTTAAATGTGACAGGAAGAGCCAATCGAAAAGAGACCGGATTAATAATCTCCAAAATCTTGTAAGGTCCAATAAATCTAGGCTTAAACTTAGGAGAAGCCACCTTCATAGCGATATTTTTTGATGACAACCAAACCATATCACCCACCTTAAACTGGGGACCAACGGTCCTACGCCGGTTGGAAAACCGCTGGGCCTTTTCCTGGGAGAGAGACAACTTATCCACTACTTGGTCCCAGATCTGGTGCATTCTCTCCACCACAGTGTCAACACTTGGGCAGGCAGAAGGCTCCACCTGCCCTGAAGAAAATCGAGGGTGAAAACCAAAGTTACAAAAAAAAGGTGACATCAAAGTGGCAGAACTAGCTCTATTATGTAAAGCAAATTCGGCCAAGGGCAAAAATGAAACCCAATCATCCTGATCGGCAGAAATAAAACATCTCAAATACGACTCCAAAGTCTGATTTGTTCTCTCCGTCTGCCCATTGGTCTGAGGGTGAAACGCAGAGGAGAAGGACAACTGAATTCCCAGCTTGGAACAGAAAGTCCTCCAAAATCTAGACACAAACTGAACTCCTCTGTCAGATACAATGTTCTCAGGAATCCCGTGCAAGCGAACCACCTGTTGCAAAAACAAGTGCAACTCAGAGGAAGATGGCAACTTAGGGAGTGGTACAAGATGGACCATTTTAGAGAATCTATCACAAATCACCCAAATAACAGTCATTCTCTGAGAGACAGGCATATCAGAGATAAAATCCATTGAAATATGGGTCCATGGCCTCCTGGGCACCGGCAAAGGCATCAACAAGCCACTAGAGCGAGAACAAGGTTTAGACCGGGAGCAAGTCCCACAGGACTGCACAAAATTCCTGACATCATGAGACAAGGCGGGCCACCAAAAAGACCAACTCACCAGATCTCTAGTACCAAAAATACCTGGATGACCAGCCAATGCAGAGCAATGAACTTCAGACATCACTCTCTTCCTCCACTGGTCAGGAACATACAACTTTCCACTGGGACAACGCTCAGCTTTGTCCTCCTGAAACTCTTCCAGAGCACGTCTCAAATCGGGCGAGATGGCAGAAAGAACTACCCCCTCGCCTAAGATGGTAGCAGGCTTAGTCACAACAGGAGAATCAGCAAGGAAACTCCTAGAGAGGGCGTCTGCCTTGACATTCTTAGTGCTCGGAAGAAAAGAGACCACAAAATCAAAACGTGTGAAAAACAAGGCCCACCTAGCCTGTCTAGGATTCAAGCGCTTGGCCGACTCCAGGTAAATCAAATTCTTGTGGTCAGTAAGGACCACGACTTGGTGTTTGGCTCCCTCCAACCAATGTCTCCACTCCTCAAATGCCCATTTCATGGCCAACAGTTCCCGATTCCCCACATCATAGTTACGTTCGGATGGGGAGAACTTTCGGGAAAAGAAAGCACAAGTATTCATTTTAGATGTCACAGGATCTTTTTGGGACAACACCGCTCCTGCACCAATCTCAGAAGCGTCCACCTCCACCTGAAACGGGAGTGAGACATCAGGTTGCCGCAAAACCAGAGCAGAAGTGAATCTTCGCTTTAGCTCCTGAAAGGAAGAAACAGCCTCCGGAGAACAATTCAGCACATCAGCACCCTTCCTAGTCAAATCCGTCAATGGCTTGGCAATACCAGAAAAATTAGCTATAAATTTCCGATAAAAATTAGCAAAACCCAAAAACTTCTGGAGGGCCTTCAAAGAAGTGGGCTGAACCCAATCATAAATGGCCTGTACCTTGGCCGGGTCCATTTCAATAGTTGACGGAGACAAAATAAATCCCAAAAATGAAATCCTCTGTACCCCAAAAAGGCATTTCGAACCCTTGACATACAGGGAATTCTCCCTCAAAATCCGGAACACAGTCCGAACATGTTCCACATGAGAGTCCCAATTCTTGGAGAAGATCAAAATATCATCCAGATAGATAATCAAAAATGTATCCACAAAGTCTCGGAATATATCGTTCATGAAGCACTGGAAGACAGAAGGGGCATTAGTGAGCCCAAAAGGCATCACCAGGTACTCAAAATGTCCCTCCGGAGTATTAAACGCCGTCTTCCATTCATCCCCATGCTTAATGCGAATAAGATTATACGCCCCCCTGAGGTCAAGCTTGGTAAACCAGCAAGCACCTTTAACTCTGGAGAATAGATCAGAAATCAGGGGTAACGGATACTGATATTTAACAGTAATTTTGTTGAGGGCACGATAGTCAATACAAGGCCTTAATGAACCATCTTTCTTGGCCACGAAAAAAAAACCAGCACCCAAGGGTGAAGAGGATGGTCTAATATGACCCTTCTCCAATGCCTCCTTAATATAGGATCGCATAGCCTCGTGCTCGGGTACAGATAAATTGAAAAGCCGACCCTTGGGGAATTTACACCCCGGGTTCAGCTCAATTGCACAGTCATAACTCCTATGAGGAGGCAAAGACGCAGACTCATTCTCACTAAATACATAATAAAAGTCAGCCAAATAGTCAGGAACATCATGCGACTGGGGAGAGGTGGAGAAAACAGGAGCACCACTAAGGGCACACCGACAACCCCAACTCACCACAGACAAAGATTTCCAATCCAGAACTGGATTATGAATTTGCAACCAGGGAAACCCCAGAACAATGGTATCATGCAAATTATGCAACACCAAAAATCTGCAATTTTCTTGATGGTCTGGGGCGACCCGCATTACCACCTGGGTCCAAAACTGAGGTTTATTCTTTGCCAAAGGAGTAGCATCAATACCCCTCAAAGGGATAGGCGTCCGCAGAGGTGTCATAGGAAATCCACAACGTTTAGCAAAATCCAAGTCCATCAGGTTAAGAGCTGCTCCTGAATCCACAAAAGCCTTGGCGGAAAATGTGGACAGGGAGCAGATCAGAGTAATTGCCAGAAGAAACTTGGGTTGAACACCACCCACAGAAAACGTGTGTGCACAACGTTTCTCTCGTTTAGGGCAGACAGAAATAATATGCGAGGCATCTCCACAAAAAAAACACAGCTTATTACGCCTTCTGAACTCCTGACGTTGCGCCCTAGACAAAACTCTATCACATTGCATAGGTTCAGACATTTGTTCAACAGGTGGCAACATCTCTCGTGTAGTTTTGCGTTCACGTAAACGCCGATCCAGCTGAATGGCTAATGACATAGAATCGTCAAGACCAGAGGGAACAGGAAATCCCAACATAGTATCTTTTACAGTTTCTGACAAACCCTTCCGAAAGAGGGCTGCCAAGGCACCATCATTCCAGGTAGTAAGGACCGCCCACTTTCGGAATTTTTGACAGTACAACTCTGCCGAATCCCGACCCTGGCTTAATGCCAACAGGGTCTTTTCAGCCTGATCAATAGCATTAGGTTCATCATACAACAAACCCAAGGCTTGAAAAAATGCGTTCACATTATTCAGAATAGGATCATCAGGTTTCAAAGAAAACGCCCAATCCTGGGGATCGCCGCGCAGCAAAAAGATGACAATTTTAACCTGCTGCGCGGAGTTCCCCGACGAGTTAGGCTTCAAGGCAAAAAATAATTTACAATTATTCTTGAAATTCAAGAATTTAGATCGATCCCCCAAAAATACATCAGGAGTAGGAATCTTTGGTTCAGCAGCATGTGAATGAGCAAGATAGGCGGAAATTCCCCGCACTTCAGCAGCGAGCTGCTCCACACGATCAGACAATTGCTTCATCTCCATTGAGAGAAAAATTCCTCCTACGGCCTCAGAGATATAGAGGAAAAAATATGCACAAAAAAAAAAAATTCTGACACTTCTTTTTTTTTTTTTTACAATTCTCTCCTGCTATTGAGTACCCTAGGATCTGCGGTATGGCTGGTGATTCTGTTATGATGAGTCACCGAAGGAGGAAAAAACAAAATACAGCTAAGTCCAGAAAAACCAGAGAGGTTGGCAACTATCAGATTGCAGACCCCTGAACCTATCCACAACAACTAGCAGTAGCCGTGGGGGGTTCCTACGGTGCCCTAGACCCCTCGATCACAGCCGGAGAACTATATAGCCTAAAGACAGAAAGGGGAAAAACTAAACTGCCCCAGAGCAGACCCCAAAGCAATAGGCAGCCCACAACATATAATGACGGTGAAGCAAGATGAAAACATTAACTTAGATAGAAAGATAGGTTGAGCAAATGATGGGGCCCAAGCTAACTACATAGGACAGGATAGAAAAGCTGCTGTCTGCCATCCGCAAACACCCTATCAAAATGAGCCAACCGACTGATAGGAAAAACAGGCCCTGAAGTCGCTAGGCTTCAAAAGACTGTATCAGCACTTAGGTATATTCTGAAGACAGAGCAAAATATCAACAGATCAGAGACAAAAATGGAGTTCAGCTCACCCCCGGCCGGGGATGGCAGAACTCCAAAAAAAACAAGGCAAAACAAAAACAAAACTGAAGAGTACTCAGCAGAGCAGAAAAACTTAGCTTTGAGATGCAGGAATCAGACTGGTCTCCAAGAATCCAGCAGGAAAATCACCAGCCAGGAAGAAGGGCGTCGGCAGCCTTATATCCAGTCCTCAATTCCAGCCACCCAGTCATCATCTAGCTGCCTATGTGTTTGGTAATCAGCCTCACTACCTTCCTTCACCAGAGGAGGGAGTTCATCAGACCTCAATGGTGAAGGGAAAAATGAACTCACAACAAACAAGGCTGCAGATTGTAAAAACGTTTGGGTACGCACAGTACTATCACAGACACAGATGCAGAGTACACAGAGAACACAGGCAAAACCTAATATTGTTCCTCACTACTGCTACGTCCTGTCCCTACGTTAAGCAGGGCAGAAATAAAAAATAATATTAAACCAGGAGGAACAGGTTCAAGTGGAGGAGGTGGATGTGGAAGAAGCAAGAGAGGATTAATCCAAATATGTGGACCTTGCCACTAATGGCGTTGTGCAGTGCACACCTGATTTAGTCCGTAACATGTGTGTGCAGAACAGAGATGGCCCACCTGGAAAAATAGTGGAGGATTGAAACAACGCACGGCAGGACAGCCACCGCTACCAGTTTTTTTAAAACTGTCCTTTTCTACTGCCCAATATTTTTGTAATTCGATTTGCGTGTGATGCATCAGCACTAAATAGTCTAAATTGCTGAAAAAAGTAAGAAAATATAGGCATAGATTAAATTTATGGAATTAAATCACTAAATAATGGCATGTGGACAAGTGTTTACCCCTTTTGCAGTGAAGCCCCTAAAAATTTCTGGTGCAAGCAATCAACTTCATAAGTCCCATGCTTAGTGAAAGGAAGTCCACCTCTGTGTAATCTAAGTGTCACACCTTTTCTGAAAGGTCAAAGAGGCTGCAACACCATTAAGCAAGAAGCACCACTAAACAAACAACACCATGAAGACCAAGAAGATCTCCAAACAAGTCAAGGACAAAGTTGTTGAGAAAAACAAGCCAGCGTTGGGTTATACGTAAATATCCCAATCTCTGATGAGCCTCCAAAGCGCCATCAAATCCACTATCATTAAATGGAAAGAACATGGTACCACAACAAACCTGCCAAGAAAGTACAGCACATTATAACTTTCAGCCCGGATGAGGAAGGCATTAATCAGAGAGGCAGAACAGAGACCAAAGGTAACCCTGATGGAGTTGCAGAGTTTCCATGCAATGACTGGTGTATCTGTCCATACGATCACAATAAGCAGTACACTACATAAAGGTGGTCTTTATGGAAGAGTGAGCAGAAAAAAAACCTTTACTTGCACACTAAAATTGTAAGGCTTGTTTTGAGTTTGCAAAAGACTTGTGGGAGAATCCCAAATGTACAGGGAATGGAGCTGCGGTCAGATGAGACCAATATTGAACTTTTTGGCCACCAAGGTAAATGCTATGTCTGGCACAAAGCCAACAGAGCTCATTAGCCCAAGAACACCATCCTCACAGTGAAACATAATGGTGGAAGTATCATGATGTGGGGATATTTTTCAGCAGCAGGGACAGGAAAAATGATCCAAGTCAAGGGAAGATGGATGTTGCAAATGGATGGATGTTGCAAAATGCAGGGATATTCTAGAGCAAAACCTGTTTCAGTCTGTCAGTTATTTGAGACTTGGAGGGAGGTTCACCTTCCAACAAGACAATGGCCCAAAGCATACTGCTAATGCAACACTTGAATATTTTAAAGAGAAACATGTAAATGTTTTGGAGCGGCTTAATCAAATCCCAGACCTTAATCCAATTGAGAATCTGTGGTCAGATTTGAAGATTGCTGTTCACCAGAGGAAACCATCCAATTTGAAGGAACTGGAGCAGTTTTGCCTTGAGGAATGAGCAAAAATCACAGTGGCAAGAAGTGGAAAGCTCATAGAGATTTATCCAAAGCGACCATCAGCTGTAATTGCTGCAAAAGGAGGCTATACAAAGTACTGACTTGGGGGGGTGAATATTTATGCACTCTGAAGTTTTCAGTAATTTTGTCTTATTTGTTGTTTGCTTCACAAGAAAAAAAAAGTTCATAGTTGTAGACATGATCTTTACATGAAATGATGCAAATCCCTAAAAAAAAACAGTGACATTTCAGGTTGTGAGGTAACAAAACACGAACAATGGCAAGTTGGTGAATACTTTTGCAAGTCACTGTATAGGGCTGTTCACATGTGTATGTTTTTCATGAACTGTGTTGTCCGTGCAAAACACACAGAGACATGTCCTTTTTTTTCCCGCAGCCCTTGCGATAACGTCCAATAAATGTCCATAGGTTAAGTCCATGTGACCACACTGGCACAGTTATAACCTTCTCTATGGATGTTCCATTTCAGTCAAAACAATGGGTGCCTATTTTTTCATCCCTAGCACGCTGCCTTTTTATGATTGAACACCATTATTGTATGGCTGAAAATACGAGCACTCTGAGAGCTGAAAGAAATTAAACGCCCAGTCGAACAATAAGAAAATTGGCGCCAGAAATTGCTTCACTCTGTATGTCCAAAAGTGGAGAGAAAAAAATGAAAAAGAAAGTTTTCTTCTACATTCTTGCTACTATGTGCAGGTATGTGCAGTTTATAATTCTAAGATTTGTGAAGGGCTATATATGTATATATACAATATATAGTGGGGGAATTAAGTATTTGATACACTGGCGATTTTGCAAGTTTTCCCACCTACAAAGAATGGAGAGGTGTGTAATTTTTATCGTAGGTACACTTCTCCTGTGAGAGACAGAATCGAAAAACAGAAAGCCAGAAAATCACATTGTATGATTTCCACATAATTATATTGCATTTTATTGTATGAAAAAAGTATTTGATCACCGATCAACTAGCAAGAATTCTAGCTCTCATGGACCTGTTAGTTTTTATTTAAGAAGCCCTCCTACTCTGCCCTCATTACCTGTATTATTTGCACCTGTTTGAAGTCATACCAGGGACAAAATTGTAGACCTGCATAAGGCTGAGATGGGCTACAGGACAATAGGCAAGCAGCTTGGTGAGAAGGACACAACTGTTGGCACAATTATTAGTAAATGTCAAAAACACAAGATGACTGTCAATCTTCCTCGATCTGTTGCTCCATGCAAGATCTCCCTTCGTGGGGTAAGGATAATTCTGAGAAAGATCCAGAATCATCCCAGAACTACACAGGAGGACCTGGTCAATAACCTGAAGAGAGCTGGGACCACAGTATCAAACATTACCGTTAGTAACTCACTATGCCATCATGGATTAAAATCCTGCAGGGCACACCAGCACTTGTCCAGGCCCTCTTGAATTTCGCCAATGCCATCTGGATGAGCCAGAGTAGGCATGAGAGAAGGTTATGTGGTCAGATGAGACCAAAGTAGAACTTTTTGGTATCAACTCCATTCTCCGTGTTTGGAGGAAGGAGAAGATTGAGTACAATAATATTCTAGGAAATAAATATATATATATACCACCCTATGGTTTAGTATTTTCAGGGTTTTGTGTGGATAAATAAAGTTCAGACTGAGTTGGCAAAGATTGTTTGGTTAGATAATTACAAAACAGAGAAGTGTCCTATATTCATTTTATGATTTATTGGCCCAGAAGATGGCCAACAGAAAACCTCTGGAGGACGCCAATTTATATAACAAACCTCCTTCAGCCCAATATGATGTACCGTACTTAAATCTGGAGTACCTGTGAGGCCAGAAGGGAATATGCAGTATAGAAATATAAGACACAGAGTTGAATAGTGATGTTTATTTTTTCTGCCTTTCTTTAGAGCCAGATTGTAGGTGACAAACTAAGTCCCAGATTGAATGTCAGGAAGAGAGAATGCGTACACATCCAGGCGCAGTATGATGTGCCTGTTAGTGATGTATATAAGCCATGACAGAGCCTGAAGTGACGCTGCCTATAAACTGTGCTCTTCATTGGGATGGATCCCGCTATAAAGACTAAGAATTTCACTCTGTCTGTTAAGCCGAAGCACTGTGGAAATAATTGTGCTGCCAGGAGAGTCTCTCACACTTCTATAAAGTTGTATTTCTATCCCGTTTTTTTGTCTATTTTTGCACAAGTGCTATCAGACACCACATGTATATATCGTAACAACCTGTAAACTCTGCAATAAATAAGAAATATTCTATGATAGTCAACTTATTGTGTATGTTCCCAATATTATAGTCATACGAGTTAGGATAGAGGCTCAACCAAGCCTCTGAAAATACCGCACTATGTTGCAACGTGTGTTGCTCCAGGACTAGTCGGTACCTCGGAGGAGACACGCCGGTGACAGCACAGTGTGTAGTGATGTCAGAGGTCTGGTAGACCAAAAATTTTGTCCCAGTGTGACAAGGGCAAGTGTGGATCGAGGATATCAGAAAGTAGAGTTGTCAAGTATCGGATGAGTGGCTGTAAGAGTGACTGGATAAGTTAGCGTTATTTGTAAATTTTTTATCAACCCTCTATGGTTCAGCAAATTGCCAGCCGCCAAATTGCTACATTTACACTTAAGAAGATTGGAAAGATCCATAGTCTGAAGAATACAAATTTTTGGAAAATTGGAAGAAAATTCCATTCCACACAAATAAATTCACTCATCTCTAGTGCCCACTCTTACCTTGCAAAGAATTAAATTAAGGACTCCAATTCCTTATTTTACAAATCCAACACATTCCCATGACAGGCGCAGAAGACACTCAACAGGCTGCAATTCACATCACAGCTAAAGGTTTGTCATATTTGCTATTGATAGTGGTTCCATGTGTTGTGTACATATTGATATTTAAAGATCTTGTTCTGGGCCCCTCTTTGTTGAGGTACCAAATTTTATTATTATTTTTTAATATATTTCAATAAAATAATATAAATGTGGTATTCACTATATATGCAACCAGAAGATTTTTGGTTGTGGTATTTTCTGATAAGTAAATACTTAAAGGGTGACCGTTGGAGCTTCTGTTCTAAATATTTATTGGGGCTTTTTTTGATTTGATATGTTGACACATATAGCATAAAACTATACAGAGTATCATGATTGTTTGTTTTGTCAAATCTGGTCATCCCACATATTTCCATATATAAATAAATATGCCAAGTATGACTAGGACACATGGTAACAATTATTGTATATAATTAATTATAGTCCCCATGTATCCACTCGGATTAATAACGCCTATCATCAAATACATAACATATCCACAAAGAAAAGATGATTAAAAGGCTTCTTTTACTAATATGAAAAAAGAGTGGCTGCTATATGTACAGGGAACAACGTCCATACTATGATAATTACCAGCAGTGGCGGTCAGGAGATGCTCCGGTGTCTGGATAGCGTGTCCGCCCCGACGCGCGTTTCAGACCTGCCACTCGCTGGCGGTATTATAGATAGTATTATGGGTGATTAGTCAGGTTTAGTGGCTGCAATTAGGCATCACCCTAAATGTTTATTGTTATAAGTGATAACGTCTATTAAGTGTAATGGCTATTTTTTAGTGGTGGAGGCTTATTATAACAGACATCTAAAATATGGGCTCTTTATATTATGTTGCAGTATGTGAGGATATAGTACTGTATTGTTAATTACTCATTCCCTTTGAGGTGGATGTACTATTTTGAGTAAAACTGCCATTTCTAGATAGCCATATAATTAGAGTCGTATAGCAGCCTATATTTTCCAGGTGCTGGATGTGTGCGTCTTTTTTAGATGTGTAATCACAATATGCATATGTGTACATTTACTTCCCCTTATTCCCCTAATTGGTGATGTGTAGTATTTTATCTATGGTTCTAAACAATAAAGTCTTTTTCATATTAGTAAAAGAAGCCTTTTAATCATCTTTTCTTTGTGGATATATTTCCATATATGCAAAGCATAAAGGAACTATAAGCCACATTAGATGACTGCTGGCCAAACAATGGTTCTGCTGATAGTCTGGCCTGCAGCTATCCATGTCTTCTCCCCTGCCTACACAAGTGTGCTCATTCGGTCATGCACTCCTTTGTTCTTTATGAGAGGGCCTCCACCAGATATGTCTAGTAGCGGCTTATAGAACAAAAGGATCGACTTTCCAAAATTGTACATTCTGGATCTTTAACTCCGCCCGACAATCAATTGGACTTGATGGGTTTTGAAAGCATACATTGTACAATGTAAAGAACCTGTATATTTAGAAGGCCTCCAAATACCTGTATTATATTCTATAACACTCTTTTTGTGCACATATGATCCTGAAAAAGTCAATTAAAAAAAGCGGAGAAGAGACATAAAAGAAAAAGTAGGCAACAATATGGATCCATAATCAATCATTTCAGCCTCCATTGACTTACATGCAGCGAATTCAGCTTTGTAATAGAGAATTCTCCAGTGGACATAATGCAGACTCTGCAAATTTTTAAAGGCTTATCTCTAGAGTCAATGTATTGAAGACCGTAGCATAACAAAGAAAAGGAAATGCACAATTTGCCATTTTTAGCCAAAGCTCTCCTATACATTCTACCGCAAATACAAGATACAGTAATCCTAATTATATAACGTGGTGCCTTGAGCTATGACCGTGCATGTAATCTAATCCTCATTTTTCATTTATATGACATTTTTTAATTATTTGGATTATTTTTTTTTCTATATGAGGCTCTTATATATTTATTTTTAATTACAAAATGCTAAGTAAATGTCAGATATAAAAAAAATTTAAAAATAAAATGAAGCGGATATATATATATATATTACTAGACACATTATTTTGAATAATTTATGAAGGAAGTGAATTATAATGTCAATTCATGACTTAATATTCTGAGCAGAAGCTATTTCGGCCCTCTAAGTCTAAGTCTTATAGACGTCTCCTTAACGTATTCGTGCATGCTTCTTTCAAATGCTTTTATCTTCAGTTAGTAGAAAAAAAGCTAATTTACATAGACATTCAATGATTCACCATGCTTAAAAATGTAGGCCAAGCATACCTGTAGGCTGCGACACGTATGAATGCAAAGCTTCTGTTTCCTAAATGTCTGCTAAATGCAGAGAGCAAAGCATCAGGCTAAACCTGATACACATCGCCTTTTACCTGTAAGAAGCTAGATTTGCTTTCGGCATAATGCAGCTTCTCCAGAATTGCAATGGGGAGTATAGAATGATAGAGTCTGGAATATGATAAGTTACTTCACCCTAAAATTTGTCATCCCAGTCTTTATTTTGTCTCATGGTTTGAACATTGCCTATGCCTAAAACGTCAATACTCTGTAGAAGATTGTTGGCCAATGGCCATCACTCGCTTGGCCAACACCTGTCCCAGTTGACAGCCCTACACACCTGATTTTGCCAAGAATGCATGTGTTCTGCAATGAGAGAAGTGAGTATTCAACTTTAGACTCCACTATTGGCATCTTATCTCCCAGGAAAGCAAAAGGTTCAATCAAGTCAAAATTGTTGGCCATCACTCGTTTGGCCATAACCTGTCTCAGTTAACTACCCTACGCACTTGGCTTGGCCAAGAATGCATTTGTTATGCATTGGGAGAAATGAGAACTCCACTTTAGACTCCACTGATAACATTTTATCTCCCAGGAAAACAAAAGGTTCAGTCAAGAGTTGAAATTCAACACATTATTTGGTCTGAAAGTTTTGCCAAAATCTGCAGGTTGAAGCAATTGTCATTAAGTGTGGGAACCTTAAACATCTTGTAGCTAAGGGGTTTCCACCACCAGATCCCCAATCTACAGTATTGTGCAAAGTTTTAGGTAGATGTGAAAAAATGCTGCAAAGTGAAAATGCTTTACAAAATAGAAGTAAGCTGATCGAGGATTAAGTTTGAGTCAAATAAATTTTCAGCTTCATGTGAATTTGAACACTTTGAGAGTTGATTCACTGTTCTCAAAAAATTAAAAACACTTGTCTGGCACTATTTCTATGCTGCACAACAATCAGAGAGCAGGCTAATTTAACTTCGCATTGCCATGTGGGCTTATCCTTAATCCCCTGCAGTTGTGACGTCTAGCAGATTATCATACCTTATACAATGGTGGTCAATACCTCATCCATCACAGATCAGCAGTTCCCAGTGTAGCACAGTTTGTATGGCAGAGTCCTTTTCTATCTCCAGAGTCACTGGGTAAATCTATCTCTAATCTAGTAGTATGTAAGCTCTTATGGTCAGTGGAGTCCTCTCTCTCTATCCCACTCCTGTAGTGTGTAAGCCCTTATGGCTAGGTGGGGTCCTCTCCTTTTCCTACATGTATTTTCTGAGGAATTAAAACATTTTCAGTACTATGATTCATGTGAATTTATTTGCTACAATTCAAATCTTTGGGGACTATTCAGCGAATGCGGCAAATTTGAAATTCAAAGATGCGTTCATCTCAAGTTAATAGTTCATTTTTACCAATTACAAAGATTCCACATGAATGAGTAAAATAACTCTAAATCAAAACTATATTTAGTGTTGCCACCTTTTACCTTTAAAACAGCATCAAAACATCAATTCTTCAGTACACTTGTGCACAGTTTTTTAAGGACCTCAACAGGGAGGCTGTCCTAAACATCCTGGAGGACTAACCATAGATCTTCCGTGAGTGTAGGCTCAGACAAATACTTATGTCTCTTCTAGGAATCCCACACAAACTGAATGATCAAGATATATCAATACTTCCAAAACTTCTTGTTCTTATTTAGACTGAGATAGTTCTTAAAGAGGGTGTCAGGGCATGAACTGTAATTGCAGACTTGTAAATCCTCACAGCTCGTATTGTATACTGTGAGGATGTCGGCAGCGAGTGGTCATGTTGTAGGTAAACAGCAGGTACACAGAATGCAGTGACGAGACGCGAGACTGAATTGAACTTTGTCTATAGAACTTTTATAAATTTAAGCCGCTAGGGCTATACTAAGCAACCAAAAATTAATAACAGCTATTGTACTCACAGGGACTCTGCACAAACAAACATTTTAAAAGTGAACACGACTAATCCGGCAAGGGCCGGTTACTATAGGGCCACGATATGGCCGACTACGGGTCCTTATTTCTTATAGTGTCACTTATCCGTCCTGACATCCCTCGGCGTCTCTAATGAGGTTGCGCTGGCGTCGCAGCCGCTGGGCCCAGCTGCTGAGGATCTGTCGTAGTCTTCGGGTGCCCAGCGCCCAGGAGGAGATGGGGCACAACAGGCCCTGAGGAAGTCCTTTGATGAGGTGACCCCCTGTAGAAACAGCGGGGTTCTGAACGTAAGCAAATTCAATGAGACTCCAGTCTCCAAGCAGGGTTGTGCCGCAGTTCCCAGGAGTTGCGGTTGGCAGGCCACGTGCACGGCCTGGGCCTAGGCGAAGGAGTAGGCCCCAACTGCCGACTACAGCGGGGTGACGTCCACTGCGGCTGACGATGAAGAGGCCGCAGCTGCGAGCTGAAGTGGGGTGGTTCCAGCTGCGAGGGGCGGCGGACCAGACGCGACAGGCTGAAGTACAGCGGTAACAGCTGCGGACCACCGTGGGCAGGAAGAGACCCTGGATTGGAGTGAAGCGACAGTCTCTTGTTTGTAGGTACGACGCCCACTCTCTGCAGGCCGCAGTAAGTCTCTCCTCTGCCGATGGTCTCCTTTCTCGTCACAGTCTGTCACTCTGGCTCTCTCAGACTCCCACAGTCTCTTGCCTCCTGTCTGCCGTTCCGCCAACTGACTCCCCTGCGCGCTCCCTTTCCCTTTTATACTTGCCCCTCCCCTTGCTGTCCTGTCACTCTCAGCAGTCCACTCTCCTCCTTTGCTCCCTGGGTACTGTTTCCTTAGGAACCCAGATGGCAGTCCCCTTGGTTCCGGCTCGGATACTCTGCGGGGGGTCCTCCTCCCTACACTCTCCCAACCTGTATGCTCGCCAGTCCTCAAGCGAGGGCCTCAGTATACTTGGGTTGGTCTGCGGAGGTGTCAGTTTTTGCTTCCATATGAACTGGTCCTATTCGTATCGTTCGAGGGGTTTGCCGGCTGTTGACCGCTCGGAGCGTCTAAGTTTGACTAGGGTGGAGTCTTCTCGGGTGGTGGCCGGTGGTGGGCTAGCTGGTTTGGGCAGGTTAATTGTGTCAGTTGGTTTGCCATTGAGTAGAGAGCCCCTGGTTATTGTGGGGAAGTCTTCGTCGTCCGGGTCCCAGAACACGGGCAATGGTTCAGAGACCTGAGGAGCAGGTTCAGGTTGTTTTGGGTCAGTGGAAATACATGGGCGTAGCATATTACGATGCACAATGCGGGTAGGCAGCGTTTCATCTTTCTCGGGTCGTATTTCGTACACAGGTCCTTCAGGGTATATACGGCGTAGGACCCGATAGGGACTCTCTTCCCAGCGTGGCCCTAATTTGTTCTGGGGGCATTGGTCTAGTACGAGTACTCGGTCTCTGCTTTGGAGGTTGGTAGGTGGAGATAAATTATTTCCTGGGTGTTCTAAGTCTTGGAGTTTGGTATGTATGATTCGATGAAGAGTTTGCAGCCTGTGCCGGTGATTTTGGACCCATGATGACACCCCGGTCCATGGCTGAGGTTCCTCTGGGTCCAACTCTACCTCCATGATCCCTTTGCCCTCGCGTCCGAACAACAGGGAGTAGGGGGTATAGCCGGTAACTCAATGTACTCTGCTGTTATAGACCCATACTAATTCAGGGACATATTCGGGCCAACAGGCCTTCTTGTCACTCTCCAGAGTACGCAACATTTGGATTAATGTCCGATTAAATCATTCGCAGGCCCCGTTTCCCTGCGGGTGGTATGGCGTGGTCCGGTATTTGTCAATACCGTAGCGACGGTGTAGTTCCTCCATTATTTTTCCCAAAAAACATGCTCCTTGATTGGAATGTATCCGTTGAGGGCAACCATAAACTTGTATGAAGTTTCTACAAATTGCGGAGGCGGCTGACTCCGCGGTCTGGTCTCGAGTGGGGGTGACCACAGCAAACTTAGTGAAATGGTCTACCATGACGAGGCAGTGTTCATACCCCTGGAATGCGGGACCAATGGTCAGGTAATCCACTGTCAGAAGCTCGAGGGGCGCTGAGGTCACGATTGTTTGTCGCTGTGCAGGCGGTTTAGCAAATTCACATAGGCGACAGGTCCGGCAAGTCTCGCCCACAACAGCATGCAAGCATGGATGGTAAATTATCTGTTGTAACCATTGCAAGGTCTATTCAGCTCCGAAATGAGCCCCTTTTTCATGGGCTTCTCGAGCCAGTTCGTTAAGCTGCGCTCCGGGCGCATCTACCTGCCAAATCGTCATAGATGTTGTTCGTAATGTCATTTTACGATACAATAGTCCCTTTCGGATAACCAGCCTCTCCCATTGTCGTAATATCAGCGACATGTCCTGAGTCAAAGTCTGCCTTTGGGAGTCAGTGGGCAGTTTGCCAGCGGCTACCCATTTCCGGAGAAGCCCAATTTCTTCGTCTTCTTGCTGCTGTTGGATCCACTTATCCTGGGATTGCTCCAGCATGCCCCTTAGGGTCTCCAAGGGAGGTACTTTCTGGATGGCAGCTGTGAGCCAGGCAGTGGTGAGGGCAAACGGTATCTTTTCCCCTTCTAGTTCGTCGTCTCGACTCTTCCCTGAGGTTGTACTGTATGTCGAATCCTGGAGACGGCGTCAGCGCGTACATTCTCGGCCCCTCTTTTACAGATGATTTTATAGTTGAATTTCGCCATCCGGGCCACCCATCTTTGTTCCAAAGCCCCCAATTTGGCGTTTTCCAAATGAGCCATCAGGTTGTTGTTGGTCCACACCAGTACTTCGGAGCCCGTCAGGTACTCTATGAACCGCTCCGTCATGGCCCACACTACTGCGAGGAGCTCGAGCTTAAAGGAGCTGTAATTGTCAGGGTTGCGCTCGGAATCATGGAGTGAGTGGCTTCCTAACGCGATCACTCTCTCCCTGCAGTCTTGAACTTGTGACAACACAGCCCCCAGCCCGTGAAGACTCCTGTCAGTGTGTAGGATGAATGGTTGTGAGAAATCCGTATAAGCTAACACCGGAGCATTTGAGAGCGCAGCCTTAAGGTCTTCGAAGGCCTCTTCTTGAGGTTGTTGCCATTGGATTTTCATCCATTTGTCCCAGCGGGAGCCCTCTTCAGCAGGTCGTGCAGGTCTCAAGCTCGACATGCAAAATTCTTTACGAAACGACGGTAGTATCCGGCCAACCCCAGGAAGGCCCGCATGTCTTTTATCGTCTCGGGGGTAGACAATCCCTGAATGACAGCAACCTTTTCCCTGGACAGCCTTACGCCCTCTGCCGAGACGACATGGCCCAGATATTCGATCTGGGTGCGAAATAGGTGGCATTTTGGGGGTTTAACCTTCAACCCGTACTTTTGCAGCCGACCGAGTACCTGCCCCAACTGCTTCAGGTGGTCCTCAAATGTGGCAGCATAGATGATGATATCGTCTAAGTATATCAACGTGGCCTCAAAATTGAGATCTCCCAGACACCGCTCCATGAACCGCTGAAAGGTCTCCGGGACGTTGGCCAGTCCGAACGGCATACGATTGAACTCAAATAGTCCCATAGGCAATATGAATGCCGTCTTAGCCCTGTCTTCTTCTGATATGGGCACCTGCCAGTACCCACTGGCCAGGTCCAAAGACGAAAAATATGTCGCCTTCCCCAAGGCGGACCAGGATTCTTCTATTCGGGGTAGTGGGTATGAGTCTTTAATGGTGCAAGCATTCAGCTTTCGATAGTCCACGCAGATTCGTAAGGTGCCATCTTTTTTGTGTACCAACACAATGGGGGCTGCCCAGGGGCTTTGGTTTTCTCGAATAACTCCCTTTCGTAGCATTTGGGCCAGCAAAGTTTTCACTTCTTGGTAGAGTTATGGAGGAATCTGTCGATATCGTCCTCGGATGGGGGCCACCCCTGCCATGGGAATTTCATGGGTGATGGCGGTGGTACACCCAAATTCTTCCTCATGACTAGCAAATATCTCGTGGTATTGTCCGAGCAGTTTTACTATCTGGGAAAGCTGAGCTGAAGTTAGTCCGGAGAGCTCGACCCGCATCTGTTCCAGGATGTTTCGACCCTTCTCTTGAGCCGAGATTTCGGTAGCCTGTAGAGTCCGGATAGTTACTTCCCAAGGGTCCTCAGATTGCACTCTCAATTGAACCGCTGGGGCCGGCAGCACTTCTTCCAAAGGCCTTACTAGCTTGGCCATTTCGGTCCGAGATTTCAGGACGATGTCTTGGTCTTCAAGGTTGACGCAGTGCACCAGGATGGTCCCTTTTTGCACTGTGGTCACGGAACGGGTCACCAGTATGCCAGGAGGCAAACGCTCCAAGTAGCATGGCTCCACCTGCATCTCTACGCCCTCCAAGGGTATCGAGGCTCGAATTGGTAGGGCCATCACCGTCTGCCCAGGAGGCAGTACAAGCAGGGGAGCTGCTGGCGCGATGACTTTGCCCAGAGCCTCGCCCTCCCAGCAGTCCTGGTGTACTCGCGCTTCCCGCACCAACTGTTGTAATACCTGTCCTTGGGCCGTGCGGGAACCCCACTGCTTCAGGATCTTGTGCGTGGGATCATTGAGGAGCAGATTGACGAACTCCCGTAGTATGTTTATGCCCAGAATGACTGGATGCTGCTTAACAGTTTCCCCTTGAGTCAGTACCACTCCTCTGTGACCGAGGGATTTACCGCACAGCGTCTTCTGTACCCACACCACCCCGGCAACAGGGACTGGTAGTTGATTGGCGGCTACCAGTCTGATCATGGGTCCCCACTGGGGTCTCGCTGCCTCGGGGAAATTTTGCCGGAAATAAGTTGCAGGCATAGTTGTCACTTGTGACCCCATGTCCACTAGGCACCGGACTCCCCGGCCCTCTACTTCTGCCCATACCACCGGACATTTTGCGACCAAATCTTTGGGACTTCCACCACCTCTAATCGTGGTTTCTGGCTCCGAGCGGCATCCCCCCAGCCCCGAGCCCTCTAGTTTAATGGCCGCCGAGGTGGGTATCTCCCACGCCGCGGACACTCTCGGGCGAAGTGGCCCAGCTCCCCGCCTTCATAGCACCGGGTCTGTGCAGACCGACCGCCCCGGGAGGAGTGGGGCCCCCAGGGGCCGGGATTGAAGCTAGGTCATCCAGTCCCGGACTCAGTCCTTCTCTTCACTTCGGCCAACTCGCCCTTGATGTTCTTCAATTCTTGTTTCATCTCCTCCACCCATTGAGGCTCGTCAACTGCGTTCATGGAAGCCTCTACACTCTGGACCTTTCCCACGGGGACCGCCATCCCCTGCTCTTGCTCTCGAGCGCGTGCTTGACTTCCCACCTCTGAAAAGTCTATACGGGGATTCATTCTGACCTGCTCCCGTAATGCCTGCTTTATTAACGGGTCCCGAAGTCCAGTCAACAATAGGTCGCGTAGGGTAACGTCAATAGGTCCTACACCGTCCTTTAATTTGATGGCCGTATGCAACTCTTGGAGGACATTCATATATTGGGTGATGGTCTCCCCCTCTCCCTGCATCCGACTGAACAACCGGGTCCTTAACTCTCCCACATTAGTTGGATCCCCATGGGTCTGTTCTACAATCTGTAAAACTTTACCAAAGGTGTTGCGGTGTCCTGGGGGCCTCAACATTACTGAATTCCGAGCCTTCCCATCTGACACCATGAGAGCTACTTCGGCTTCCAGGTCAGGAGTCATCGGGTGCATCCGAAAGAGCCCCCGCATCCGTTCTGTCCAGCTCCATAGCATGGTATTGGAACTGGAAAACCTAGGCAGGTTGCTTAGCATAGCCCCCAACGAAATGCTGGACCGGGTGCCCTTGCTATCTGTCGAGTTCACGGCCCTTCCCTGGTCTGGGGAGTCGTTGGCCGTGCTCGGAGACTGCATCCTGCCGACTACGCCAAATGTAGGTAAACTGCAGAAATGACGTGGAAGTGCAATAAGGACTGCGCTTGCTTCTGGTAGAGTAAAGGGTTCTTTATTCAGCCAACGCGTTTCCTGAGCCTGCTGGCTCACTTCATCAGGGCATCAGTGAGCCAGCAGGTTCAGGAAACGCGTTGGCTGAATAAAGAACCCTTTACTCTACCAGAAGCAAGCGCAGTCCTTATTGCACTTCCACGTCATTTCTGCAATTCTGTCCTAGGACCCTGTGCAGACTTGCTGCTGCTTCTTTAGCGTTCATGGGTGTTGTGACTTCCTCACAACCCCAATAGGTGAGCACCTTCCTTACTGTTCCACAATTTTAATTGTTTTATACGGATTTCACACAGTGGATGCGCCCTGTATCTCTCCTTTTAAATGTAGGTAAACAGCAGGTACGCAGGATGCAGTGACGAGACGCGAGACTGAATTGAACTTTGGCTATAGAACTTTTATGAATTTAAGCCGCTAGGGCTATACTAAGCAACCAAAAATTAATAGCAGCTATTGTCCTCATAGGGACTCTGCACAAACAAACATTTTAAAAGTGAACACGATTAATCCGGCAAGGGCCCATTACTATAGGGCAGCGATATGGCCGACTACGGGTCCTTATTTCTTATAGTGTCACTTATCCTTCCTGACGTCCCTCGGCGTCTCTGATGAGGCTGTGTTGGCGTCGCAGCCGCTGGGCCCAGCTGCTGAGGATCTGTCGTAGTCTTCGGGCGCCCAGTGCCCAGGAGGAGATGGGGTACAACAGGCCCTGAGGAAGTCCTTTGATGAGGTGACCCTCTGTAGAAACAGCGAGGTTCTGAATGTAAGCGAATTCAATGAGACTCCAGTCTCCAAGCAGGGTTGTGTCACAGTTCCCAGGAGTGGCGGTTGGCAGGCCACGTGCATCGCCTGGGCCCCAACTGCCGACTGCAGCGGGGTGACGTCCACTGTGGCCAATGATGATGAGGCCGCAGCTGCGGACTGAAGTGGGGCGGTAGCGGGCAGGCCGCAGCAGCAGGCTTGAGTGGAGCGGCAGCAGCTGCGAGGGGCGGCGGACCAGACGCGACAGGCTGAAGTACAGCGGTAACAGCTGCGGACCACCGTGGGCAGGAAGAGACCCTGGATCGGAGTGAAGCGACAGTCTCTTGTTGGTAGGTACGGCGCCCACTCTCTGCAGGCCGCAGTAAGTCTCTCCTCTGCCGATGGTCTCCTTTCTCGTCACAGTCTGTCACTCTGGTTCTCTCAGACTCCCACAGTCTCTTGCCTCCTGTCTGCCGTTCCGCCAACTGACTCCCCTGCGCGCTCCCTGTCCCTTTTATACTCGCCCCTCCCCTTGCTGGTCTGTCACTTTCAGCAGTCCACTCTCCTCCTTTGCTCCAAGGGTACTGTTTCCTTAGGAATCCAGATGGCGGTCCCCTTGGTTCCGGTCCGGACACTCTGCGGGGGTCCTCCACCCTACAATGTGACCTCAAGTATGCAATTTGCATACTTCTGGCCACATTCTGACTAGACTGTATCCGACTTCTCACAGTAAATTTGCATTGAGCAAGGCCAGATATGGTCTAATGGGCTAGTGATGGCATTTATGCAAATTGTATGTTTGAGGTCATGTCTCTCATCTCCCAGTTACGGCACTGGAGAATCCTCACATTGCACAGTGCTTGAGCTGGGAGTTGATTCACAAATCTGCACTTGTAATTTAAGCATGGGTAACCCCATTAATTACTAACTGCATGGTTAAAGTGGAAATTTCTCAGCATTAAGGACACCATGAAATGATCAATGTTGAGGACCCATCAGCCCAGAACTGGTTGCAACCAATGAGACCCCGCAAAACTCATCTACTGTTCGGAGAAGTCTGTCCAGAAGAGCTCTTCACGGAAGATCTGCAGCCAAAAGCATATTATTGCAAAGTCAAGCTGCTCAAAAATGCACAAAAACATAGGAACTGGGGTACAGAAAAATGGCAGCAGGTGATCTGCACTGATGAGTCCAAATATTTGGCTGTAACAGAGGATAGCTTGTTTGCAGATAGATTGGAGTGTGGTACCACTATGAGTACATGCAGGCAACAGTGAAGCAAGTTTATGGCTGCATTTCTGCAAATATAGTAGGGAATTTGGTCAAGATTAATGGAGTTCTCAATGCTGAAAAATACAGGCTGATACTTATCCATTATTCAGTATCATCAAGAAGGCATCAGAGTAGCTTCAAATCTATTCTGCAGCAGGACAACGACCCCAAGCACACAGCCAATGTCTGTCATGGGTGATTCAGATGCAACAGACAGTGGCTCTGCATCTGGCTGCAGAAGGTCTTTGTGCTTGACATTGCAGATGTTCTCTTAATCCTTCTGACTTTTGGACCCAGTGGCAACCTTCCTCCGGCTCTAATTGACACACCTGGATCTGGATGTTTATAGACTCTTAGTCTGCTTCAGGGAGCCACCAGTGATATTCACAAGTTCCCATGTGAAGGCCTAGAGCTATAGTAGTTGGCTTAGTTCCTCTCTGGTGCTCTTGGTGGACATTTGGAGTTACTTCTCTGAAGACTGCTCAAGTTAAGTTTCTCCTCCCTTGTTTGTCTCCTTTCTTGTCTTTAGTGTACAGTGGGGACTGACCAGTGCTCATCCCCCTTCCCTATTCAGGGCCTAGCTCTAAGGATATACAAGGTTTAGGTTTCCTGCTCGGCGATTGGTGTGGAACTAATATACGGTAGGGTAGGCAGGGTGCTATTAGATCTGCCTAGGGGTCTCCACTCCCCTATGCCCTTCATGTTGCACTTATTCTTCCCACACTGTGCGTGACAATGTCATTTTGAACAATCTTCCCCATAGCGAAGAACATGGAGGACTGAAAGTGATAATATGCCTCCTACAAAGCCCTGATCTCTCAGATCACATGAAGATACCAAAGATTCTATTGTAGATCCACATATGATCTGTGGTTAGTTCTCCAAGATGTTTGTAACAACCTGCACATCAATTTCCTACAAAAACTGTGTGCAAGCGTACGTACAAAAATTGATGCTTTGAAAGAAAAGTCTGGTAACAGAAAATACTGATTTTATTTCCAGTTCTCTTTTGTTCATACACTTTGCAGTTTGTTAATTGATAGAAATAAACTAATAACTCTTCTATTATTGAAAGCAATCATGCTTTGCAACATTTTTCTACAAATGTCTAAAACTTTTACCATGTTTGTCAGATTTGTACTGAGATGGAAACCATCAGTAACTGGGTTAGGTAAATGAAATTGATGTTGCCATGCCAGGCAGAGATTTTGCCCTTTAGCATGGTCCTTAAATGATGGCAAACTCATGTAGCCAACAATGCAGTAGGTTATCAGGTTGTCCTTATCCCTGGGAAGCCTGGAAATATGTTGAAGAACAAAGCCATATAAAGCTTATGACCAACAAGTCAACAGATGCTGAATGGAGTAGTGGTGCATATGTGTGACCACCGCTCTATTCAGACATGAGATACTGGACTCCAGTTCTGATGACCAGCAGGGATTCCATAGTGATCATGCATGTATCTTTTATCTTATTTTTTGCTGTCATCCTCTTAAAGTGAGTGGATAGGTGATTTATATTTTCTAGTAAGCTTAATAATTCTTGGCTAGACTACTCATTTTATTGTTGGTTCTTTTTTTTAAAAAAAAAAAAACTTGGTATTTAGTTAGTTTATTGATTAAAGGGAACCTGTCACTTCGGACAATGTAAAAAATCAGCAGAGATGGGTCTGCTGGGAGAAAATTACCATTATTTCTTTCTGCAGCCTCCGGATATCAGTCATAAAGGCTTGCCAGTGCGGCTACATTCACACTGCTCACATAGCTGTGAACAGGTTCTGTTAAAAACACTTCCCAACATTTTAACTGGCCGGGCGTGCGGAAAGCCGGCGCTCAGTGCTGTGACTGTAGCTGCAAAGGAATGTCTTATGGCTGAAAGCTGGCGGCTCCCAGGAGGAAGAAGTTCATTTTTTTCCAGGTGCCGCACTTTCAGTACGATGGCCGGATAGTTTTTTATGGCTATCTACCTGCAGATTAACCCTATATTTAATAATAAAAGCATTATCGGACATGACAGGTTCACTTTAAGATGGCTATTTCGACAACTCTTTAATGAAGATTGCCATGTCAAATGTTACCTTCCATCCAATAACAGCATTCACTTATTTCATTTTTCTTGTACTATGTGGGTTGATAAGTGAATTACACCATTTATAATCTCATGAATTACTTAACATTCCCCTGAAAACATATGAACCTCTCGATTACTCAAAATATGAGTCTGATCACATCAATAATCTTTGCCTTTAGGATAAAAGTGCCCATTAGTCCACACCTAGTCAGTTTAAATAATTTTTAGGGTAGAAAATGTATCAGCTTTACCATTCATTAATTGTTTTAATAAGAATTGTACACAAATATTCTTCCGATGCCAATCAACTTTGATTCCCAATTTATGCTCCAGATTAGGGATGGGCGAATCTACTCGTTAGGACTCGTTACTCTGCGAGTAGTAGGGGACTCGCAGGAGTCGGTACTCTGCGAGTTTCCAAGTGATTACTCGCACAGTAACGAGTCCAATGCAAATAAGGCTAAGTGCACACGTACCGGAACTCTCGCGGAAATTACCGCGAGAATTCCGGAATTCCATTCCGCGGGAAAATCGCATTTTAAATTCCCGCGATTTTCCCGCGGAAAACTAGCGATTTGCAAGCGTATTTAGCTTGCATAATGCTAGCGTTTTCCAAGCGATCTGTATCATCGCTTGGAGAACTGATTGACAGGTTGGTCACACTCGTCAAACATAGTGTTTGACAAGTGTGACCAACTTTTTACTACTGAGGCCGCCTATGCGGCATCAGTAGTAAAAGATAGAATGTAAAAAAATAAAAAATGGTGTTATTCTTACCCTCCGACGTCCCGCGCCGTCTTCCCGCCTCTCCACGCATCCGTTCCCAGTAATCCTTTGCGAAAATGCCCGCGATGACGTCCGTTCTCGCGGGATCGCGATGTCTCACGGTTATTCGCGATGACGTTGGAGGGTGAGAATAACAATATTTTTTATTTTTAAATTCTATTTTTTACAGGGATATGGTACCCAAAGCCCGGAGGACAGTCTCCTCTCCTCCGGACCGTGGGTACCATCCGCAATTGTTCTGCTTACTTTCCGCATGGTGTGCACAGCCACATGCGGGAAGTAAGCGGAACAAAAAAAATGGCAGCACAGGAATCGCTGCAATACTCGCATCCCCATTCATTAACATTGGACTCGCTAGATTCGCAAAGAGTAGCGAGTTTCCGAGTCGGACTCGTTAGAGTCTAGCGATTCCGAGTATTTCAGGATTCGCCCATCCCTACTCCAGATACAAAGTCAAATAAATTTGAAATTTTCAAATAATTTTACGTTTTGTGCCTAACAATGCCTGCTGGTATTTTCAGGGCGTTCTCACAAATGGGTCATTTTCTTTCATTTTGTGTAAAAAAAAAGTTTTGTAAACTTCTCATGCCAGACAAATCCATACTTATAATGAAGCTTACGACCTTCTTTATGTCTGACGTCTGACTTGAGTGTATAAAAATCAAGGCACAATTTTCAGGCTCCTAAACTATGTTGTCTTAGTAGAAGGCACCCTTAGATATTATCTAAATGTGATTGTTCCCACTAAAACACCAAAATCATAGTTTTCAGTCATCCAAAACACATATTGAATTTATTCATTTAGTCTAACACCTAAATACCCTAACCAAAGACAAGGTTCCATTTAATGTCCTTCTCACCACCCCTGCCTGCCTGGTACCCAGCACATTGGTGTACCAACCTCATCCTCCAAGATATGAAATTGAAAACATCTGTCCAAAGACACTTCATTACTTTATTGAAGGCTATTAGTGTCAAAAGTAGACAATTGACTGGTTGGACACTAAAGTGTCACCCATACTCAGGTGCTTAAGGGGACCCAAAGATGTCTTCAGCACAAAGTAGACACCAGTAATACAAATGGGCGGAAGGTCAGTTACATCCAAAACACCTATTGAGTTATTACTTTAGTCCAACACCTAAATACCCTAACCAAAGACAGGGTTCCATTTAATGTTCTTCTCACCACCCCTGCCTGACTGGTACCCAACACATTGGTGCACCAACCCCATCCTCCAAGATATGGAACTGAAGACAACAGTCCAAAGACAAAGAACCTTCATTACTTTTTGAAGGCTATTAGTGTCAAAAGTAGACCATTGACTGGTTGGACACTAAAGTGTCACCCATACTCAGTTGCTTAAGAGGACCCAAAGATGTCTTCAGCACAAAGTAGACCTTAATAATACAAATGGGTGGAAGAGCAGTTACATATTTTGATTTGGAGCCCATATACTTCAATCTACACCTTTATGTGTTAGCTTGAGTAAATGCTACATATTTTACCTCTCAACCATTGTCTTGTCGGGACCAAGAAAAAACATGATCAGATGAACATTAGATATGGCATACTAGTTCAGTATACAAAAGAAATAATCTTAAACATCTGGGGGTGTTACAGCTGATCAAGTCTGCAATGCAATGTTCACCCAACATCTCAAAAGTATAAATATGGGACAGTTTCGGTTGACAAGAATTCCAACTTATGACACATTTTGTCGTAAAATGTAGCATAAACTTTATTTTCAATCTAAAGCCAAAACTTCAACTCTTAAACTTTCCAAAAAGAACATAAAATATATTATAGTAAAGGAAAGGACATAATGTACATACACATTATCGCTGGAGCTATTTACTGACCTCAGTGGTAATGCTGAAGAATATGGCTCGTGACCACTAAGGCCAGTGACTGACTGCGGCGGTCACATGCATGGCACATCCTCACTATAGGACAAGACCTCTGAGGATTATTGCCCTGGAGCAGACCTGGTTTTGCCAGGTGTGTAATGTTTGGTTTGGTAGTCTATAACATTTTAAAACTTATGTCAACTTTTTAACTCCTTTTTTCAAAATACAAATTAATGTATAAACATTTTTTAGTAAGTTTGTGAATACTGTTTATTGTATTACTTATTTTGTACTAATGCTTGATATTAGTCTATATTGTAGCTCACAGCAACATTCACAACTCTGCATGCTTCAGAGCTGAGATCTCCTAGCATTCTTTTCCAGCTCAATATCTGTAGAGATTTGAATTGTTGTCTTATATCATGCAATGTAAAGTACCGATGTAAAAAAAAAACTATTCTAGATTATAGTCCATTTGTAACATGTCTAATGGCAAGTTTATCTGTTTCAAGTGAAAGAAAACCAGGGGTGCAGAGTGATCGCAGTCACTGTTGCTGCACCAGGGCCACGGAACCTGGAGGTGAGAGGGTGATGGCTAAATAGTAAGAAAACCAAAACTTTTAAAGACCCGTGATAGTTGAGGACCCTTTAGGAGATCTACATTAAAGAGAATCTGTCACCCCATTTTTTGACTATGAGCTGCCGGCACCGCCATCAGGGGCTTATCTACAGCATTCTGTAATGCTGTAGATAAGCCCCCGATGTAACCTGAAAGAGAAGAAAAAGGAGTTATATTATACTCAACGGGAGGTGGTCCGGTCTTGGTTCAATGGGTGTTGCGGTCCGGCGCCTCCCATCTTCTAACGGTGACGTCCTCTTCTTTGCTGCCTGTCGTGGCTCCGGAACAGGGCAGAGCAGTGCACCTGCACCAGAGCCACGACAGGCAGCAAAGGAGAGGACGTCACCGTTAGAAGATGGGAGGCGCCGGACTGGACGGCGACATCCATCGGACCGGGCCGAACGCCAGGGTGAGTATAATCAAGCTCTTTCTTCTTATCTTTCAGATTACATCAGTGGCTTATCTATATCTACAGCATTAGAGAATGCTGCAGATAAGCCCCTGATGTCGGTGCCGGCAGCTCATAGTTGAAAAATGGGGTGACAGATTCCCTTTAAGTGAACATATCATTAAGTAAACAAAAAACATATGAGGGCCTGATGCTACTTTCAATAGTTCAGCACAATGCAAAATTGAGGAAAATGTTTCCAAAAATTGTAACCCACCTGCTCTTCCCTGTATATAACTGGTTAGACTAGTGATTAAAGCGATTGAACAATGGATGGCATTACAGATTTGGCTATGGGAACCCCATAGAGATCTTATCTCCAGCTTTTTTCATCCATATAATATCAATATGGGATATGCTTAGAATACCCAAGTTAAACTTTTTCCAATCATTTTCAGAAGATTTTGCTAGAGTTCTGGTATCGATAATATTTCAGATCCCACATGGAATATCATTCAGTGGGCAAAGCTGTCTACTAATTCAGCTATAGATATTCTAATTGTGTCACCTCTGGGTAAATGTGTCCATGTTCCTTGGTCTGAGTATGGACCATAATCCTGGACCGAGCCAAAGTGACTGTTGAGTTTGGATCAGAAGACCACTGACCAGTCCTGGAAATCACAGTCCATACTTGAATGTCCGAATTCAACTTAAGGGAGACAATCCATGCTTGTGATTTTAACCAGCGGCCTACCTGACTGTATATAGATTAAGAAAATTTGTCAGCTCAACTAGGCCGAATTAGCAATTGTGTAACTGTACTGGAATTAATAGCTGTTGACCAAAGATTCAATAGGACTAGGACACCATATTTTTTATGAGACCAATATTATAGCTCTGCATTACTCAAAGATTCTGTAGAGCCGCCTAAGGCCTTATTGGCAACCACCATCCATATTTCCCATAACCATTTTTCTCCAAAACAGCTGAGTAGACTAAAACACAGGAGCACAGCTTGATTGGGAATAGGCTGATAAAATAATCTTCAGAAGTTTAAGCAATAAAGCGTTTACGCAGTTTTCAACCTTGAGTAATGATCTCATAACTTTATGACCCTTTTAGGAGTCACCCAACCTGAACCACTTAGAGCGTAAGGAAAACACATCTCTGACAAATGCATCTCTGTCCAAAAAAGTTATGTTCTGAGCGACAGCGAGTGCACTTCTGAGCCATCTCGTCATGAATGAATGAGAAATTTGGCCCATGTTCAAAGTGACCTAAGTCACTAATTGATCCTTACAGATTAAAAAAAATGCATTAGTAGGACACATATCATTTAGCCAGTGTTCACTTCACTGATAGCAAGATCTGCCATGTAACCAACATCCAGCCATGAGTGGTTTCCAAAAAAGAACAGATTTTTTGGAATGAAAAATTGTGTTATCTCAAGTAGACATTTTTTTTCCCTCTCCCTCGTTCTGACCGCTGGACCAAGTTCTTACATCAATAGTCCCAATTTAACAAGCATGCCCTTGGCCAAATCTGATAGAGCTCAAGTCTTAGGAAAGGGATGAGTCTTTCATCTCTGAAGTGACGGGCTGCTCGTGTACAAAGACATCACGGGCAATTTCTAATTTGTTTTTAGCAGTTGTGAGGTGACAGTAGAGGCATGGAGCAAGCTCACAGCAGAGGTGACATAGGTGCACGTCATTACATAGCGATAAACAGTACAGATCTGCAATGAGGATGACTTTTACAGTGTAATCTCTCCATTCATTATATGCATCCTGCAGGCCCTTGTGGAGCCCAGCACCTGCAGTGGATGTTTATGATGAATGACCCTCTGCAATAGACAACACAGGTTCACATGAGGTTTTTTTTAGGAGTGTATCGTGTGCTAAGATGCAGGTTGCACTCACCCAACACAAAGTAAGGCAGCTCTGTATTCTCCAAATCATCCGCTACTGCGATCTCCCCAGGGAAGTCATTCCGGACGGAGAAGAGAAGCTTGGGCTCGGAGGCTGATGGACTGTGCATGATGCTGAGGTCGTTCTCTCGGAGGAAAGGGAGAGCTGAGACCGTGATGCTCTTCATTTTACACTCGAGCTCTCTGGATGAATCCTCCTCACCGACACTTCTTGATATGAACAGGAAACCGGCTAGCAGCACCCAGAAAGCACCGGCAGGAGCCATCTTTAGTCTTCCAACACTTCCTATGTCTCCTAGCTGCAGGCACAGAGAAATCTACAGTATCTTCACACCAGCACGGTTAACTATCAATGACCTCACATACAGTATGCACTTGCCTTTACTCTAGCTGCAACTACAGGCACAACCGGCAATGGGCAAGGGTTAAAAGAGTGTAGAAAGATCCCCGAGCAGCCCATGTATACACGCGTGCCCTACTACTTTGCAGATGTGCAGTCAATTCTCATCCCACCATCAATCATCTGTATCACATGAAAACAATACTTAATTTTGGCTTTTATGTCAACCAGTGTAAACCCTTCATCATTCCTTGGAAGTACCCGACCATATGCTGGAAATACAATGCCACAATCCTTCACTGCAGGCACAAACACATCAACACACATATCCCTCCTACCTGACAGCCGGTGTAACCCTTCACTGCAGAAATTCCCTCAGTACCTGTGCATGTCCACAATCTCTCCCTTTAACTCCTCGCTGCACCTACAAGCACAGCATCAAGATGCACAGTTACACACACACTAAGCCACATCTGCCTATCACCTCTGCCCATCTGTCTCGCTTTATATTTCTTCCCTCCTATCCCTTGTTCTTCCCCTCCCTCCCCGAGCCTTTCTTTGCTTGCTTCCCGTCTCCCTCTTGCTAGGGTGAAGGAAGAAAGACCCTTTTTTCCCAGGGCACAGCAACAAGAAGCTGATGAGTGCAACGAAGACCCTGAGCCCGGCTGTGATTTCTTTTGTCTGTAGGCAGTGGGGATTGGAGGGAGATGAAAGAAGGATGAGATGGAAGAGAGGTGGAAGGAGGGGATGAATGGGAGAGGGAGGGATGGATGGAGCATGCTTCCACTGACTATTTGCAGCACAGTCCTGCTTATTACAAGGACTGATGAAATCCAAGAACCAAGGGTGGAAATCACTGTACACCCAGATGCCTTGTTTATCTTAACCAGGCTGAATGATATGATACAACTCAACTATAACGTCCCCTCCACAGACAACTTCCATTATATTTGTGTTCACAGTCACTCCAACACTACTTGTCATTGGTCTACAGTTTGGCTTTGCACAGAGACTTCCAAAATCACAAAGCATCCCAATAACTTTTACACTTGTGACAAATCTAAAATAACATCGTATAATATAATATAGAATGTAGTGAAAGTGATATAAAAGGTATTATCATAGATTACATTGTGACGTAACATAACCTTGACTAATAGTTTTAATGTTTACAAAAAGAGCACGCAAATCATAAATAACACATTATATTGATATAAAAGACATTGTACTGTTATTTTGTATTCTTCTAAACTATTATGTATTTTTTTGTGTATAATGATAACAAATAAATAAGAATATTAATGTGTTGTCTTGCTTCTTTAACGTCCGCATTGAGAGCTGAGCAAGGAGGTGACGCTTGATACCTGATATTGAAATAAATCTCATAGTTTGTATTTTTTTACATTATATTAGATAGAATACATTTTATAATAGTCATTATATATTATTGTATTAAAGATTAAATACGTCAAATATAAAAGGGTTAGTCTTGACTGGTCACATCCACATCGAGAGGTAAGATGTCAGGTGGTATTACGTTTACTGATGAGTAAAGATGAGTAAATTTGTTCGGATTCGGTTCCGAATATCATTGGCAGTGAATATTGTTTTTGCTATATTTGTCGAACACAGCCAAACGTTATTAGAGTCAATGGGAGTAGAAATCATCGAATATGTGCGGAACCGGTCATAAGACATACATTCGGCACGTATAGTGTTCGAATATGTCAAAATCAGATTCAGGGCAAAAATCTGAACAAATTCACTCCTCTCTACTGATGAGTGCGCAGTACAGATCATCTTGGGTTCTATACTACATCAGTAGTGCATGGGCTTCTTGACCAGAGTTTTGTGAACCTCCTTCAACTTGCCGGCATCCCTGGTGTCTCTTCTGATAAGTAGACATGGAATGACATAATGCATACATGAAAATGTTGTACTAAACAGAAGTGACACCAGGAAATTACTGGGAATTCTAGCAGATAGAAGGTTTGCTGGGCACTGGTACGGCAGCTACGGACTATCTATGTGATCTCTGGACCAAGGGATCCTGCAAATCTTTTTGATCATCTCAAGAGTAGTGTTGAGCATTCCGATACCGCAAGTATCGGGTATCGGCCGATACTTGCTGTATCGGAATTCCGATACCGACTTCCGATATTTTTTCAATATCGGAAGTCGGCATCGGAATCGGAAGTTCAAAGTTGATTGACAGCCTGACGTCATCATGATGCGCGGTGTGTGCGCATCATGATGCGCCGTCATTTCGGGCCTTCCAGGGGTCTCTGCCGGCCTGCCGGGGGGCTGTGCCGGCCTGCCGGGGGGCTGTGTGGACTGCCCGGGGTCTGTACCGGCCTGCCGGGGGGCTGTGCCGGCCTGCCGGTGGTCTGTGCACCCTGTGGGGGTCTGTACCGGCCTGCCGGGGGGCTGTGCCGGCCTGCCGGTGGTCTGTGCACCCTGTGGGGGTCTGTACCGGCCTGCCGGGGGGCTGTGCCGGCCTGCCGGTGGTCTGTGCACCCTGTGGGGGTCTGTGAATTTCCCACACAGCAATGGCATAAAGTGAGACTAGGGACTTTTTTTTTTTTTTAAGTGGCGAAGGAATACAGTGCGGAAGGATACCTACCTTCCGTCATTGGATTCCTGCAGCCCGTAGAGAACGGCAGCAACAGCTGATGCTGCAGTTCTCTACCCAAGATCGTCGTGGGACACACTCGTGGACTGCTTCGGATCGTGGGTGAGTATTTTTGTGGTTTGTTATGTTAATATTTATTCCGTAAAAGACAATGGCTTCGGGGAACAATGTGACAAGTATTGGTAAGTATGTTACTCTATGTTATATGTACTGTATGTCTATGTATGTATTGTATGAATGTATTGTATGTAGTATGTATGTAGTATATATGTGGTATGTATGTAGCATGTATGTAGCATGCATGTAGCATGCAGTATGTATGTAGCATGCATGTAGTATATATGTAGTATGTATGTAGCATGTAGTATGTATGTAGCATGCATGTAGTATATATGTAGTATGTATGTAGCATGTAGTATGTATGTAGTATGTATGTGGTATGTATGTAGCATGTAGCATGCATGTAGTATGTATGTAGTATATATGTGGTATGTATGTAGCATGTAGTATGTATGTAGTATGTATGTAGCATGCATGTAGCATGCAGTATGTATGTAGCATGCATGTAGTATATATGTAGTATGTATGTAGCATGTAGTATGTATGTAGCATGCATGTAGTATATATGTAGTATGTATGTAGCATGTAGTATGTATGTAGCATGCATGTAGTATGTATGTAGTATGTATGTAGTATATATGTAGTATGTATGTAGCATGCATGTAGTATGTATGTAGTATGTATGTAGTATGCATGTAGTATGTATGTAGTATATATGTGGTATGTATGTAGCATGTAGTATGTATGTAGCATGCAGTATGTATGTAGCATGCATGTAGTATATATGTAGTAAGTATGTAGCATATATGTAGTATGTATGTAGCATGTAGTATGTATGTAGCATGTAGTATATATGTAGTATGTATGTAGCATATATGTAGTATGTATGTAGTATGTATGTAGCATGCATGTAGTATATATGTAGTATGTATGTAGCATATATGTAGTATGTATGTAGCATGTAGTATATATGTAGTATGCATGTTGCATGCATGTAGTATATATGTAGTATGCATGTTGCATGCATGTAGTATATATGTAGTATGTATGTTGCATGTAGTATATATGTAGTATGTATGTTGCATGTAGGATATATGTAGTATGCATGTTGCATGCATGTAGTATATATGTAGTATGCATGTTGCATGCATGTAGTATATATGTAGTATGTATGTTGCATGTAGTATATATGTAGTATGTATGTTGCATGTAGTATATATGTAGTATGCATGTTGCATGCATGTAGTATATATGTAGTATGTATGTTGCATGTAGTATATATGTAGTATGTATGTTGCATGTAGTATATATGTAGTATGTATGTTGCATGTAGTATATATGTAGTATGAATGTAGCATGTATGTAGTATGTAGTATGAATGTAGCATGTATGTAGTATGTAGTATGAATGTAGCATGTATGTAGTATGCATGTTGTATGTATGTAGCATGTAATTTTTTTTTTTTTTT
Organism: Dendrobates tinctorius; assembly: GCF_039654945.1. Classification (NCBI taxonomy): domain Eukaryota; kingdom Metazoa; phylum Chordata; class Amphibia; order Anura; family Dendrobatidae; genus Dendrobates; species Dendrobates tinctorius. Next base: position 1,277,777 of record NW_027361697.1, read on the forward strand.
TTTTTTACATTCAACACATTAGCCGGATGATGGGACTACTACTGTCCCATCATTGGCTAATGTGTCAATCACTGTCATGGTAGCAGGCATCGCCCGATGGGACTTGTAGTCCCATCGGACGATGCCTGCACAGACCCCCGAAGCCTGCACAGCCCCCCGGCAGGCCGGCACAGCCCCCCGGAGCCTGCACAGCCCCCCAGCAGGCCGGCACAGCCCCCCGGCAGGCCGGCACAGCCCACCGGAGCCTGCACAGCCCCCCTGGCAGGCCGGCACAGCCCCCCGGCAGGCCGGCACAGACCACCGGAGCCTGCACAGACCCCCTGGCAGGCCGGCACAGCCCCCCGAAAGGCCCGTACAGACCCCAGAGAGGCTGTACAAGGGAAAAACAGGATTTTTCTTATTCCGATACTGGAAGTCCCATAGACTTGAATGGGACTTCCGGTATCGGAATCGGCGATACCGATACTTTTTTTTAAGATCGGCCGATCCATTCCGATCCGATACTTTGAAGTATCGGACGGTATCGCTCAACTCTACTCAAGAGTGCAGCATTGGGACAGGTGTATGATCAAACACGAATTCTGGCAAGTATCAATAGATGCAACGACACCTGCCCCGATCACTTCTCGATGCAGAAGTAAGTAAATCAAAGTCATTCTATGTGTAAGTGTGCGCGTGTAGCCCATTCACTATCTCCATCTATCCCCCACTCCCTCAAGATGGCTGGACCATTAATGTAAATACACACCTGTACTTTGTATCTCCGCCACCTCATTGTAGACTGTAAGCTCTCACGAGCAGGGTCGTCTAATTTTGCTTTAATTATTGTATTGTTAATGTCGTTACTTATGACTTGTGTTTTGAAACTGTTAAACTGTAAAGTGCTGCGGAATATGTTGGTGCTATATAAATAAAGATTATTATTATTATTAAGCGAAGAAGTATAATCCTGGTATAATGTCCCCAATTCTGGGCTTCTTTCAGTAATTATGCTCCTGCTCTGTGGCTCCTTTCCAATAAATGTAAAAAAAAAATTAAACAATTCTACTAACCTTTCGCGACTCCCATGATGTGACGCGTCCTCTCCTATAGCCGGCGGAGAGGCCAGCAGCTGACTTCAGAGTGCAAGTGGCGGGCAGCGCATGACATCATAGTCATGTGACATCAGTGACTTGCACACCAATATCATCTGATGGCCTGTGGTGTGTATTTGTAAGGGAGTGGACTGTAATTTCGTGTTCCTACCCCTGAAAGCAACAATTGATTAAAGTGAATAGTGTCATGCGTTTTTGTGCATGTAATGTGATATGTGCAGTGTGGCCTGTGTCATGCAGTTTTAGGAATATATTGTATAATAATCCATGGTGTTTTAGGCAATGGTGCTGCTGTGTAGGTACTGTAAAGGTAATGCCTAGTGTCAGCAAGGTACACTACAGCATGACTATAGTGTAAGCATAGGATAACACATAGTATAGTGCTAGGTTAGAGAAAGATAGTGACTGTAAGTACATTAGGGTAAGATACAGTTAATGTTTGGGACTAGCCCAGATTGGGAAGGGAACAGCACTAGCAAAATTGGGAATCACATCTAGGAACAAAATAGTGGAAGATGGAGCACCAATAAGAAGTTTCATCCATCATGGGCGTTGGAAGATCAAAAGAGCACTAAAACTGATTTGTCATGGGAAGTGGCCTGTCTAGAAAAGTTGGTGTTAGGCGTTGGATTCCTGGCACTGCACAGTGGGAATCCAGAGCCAGACATCCTGCGGTCTCTCATTCTCCTCCGACCGCTCAGACTCAGCAATCACGGCGAGCCAGGCATTCCCCTCAGACTCGTTCTGTGAGCCTGGATGTTGCTGCCACCTCTGGTGCAGCAATGGTAGCGCAACCTGCTTTGCAGGGAACTGCTCCAGAGGCTAAGTCCTCGTGCCGTGCTACTGGGCATGCCCGCAACTTGTCCTCTCAGTGGAGAGCACGGGTCACATGTGCAGGTCCTATGTCGGATCTGATTGGTCCTTCCCAAAGTACTGGAAGGTCCCGGAAGCGCATGGCTATAAAAAGCCCGCATGGCGGCTCGGCCATGCGCTAGTGTTGCATATTATTCTGTGTGTGTATGGTGATGGATGTATGGACTGGTGACTGACTCATTATGATCCCCTCCCTTGGTTATTACGAATGGTGACAGTGAGTTGGATTAGTCAGTCCCAGGTTGTGGCAAGCTGCACGCCACTTGCTCCACGCCTACACTAGCGTCCGTCGGCGCCCGGTTCTCGGCGCCGACGCTTGCGGCTCCCTCTGCCGCTGTGCTGTAGTAACAGCAACTGTTGGTGTTTGCGGCTGCAACGCCATACGCAGGCCTCTGTGACGCTAATAGGGCCAGCGCCTTTTCTTTAGCGTTCGGGTGACGTTAACCCGAGCGCAATACCGCACCACCTAGGTGCATCTGTCATTGTCCAGCAGCGGTCTTGTCACCTACCGCACGGTGGACCCCAGGCGGCGAACGCACCTACTATTATTTATATTTGGTGCGTTCCGCCGTCCATAACATTACACTAGCGCCAGGGTCTGGCTGGCAATGGCAGACGTGCAGCAGCTGCAGCGCTACATTCGGCAGCTGGAGAGCAGGTTGGCGGCTATTGAGAGCACTAACTCAGCTGCGAATGCTGCGCTAGCTGCTGCTCAGACAGTCGCTGAGGCTGTCTCACGTGCGCCCACACTTTTGCCCTTGCTGACAATGTCTCGCCTCCCGCTTCATGATAAGTTTTCGGGTGATAGTGCCTCCTGTAGGGGATTCGTTAGTCAGTGCTCCATTCAGCTGGAGTTGCTGGCTGCACGGTTTCCTACAGAGCGGGCTAAGGTGGGATTTATTGTCTCCCTGTTGTCTGGCCGGGCATTACAGTGGGCCACGCCATTGTGGGAACGTGATGATCCCGTGGTCCTGGGAGCTGCTCAGTTCCTTGCGGCTCTGAAGCAAGTCTTCTTAGGACCACAGGTCACACACGATACGGCTCTCCAACTGTTATCCTTAACACAAGGGTCACTTTCGGTTAGCCATCATGCTGTCCGGTTTCGGACACTGGCTTCCGAGTTAGAGTGGCCGGACAAAGTGTTGGTCCCGGTGTTTTGGAGAGGCCTGGCTGAGCATGTAAAAGATGCCCTAGCTACTAGGGAAATTCCCACAAGTCTGGAGGAGTTGATTGCCGTTTCCACCCGCATTGATCTCCGCTTCACGGAGCTTGGGTTGGAACGAGCGCAATCCAGACGTAGGGTTAATTTGGCTCCCACCTTTACCGAGCCGCTGATATATCCTGCACAGGAGCTCCCTTCCTCTGAGCCTATGGAGGTGTCTCGCACCGGCACTAAGTCGCGTCCGGTGCGAAGCTCTGTGCGCTGTTATCAGTGCCGGCAGTTTGGCCACTCGGCTGGCACATGCCCTCAGCGGCCGAAAAGGCGACCACGTTCAGTGGCCGTAGGTGGTGGTCAATCCAATGTGGGGCCCTTTTCACCCAAATCGGTGTTCCGGGGTACTTTAGACAGTGGGTCCTCCACCTGGGAGGCAGAGGTCACCCTGGATTCCGGGGCCGAGGGGAACTTTATGTCCTCGACTTTTGCCCAGAGACACGCTATCCCTCTGGTGTTACTCTCCCAACCTCTGACCATTAGGGTGGTAAATGGGGTACCGTTACCGTCTCAGGTGACCCATCAGACAGTCCCACTCGGACTCTCTATTTCACCCTCACATCAGGAGACTCTGTCCCTGCTTATTATGCCCAATGGCATCGATCAGGTGCTCCTCGGAGTTCCCTGGCTTCGTTGCCACTCCCCCCATATTGACTGGGCTTCGGGGAGGATACTGGGCTGGGGCAAGGACTGTGAGGGAAGGTGCCTGAGGGGCAGCGTTCAGGTGGCTTCCACTGAAGTGCCTGCGGATCTCTCCGCGCTCCCCAAACCCTACCACCAGTACGCGGACGTCTTCTCTAAGAAGTCTGCGGAGACGCTCCCGCCGCACCGTTCCTATGATTGCCCGATTGATCTCCTGCCAGGCACAGAGCCTCCCCGAGGCTGTGTTTACCCGTTATCACTCCCTGAGACAGAGGCTATGTCCCAATATATCCGGGAGAACCTGGCTAGGGGTTTCATCAGAAAATCTGTGTCACCGGCTGGTGCAGGGTTCTTCTTCGTACAGAAGAAGAACGGAGAGTTACGCCCCTGCATTGACTACCGAGGTCTCAATGCTATCACGGTTAAAAACAAATACCCCCTACCGTTGATCTCGGAGTTATTTGACAGGTTGCGGGGGGCCCGGATCTTTACTAAATTAGATCTGCGGGGTGCATACAACCTGATCCGCATTCGCGAAGGAGACGAATGGAAGACAGCTTTTAATACCAGGGATGGCCATTACGAATACCTGGTTATGCCCTTTGGCCTTTGTAATGCACCAGCTGTCTTCCAAGATTTTGTCAACGACGTCTTCCGCGACATGCTCTCTACCTCGGTGGTGGTCTATCTGGATGACATACTCATCTTTTCGCCAGATTTGACCACCCACCGGAGAGACGTCTGCAGAGTCTTCGACCATCTGCAGGCGAACTCGCTATTTGCCAAGCTGAAGAAGTGCCAGTTTGAGCAGGAGTCCTTGCCGTTCCTGGGCTATATCATCTCGGCCCAGGGGCTGGCCATGGATCCTGCCAACTTCAAGCGGTAATGGACTGGCAGGAACCCCATTCCCTCAAAGCGGTGCAGCGCTTTTTGGGGTTCGTGAATTACTACCGCCAGTTCATACCACACTTTTCCACACTGGTGGCTCCTTTGGTTGCTCTCACCAAGAAGGGAGCTAACCCCAATGCTTGGTCAGAACATGTATCCAAGGCCTTCTCGGCTATAAAATCACATTTTGCTGGCGCTCCCATATTACATCGTCCCGATGTGGATAAGCCGTTTATCCTTGAGGTAGACGCTTCTTCCGTCGGTGCAGGAGCAGTCCTTTATCAAAAGGATGCTCAGGGTCGGAAGCATCCCTGCTTCTTCTATTCCAAGTCCTTCCCACCGGCGGAGAAAAATTACTCCATCGGCGACAGGGAGCTGCTAGCCATGAAGTTGGCTTTTTCTGAGTGGAGACATCTCCTGGAGGGAGCCCGGTTTCCCTTTCAGGTACATACGGACCATAAAAACCTGGTCTATCTACAGACGGCCCAACGCCTGAATTCCCGTCAGGCCAGGTGGTCGCTCTTCTTTTCCCGATTCCGCTTCACCCTCCACTACCTCTCTGGAGAGAAGAACGTCCGTGCGGATGCTCTCTCACGTTCAGTGGTCTCAGCGGAAGAAGGAGAAGCTGAGCCTCGGTTAATTCTACCGCCGGAGAGTTTTACGACCGTGGCTCCAGTTGCTCTCGAGTCGGTACCACCGGGCAAGACCTTGGTGCCTCCTCAGCTACGGCCGGAGGTCCTCGCCTGGGCACATGCCTCCAGGGTGGGTGGCCATTTTGGTAATAAACGGACCGCCGAACTCCTGGCAAGGTCATATTGGTGGCCACATATGGCTCGAGATGTCAAGGAATACGTGCAAGCATGTGTTTCGTGTGCTCGGAACAGACCCTCTAGACAGAGGCGGCGGGGCTGTTGTTTCCCCTGCCAGTGGTGGATAGACCTTGGGAGATGGTTGGCATGGATTTCATAGTTGGCCTGCCCAAGTCTGGTGGCAGTACGGTCATCTGGGTGGTCACCGACCATTTTTCCAAAATGGTGCACCTGGTGCCACTCGCACGCCTGCCTTCCGCTCGAGGTCTGGCCACCTTGTTCATTAAGCACGTATTCCGTTTACATGGCATGCCGGACAAGATCGTGAGTGACCGTGGTCCCCAGTTTGCGTCTTGGTTTTGGAGGGAGCTCTGCAGTTTACTCAGCATCGAGCTAAATCTATCCTCCGCTTACCATCCCGAGACGAATGGCTTGGTCGAGAGAGCCAATCAGACCTTGGTCACCTATTTACGGCATTTTGTCTCTGCCAGGCAGGATGACTGGGCATCCTTGCTACCTTGGGCTGAATTTGCCCTAAACAATGCGGTGGCTGATTCCACTGGTCAGACGCCCTTTCTCCTAAACTATGGTCAACATCCACGCGTCCCTGTCCCGATGCCAGTGTCCTCCACCGACTCCAGGGTGGCAGACTGGGCAGTGGAGGCCTGGGACATTTGGGATCGCACTCAGGATGCTATCCGGGCATCTAAAGAAAGGATGAGGGCGTCCGCCGACACGCATCGGCGGCCCGCGCCAAGCTTCTCCCCTGGCGACATGGTATGGCTCTCCACCCGAAACATTAAACTGCGGGTCGAGTCTCCCAAGTTCGCACCGCCATACATTGGACCATTCAAGGTCCTCGAGCGACTTAGCTCGGTGGTCTACCGCCTGGCTCTTCCTCCACATTTGGCCATTTCGGACGTGTTCCATGTGTCCCTCCTCAAACCAGTTCACATGGTCCGGTTTTCTGAGTCATCTACCGGGTCATCAGACTTATCATCTGATGAGTTTGAGGTTAACGCCATCGTGGGGCGCAGGTATGTCCGTGGCAAAAAATTTTATTTGGTGGACTGGAAGGGTCATGGGCCCGAGGCTCGGACCTGGGAGCCGGTGGAAAACATTCATGCACCGCTCCTGATCGCGGCCTTTGAGCGCAGTGAGGCTCAGAGTGGGGGGCCCTAGGAGGGGGGGGTAATGTTAGGCATCGGATTCCTGGCACTGCACAGCGGGAATCCAGAGCCAGACATCCTGCGGTCTCTCATTCTCCTCCGACCGCTCAGACTCCTGCTCAGCAATCACGGCGAGCCAGGCATTCCCCTCAGACTCGTTCTGTGAGCCTGGATGTTGCTGCCACCTCTGGTGCAGCAATGGTAGCGCAACCTGCTTTGCAGGGAACTGCTCCAGAGGCTAAGTCCTCGTGCCGTGCTACTGGGCATGCCCGCAACTTGTCCTCTCAGTGGAGAGCACGGGTCACATGTGCAGGTCCTATGTCGGATCTGATTGGTCCTTCCCAAAGTACTGGAAGGTCCCGGAAGCGCATGGCTATAAAAAGCCCGCATGGCGGCTCGGCCATTCGCTAGTGTAGCATATTATTCTGTGTGTGTATGGTGATGGATGTATGGACTGGTGACTGACTCATTATGATCCCCTCCCTTGGTTATTACGAATGGTGACAGTGAGTTGGATTAGTCAGTCCCAGGTTGTGGCAAGCTGCACGCCACTTGCTCCACGCCTACACTAGCGTCCGTCGGCACCCGGTTCTCGGCGCCGACGCTTGCGGCTCCCTCTGCCGCTGTGCTGTAGTAACAGCAACTGTTGGTGTTTGCGGCTGCAACGCCATACGCAGGCCTCTGTGACGCTAACAGGGCCAGCGCCTTTTCTTTAGCGTTTGGGTGACGTTAACCCGAGCGCAATACCGCACCACCTAGGTGCATCTGCCATTGTCCAGCAGCGGTCTTGTCACCTACCGCACGGTGGACCCCGGGTGGCGAACGCACCTACTATTATTTATATTTGGTGTGTTCCGCCGTCCATAACAGTCGGCCTGTGGTTAGTGATGCCCAAGCCAGATGGGCACAGAGAAAGGAAAAGAAACCCTGGACCTTGAATCAAGTTAGTGAAGAACGGGAGGGGACTCACAGAAAATGAGTAGGTGAGCTGGAAGTAGCTCCACCCAGGAAGGGGAGGAGCGACTGAAGAGTACACCCATGGGAGAGCAGGCTGGGTCTTTGTGGGAGAACAAAATGAGCCACTAACAATTCATAATGCAACAGTACAGTTACCCGGTTGAGTGTAATTGATGGTTTTATGGCACCACACTTAGTGGAGGTCAAGCACGGATGAAGTGGAAGCGGTGGATGGCCAAGCTGGAGGAGGAGGTGCAGCCTGGAGGACTGAGAGTAATGGTGCTCCCTGCAGAGGTGGGGACTGTCCACCGTGTCTGTATTAATGCTGAGTCCTTGTGGCATGGGACCACTCCACAAGCATGGGATCAAGTGTGCTTCATTAAAGAAGATGAGCCATGAGGGTGGTATGTGGTGGTGACCCTGATCAAGCTGAAAAAGGATCCTCAGGCAGTACGGCCAGAAGAGGCGATCCCCAGGTGGGCACTAAACCCCAGCATGAGCTATATGCAGCCAGTGCTCCCACACTTCTGAGCCTTATACTTTCCATGGTATGTTCCCACAAATGCAGTGAGGAGACCGTGTCCAGCAGTGCTTCCACCATGTGCAGTACTAAGGCCTCAGGCCTGATAGAATCAGCAGGTGCTGCCAATGTAGGGTTGAGGGCTGGACTGGGGGGGTGGTCCCTCTCTTACCGCGCAAAGACGTCACAGACACCAGGTGGAGGCAGATTTCGGGTACAACAGGTCCAAGTTTATTCACAGTCGTCCGTCTGACGGCCCCAGCAATACACCGCAATTCTTTCATGGCCCTCCGTTTCCAGGCCCCGGTATACACACACCGTACTTTCACTTGAGACGTGGATACACACACAGTCCCCCTTTTTCAGCTTAGTGACGTTCCTGCCAGTTTGGTCACTGTGGCCGCCTTAGGCCTGTACACCAACAGCAATTTTACTGGTCAGCTGTCATCATCAAATTCGGTATGTTTTCCCCAGGGACCTCGTCTGCACTGCAGTACTTCGCGTCAGGACCACCCCCCTGACTTCTTTCCTCCTCAGTCCCCTGGTTTAGCTCTCCTCACAACACACAATTTGTCACAGACTTCTCGTCTCTTGAGCTCCTCCCGGAGACTGGAACTTTCTGGAACCCTCCTGTCAAATTTATAACTTTCCCGATTCCCTGTAACTCCACCCCCCATGACCAATGGTTTCTAAAGCCCTAGGCTGCTGACAAATCCTGAACTCACACTCCCTCCTGCCATCTTGTGGTCATCCAGGGTACTGCACTTCATCTACACTGTTCAGCTGTTTTCCTTCTATCATAACTGACAAATCCGTCCATCCGTCAGGTCACCTTCCCTACACCTATGTCAAGGATCCCATTCAATAACCTACATGGGGCAAACAGGTACCAAAGAAACATCAGTCTGAGAATGGCTGTGGATTTTAAAGTACTGATCAGTAGTAGAGCCAGAAAAGCTCTGTTATGCTTGTTGCATGAAAAGGAAAGGATCAGCAAAGGAATGGTTATGCGTTCCTATGGGCAAGTCTTGACTGGGATCCTCAGTGTTGGTCACAGACGGCCAAAGAGTTTTTGTGTATCCCCCTTTGTCTTGCCATATTTTACCATGAACTTTGCCCAAAGGACTGTGAGCCTGACATGAGGGCAGCATAAGGGAGCGAGGTGGAAACGGATGACCTAATGTGCAAGCTGGGTAAGGACTTCATGGACAGTGCTCCTGGACTACTGAAGCAATTGAGATTTTTGCCAATGAGCCTCTAGTTCAAAATACATGCACAATCTGTGTCGGGGTCCCCAATGAGTGGGATCGGGGTCATGTGGACCCATGGAAAAAATGGAAGATACAATGTCCCAACCGGTTTGAAGAAACTGGACTGTGCTCATGGATTGTTGGGCATCTGTTTTGTGTGGTGGGCTTGAGGGCCATTGTTTTAAAGGAACTTGAACTCTCTGTTCTGGGGTCTCATCTTAGTGGGACTGGTATCAGTGCTGACTGGAACCAGGGTCAGTGCTTAACAGCAAAAGAACACTTTTGTACCCCTGGAAGAAAGAATTGTTAATTTTATAAGAAGGTGTATTTCATGTGTTTAGGCTTTGCATTGTTTTTCCTGACTGTTTGAATACAACCATGTTCAAAGAGGGGAGGAATGTAAGGGTGTGGAACGAAATGTCATATTCTTGCCCCTGAAGACAACAATCTCGCAAAGTGAACACTGTCAAGCGTTTATGTGCATGTATTGTGATATGTAAAGTGTAACCTAGGTCATGCGGTTTTAGGAATGTATTGTGTAATAATGCATAGTGTTTTAGGTAATGGTGCTGCTTAGTAAGTACTTTAAAGGTAATACAGCCAACCAATCTGCAACCAATTAAAGTATTAATTGGAGGTTGCAAAAAAATTCCAGCAATATAATTAAATATATATTTTAATATTGAATAAATCCATAAAATGGTGTATAGAATAAAATGAGAAGGCAAATGAACCTCCAAAAAGCAAAGCACAGAAAATACTAGAAAATTGTACAGTATAAACTTTTCATACACAAACATATGCATAGAGAAGCCAGGGGCATCAATTATTAAAGTGCAAGTGCAACAGCAATAGAAGGGTTTAAATATCTCACCCAGATGGCTAACTGTGCAATACTATAATATAGAGTGTTGCCTCAAGGTAGCATACATAAAGCACAATCAATATTATTATTATTTATTTATATAGCACCATTAATTCCATGGTGCTGTACATGAGAAGGGGTTACATACAAAGTTATAGATATCGTTAACAGTAAACAAATTTACAATGACAGACTGGTACAGAGGGGAGAGGACCCTGTCCTTGCGGACTTGCATTCTATGGGATAGTGGGGAAGAGACAGAAGTTCGGGCATGCAGCAGCTCTGGTGGTGATGAGGCGGCAGCTCAGGCGGTGGTGAGGCGGCAGAATGGTTATTGCAGGCTGTAAGCTTTCCTGAAAAGATGGAGATTTTCAGGTTCAGGAAAGATAATGAGTTCAGTCTTGTCTATATTGAGTTTTAGGAAGCGAGAGCTGAAAAAGGAGGATATGGCTGATAGACACTCTGGGATTCTGGACAGCAGAGAGGCAACTGTAATATCCACACGTTATGAAGAATTCAAGGTATTAAACTTTAGATATGTTTTATTCTTCGTCCTCCAGCACACAGCATAACAGTTGCATTCCCATGCTACCCAGAAGTGAAACTGAAACTTCCCTTCTCATCCCTCTTGTCTCCACCCCCCAAGTCCCATAAGTCTGGCTTGCTTAAAGAGACAGATCTAATTATTATACATTACATCATCCCCTTTTTTTTTTTTTTATAAATAACCCATATTACTGATAAATGCAACAACATGAAAACGTCCAAAGAAATCATATGTTCGTTTTGTCTTATTTGTTCAATTCCAAAACCAGAGAAAACAAACAAAAAAAAACAAAACAAAACTGTAATTACACTTCTTCAATAAGCCTCGATGGAGCTCTTCTCTCTCGTGTAGGATAACGTCTGGGCTCATTGAGAGGGTTCATTATTGATGGACCAGCTACCTCTTGTTGGTCCTCTCCACCATCGGATACCAAATCTTCCACCAAAGAGAGTTCATTGTCATCATTCTGCGGTATGACTTTAAAATATGAAGAATTTCGCGTTATGGAGTGTCCATCTCGTTCAGCTGTGATCATGCTGCCTTTCTTTTTAGTAACATAATATTTTGCAGGACCATATACAGGTGAGGTCTTGTTGGTTGGTCTTTGACGTACCACCACGACATCCCCTCTTTCGATGGCACTTGACTGTGTCCTTCGCCTTCTGTCTGCATAACGTTTCATGGCTTGTTTGTTGGAGAAATCTGTGGATCTCACTGAGGAGTCACTCGGTCGGGGATGGCTGGTCACATCAGGGAGACGTATACGCAGGGTTCTGCTGAACATTAAATGAGCTGGAGCAGCATTAGTAGTGGAGTGTGGCGTATTGCGGTAATTACGCATGAATTTGTATAATGACTGTTTCAGTGGGATGTGCTCCAGACTCGCTGCCTTGATACGTTTCCCCAGAGTGCGCATAAAACGTTCCACAATTCCATTGGCTTGCGGCCAGCAAGGTGTGATTTTCCTGTGATTGAATCCCAAGTATTCAGAAAATTGTGTAAACACATGTCCATTGAATGGAGGTCCATTGTCTGTTTTGACCACTCTTGGAATACCATATGCCGAGAAAATGTCGTCCAGCTCTGGTATAACATTATTAGCAGATGTTGAAGAGATAAATGAAATAACAGGGTATCGAGAATATTCATCAATTGTTACGAGAATGTATTGGCCATTTGGCAATGGTCCATATATATCGACTGCCACTTCCTCCCAGACAGCAGTGGGTAACGGAGACATTTGTAATGGCTCTAAGGTTGATGATGGAGTGATTAATTGACAAGTAGAACAGCGTCTAATCTTTTCTTCCACCAAGTGATCCATATTTGGGAACCACACTTTTTCTCTGAGTAACTTCTTTGTGCCAACAATTCCTAAATGACCTTCATGTGCAATCTGTATGACTAAGTTACGCAAAGTCTTAGGTACAACTAGTTTGGTACCTCGAAGAATGAGGTGTTCTTCAGTGACTGATAATTCCTCACGTACGTTTGAGAATAGTTTTAACTCTTTCAGATCAATCTCAGAATCAGGAAATTTTTCCTTTTGAATTTCATGCCACCTTCGATTTTGGATGATTTGTATTAGGGCACAGAGTGTCTTGTCTTTTGTTGTTTCATTTATAAATTGATCAAGAGAAAGTGCTTTTGGCACGGCATGATCTGTAACAAAACGTAGGTATTCTTCAATGGAGGAATGCACAGGTATATCATCATTAGTAGGATGTCTTGAAAGATAATCAGCCGGATTGCTGTATTTTCCAGGTTTGTGAACAATGTTATAGTTGTAGTCCTGTAGACGTAGGCCCCATCGTTCAATTCGTGCAGGCATTTTAGCTCTGGGATTTCCAAAAATTGTAAGAAGTGCTTGATGATCTGTGACAATGGTGAAGGGAGCTCCATAGAGAAATAAGTGAAAGTGTTCACATCCCCAGACAACTGCCAAGCTTTCTTTTTCAGGTTGAGAATATTTTCTTTCAGTGTTTGTTAAACTCTTACTTGCATAAGAAATGATGTGAGGATTTTGATTGTTATCCTTGTACTGCGCTAGAATAGCACCCAGTCCCACGGGACTGGCGTCCACAATCAGTTCAGTTCGAAGAGCTGGATCAAAATAAGCCATAGTAGTTGTCGAGCAGAGTTCATTTTTAATTGTTTCAAAAGAGGTCTGACAGTCTTGGGACCATTGAAAAATACAACTTTGTTTTGTAAGTTCCCGTAGTGGATTGCTGATTGTTGAATATATCTAGCACAGTAACTTGCCATTCCAAGGAAAGAACGCACTTCACCGGCATCCTGTGGAATTGAGGCTGTTCTGATAGCTTCCACTTTCTTGGGGTCTGGTTGCACTCCTTTTGCCGAGAAGATGTGACCATAGAATTCTAATGAACCCTTGTCAAACTCGCACTTCTCTTTGTTTAAAGTGAGTCCAGCAGAAAGCAGACATTCAAAGATATCATATAGAGCACGATTATGCTCAGCTTGAGTTTTACCAAAAACCAATATGTCATCACTGTAATTAAAGGCATTTGGGATGTGTTGAATGACACTCCTTATTGCATCCTGAAAAATTTCTGCTGCTGAGCAGACTCCAAAAGTCAATCTTTTGTATCTTCTGAGGCCCACATGGGTGGAAAATGTGGTCAAGTATCGGGACTCTGGACTCAGTTCTAATTGATGATATCCCTTATTGAGGTCGAGCTTTGAGAAGACGGTGGCTCCATTTAATAAATGAATGATGTCATCAATCGTAGGTGAGATATGTCTTTCCCTCTGGATAGCGGTGTTGGGCAGGCGCATGTCAACACACAGTCTCACTTGATCATGAGTCTTTGGTTTTGGAACTACCACAAGTGGAGAGACCCACGGAGTGGGACCAGTAACAGTTTCAATAACGTCCTCATCCATGAGCAATTGGAGTTCCTTTTCTACCTTCTGTCTCAGGTGAAATGGAATACGACTGTGAGGCTGGGCTACTGGACGAACATTGTCATCCACATGAAGGTGTACTTGAGAGTCCTTTAGTTTTCCCAAACCACTAAATAGGGAGGGAAAGCTGTTCACCATAGTTTGTACATCCATATCCGCAGGGTCAGTTATGGTATGAATAATCTGGATGAGCCCTAGCTCCAAGGCAGTGTGATAGCTGAGAAGACAGCCTCCCGATCCTTGTAATGTGTGGAAAGTGGTTTTCTGCCTGTTTTCTTTATATCTAATTTCAGCATCAAATTGTCCCATTATAGCTAGAGGTGTTTTAGAGCCATAAGGAAAAATTTTAGCCTGCACTTGTTGTAAGACTGGCCTTGTTTTCAATTGTTCATATGTAGTGCCATCTATGATATCCACTGAAGCTCCTGTATCTATTGTAAAGGTAATGTCAGTGTTGCAGATTGAGAGTGTAACACAGGGAGACTGTACTGAACCAGTGACAGAGGTAGTGAACACATAGTTCTCAGTCGCAGACATTTCTTCTGTGTCCTGATTTATTACTTTTACATCTGCAGATTTTGTCATAGGAAGCGGAGGCTTGTAGTGCGCTGATTTGCAAACAGCTGCAAAATGATTCCCTTTTCCACATTTACTGCAGGTTTGTCCCATAGCTGGACATTTGTTCTGGTGGTGAGGGAAATCCTGTCCACATCTATAACATTTCTTCTGTTTCTGGGCTTGTTTGTCTGGTAAATTTTTCTGTTTGAGATTATGCACATGTAATTTATCCCCATTCTCCATTACAGTAGCCTGATGATCTGCTATTTCTATAGCACGGGCCATTTTGAGCAAATCATGTAGAGAGATATCCTGCTGCAGAGCCTTACGCCTTAGGTTATTAGACGAGCAGGTGACAATTATTTGAGTTAGGATTTCATCATCTACATCTGTAAAGGCACATCCATGTGCTAACTCTTTCAGTCGTGTGACATAAGTGTCTATGGACTCTTCTGGAAGCTGCTTGGCAATCCTGAATTTATATCTTTCATATCTGATGTTCTGTTTGGGGTTGAAGTAGCCAGTGAGAGCTTTAGTGCAGTTGCTGTATGTGTCTGTTTCTGCTGCAGGTAACGTACTGTATATGTCATAGACTCCTGTGCCTGCACAATGCAGGAGCAAAGCTCTCTTTCTTTTCTCCTCCTTTATGTCCATGGCTTCTAGGAAATTCTCAAATCTGTTTAGCCATTTTCTCCAGTTATGGGAGAGATTAATGACATCAGTCATATCAAATTGTGGGAATGTGTGCAAGTAGTCAGCCATGATAGAGTCTCTCAGTGGTGCTGGCGTGTGAAGCGGTAAAATATAGTCTGTACTAACAGCAGTAGGTGATTATATCCCATCCTCGTCGCCAGTTGTAATATCCACACGTTATGAAGAATTCAAGGTATTAAACTTTAGATATGTTTTATTCTTCGTCCTCCAGCACACAGCATAACAGTTACATTCCCATGCTACCCGAAGTGAAACTGAAACTTCCCTTCTCATCCCTCTTGTCTCCACCCCCCAAGTCCCATAAGTCTGGCTTGCTTAAAGAGACAGATCTAATTATTATACATTACAGCGACATCTGGGCCAGAGAGGTAGATCTGAGTGTCATCTGCATACAGGTGGTACTGGAAGCCATGGGACTTTATGAGCTGTCCTAGGCCAAGAGTATAGATGGAAAAAAGTAGGGGCCCCAGGACAGAGCCTTGGGGGACTCCAACAGAGAGGGGGCGGGATGAGGAGGTAGTGTGGGAGTGGGAAACGCTGAATGTGTGGTCAGAAAGGTATGAGGCAATCCAGGACAGGGCAAGGTCTTTGATGCCAAGGGGAGAAAGAATCTGTAGCAGTAGGCAGTGGTCAACTGTGTCAAAGGCAGAGGACAGGTCGAGAAGGAGGAGGATGGAGAACTGTCTGTTAGCTTTGGCTGTGAGTAAGTCATTAGTAATTTTGGTCAGGGCAGTTTCTTTGGAGTGGTGGGGGCGGAAGCCAGATTGCAGGATGTCAAGGAGGGAGTTAGATAAGAGGTGGGAGGAAATTTGAGCATGGACATGCTGTTCAAGGAGTTTGGAAGCAAATGGGAGCAGTGATATGGGGCGATAGCTGGTCATAGCAGTTGGGTCAAGGTTTGATTTTTTGAGGATGGGTGTTATGGTGGCATGTTTGAAGGCAGAGGGGAAGGTACCAGAAGTTAGGGATAGGTTGAAGAGATGGGTTAGGGCTGGAATGATCATGTTAGTGAGGTTGGGGAGCAGGTGGGAAGGGATGGGGTCAAGTGCACAGGTGGTGAGGTGTGATTTGGAAAGGAGATGAGTAAGCTCTCCTTCAAAGATGTTGGAGAGGGAGGTTATTAGGGAAGGGCAGAGGGGTTGGGGTGGAGGAACTGTAAAGGTTTACCTTGTTTGGTAGATCTTGTTTTTGAAGTATGTGGCAAAGTCCTCAGCAGAGATGAGGGGTGTTAGAGATGGCAGTGGGGGGCGGAGGAGAGAGTTAAATGTGCTGAACAGTTGTTTTGGGTTGTGGGTTATATACCTTTGAAGGTATATAATATTACCTAAACCATCATGCCACCAAGGAGATACCAAGTTCTGTGTCTCACCACCCCAATTCCGTTTCGCCTTGCTTCTTCCATGTCCATGTGTATATCTATTAATGAAGTCTCTAGTGCAGCATTGCATTGCTGCTTTGGGACTAATGTGTCTGACAGTAAAAGTAATTACTAGTGTGAGTAATGTTAGCACAGTGGCTCAGTGGTTATCACTTTATGGTGGCTCAGTGGCTAGCACTGTATGGTGGCTCAGTGGTTAGCACTGTATGGAGGATCAGCAGTTAGCACTGTATGGTGGCTTAGTGGTTAGCACTGTATGGTGGCACAGTGGTTAGCACTGGAGTGCAGGGTTCAAATCCCATCAAGGGCAACATCTGCAAAGTTTGCATGTTCTTCCGTGCTTGTGTGAGTTTCATATGTGTACTCCGGTTTCCTCCCACACTACAAAGACATTGATAGGGAATTTAGATTGTGAGCCACATTGTGGACAGCGATGATAATGTATGCAAAGAGCTGCAGAATAAGATTGTGTTATATAAGCAAAGCATAATAAATAAATAATAAATAAGGTACACTCCAGCACGGGTATAGGGTAAGCACAGGATAACACACAGTTTAGTGCTTAGGTTAGAGATAGATAGTGGCTGTGGGTCCATTAGGGCAAGATACCGTTAATGTTTGGGAACAGCCCAGATTGGGAGGGGGAATAGGGCAGGTTAAAAGGGAGCCACATCCTGTTTTAGCTAGTTAGGGAGAGAGTTCATTTGCTAACTGACATTTTGCAAATTTGCAATTTGATTGCAAAACCGTCTGTAAAGTCCTGTGGAATTTATGGAGCAATATAAGTGAGTAAAATAAAAAAATAAATGAATATTGTATACATTAAAGATGGAAATATTAAGATGTTTGGAGTCAACTATTTGTAAGAAGCCAGGGTGAAATGTGCGTTGGGTCGAGGGGGGTCTCTCGGTCGGCTTTTGGCTCCAACTATGGTCTCTGTCTGGCTGTATTACAGGTAATGCTCTTCACTCCATTCTATTTATTCATGTTACTAATAATCCGGAACTCGGCTTGAAAATCCACTGAGGAATTTACTCTTTGAATATATGGTACTCTCACTGCATCCCTTGTATGGCATTGATGCAGCATGATTTTACATATTTAGGGAGTCTCTTAAATTTACAGCAATCAGTACAAGGGTCATTTTTTGTTCAATAGAATTTATTCCAATTTTGTTTATTATATTATTATATTTCCTATGTAGGATTAATTAATATTTACCTTATACTGGATTTTCATTTTGATATTTTGGAGCTATTAATTTACTACTCTTGCCATGTGATCTTTATATACCAAAAGAAAGGGGTAATATACACTGGCGCTATACTAAGGAGACAAAGTAAAAAGAAAAAAAGGGGGAGAGGAAAATAAGGCAAAAAATCCCTTCAAAGCTGCTGGTGATTTAAAGGGAATCTGTCACCCCTTTTTTTGAGATATCATATAATGATATCATTCAATTGTGTGTCACATAAGGATTCTCTTAGTACTTTTGCTTCCCCCTGACCCCGCACCTTTCATGCATAAATACTTTTTTATATCGGTTCAGATGTATGTAAACTGCCACGGTCCGGTCCGCTGGGCGGGGCTTATTCAACTGCTCCCCCCTCCCTGTCTTGCTCTACACAAAAAGAAATGCGTAGAGCAAGACAGGGAGGGGGGAGCAGTTGAATAAGCCCCGCCCAGCGGACCGGACCGTGGCAGTTTACATACATCTGAACCAATATAAAAAGGTATTTATGCATGAAAGGTGCGTGGTCAGGGGGAAGCAAAAGTACTAAGAGAATCCTTATGTGACACACAATTGAATGATATCATTATATGATATCTCAAAAAAGGGGTGACAGATTCCCTTTAACAGGAACTGTGCAACCTGTAGGTTAGTAAAAACTGAATCATAAAAAGAGATTACCGCGCTAAGACAGAGATAAAACAAAGTGCAATAAAATATGCAAGTGTAGCCATCAGAAGTGGGCGCAAACAATATAAACAAATTAAAACTATGATTGCCTGCCAGTCAACAGGAGTCATCTATATCCTTAAATGCCTCTGTAATAAAATATACTTTGGCGGCACCAAAAGGCGTTTGTCAGAAAGGATCAAAGAGCATTTTGACAAAATTAATAAGGGCTTTAAGGGGCACCCCTTGTCACGTCACTTTTTAGAAAAACACAATCATTCATGTTTTGGGGCCTCATTTTGTTGCATACAAGTGGTCTGAAAAAAACCTAGGGGGGGTGATTTCTTGAGAGCCATGTCCAGAGTGGAGTCAAAGTGGATCTTCACTCTGGACAGTTTAGCACCTAAGGGACTAAATCAAGAAATTCAATTAAATGCTTTTTATAGGGAATCTGTCACCGGAAGCTGGCGGCCTATGTAAATGGTTACCACAAAAAATGTCTAAATCTCACCGGGCACTTCAACAATGATAAATGACTCAAATCCCCATTAGTGAAAGTTATCAGGGAAAAACGAAGAGATCCCAAAAATATACTAAAAACAATGAGTTTTTATTATAGCAGTTTAAAATACAAAACTGAAAAAATAAAAAAGCACAATGCTGTCCCAGGTGAGGGGACGCTGAGCTACTCTTCGTTTTTCCCTGATTATTTTCACTAATGGGGATTTGAGTCATTTGGCCTATGTAAATGACCTGTGTCCGGTCCAATGGGCGGTGTTTCTTCTTCTTTCTCCACCCCATCCGTGGCCCCCCATCCACGATCTTTGCCGGTATTAGAGAAGTTCAACTCCGTAGTTTGCGCGTGCGCAAAGCAATCTTGCTTCGCACACGCGCAGTATGCTTTGCCCAACTGCGGGCAAAGCCGAAAATCATTACTGCACATGCACCAGTACACTATGTCCCAGAAGTATTTTGCTGTGTTCCGGGACATAGTGTACCGGCGCATGCGCAGTAATGATATGTTTTTTTATATGTTTTTATATGCTTTTTAATGTTTAATTTAATAGGTATGTCAGTTTTTAAAGCAATATTAATAAACATTAGTTTTAATACACCATATTTATCTCATAATAGCCATTTTAGTAATACATTATGATTGAGTCAACATGCAGAAATAGATTTCATAGCCACCACACTTCCACTCAATCTCATTTATTAGATAGCCACATCTTATGTGTATGCCCCAATCGGTTCAATATTAGCAATGGCACTACATTCCAATCTGTATGGGGTGAAGGAGCGTCAGTATATAAGGACGGGTGATACGATGGGATCACAACCCTGACGAAGAGGGAATGTGTCCCTTGAAACGCGTTGGTAGTTGATCTCCTCACGCTCCCGTCCCGCTAGCAGTGTGACGTCACATCTAGCTCTGTCCCCGCCAACCACGCCACGGCCTCAGCGTTGCTTCTGGCTGGGGCGCGCGAGGTGTCAGCAGTCTCCCCTGACAGCAGGGGGAAGCCTCATCGATATTGTGACAGCAGGGAAAGCCGCCGTAAAGGTATCCGCTCACATCAACTACGTGAGGAAACTCTTAATGCTCAGCACCTTGCGAGCTGCATCATTTTGCTGCTTCTTCCATTGGAATTGGATGTACAACACACTATATCACCAGTGTGAACACAAGTAAGTACACTGCTGGTGGCTACACTTGCATATTTTATTGCACCTTGTTTAATTTCTCTGTCTTAATTCGGTGATCTCTTTTTATGATCTTATATGCCGTTTTAGCCCCTCCCCCCTACTGGACACCTATGTTTCTTTATTTTTTTGTCTTTAATGTTTTAATGATCTTCAATAAAGTTTAATGTTTTTATTATTTATGGTTCGCTTCTTTGGACTACGTGTTGTATAGGTCCGTTTGTGATAGTACATTGTTTGAAGTACCATACCTGCTTTGAAGATATAAGGGGACATATTTTGATAATACTAAATAGGAGAATGTAGAGAAGCTTTTGCTTTCTCATCTGAGAAAAACTGATGAAATTTAGACCAAACTATGATGTTAAAAACTGACACTGACCAAACTCTGAAGAAACTCTGATAAAAAAAAACCACTGATGGAACTCGGACCAATTTTCTCTTACGAGGAAATCACTGCTGTCTGACCGAGCCCTTATAAGAATATATCGCATAGTAACAAGAGACACCTAACTTTAGGTTTACAAGCAATAGTTTCTTGGATGACCTAAGCTGACAGCCAAGAAAGTATTTAAAATAAAGGCAAAAAGACCACTGGTGGCATTGTCACCAAAGAAATGGACATTGAAGTAAATTTAGATGGTTTCATTGGTCTTAAGAATTGAAGTGTTTCATGACTACTTGTCCTTTTCTAAGGAGGAGAGATGCTGTCTCATCTATCAGAGGAAAAGGCAAGTATCCCTGAAAATGTCATTTCAGGAGAATAATAAGGCTTCAGACTTCACTTTGATATCCATCTCTTTGATGACAGCACTACCAGTCATTTTTTTTTAGATTAACTTTAACACTGACTTTCACTACATGGACCTTGTGAGTCTCGCGAAATGAGGACATTCAGCCCAGCAGTCACCGACTAATGCACGATAGCCCTGGTTACAAGCCTTTACGTCACCTACATCTTGCCAGTGAATTCATATCTGTAAATGATAAAATGATATTTAAAAATATAATGTTGAAAGATGAATCACTTTTTCATTTTCTTTTACTTCTGGCAATCAAGGAACAATAGATTGCAATTGAGTTTGGATGTCATAAAGCCATTGACAGCACCTATTTCTGGTTGTACCAAGAGATTGGGCAATATAAGGGTATGACAATCTAGACAATCCTAATATATCATAGTGATGTACAGAAATAGCAAAACTCAAGTCAGGAAATTCATAATCTCTAGAATCTTCCATTCTGTAGGCCACGACAGTGGTCTGTGGTGGCGGCTCAACAGCAGGAGCATCACTTCTTGCCTGTCTACATCAGCAGATTTTCTTTTGATTAGCTGGCATGGCCTGACATCATCATGGCGGAGTTACACACATGTGACTTCGCCCAAGGCTGGCTAATCAAAAGAAGAGCCGTGGATGGCTAAAGGCAATACGCTTTCTCTTGTACAGCCCCCATAGATCTCTGTCACTGAAGGTGGAATGGGACATGTGAATCACTTTGCATCAACTCTAGTAATGATGTGTTCTATATCTTTTTTGGCTTGAGGTAACCACAGAAAAGTGAAGTTAGATGTAGAGCTTTGAAAAAACAAATTACTGCTTGGAAACCCGTCAGAATGTTGCAAATTTTTCTTTTTTCAGTACTTAGCTTCTCATAAGGATGATATTGTGATAGCTTCCCCCCTTTGCAAATTCCTTCACTGGCTCCCAATTTCTCAGAGTATCCAGTTCAAACTACTAACACTGACCTATAAAGCCATCCATAACATTTCTCCTCAGTATATCTCCAAACTAGTCTCCCGATATCTTCCTTCACGTAATCTCCCAAGACCCGCTTCTCTCCTCCACACTTATTCGCTCCTCACCTAATCCTCTCCAAGACTTCTCCCGAATAGCCCCCATCCTCTAGAATTCTTTGCCCCAACAGGCCCGACTATCAGCCACATTCGGATCCTTCAGACAAAACCTGAAAACCCACCTCTTCAGGAAAGCTTACAACTTGCAATGACCCCGCTGCCACCTCAACACCATCAGAGCTGCTGCAACCCCCCCAACATACTGTCTCCTTCCCCATCCTCCAGTAGACTGTAAGCCCCCAAGTTCAGGGTCATCTTCTCTCTGTACCAGACTATCATTGTTAGTTTGTCTATTGTAAGTGATATTTGTATTTTGATGTAACCCCTTCTCATGTACAGCACCATGGAATCAATGGTGCTATATAAATAAATAATAATAATAATAATAATAATCTGTAGGTATATGATTTCACACAGCACCACCATGTAAGTTCCCACAAGTGTAAGTATTTCACACAGCACCATCATGTATGCTTCCTTATCTGTAGGTATATGATTTCATATAGTGCTATCATGTAAGTTCTCACGCCTGTAGGTATCTGTTTCATACAGCACCATCTTGTAAGTTCTCACGCTTGTAGGTATATGATTTCACACAGTGCCATCATGTAAGTTCTCATGCCTGTAGGTATATGATTTCATACAGCACCATTTTGTAAGTTCTCACGCTTGTAGGTATATGATTTCACATAGTGCCATCATGTAAGTTCTCACGCCTGTAGGTATATGATTTCATACAGCACCATTTTGTAAGTTCTCATGCTTGTAGGCATATGTTTCATACAGTGCCATCATGTAAGTTCTCACGCCTGTAGGTATATGATTTCATACACTGCCATCATGTAAGTTCTCACGCCTGTAGGTATATGTTTCATTCAGTGCCATCATGTAAGTTCTCACGCCTGTAGGTATATGTTTCATTCAGTGCCATCATGTAAGTTCTCATGCCTGTAGACATATGTTTCATACAGCACCATCATGTAAGTTCTCACGCATGTAAGTATATGATTTCATACAGCACCATCATGTAAGTTCTCACGCCTGTAGGTATATGTTTCATACAGTGCCATCATGTAAGTTCTCACGCCTGAAGGTATATGATTTCATACAGTGCCATCATGTAAATTCTCACGCCTGTAGGTATATGTTTCATACAGCGCCATCATGTAAGTTTCCTCATCTGTAGGTATATGATTTCATACAGCGCCATCACGTAAGTTTCCTCATCTGTAGGTATATGATTTCATACAGCGCCATCATGCATGAGTCTGCGCTTGTAGTTACACTACTCTATCTGGCTTTATGCAGCGCTGCAGTGTGACAGGCTGCACCTCTAGGTATATAATTTCATACAAGGCCATGATGCAAGAGCCTGCACCTGCAGATACATCACTATATGAGGGTTCAGCCAGCACTGCAGTGTTACAGGTTGCACTTGCCCGTATATGTTTTCCTACAGTGTTGTCATATAAGAGGCCGCATCTTCTGTAGGTACATGGCTTTACACTGCAATGCCCAGTGCTCTGAATCACATTTTATTGTTGTGGGATTTCACTCTACTGAAGATAATTCGCCTTTTATTTTTGTTCAGAGCATGTGTCGACAGTGGCAGAGTCCTAAAAATTGAATGATTTTCTTCATGTGAGTAGAAGGATGTCCCTTGGCACATCTCGCAATATAATGTCATTTCTTCGGTGGCCAATATCAGCCGATGTTTATTGTACCTCAAAGTAAAACAAATTCATTTTGTCCATTTAAGCGCACAATCCACAGGTGTGCAAAGTGAATTTGGCCAGACGGCAACGCAGAGGAAAACACTTTGCAATTGCTTATAAAGCGGCTTGGGCTCAATCTTTGCGGTTAGGAAGGATTTGCATCTGTGTGGCGCTTTTCTCGAAAATCTTGGATTCAACATGGAGACGTGAACTGTGTATGTATGTACAGTGAATCAAAGACAAACCTTGGGATAGATCATCAATATAAGATCAGTAAGGGTCTGACACCCAGCACCCCTACAAATGAGCTATTTTAACCTCCTGCATTGGCTGATGCCACCATCACACTGTTGCCATCTATAGGAGTTGATCTCCAGGACCATAAAAGAGCAAACAAAGCTGAGGAGCTCCATACAATGTTACACCCACCTGCCATTATAGGTTATAACAGAGGACCGGTGGAGATACCGGGTGTTGGAATTAGACCTATCTTATATAATTGACTTATCCTAAAGATTGGTGACCGATATAAAAGTAGTAGACAACCCCTTAAGGGTATGTGCACACGCGGTGGATTCTGCTGCGGATCCACAGCGGTTTTGGCTCTGCGGGTCCGCAGCAGATTCTGCTGCGTTGTACAGTACCTTTATTTCCTATCGAAAAAAAAACCGCAGTGTACATGCTGCGGATTTTTCCGCGCAGATTTGCTGCAGTTTACAATCCGCAGCATGTCAATTCTTTGTGCAGTTTCCACACCTTATCATTATGAGGTGTCAAACCGCAGGGCAAAACCGCAGGCTAATCCGCAGATAAATCGCAGGACTTTTGTCCCACGGATTTACCTGCGGATTTTCCAACAAAATCCGCACAACCTAAAAACTACGTGTGCACTTACCCATAAGTCATTGTAATGTAATTAACCAAATTAGAGTTGCCATAAAAGCCTTTGAGGTTTCTACTGTTCCTACATTTGCCTCTTATTTTTGATGCAAGAGTGGAAGTATTTTTTTTACTGTCATAGAATCATAGAATCGTAGAGTTGGAAGGGACCTCCTGGGCCATCTGGTCCAACCCCCTGCTCAAAGCAGAATTCGCTAAATCATCCCAGTCAGATGTCTGTCCAGCCTCTGTTTGAAGACTTCCATTGAAGGAGAACTCACCACTTCTCGTGGCAGCCTGTTCCACTCATTGATCACTCTAACTGTCAAAAAGTTTTTTCTAATATCTAATCTGTGTTTCCTCCCATTCAGTTTCATCCCATTGCTTCTAGTCTTTCCTTGTGCAAATGAGAATAGAGTTGATCCTTCTACAATGTGACAGCCCTTTAGATATTTGTAGACAGCTATTAAGTCTCCTCTCAGTCTTCTCTTTTGCAAACTAAACATTCCCAAAACCTGCAACCTTTCCTCATAAGACAGGGTTTGCAGACCGGTCACCATTCTGGTCGCTCTTTTCTGAACTTGCTCCAGTTTGATGTCTTTTTTAAAATGTGGTGCCCAAAACTGGACACAGTATTCCAGATGAGGTCTGTCAGTTTCTCTAGAATTGAACCTTACAGTAGCATGTAAAAGTTTGTGCACCCCTGGTCAAAATTACTGTTATTGTGAACAGTTAAGCAAGTTGAAGATGAAATGATCTCTAAAAGGACTAAAGTTAAAGGTGACACATTGCCTTTGTATTTTAGGCAAAAAATATATATATTTTCATGTATTACATTTTAAAAATTACAAAAAGGAAAATCAGACGATGTAAAAATTTGGGTACCCTGCATGGTTAGTACCTAAAGAATGAAGAAAAGGACCGAGAACAAGAGTCCAAAAATTATAATGAAAAATAACTTTATTATATTATACGGGTGAGATAAACCAATGTGGCAAAGGAGGGGGAACACCAGAAGAAATACAACACATCACAAGGGACATGATAAATATGCACAATAAATGATAAAAAAATAAATTAATTAATAGAATGGTAAAAAGATATTAGTTAATAAATGGTAGTAGCAAAATAGGGCAAACAATGAGCAAAAATTAAGAGAAATTAAATGAAGCCGTTCAGTTTGCTCCTTTTGAGGTCGTCTATTGTGGATTTTGACGTGTGTTTAGGATCATTATCCATTTGTAAAAGCCATCCTCTTTTCACCTTCAGCTTTTTTACAGATGGTGTTATGTTTGCATCAATAATTTGTTGAAATTTCATTGAATCCATTCTTCCCTCTACCCGTGAAATGTTCCCCGTGCCATTGGCTGCACCACAACTCCAAAGTATGATTGATCCATCTCCCTGCTTAACATTTTTTGAGATGTTCTTTTCCTGAAATGTTGTGCCCTTTTTTCTCCACACATACCTTTGATCATTGTGGCCAAAGAGTTCTACTTTAACCTCATCGGTCCACAGGACTTGTTTCCAAAATGCATCAGGCTTGTTTAGATGTTCTTTTGCAAACCTCTGATGCTAACATTTATGGTGAGGACGCAGGACAGGTTTTCTTCTGATGACTCATTCATGAAGGCCATACAGTGGGGAAAAAAGTATATAGTCAGCCACCAATTGTGCAAGTTCTCCCACTTAAAAAGATGTTTAGAGGCCTGTAATTGACATCATAGGTAGACCACAACCATGAAAGTCAAAATGAGAACTCATATCCAGAAAATCACCTTGTCTGATTTGGCAAGATTTATTTTTCAAATTGTGGTGGAAAATAAGTATTTGGTCATTAACAAAAGCTCATCTCATTATTTTGTTATATATCCTTTGCTGGCAATGTCAGAGGTCAAACGTTTTCTGTAAGTCTTCACAAGGTTGGCACACACTGTTGGTGGTATGTTGGCCCATTCCTCCATGCAGAGACGAGACAAGAAATCTGGGGAAAATAGAGTCTTTGACCGTGCATATATAAAATAATTTTCTAGTTAATAAAGCATAAAGTCCATATAAAAAAAATTCAGCCATATAATTCAAACGTTGTCCACTCAAAGTGAGTTTGGTGACCACCTGCTTGCAAAACTAAGGGTGGAAGTGAAAGGGCAGCTTTAAGCATCTTTTCTTATGACAGTCAATGACCCTGACCAGACATCCGGTTTGGACTCCTGCAAGTCAACTTCTAGAATTATTAACTCCCTCTTTTTGCCAAATATTCTGTGTTAGAACAATTTGGGGAAACATTTAAAGGGTGAATAGATACCAAATAGATCTCTTTTGAAAGCTGGTGGGGCGGATACAAAAGAATTTACCGGACTTGAAAAATGGGGAAAAGGGAATCATCAGGGACAGAAGAGCGGATAAGGGAAAAAAGGCGATCCCGTGTGTTCTTGGTCTCTAAGATTCCTGTTAAAATCTGCATAAATAGAAATGTCATTAATGTAGGCACAGCTGTAAAAACTTTCTACAAATTTTATATTCTATATCAGAAAGCTCATTTATAATTCTATAAATCATATTTTGCCACAGGCGAGATTTAGTTCCTGATCAAAGCAAAAAATACTTAGATTTTTATCATTCATCAAAGTAGAATATTCTTGGTTATCTTTAATCATTCTCACCACTAGACCGGATCAGCTAAGCCTTCTAGTGTTTGCACATGATCTCTCTACTGGTTTCAAATGACTCTGCTGAGACAGGTCCGTCTTTTACCATCTACAAAATTAACTGAATCCACAAGCTGAGCTGCCATGCTTTGAATATTTTTGGGAAAGGTTTTGATGATAATTATAATGACTGGTCAGCATGAAAAAAAATCTAAGCAAGAAACACTTGAGATTGCAGGGGTGACTTGGGTTATTGGGACATTTTTAGCCCAATCCAACTCAGATAGAGGAGGTAGCTACGAAAACAATGTCAAAACCTTAAAAGGATTGTCCATAAAAATGACCTAACCTTCAGAGATTCAAATTCAACAAATCTTTTGAATTTATCAAGGAATTTCAATTTACATCAGGATTAACCCATAGCTTCTGGACTAGTAGAGCCGCAAGGCTCAGAAATAAAATAGCATTGATGCTGTCAAGTATGGCCTGCAACAAAGGCGCGGCAATGCAGAAATCAGCAAAAATGTTACATTTTTCTTGTGGGAGCTTTCACAGGCAAATCCGGCTACTTTTGCAAAAAGAAGAATAAAATAAAATAAAAAGTTGGAAATGGTATTAGAATGTTTTGCTTGTTCAATGTTCTTTAAAACACTCAGTCATTGATTTCCCGCAGTAAGTTCCTAATGATTTTATAGATTGTGCTCTTGTATTGGGTAATGGTTGGCGGCTGAGTGCTTGTAACCGATTTCCTATGAGTGATTTATCCACATTTATTTGTATGGATTAGTTGCCCACCTCAATTTTTCGTATGGTTGACTGCTGTTCTATACTGATCCCTGCTTGGGTCACTAGAATCGTGGTTTTATGGCCAGTGTACAGACACAAAATATCAATGCATTGTGGCCTAGAAAACAAAAAGATATTTGGAATTACTTAGAGTTATACTTATTGTCATTCCTCCAATTTACTAATCATTGTCTCTCTTGCTCAGACACAAAAGTACTTATTATGTTATTCTTTTTCATACAATGGTAGAGAATAAAATTACAAAATGAAAAAAAGAATACACTTAAAAAGACATTAGATTTATTTATTTTTTCTTACTTTTACAACACGGATATACTGTACCGTGATTTAGGCTAGGTTCAGATTGCATTAGGGCAGTCCGTTCAACGTATGCGTTAAACGGACTGCGCTAGCACAACTGCCTTTTTTGGATGGCGTTATGCGATCCCGCTAGTGCAGATGAAGCATAGCAGTGACGGACCCTTGGACGCTGAAGACCGCGTCTGAGGGTCCATCACAGAATGACGGCACATCGCTAACGCATGCCAATTATGACATGCGTTAGCGATGCGCTCATCTATGGCAGTCTATGGGTGTGTTAACGTATCCGTTATATAGCACTAATGCCGCTATGTAATGGATGCGTTAAACGCACCCCCTAACACAATATGAACCCAGCCTTACAGACATTGTTATAGCATACTGTCCCCATAGGGGCTCACAAACTAATTCGTTTTATGTACATCTTTGGTGTTACTACATAGAATTTACAACCAATGAGATTGCATACAATCTTCCCTAATATAAGTACGCTCCTACATGCCACTATATTATTCTCATATTTGCTAGGATGTGTCCAGAATTATTTTTAAAATGTCTGCTTTCACTTACTAAGCTTGGCCTTTTAGGTCTATTCTTATAGAAATAGCTAAAAAAAATGAGTCCGCGTTTTACTATAGATAACCCATCTTAAAGAGGTGGATCACGTTACTTTCATCTTATCAAATTGTGGACAAAATATATATTGTGGCCTAATATATTAGTACTACAGGTATTCTTCCTTCACGTGTTATTGCAGCTTTCCTCATAGGCTGCACATGAATCCTATTTTCAAAATGGCAGTTGATGGAAGGGCATGTGACCAGCAAGTGATCAGTCTTATCCAATTAAAATCAACTGTTCTATGTGTGGTGTTTCTCAATTGGACAGATCTAGTCACATGACCCTAACTAAGTAAACATTTTGAGAATGGGAGTTGTATGCAGTCTTTGTTTTGTGTGAAAAAGCCTGCACTATCAAATGTAGAACTAGAACCTGTAATCCTGTCATATTAGTAAGTGCCACAGAATGATATTCCTATCATATTTGTTGAAATAAAGCTAGAATTAACAACGCCTTTAAGGCTCATGCACATAGCAGAATCCTGTGGCAAAAACCTGAAAAACTCGTTTGGCATGAAGTTGTAATGTGAGAGGTTGTAGACCCACGGCAACATGGGCAGGGGTTACCCTGGAGGGACATACAGTAACTAAGTGACTACCTGGTTTTCGCTAGAGCCTCTGTTGGTGAGGAAAGGCTTGGCTGCAGGTAGTCACTAGGTGTCACACCTGGGAAGTTCCTGGGTCTGCAGGAGCTGACCAAAGGGCCTGAGGAACAGGTACCAGGTACAGGGGAATGAAGGCAAATACGAAGTCAGACAATCCGAGATTAGGGCAGGCAGCCCATGTTCAATATACAAGTTGACTTCAGAAGTGGAGAGATCAAAATAGATGAATAGACAAGGCAGGTCGATAACAGAGGAGACTAAACAGAGGTAACCTTTCCAGGAAGCTAGACACAAATGCATTTAGAACCTAAGCTCAAGCAATGGTGAGGAGGGAGGAGCTGCCTATAATATCCCTTGTGTTAGGTGTCGGATTTCTGTCACTGCACAGCGAGAATCCCGAGCCTTGCCTCCGATGGTCTCCCATTCCTCTCCAGCTGCATAGGAGGTTGCTCAGCAAAGTTGTCGGCCCCGGCGCTCTGCCCAGACCAGCTCCGTGGGTTTGCTTGCTGCTGCCACCTCTGGCACAGCTATGGCAATGCATGCTGCTCAGCAGCGAGATTCTCTAGGGACTAAGTCCTCATGTCAGGCCACTGAGCATGCCCGTGGAGTGATCTCCCATTGGAGATCGAAGGTCATGTGCTCAGTTCCTGCTCGTGTTCCGATTGGCCCATCCGAGAAGCAAGGAAAGCCCCGGACGCTCGCGGCTATAAAAAGTTTGCATGGTCGCTTGGCCATACGCTAGGATAGACTGTAATTTCAGACTATGAGGAGTGAGTGGTGTATGCACATATGAATGTCTCTGGTGACTGACTCATTAAGAAACCCCTACCCTTTGTACGCATGTGTTGTGCAGCCTAGCCTGCTAGCTCCCAGGCTTAGGTGTAGGTAGGTCAGAGTGGGAGTCAGGCTTTAGTCCACAACAGTGACTCGGCACGCCTCAGTGCGAGTGCTCCACATTCTATAGCCAGTGTCTTTAGCGGCGCTCGTGGCAGCGACGCCGCGCGCTCAGTGTGCCTAGAGGGACTCTAACCTCATGTCCTAGGGGTAGAGTTCTGTGGCCGTTCACTGTGCGCTCTTTTGGCCAGGCTCTGTGAGCTAAACAGGCTCTGGCATATACTTTCAGTGGTGGTGCGGCTCTGTGAGTTAACAGAGTTCGCTACTGTTCACATTGGGTGACATAACCCACGTGTGACTGTTTTCACACCGCTTAAGTCTCCCGCCATTATCTAGCAGCAGCATACCACCTCTGCACGGTGGACCCGGGCTGTGAACGAACCTACTACTATTTTAAAAGTTGGTGCATTCCGCCAGCCGTAACACCTTGTCTGGCAGGGCTGAGTAGAGAAACCATGCAGGACACATCAGGGTTAAATTCCTGCAGGTTCTGGATGCACCTCACTATAGGCAGGCGGAGACAGCAAGGATATGTGGCAAAGTTTGGTAGTTCTGCATGAGGACTCAGCACAGTGGTCTGACATAGGGAGGAACAGAGCGGCAAGCACAGTAAGTAGGTTGGCTCTGAGTAGGCATGTGAGTTGCCAGCATTACAGGAATTGCATAGATTAAGTTGGATATTCCATCTATTGAGGTATTATTTTCTGTGGCAGTAATGATCATGATCATGATACCAAAACAACGAGTCCATTGGAGCATGTCAAAATAAAAAAAGCAAATAAAAATAAAACCCTTTCTAAGCCTATATTGAATTGAGGACAGTTGAGCCATAGTTGAGTAGTAGAGTACTCCTGCATATGTATGGCAGGCCTACTTTGGCTCCTTCCAAACATTCTGTGCATTAGCCCTTAATGGTGTTACCAAGTTGTACATATTTAGAATTTTTAGAATACGTGAACCAACAGATACAGATACAGTCAAGTCTGGGATATACTGTAGTTAGTACAAGAGAGAGTCGAGACACATTTGAGATGGACGGCGACAAACTGGAAGTGTAAAGGACTTCAACCTACCCAGGTCAGTGATCACTCAGGATGCAGCGATGACACTGGAGGTCAATAGGAGAATATCTGTGGGTAAATCAAGTCACTGGACAAGGTCTTCAAATTGAGGAACATTTTACTCGCAACTAAGTCACGGCTCGTACATAGTTTGATTTTTTGGTGGTAACATACAGATGCAAAACCTGGACATTAAAGAAACAAGACAGAAGAAGAATTACCAACTTCAAAATGTGGTGCTGGAGAAGGATGTTATCAATACCATGGATGGCAAGAGGATGAAACAAATCAATTTTGAAATAAATCAAGCAAGATATGTAACTCGATGCAAGGATCACCAATCTATGACTTCTCTACTATGGACACATCATGTGAAGAGAGCAATCACTGGAGAAGGACATAATGGTCAGGAAAATAGAAAGAGCAAAGCAAAGAGGAAGACCAGCAGCCCAATGACTTGATACTAGAGTTGAGCGACTTTGGTCGGATCGGGTTTCATGAAACAAAATTTGTTTCAGATGAAACTGGTCCGACTAGGGCAAAAAAAGTTGGAGTTTCATCCAAAACCCGACCCCAATCCAAGCCAATGGGGATTAAAAGTCGGCATTGAGTGGATGAATGTCATCCGCTCAATGCCTACTTTTATTTCCAATTACACATGTTTTGTTATGCACATGTTTATATTTTGTGTGTATTGAAACAACACAAAAAAAAACAAAGAAGAAACGGTATGACGGTATGTCATACAAGCGGTGGATACCGCATTTTGATCCACACACCCCAAACCGACCTTCACAAGCTTTAGGGGATACCACTACATTGATCACACCGTTTATCTTGCGCTCCCTCTCAGCTACAGTCCTGGATGGACCTATGGTTCAAGAGCACTTAGTTTTTCATATCAAACGCCTGTTTTTTATGGCCAAGCATCTCACAATGTGCATCATCCTAATTTGAATCCAAGGAGTTAGATACCGCACCAAAATCAATATATATTGAGTCTGGCCAGTTTACCAGCCCATACGCAAACAGTATCAAGTGAGTGCACAGTGCACACCTGCACCAACCTTGATAGCAGGAATCAATATATACGAAATTTTGGACCTGCATTTAGTCACCATACTGTGACATCAGTCGGATCGATGAAGGCCTGTTGTGGGCCGAAACGTTTCTGAGACTGCACATAATAAAATTTTCTTTCAAAAAGGATCATTCAAGTTGAGTGCCAAGTTACTATTTGCTATTCATTTGGGTCTGGGTAACCTACTTGTGCACCCTGCGGTAGTGCCACGCTATACTTATCACAATGGGGAATAAAAGTCGGCATTGAGTGGATGATTTTTGCCCTAGTCGGACCAGTTTCATCTGAAACAAATTTTGTTTCATGAAACCCGATCCGACCAAAGTCTCTCAACTCTACTTGATACTATCAAGATAATGGCAGAGAAGACCCTAGTGGATCTATTTAGGCTTATTTAAGGCCTATTTAGGCCGATTTAATCTTCCTACAGATCGTTCAATCATCAAATTGGCTGTAAATATTGTATTTTTCTTTGTGCTAATTTCTTCCAAATCAAATGAATAAAAAAGTTAAAATTAATAAATATACCGAGCAAATCAAGACTTTCCTGTAACAAAATTAATCTACAATATATTCCAACATCGTGATTGATTAGTAAACCATTAAACTCGTATTAACATTCTACTGGACTGTCAAGAATTGCCACTTTCTTTGCTAAGTGTACTTTCTGTAAAATGATTATCCATACTTTAAAAGTTTCTATTTTTCTCAACAGAGGGTGTGACCTATTAAATAACTTGACTAATAAAATGTTGCCTTGGCCAGTCTGAGTGCATTATGTAGCATTTTAATATATCTTGTGGCATTATACTGTACAGGATATGTTTCTTTTTCCATTTAAGGCCTCTTTCACACATCAGTATTTTGCCATCAGTCACAATCCATCAAAGTGTGAAAAAAACAGATCCTGTGAATATTGCAAAAAACTGATGCACTGGATCCGTTTGTTTGACGGATCCGTCGGCGCTGTAAGAATTTAAAGAGAGAGAGACAGAATTTCTTTAGGTGCCGGAAAGGAAAATGAAGCTGGATTCGGTCTTGTGACTGACAGCAACGGATCCTGCACCCATAAGCTTCCATTATAGCCAACGACGGATGGCGCAGGATCCGCTGCTGTCCAACTTTTTGACGTACACAAAAAATGTTCCTTTGTACGTCGTCTCTGCCTGACGGACAAAGATTTTACGACGGATCCGTCGGACTATGAATGAAACGTGTGGCCATCTGTCACAACCCGTCTCTAAAACAAGTCTATGAGAAAAAAAAACGGATCCAGCGCTGGATCCGTTTTTTCAAAAAACAACGGATTGTGACTGATGGCAAAAAACTGATGTGTGAAAGAGGCCTAAACTCCGATATTCTAACACTGATGGTTCTTCAAGTTCCATAAATTTAATAATTGATTTCTTGTTGTCTTATTTTTGTAAATACACCATTGTAAATACACACCTGTACTTTGTATCTCCCCCACCTCATTGTAGATTGTAAGCTCTCACCAGCAGGGTCGTCTTATTTTGCTTTAATTATTGTATTGTTATCGTCGTTACTTATGACTTGTGTTTTGAAACTGTTAAACTGTAAAGCGCTGCTGAATATGTTGGCACTATATAAATAAAGATTATTATTATTTTTATTATTAAGAAGCCTTTCTAAGGGAAATAGCAGAATTGTATCTACAGGGCAGTGAGCGGCCTAATGGAAATCCCTGATGGACATTCCAACAACGTCTGGAACCTAGGGCTCGGCCAGGTACCAAGGAGCGGGCCTGGTCTTCCAACATCACAAGGTTGTTGGACATGGAGTTACATAAGGGGCAAGTGGCCAGACCCATATGCACTTCAAGAGTGGTCAAGGAATCCCTGGGGCTGATGGAGTCAGCAGACTTGGGGGTAGTCCAGAATAAATGTGTGGAAGAACAGAAGTGTGGAGATACGAGGGATCAGCAGGTGCCCCAGTCCGCTAGCCAAAACCGCATGTACCAGGGATCATCCCATTGCATGTCTGCTCTCCTTTTAATGTGGGGACAACACAGGGTGAGGGTAAAACAGTGTGGCAATGCTTTATTGAGCCACAAAACAGGCAGATAACACATAGGACAGTCCCAGCAAAATACCCAAGATGGTGCACACTACAGAGTCTCACCCTTCCACTGACTCGCCGGGATTATAGCAGCTGTTACTTCAGAGCTTCCAGAGATGAAAAGAGGAAGTAACGGCAAGCATAGGAAGATGACAGTCCATTCAGGTACAAGGCCAGTTGACCAGAGGGTTACAACCTGGCTTCATCTTCCCGGGTTGACTACTCCACCTGTGGCACACACAGAGAGGAAAAAACGACAAGCATAAGATGATGACAGTGCAATCAGATACAAGGCCAGTTGACCGGAGGGTCACAACCTTGCTTCTCTGAATGTATCAATGGTTCAGTGATGGTCAATGGAGCAGATCTGTATTCTTCCAGTTGGGGCCGAGGTCCCCTAAGCTGGCATTCTGTAGAATGATGGGTCCATGTCCCTCATAATGGAGCCATAATGTCTTGGCTGCTGTGCTGTCTCTGGTCCTTTGGATGTCTTGGCTGAATCTCTCTGTCTCTCCCTCAGAGAGGCATATCACCCCGTTTTATGTTTAACAAGTGTCCTTCAATCCAGCATCACAAATAAGGGCAATAATGGTGATGCTCATTTCTTCAATTCTTTCGGACGTAAATACAGATGAATGCAGATAGCAAATAACCAGGATTATACTGGTACTATGAATTAGCTGTCAATTTAACAACGGGTTCAGAGAACTGGCCAAATCTCATTCATGGGGAAACAGAAATATTACAAAATGCCAACCCTCTGGAGACACCACAGATCACCGACTGAGGCAAGATGCTCAACTCACCTCATGGCAGAATCAGCACTGCTCATCTGCGTAAAGAATTTCATACACAGTAGACTAATAACAGCTAAACCCACTGAAATTGATGAGTTTTTAAGCCAGTCTAAGGCTACTTTCACACTTGCATTAGGAGGCGCAACATACGCTCAGCATGAAGCTCCGTCTCCTGCCACGCCTCCTCTGGTCAGCTCCGCCTATGGGCACATGACGCTGGATGTGACCTGCATACCCCATCTTTAGCATTGGGTACACAGCCGTGCGCAGGTATGCTTTTGCCAGCGCATGCGTCCTTTTGACAGTGCGCTGGCCGCACCAAAATGCAACACGTTGCGTTTGGCGCAGGTCGGCGCACTGTCAAAAGACGCATGCGCCGGCAAAAGCATACCTGCGCATGGCCTGCGTACCCAATATGCTAAAGATAGGGTATGCAGTTTGCATGCAGCCTCATGAGCCCATAGGCGGAGCTGACCGGAAGAGGCGTGGCAAGGGCAGAGCTTCACGCCAAGCGTATGCTGCGCCTCCTAACGCAAGTACAGTAACATACATAGTAACATAGTTTTGAAGGCTGAAGGAAGACCTTATGTCCATCTAGTTCAGCCTATTTTTAGTGCAGCTGTTCTGCATTATTGATCCTGGGGAAGGCAAAAAAACCCCACAGAGTAGAAGCCAATTTTCTCCATAAGGAAAAAATTTCTGTCCCCTAAGCTGGGTCAACCATCTACCTATATTATGATATTCGTAACCTTCTATACTGTTACTCACAAGAAAAGCATCCATTCCTTTCTTAAATTCAGTGAGTTGGCCATCACCACTTCCTCAGGAAGAGAATTCCAGCGCCTCACTGCTCTTACCATGAAGAACCCTCTTCTATGCTGGTGCAGAAATTGTCTTTCCTCCAAACGAAGAGAATGCCCCTTTGTTCTTGTCACAGTCCTTGGTACAAACAGTTCATTGGAGAGATCTCTGTATTGCCCTCTGATATACTTGTACATATATATTAGGTCTCCCCTAAGTCTTCTCTTTTTTAGAGTAAATAGACCTAATTTTGATAACCTTTCTGGGTATTGTAGTGAACCAACTCCATTTATCATTTTAGTAGCCCGCCTTTGAACCCTTTCAAGTTCAGTAATGTCTTTCTTGAGCACCGGCGTCCAAAATTGCACACAATACTCCAAGTGTGGTCTGACAAGTGATTTGTACAGAGGGAGAATTATGTTTTCATCTCGTGTCCCCAGACCTCTTCTAATGCATCCCATGACCCTATTTGCTTTGGTGGCAGCTGCCTGACACTGGGCACTCCAATTTAGCTTCTTATTGACTATAAGATGCCTAAGTCTTTTTCCATGTCTGATTTCCCCATCAGTTTCCCATTTAGTAAGTAATTGTAGCATCTGTTTCTCCTTCCCATGTGCATAACCTTACACTTATCTGTGTTAAACCTCATTTGCCATTTTTCAGCCCAATTCTCCAATTTACTCAAATCTGTCTGTAGTTGCAAACTGTCCTCCTTTGTGTTACCTACCTTACATAGTTTTGTATCATCTGCAAATACTGATATTTTACTGCGTAAGCCATCCACTAGATCATTCATAAATATATTAAATAGTAGGGGGCCCAATACAGAACCCTGTGGTACCCCACTAGTAACCCTGGCCCAATCTGAGCATGCACCATGAAAGTAGCCTGATGTGTATGGGGCTCAGGACAGAAGATGGGGAAGAATAAGTCATTTTTGGACTACGAATCCTATTGTTCTCTAAGAGATAGGCCCCCGACAGAGATGTCTGGCAGCGGCTCGCTCATACAGAACACATTCACCTCTATTTATGAAAGAGAAGGGCAAGATAGCTGCCGGCCAAACGATTGGCAGTACTGTCATTTGTAAATCATCGATCTATAGTGAATGGGGGCTTAAGAAGCATAAAAAAATAAAATTGCCATCTTTTGCGGTACTCTCTTCCCTGAAGGTTATTGGTTTGTTTGCTTATGTTTAACCGCTTAATGATCTTCTGGCCTTTTATCCTTTGCTCTTGTATTATGTTACTCCATTTCCCAGCCCCCCATTAGGCTGCGCGTCTCTCTGCCTTTTTGTGGTTTATCCATACTTACATTGTATAGTACAATTATCTTTTTGTATTGTAATAATCTTTAATCTGTTTTAATTGTCTGCTCCAAGGACATTTCCTCTGTGTTCATTCATGAATCTTGGAACAATACAGCCCCAATCATGTTAATTTAGAATGCTTTTTTGCATTTTAAAGGGAACCTGTCTAGAGGTTTATTGCCACCAAACTAATTACATTGGTAGCTAAGCTAGTAAAAGACAAGCTTATATAACCTAATGGATGCAAGGGGATATTCCATCACTGAGATAAACTTTGAATATTTATTTAAAT
This sequence comes from Dendrobates tinctorius, assembly GCF_039654945.1. NCBI lineage: Eukaryota > Metazoa > Chordata > Amphibia > Anura > Dendrobatidae > Dendrobates > Dendrobates tinctorius. The sequence continues at coordinate 1,315,523 of NW_027361697.1, forward strand.
GAGGCTGCAGGTTCTTTACTAGCTGGTGAATTCCTTGCAAAGTGCACCAGTACTCCGCATTATTCCCCCTCCAACTCCATCCCATGATTGATGCTTCTAATACGCCGCCATGTCACTGTAATTGGCAGCTCTTACTACAGATTTCACTCTTTTGCAGGAAGGATGCATTTGGCAGATTTTTTTGGAGCCTGTACATGAGATTTTGCAAAACACTGATCTTGTAAGCTGAAGTCGATTTTCTGTTGGGAAAGTCATTCAAAAAATCCATTTGCAAATCTGACTTGAGTTAACATGCCTTAATATATAAAAAACAACAACATGTTTTACATACAACAGTTTGAGGCATGGCTGGTATGCCAGAATAACACACCACTTTGAAAAGAAAGTCAAAACACAAACTGAAATGGATTTTCTCTGATCATGTTCACAGGGAACCAGGATATTAAATATTGGGTGATAACGGGTGAAGTCCTCGCATAAGAGAGACATATTTATGAAGCCGTTTTGCAAGGGTTAAGACTTGAGTTATTTTTAATCTGGTCAGAATAATCTTTAATTTTCATCCTATTAAATTCAATCTGTCACCAGGCTTATGCTACGTCATCTTAAAGTAGCATTATGTAGGAAAAGAGATCCTGATACCAGCGATGTTTCACTTAGTTTACTGAGTGCAACACTTGTAACACTTCCAAAGATTTTGTATGTAGCATGGTTCAGAATGCTGCCCCTGCCTATGTAAGGGATGGACAGGACCGTAGTCACGACCTGTATTCCGGTGGCAGCTGTGTCCAGTCCTTTCCCTACATGAAATAATATTCTTCTCCTCGGCATACCTGCGTCTCCAGATTCAGCTTCACCCGGGCACTTCCCAGGCCATAACGGTCCCTGTTCTAGGTGACCCCCATCAATAGAGACACAGTCCGAGACAACTTTAACACTTTCTTTACTTAGGATTTCGCATGTTACATCCACAGTTGGTGCATCACAAAATTTGCGTGCTTCCTCATCTTTCCCTTGCTTGTTGTCACTTCTGTGCAGTACACGCCTTAGACTGCTTCCCAGTTCCTTCCTGGCCTGACCTCGCTTTAATGACATTTCCTTCAGCCTGCTTTGCCCCAGACACAAATTTATCAGTCGCTACATTTGGTGGCCCCTGGTAAAGCATCCGGCCCATCTGTACCGATCTCGTCGATGTTCCAACTCCCTCTATCTCCTTAGTCCAGTCAATTTCTGTCCTAAAAGCATTGTCCCAGGCGATGAGACGCCACATCTTTCCTTTCCTGTTCTGGTCCACTGCTAAGACACCCCTTGAGAAAGGCATAGACCGCCAAAACGCGCGTCGGGGTGGATGCTCCAGGACTGCTCCTGCCTATCCATTCGGTAATGTTATATTTGACGGATTAATTGCTATTTATATGGCTAGTGCAGGTTTCTTTTGATATATATATACATTTATACTGTATATATATATATATATTTTTTTTTTACTGACCATGTGGGTAATGTGCAATATTTGATGTATTGTTAAAGATCAAATTTTTTTGGGAATATTTTTCTGATATGCATTCCCATATATGTTAATGATGGACATATATATATTTATACTTTGTTGTTCTTGTGAGCGCCCCTTTTTTACCAACATGTGCTGTTTGGTGGAACCCATCCCTTCCTTATACCTATATATTTAATAAATTTTCATTCTTTGCATACATTTATGGATTTCTTTGGAGTTTTTTGATCGCAAATTTTTCCTTGTATATTATGCTAAGACACGTAGTGGCCGTGGGTAACACGGGCTATAACGACTTAACGTTACATGGCTGCCGAACTGTCCAGGCCTTTAGCCCCTTGTGGACACTTGGGCGCCCTGGCCCCATCTGATTAAACTGCTCTCCAGCATTAACCTTAACTCCCAGCAGCCCCTCCTACAATTAACGCTCTGGAACACAGCAAAATACTTCCGGGGCTTAGTTAACCGGCGCATGTGCAGTCTGGCTTTTCAGCTTTGCCCACAGTTGGGCAAAGCATACTGCGCGTGCGCTAGCTATGAATGCTTAGCGCACGCGCAAAAAATGGCATACACCTACTCCAATTCTGCAATAACCTGCGGACGGCGGGCAAGGAAGGGGAGGCGGCACACATCGGGAACACCGCCCATCGGACCGGACCGACCTCGTTTTCATCGCCCGCCAAAGGGTAGGTGACAGATTCCCTTTAAGTTACTAGGATTTCTAGATGGTGGCAAAAAGTTTATAAAACTAAGTTTGGGCTATTAGTAAACTTATTTCATCCCTGTTATTGTGTACGCGATTCATATAATATCTCCTTCATTGCTGATATTTTCTCTCTTCTTTGATTCGTGAGGCAGCTGTCAAAAAGACCAATCTTGACTCGTGTCTTCTACCTTATAACTATCTATACTTTTGTGCTACATCTTTAGTGAGCCTTATGTCATTTTCCTCCTCTGCTGCAATTCTTGGAATCTTTGAGGATTCTGAAGTCTGGTTTCAGCAGTATAAACTCTACATTGTAGCCCGTAATCTCCAGATGTCAAAGTATATTCTTGTCTTTGCGCTAAACACTGTTATTACTCTTGTCCTCAACTTCCATGCATTCTGAATCAACTTCGAGCTTTTTAGAGTGTAGGCATGACTTTTTTTTTTATTCCCCACGTAGGTCTAAGTAGAAGATACTGGATCATTGGGCAAAATCCATGACTTGGAACGTCATTATCAGTACAGGTAGCCTTTTATGTTTTCTTACTTTTTTGTTTTATTTATTTTTTAAACCTTCATTTTAGTATTATATTGCCATCTATACAAATTTTTCTCTAGTGTTTTCATTTTTTGGGGCCGTTTTGATAAATAAAACCAGTAAGCAACTATTCTACCATTCCTTGCATTAATTTTGACCCATCCACCATCGGAATTACAGTATCAGTAAGGATTGCCGACAAATGTCAGCTCTGTAAACCTCCAATGACTCCTCACAAAAAACAAAAATGAAACAGTTTTGCTTGCTAAAACTTTTTTTTGGCAAAATTTTGTCCATTAGAATCTATTGCCTTGAGAAAAATGGTGTGGTTTACACCTGGTTTTAGCTATACTTTTGGTTTGCAATATACAGTGGGGCAAAAAAGTATTTAGTCAGTCAGCAATAGTGCAAGTTCCACCACTTAAAAAGATGAGAGGCGTCTGTAATTTACATCATAGGTAGACCTCAACTATGAGAGACAAACTGAGAAAAAAAAATCCAGAAAATCACATTGTCTGTTTTTTTTTCATTTTATTTGCATATTATGGTGGAAAATAAGTATTAGGTCAGAAACAAGCAATCAAGATTTCTGGCTCTCACAGACCTGTAACTTCTTCTTTAAGAGTCTCCTCTTTCCTCCACTCATTACCTGTAGTAATGGCACCTGTTTAAACTTGTTATCAGTATAAAAAGACACCTGTGCACACCCTCAAACAGTCTGACTCCAAACTCCACTATGGTGAAGACCAAAGAGCTGTCAAAGGACACCAGAAACAAAATTGTAGCCCTGCACCAGGCTGGGAAGACTGAATCTGCAATAGCCAACCAGCTTGGAGTGAAGAAATCAACTGTGGGAGCAATAATTAGAAAATGGAAGACATACAAGACCACTGATAATCTCCCTCGATCTGGTGCTCCACGCAAAATCCCACCCCATGGGGTCAGAATGATCACAAGAACGGTGAGCAAAAATCCCAGAACCACGCGGGGGGACCTAGTGAATGAACTGCAGAGAGCTGGGACCAATGTAACAAGGCCTACCATAAGTAACACACTACGCCACCATGGACTCAGATCCTGCAGTGCCAGATGTGTCCCACTGCTTAAGCCTGTACATGTCCGGGCCCATCTGAAGTTTGCTAGAGAGCATTTGGATGATCCAGAGGAGTTTTGGGAGAATGTCCTATGGTCTGATGAAACCAAACTGGAACTGTTTGGTAGAAACACAACTTGTCGTGTTTGGAGGAAAAAGAATACTGAGTTGCATCCATCAAACACCATACCTACTGTAAAGCATGGTGGTGGAAACATCATGCTATGGGGCTGTTTCTCTGCAAAGGGGCCAGGACGACTGATCCGGGTACATGAAAGTGTCGGGATCCCTCAGATTACTCTTTCATCTGAAGGACCGATGTTCTTAGGTGTGAAGCATCATATGTCTCTAATTAAATCAGCTCCATCGAGAAGAACTACACAGACACCAGCTGTATAATACCACTCAGGATGCCTCCAAGACGCCTCTGGCTTATCAGTTAGGCTTCCGTCTTTTATAGTAAAGAATTTAAACATTTTACAGACATGCGCAGTACAAATGATTTTACAACTTGTTTTAGACAAAGAAAGTCATTTAGGCGAAAAAGCAGAGGTATTTGACCTTGGTTCACAAGGGAGATGTCTGAGACATCTCCTCGAAGAACAGATAAGGTTTTAAACAAGAGAATGCAACATAGACAGAACTCAATTTAACTCCTTCAGTTCCTATCATTCCCCCCTTTGACATCTTCATTTTCCACAATCTGGAACACTGGATCCTGCAACAACAGCGGATAGTGGCTCGTTCACCAGGTACTATCCCAGGCCGACGGGTTGCCCAAGGGAGACAGGTCTTCTACCTTCTCCATCCCCCAGATACTGAAGCCACGTCCATCATTGCAAGAGTACGCTCCTTCATGCCAGAAATGAGATGTCAATCTAGGACTCAAAGGAATAATAGTTAAATTCTTGTTGTTTACAGTCAAACTTCCTTATCTATTTCTACATCTTTTCTTGCATACAGAGATACACCAAAAAACAAGTTTCAATAGCACATATATTACAAAGATACAAACAACAATGATTTTGGACAGCAACGGTGGTGTTCAATATATCCAATATATCCCATATTTGGTCATCTAAGTAATCTGTAGCCCTGACTAATTTATCCCACATTTGAGTAATCATAGGATAAATAAAAATAGAGCTGACAATTTTATTAGCCACACTCATCTGCACTATATGTGGTCTCCCAGAGAGGCGAGGTGTATTGTCAGCAGCTCTTTTGTACAACGTGTGTTTAGGTATGCTCTGAGTATTCAACTGGTCATTCGGAATAACAAAGGTAGCTGGAGTCAAACGACCCAGAGTACAAGCACCTTTTACCCCTACTGGCAACCATTTATATGCATTGTCTCCACATACCCAGAACATGTCACTAGGTAGGTCCCATAGGGCTGAATGTTGTAATACCAGTCTATGAACTAAATCTATGAACGCAGATACATTCTGAAGCATACACCAATTTGGAAGTTGTCCTAAAGGGCTACACTACCCTACATCGGGATTTCCACAGGTGGGAGTTCCTTTCTCATATCCAGATGACTCGTTGCAAGGTATATTACCTGAAATATTAAAACAAGTTTCATTATTGCCCTGGGGAAATAAATTGGAATACTCCCAGGACGTATTATGCAACCTTCTTTCTAGCAGTATTGGTTTGAAGGCATCAGTAGAGTGGGAAGTTACATTAAAACTAACTTGTAGGCCATACATTGGAATTTGCCCCAGGTAGGTTAATCGAGTTCTATTCCTGGGTACCCAAGCCCCCCCTTTATATGCCAGATATTGAAGGTATGTATTACTTCCTGAAAGATTACCCTGCCACCAAGGGTATCCTACCCATCCCACAATAGGTATTCCAACAGTTGTGTTCCATAACTTCACATTATTTGTGGCATTATTAGCAAGTGTATCAGAACAACTGGTCCAGGCAAATAATTCCTCGGGTGGCATAGGAATAACAAGGAACGGAATACTAGTGGCCGATACTGGTGAATGTGTGCAGATCCAGCAATCTGCTGGAGACTGAGTGTCTTTTGACCAATCATTTAGTATTTTTTCATGATGTTGTATAAACTTATTATTCAAGGACATTGGAGAATTTAGATTGTCCCACGCAGCTACCATTATTACAGATAATGCAACAAAACCAAACCAAAACATTATGCACTCTTATGCTTTGTTAATTCCTGTGGCTAGTTTGCAATGCGATGCGTGGATCCAGGTTGGTCGTCCTTCCAACTTAACAGAAGTAGGCGTTGTTAGGAGTACTTGGTAAGGTCCTTGATATCGGGGTTCAAGGGTCTTTCTGGAGTGTTTCTTGACATATACGTAATCACCAGGTTGTAGACAGTGATTCCTTCCACACTATCTGGATCTGGAGTGGAAGAGAAAACTAGAGAATGCATTTGAGTTAAATGCTTTTGCAACTGGATTACATAACTTGTCAAATTATCCACATTGAGTGTTAAGACCTGTGGGTAGTACAACCCTGTGTTTGGTGGTCTTCCAAACAGTATCTCGAAGGGTGACAGTTTAGTTTTCCCCGTGGGTGTGTACCTTACTGAGAATAATGCTAATGGGAGACACTCTGGCCATGGTCTATGGGTCTGCTCCATGGTTTTCTGTATTTTCAATTTCAGTGTCCCTTTCATTCTTTCTACCTTCCCTGAACTCTGTGGGTGGTAGGGTGTATGAAATGCCTGTTCTACACCTATCATTTGCATGACATTTTGCATTACCTCAGCAGTAAAGTGTGTACCTCTGTCTGATTCAATTGTTTCAGGGACACCGAATCGTGGTATTAGTTCCATCACCAGTTTCTTTGCAGTGGCTCGAGCTGTAGCCGTTTTCACCGGGTAGGCCTCTGGCCATCCAGAGAAGAGATCTACACATACTAGGATATTTGCATACACTCCTACCTTGGTAGCTGTATGTCGTCAATCTGCCGTCTCTGAAACGGGTAGAGAGGCCTAGGTGTCGCTTTCTTAGGGACTTTTACTGTTTTACCTGGGTTGTGCTGTGCACAGATGAGGCATGATTGCACAAGTTTCGCGGCTGCGTAACTGAAACCAGGAGCGATCCAGAAGGCATCTACCATGGCACACATGTGACTTTTTGAGGTGTGATTGGGGCCATGTGCTGCTTGCGCCATGATTGGGAACAGGGACTTTGGTGGGCACATCTTATCCTTATTCTCCCATACTCCATTTGAGTTCAGCTCAGCTCCCAGTCTCCCCCGGTGTACCTTCTCTGTTTGGGCAGCCTTTTGCTGGAGGGATTTCAGGACATCTAGACCCAATGTGGCTGGAATACGCTGACTCCCCGCCGTCCACTGCTCTCTCTAGGCCGCCTTGTGCTATTTTAGCAGCCTCGTTCGCCCTTCTATTGCCCTCTACCTCCACGGAGTCACCTTTGTGTGTGCTTTTACCTTGACAATGCCAACCTGGACTGGTAACATCAATGCCTCCATCAATTGTTTCACCAGCTCTGCATTTTTAATGGGCTTCGAATCTGTGAAAATATTAGCGACTTTACCTGCAGCGGCTCTACACGCCTCAGTGAGTGCCTTCAACTCTGCCTCCTGCGCCGACATGTGAGAATACTACTGCATACCCAGTGTAGAATCGTCCATCCTGGTGGTATCTGGGGCCATCTACAAAAAAGAAACTCAAAGTCTGCATTAGGAACAGGTTTTTCATGAATGTGTGCAAACCCAACTGTCTCCTGACTCATCAGTTCTATGCAGACATGTTCATGCGTCATGTCAAAGTATCCTTCCTCACTTGCCAATACGGTCACCAATTCCCCCTTTTCTGAATCCACAGGCAGGAGGGTGGCTGGATTCAGAACGTTACATCTTTTGAGGAGTGACATACTCAGGAATTAGTAGAGCACACTCAAGTCGGAGCTGTCTGGCCATAGACAGATGTTTTGGTTGAACTTGTAGGAGTATGGCATGGATCGTCAGTGTCATCTCACATGCCTTCCCTATTACGTCTCCACTTTTTTCCTTGTGCTCCAGCATACATGACAGGTCGTTTTATTATCCTTGTTTGCTCAATTTCTTTAGCTACCTTAAGGAGGTCTTTCGGATCTACATGTCTCCATTCAGGTCTGGCTGTCTGTACTGCGTCTCGTAAGTCTTTGTTCATACCGTCAATGAATGCATTCACCAGTATTCTAACATCAAGTGGGTTTATGCAAATGTACCCCATGTCTGCCCATTTCAGCTGTAACCGTCCAAGGTATATCTCTACTCTCTCTCCTCTTTGCTGTGTCACATTAGTCAGGAGTACAGACTGCTCTGATTGTTCCACTGCAGCCCATTGTCTTAGTGACTCACAGTACGTCTCCCCAGATCGTGCAGATTTATCATCCATGCCCCAAGCCTGATTCTTTGTCACATCTGTGTGTCTTAATTATATGATCTAGTGCGTCACCTGCCTTTAAACTCACCAACCTCTCTAGGTCTGCCCAGGTACACTTATATGTCTGCTGTACTTCCTTTATGTGTCTGTAAAACGGGAATGGTTGGTCTTCAGGGGCAGGCAGCTGCTTCAGCAAAGCTAGCTGGTCAGAGGGGCTCCAGGGATAATACACCTGTATCTTTCTTATTCTAGTCACACTTCTAGGTCCTGATGGGGTTGGCCGTCTGATGTCTACTGTCAGCTTACTCCTCAAGGGCCAATGTCCCCACTACCCACTATCCACACTATTATGTCAGCTTCTTATGATCTTGTCTGGATAGGATTTAGTGCAATTCTCTTAGGTCAGTAGCACAGGTCACACAAGTAGCTATTCAGTCTGGATTTGTCTGAGTCTGACCACAGTGTTTACAAGTCCATCTGTTTTGTCTGGGTCTCTGGTTACACTTTGTCAATCAAACATTCATAATACACCTTCCATACTGCTGCACATTCTCAAGCATCATTTATTCACTTGCTATTTTCTTCCCTTGTCTGTGCCTTTTTGTACATCCAAACATTCACACTCTGGTATTTTTGCCTTTTTCAATGTTTGTCCCACTTGTTTTACTGCTTCCTTCCTTCTCTGTCTCTTGTAATTTGACACAATTTGCTATACAAATCAATCACACAACTAGAAGCAGGTTCAAACACATTAATGACCAAGCAATCACTTACAATTCCCTTCTAAATTAGGCACCAAATCTTACTTTTAACTTCCAATCTTCAATTAAGTACTGTTGCTTTAAAATGCACAAATCTTTCAGCGTGTACCTTACGGATAGAATTACAGAGAATTTTGAGCACAGCTCACACTCAGCAGAGATAAGAGCGAAGGGAGAAGAAAAACTACGCAGCGGTATCATTCCCCCCTCCCATCAGAATGCAGCGTCGTCCTTCACAGAATTCTGTAGTTCTTTAGACTTATCAAAATCAATTTCTACAAAGAAACTCAAAATCACGGGATTTCACTGTAAGGGCAGATAACTGTATAATGAGATTAACCATGCCTTGCCCTTTTTCTGGCCAAATGCATTCAGGAAACTTTACAATGTAATGCCACATATAACACGAACTATATCATTACTCAATTCATTCAGTCTCAGATGTAGATTTGAAATATCTATAACGCATCTGTCCGGGATTCCACCACAACTAGAAAGGTCACAAATCTCTTGACACAAAAATGATGTGTGATGATTCATTCATACGTGCTCATTCACTGATTTTTTTTTTACTCAATTACTCATCTTTCATCTTATTCAGAGGTTCTCATAGACATATATACAAGGATTCACACAGCCTGCCTATCTTGCACTTTGGATTTGATTAATACTTTTTCCAGGTTCTTTGCTGCACTACTTCCATATCTATCCTCAATTATATCACATAACCGATTTCCTTCTTCAGGTATCTTTCCCTGACTGTTCCCCATCTTATCTTTTATTCTTATCCTGTCTCTCTTGTTGTCTTCCTGTTAGTCCCCTGCCTTAGGTGGTGTATTGGGTAAGCTCAAGACTAGGCTCTACTATACCTCGTTACCTTCTTCCTAAGGTGCTAACAGGCTAAATGGAGTGTCTGTTCCTCGGTGTACTACGTGTTTCGTGTACTTATATGCTATGTAGCATCCGAACAGAAATACTCCCACAACACACAGGATTGTAAATAAAGTGTCCATCTACTGGGGTTCTTCAGTCATATCCTGTCACAGGCTCATTTCACGGTCCTGTGCTCATTCGGTCACACTCTTATCTGTCACAAGGTTTATTCGTAAAGGGTGTTGATTTAAGCTTAGGCGGTGACCTCCCCGAAAGGACGCTGTCACATGACCCAGTTAGGCAATATCACCACTCTTTGAACGAATACCTACTGTGCAGCTTATTTGTCTACTTTCCACAACCTTTCAAATCAAAGTAGCCATTCAACAACCTCCTCTATTCCTAGTGCGGAACCGTCTATTGTGAAAAACTTGTCCGTCCGGGCTGCGCAGTATGAACTGTTCACCCAGCCTTATATTCCATAATGTCAGACCTCTCCCATTTTGATTTGCATCAGCTCTTTTTCTAAAAATAGCTGTGCACAGACAGAACCTACAGTAACCTCTCATTCGAGCAGAAATTACATATGCGTGTCACACCCGATTTCCTCAGAGTTCTTATATGGACCTGATTTTACGGCCCCCTCCTCTACTAGATTCCCCTTTATACGGACCTTAGTTATAATGATAGATTATGAAGAGCAGAGAAGAGAAAAATTGATCTCTTACCTGGCCAGGTGTTTAGGTCTGCTGTTCACAATTTCATCAGTAACTGGAGTGGTCTGTAGATCGGGTAGTCCTGGAGAGGTGCCTATATCAGGTCCCTGTTTCGGGCGCCAGGAAACTGTCGGGATCCCTCAGATTACTCTTTCATCTGAAGGACCGATGTTCTTAGGTGTGAAGCATCATATGTCTCTAATTAAATCAGCTCCATCGAGAAGAACTACACAGACACCAGCTGTATAATACCACTCAGGATGCCTCCAAGACGCCTCTGGCTTATCAGTTAGGCTTCCGTCTTTTATAGTAAAGAATTTAAACATTTTACAGACATGCGCAGTACAAATGATTTTACAACTTGTTTTAGACAAAGAAAGTCATTTAGGCGAAAAAGCAGAGGTATTTGACCTTGGTTCACAAGGGAGATGTCTGAGACATCTCCTCGAAGAACAGATAAGGTTTTAAACAAGAGAATGCAACATAGACAGAACTCAATTTAACTCCTTCAGTTCCTATCAAAAGAATGAATGGGGCCATGTATCGTGAGATTTTGAGTGCAAACCTCCTTCCATCAGCAAGGGCATTGAAGATGAAACGTGGCTGGGTCTTTCAACATGACAATGATCCAAAGCACACCGCCAGGGCAACGAAGGAGTGGCTTCGTAAGAAGCATTTCAAGGTCCTGGAGTGGCCTAGCCAGTCTCCAGATCTCAACCCTATAGAAAACCTTTGGAGGGAGTTGAAAGTCCGTGTTGCCAAGCGAAAAGCCAAAAACATCACTGCTCTAGAGGAGATCTGCATGGAGGCATGGGCCAACATACCAACAAGAGTGTGTGGCAACCTTGTGAAGACTTACAGAAAACGTTTGACCTCTGTCATTGCCAACAAAGGATATATCACAAAGTATTGAGATGAAATTTTGTTTCTGACCAAATACTTATTTTCCACCATAATATGCAAATAAAATGAAAAAAAAAAACAGACAATGTGATTTTCTGGATTTTTTTTTTCTCAGTTTGTCTCCCATAGTTGAGGTCTACCTATGATGTAGATTACAGACGCCTCTCATCTTTTTAAGTGGTGGAACTTGCACTATTGCTGACTGACTAAATACTTTTTTGCCCCACTGTATCATGAATCTATACATTGTCAAATTCTTTCCCCCAAACATCTCTGGGAACATTATAGTGTAACTTTTATCCTTTTTAGGCATATAAAAATATATTAATGTAATATATGAGGTAAACAATATGTGACCAAAGACTAAGCTAAAATATGCTATGATCAACCCGTATGCATGATTATATTTTTCCAAAAAACAACACGTCCCTAAAACTAAAAGAGATCCCGCTGTTTGAGGATCTGAGAATCCAGATTGCATCTAATATACTGTGTGTGGTTTAATTGGATATTAATTTGGAACCATGATGAGAGGATAATTTGTATTTATTAGGAAGAAGTAGCCCAATGAATCAGTGTAATGTTACGGGTATTGAGAAATAGTTGCCTCATGTGATTCCTGGAATTGCATTGAGTCGTTTTTATGTAAGCAGTAAGCACTAGAAGAATAAACATATATTGCAGCTTACATACTAAAAATTAAAGTGATTTTGACCTAAAATGGAAAATTAGCTATACTTTAAGTAAATCAAAAATTAAAATAACTACCAAAGTTTGGTAATTATACTTTATTCAACAAGTGAGATATTGCCACTTTTCTGTTTTGCTAAGTCGGCCATTTTGTACTAGTGAAACAGGAAGTGCAAATATATTGATTCTCATTGGTTGAACAAGCTTTTCAGAAACTGATTATTAGCTGACATGTTCTTACATATGGAACATTGCAACAGAACAATAGCTGATATTTGGTTACTAAGTGGCAAAATTAAAAGATACAACTGTTATGGTTGTATGTCATTACTCAAAAGTTGTGTATCAGATATATATAAGTGCGAATATATAATGTATATACATGCAACTTAACATTGAAATTGCAACACCAAGAAAGAAATGTCATGGCGTGGTGGAAATCACAGGATGGATAGACATGTTAATGATATGTAAATGATGAAAAATGGAAACAAAATATTTGAAACATCTTGATTAACTCAGCATGAGTGTCATGTACAGAAATCTTGACACTTACAGCTTTGTCTGCTATTGCTATTAATGTGGTTGTTAGTAGTTGTTTGAGGAATGCTCTGCCGTGCTGAATGCATTTCGGCATGGAAATTATCAAGATCTGCTGCTGGCAGCTCCCTTTGGAATTGCCAATCAATGACGTCCCTGATCTATGTGATGGGACTATGGGTTCCATAACCAAATCAATAAAATGCAGACCTGTTAATGTACTTGAAATGAATACTAGTAGGGTTTTGATACCGTACATTATGCCACCCATCACAATAATTCTTGGCAAAGGACCAGTGTGACATTCCCTCAAGAAGGTGTCCGTTGACATGACGTCACTGCTTTCAAAGGTTACTATGATGCCGAGCAAGGCAGCAATGGAGGCTAGTATGGGGGTCTATCCTCTTCCATGATAAGTGCTGCTTTTGTCTTAAATGCTATGAGGTTGATATGGAGACTAAATGGGTTACGCCTTAAAGAGACTTTCACAAGGGAACAGCAAACTGATCCTACTCCTGGGATTTTGTCACACCAGCACTCTCAAAGACTGTCATGGTGCAGAGCAAAATGGCAATGGAGGCTTGAATGGGAGTCTATCATATTCCATGTTTATTTTTTTCTTTTGTCTTTGACACAAAGATACCTGGAGATTGATCTGGAGACCAAATGGGAAACGCAATAAAGAGGCTTTTGACAAGGGAACCTAACACCGATCCTACTCTCGGGATTATGATGTGGGGTGGCATAATACACAGTAGAATGGCCCCTCTAGTAAAGTATACTTTTTTTTACGTTTTGCTCTGTAGATGAGTTATTAAAAAGTAGTTGTCCAGTAGATGACAACCTCTTTAAGGTTTGGCTTCCAATCATAATTGCTTGCTGCAACACTAATCTCTCTAGTGGAAAGCATATCAGTTTAATCAGTTTTGATAGATTTCTCCGTCTGGCAACTTTTACAGTTCATAGTTCCCATGCATCCCCTGAATAAAGTTTCCATTTGTTTATTGTACAGATGGATGGTACATATGGATAAAAAAAAAAAACTTTTCTCCCAGTATCAATTCAGCACATGTATCTCATCACCTGGATTACTATGGTCTTCATTTGACCTTCCAACTTTCCAAATGTCATCAGTAATTCTCAGTTATTTGACTGAACGAATCTGTTGTTCTCTGGAAACATTTTCCTGCAGTCATTTCTAATTGCTTCCAATTCATCACAACCCAATTGCATAATAGACTCCCTAAATGCCAGCAGAGAGGGTTTACTAATCACAGTGCAAATGCAAGGAATTTTAATTGGATTATGTTACTGTCATAAAGCCTCATGCACACAACCTTATTATAGATCGGTGTCCTATGGATCCATTAGATGATGCGTAGAAATGTTCGATCCCGAGGTTTGCCATTGTAGAGTCACATGGGCTGTTTCCTAACAATTATTTCACACTTTTTTCATTAAACTAGCCGGAAAAATATCACTTGATGGAATAATGAGACACAGACAATGTGCTGACTTTAACAGAGGCCAATAGTTAAGGAATATTATATCATTGTACATGAGCGATAAATATGGAATGACTCCATCATTATTGTGTTAACAAGGGCTTACAACAGCAAAAAAAAAAAGATTGAAATGGCTTCATACAAATTATCAATAGTCATTGTTACCTATGTCATGAATATGATACAACTATATCAATATATAATATTAAAATATAACATATTTAATAGTGATTAAAAAATACTTATTAAACACTGAAAGAATCAATCCACATAGAGACAGACAGTAGGTAGCTCGTAAAGGTGAGTGAATCGGATAAAATGCAAATTCTGCAAATTTTCCCAAGAAATTCGATTTGCAGAGAAGTTATTCCATGCAACTTGAATGTCCCTTATAATCCAATGGGGACCCTCTAGATCATGATAAACCTAAGATGTAAACCCTCCCCCTCAAACTCATTTTATCGCTCACAACTCCGAATGCTCCCGTGGCTCCCTTCTTAATTGATGTGTTTATTATCATTACTTTTCAAGCCTCATAATTGATGCTGGGTCATTGCCCTTAGCGTATATCTGGTCAATGGCATATAGATCCCAGTCCTAAAGGGTGTGACCGCTAACTGGCACTTGGAGTCAGGTTGTCTGCCGGATTCCAGGGTTGTATCCAGTTGAATGTGCATCCGAGGTTACCGCCGCTCTGCACTGCAATAGCTATACAAGCTGTTTGCCAATCAGAAGCCAGCAGCTGATGCCCATCGCGGGCAACGTATGACATCACTGCCATGTTTAACCCCACCCTTCCTCCTGCGCCAACTATGGAGCAAGAAAATGACGCCGGTAGAGGGTTCAGGTAAGAACAATCATTTTTTTAAATGTGTTGGAGAAGGTTGCCAGTATGAGGGACATTTTTATAGGATTGGGTCCCAAGCTGGGGACATTATAACTGGAGGATGGCCAGAACGAGAGACATTTTTACACAATAGGGGCCAAGATTGGGAACATTATACAGGAAAGCGGCCAGAATGGGGGACATTATTAGAAGATGAGAGCAAAGACAGGGCCATTATCACAGGATAAGGGCCACTACATGGGACATTATTACCGGACATTATGATAGGAAGGGGCCAGGATGGACCATTACTACTGGATAGGGACATTATTACATGACAGCAGACCTTATTACAGGATGGCGAACATTATAATAGGATGGGGGGCATTATTACAGGATAGGGGACAGGATGGGAGAGATTACTACAGGATAGGTGCCAGGATGGGAGAGATTATTACAGGATAGGGGCCAAGATGGGGATGCTATCACAGAAAGTGGTCAGACTGTAGAGGGAGTTAGTGGACCCGTGGATCCGGCTGTGTGACACTCACAACACATGCATGGAGAGCCTGTTGTGACTGTCACACAGCCGCAACACATGCAGCTGCGGTACCAAACAGTTGATTATCGGGGAGAGCTCTAGGTATCCGGGTTTCCAATGCAGCTATTCGGAAAGCGCTATAACTATTTAGATAAGGACTTATCCAAAGCTATTATCGCTCATCCCTAATCATGATACCATCTTAGAGCTGTATGTGGCTCTCCACAAGATGGATGAGAGGGTAAAAGAGTTTTTAGGAAACAGAAACACTAGTGCTTAGTAGCTCAGTGTGAAGTGAACAAAACGTACAGCCACTATAAGGAGTCTAGAGAGGGCCCCTTATAGTTGCAGGCACTGTACAATGACACAGGGATCTCATCCTGTGTCAGCCAATCTCAGACTCCACTTTATGAGCACATAGTGGGCTGACAAGGGATGAAGAACTTAATTGATGGTCACTCCTTCCTGACATATGACTTACAGTTGCGTTATATATTGTGTCCCTGCCTTTAATGTGTTCTTTCATGATGAACCCACATGTTTAGTGGCAGATGATGGCTGATTAAATCAGCCATCATCTGCCTCTAACAGCTGCCGGTGGAGTGAAGTGCTTCCCACTGCTGTTAAATGGCGCTAACAATCTCTGACAGTGGCAGTTAACACACGTCAGCAAGAGGGACGCGTCATTCCACATGCCCATCAGTGCACCTATGACGTGATTGTAGGGCACTGATGGGTTGCCATGACAACCGGGGGGGGTCTGCTGTAGACTTCCTTGCTTGTCATGACATTTCTCCTATGAAAGCCAGCATTTAGCTAGCGTTCACAGGAGATTGTGATTTTCACTATACATAGTAATGCTGATGCAGTGCTATGTATGACACAAGCAATCACACGATCACAGCTTTATTTCCCCAGTAAAAAATAAATAAATAAATAAAGTTTTTAAAAATATGAAAAATATATATAATAGTCCAAATCACCTTCCTTTTGCCAAATTAAAAATAAAGCAATTAAATAAAAAATAATTTGTTCAAAAAATGGCGATCAAAACAAAGTATCTACCATAACGTGGTATCAGTAAAAACGCCAGCTCAGTGAGCAAAAATAAAGCCATCGCTCAGCCCCAGACCCCAAAAAATGTAAATGTTATGGGTCTCAAAAAATGGTGAAACATTTTTTTTTACAAATTTTCAAATTTCCAATTTAGTTTTCACCATTTAAATAAAAATGAATTATACATGTTTGGTATCTGCAAATCATATCACCAGGTCCATTTTACCATATAGTGAAGAAATGGAAAAAAATAAAAGTAAAAACAACTGTAGAATTGCGCTTTTTATTATAATCTCAATGCACTTGGTTTTTTCCTAATTTCCAGCACACTGTGTGGTAGAGTGAATGTTGTCATTCAAAAGTACAACTGATACCGCAAAACAACAAGCTCTTGTATGACAATGTGAAAGGAAAAATAAAAAAAAGTTGCTGCTCTTGGAAGAAGGGGGAGGAAAAAAAACGAAACCGAAAAAATAGAAAATCGCCCGTTGGTGAAGGGGTTAATGAACATGTTGTGAGCAGTGGTCACTTGACTGAAGAACAGTCAAGTCCCCAAATTGCAGATGGGACCGGCTCTATGTGAATAGAAAAGGAGCCCAATGCTGCCTGCTAATGACGGGCACTTACCTGGTCTATAAACACCAGACCGGTACATGCTGCTTTGGTTCACACAGGCCATTTATCCATATGAAAAACTGTGTGTGTGCACTGACTCATTCAGATGACTTAGTGTGCTGCCCGTGCTCAGCGAGCAGCACATGGACAGAATGTACAGTCATCTCAATGACTCAGAACGGTTAAAACGCTTTATATAAATTTAGCCCTTTTGCAACACAGGAAATAATCGTATGTCTTATGTTGGGTCCCCATGTGCTGGAGGTGAGCCCACACCATACCCAGCCATCATTACACTGGTAAATACCATAAAAATGGGGATTTTTTTCCCTAATTCGATTAAAGGGGTTGTCCACTTTTAGGACAACACTTTCTTAAACGAAATTTTTGGACCCCATAAAATAATAAAGCCCATACTCACCTCCCTTGTCGGCTGTATTCCCGCGGTGTTGGCACTCGCGGTCCCGGGGATGTGATACAGTGTAATGACACATGATGCTCGGCGCCCAATTAGTGCTGGCGTCACTGTCTTCGCCTTTGGACAAACTGACCATGAAGCGGAAGTCTGGACTACAGCTGATCCTGCACTTCCTCTTCATGGTCAGTTTGACTGAAGGTGGAGACAGTGATGCCAGCTCTGATTGGGCACCGGGCATTACGTGTCATACCACCGCATCACAGCCTCGGGGAGGGCGAGTGCTGACACTGCAGGAACAGAGCCGGTACGGGAGATGAGTATAGGCTTTATTATTTTATCGGGGGCGAACATTTAGTTTAAGATGGGGTAGTCCTAGTAGTGGACAACCCCTTTAATGTAATGTTTTTATATGGATGGGCCTTGATAGGGGGGCCTAGACACAAGCCAGTGTCCACGCTTGGATACACATGCAAACATGTCCTACTTAACAGCTATTAAAAACCAATCAGTTTAAAAATCACAATGGCCGCCATGATCAGCCGCATCGCTCCCACGTCAGTGCCGTTCCATCTTGCCTTGACACGTTAGCTGTGACTATCATCCAAACAAATTAAACAGCTCAATTAAACAAATAAAACAATTAAACTGGATATCGAAATAGGAGAGGTGGCCTCATTATGTATAATTATAATCAAGATTGCCAGGAACATTTACATAATACGCTTTTAAGATGAAGCTTCAAACTGTACTGAGCGTAGATATTTACTATCAGCACTTAAAGGGTCTCAAGACTCTCAGTTTTAAGAATGGTCAAGATTGTAGGAAAGGACGGAGAAAGCGACCGGCAAATCATTATATAGATTTACAAATTGATTACAAACATTTCTCGTAAAAAGATTTAGTCATTCCAAAGCACTAATGAGTAATTGATCCCAAAAATTGATGGGGTCTCTAGTAGGATGAACTTACAAAATTTTACTACTGCAACAATTGGCAAACAAAATTGGGGACTTCACTCGCCTCTTCTAGATCTTCACTGCTTGTTCATAAATGTTGCTTAAGTCCCATTTTTAATTCGCAAATATTGTCAATACTATTTTTCAAAATCCCAGGTGTGAATGTAATCTTTGGGAAAAGGGAGTGGCTAAGAGAACAAAATAAATTTAAAAATATTTTTATTTTATTAATGACATAGTAAAATACATGATTAAAATTCAAAAAAGGTGCAGAAATGAAAAAGGAGGGACATGAGACTCAAAAATTAATAATTGCTACATGGTAAAAAAAAGTATTTGTGTCCAAAAATATGATAGGCCTAATGAGAAGATACAGTAAAGTAAAATTTTGCACTGTCTCTTTAATGATGCTGTAATCAATTACAGAGGTCGAGATGCATCAGTTTGTGGTGTACTACCTCCTGCCAAAATAGCATAGTTGAATAAGCACATGGGCACCTCAACCTGTGTAAGCAATAAGTCATGCAAAGGTGATATGAATCTCCAATTAGATTTTAGGATTGACATGTTTGATTTTAATCTGAGTGTCGGATCAAAATCAACAATGGAAGGCTAAAGGTCCGTGAAGAAAATCGGACTGCATTCAGATGACATCCGAGTACAGTCCAGTTTTCACGGACTGTCAGAATGGAGAATGTGGTGAAACTTTTTTTTTTGATCTCTGGGAAAAATGGATCCCACTCAGATCAGAGTCTGATCAGAGTCTGATTAACATGACCAAACAATTTTTCTCAGATGGGGAGAAAACAGTTGTGTGACCTTAGCCTCTCTCTGGTAAAAGTGACAGCTCTCGCCACTTGTGAGTTCAGGGGAACCACTTAACCAACTCTTTCAATGGAATTCTCGAAGACAAGACAAAACGGTCACAGTAAATTGCAAACTAAAGCAAAATAATAATTAAAAAATCTATATTTTGCTATAAAAAATAATATATAAATCTATATTTTTATAATTCAAAATTCTTTCACAGACCTTACATACTTTGTGCGATTTTATAATTTGATTTGATTTGTTATTTTTCCTTTTTTATATAAGCCGACCCAAGTATAAGCTGACCCCCCTAATTTTGCCACAAAAAACTGGGAAAACATATTTTTTGAATATCCATATTGAATCAGGAGCCCCATATAATGCTCCATACAGTTAATGGTGGGCCCATAAGATGCTCCATACAAAATACACCCCATATAATGCTGCTCAAAGGTCAATAATGGCCCAATAAGATGCTCCATAGAATAATATGCCCCATATGCTGCTCCATAAAGGTTATGGCCCCATAAAATGCTCCATAGATTATGCCCCATAAGATGCTCCATAGATTATGCCCCATAAGATGCTCCATAGATTATGCCCCCATATGATGCTCCATAGATTATGCTCCCATAAGATGCTTCATAGATTATGCCTCCATAAGATGCTCTATAGATTATGCCCCCATAAGATGCCACATAGATTATGCCCCCATAAAATGCTTTATAGATTATGCCCTCATAAAATGCCACATAGATTATGCCCCCATAAGATGCTCCATAGATTATGCCTCATATGATGCTCCATAGATTATGCCCCATATGCTGCCCCATAGATTATGCCCCCATAATATGCTCCTTAGAATAGCTGCAAATAAAAAAATGACATACTCACCTCTTGTCGCTGGGGGCCAGGTGCCAGTGTCCAGAGCAGGCGGGAACACTGACGTGCTATGGGGGACAGGTGCCGATGTCACTGCTGGCTCAGGGCCCCGGCACCTGAGATATTCACCTGTCCCCATTCCACCGCTGAGCGCCGCTCTGTCTTCCAAGTCCTCTGTCAGTGACTGTTCAGGCAGAGGGTGCGGTGCTCACTGACTACATCATCGTGCCCTCTGACCTGAATGTCACAGACAGAGGACGTGGAGTACAGAGTGGCATGCAGCGGTGGACCAGGGACAGGTGAATTTCGCATATACTTACCCCCTCCTGGCGTGGTCTCTGCAGCTCTGCTTCTCCCACGGTCTCCGGCAGCTATTCCTTCCTTCAGCGGTCACGTGGTATGGCTCATTAAAGTCATGAATATGCTCATATTCATGAATTTAATGAGCGGTACCACGTGACTGCTGAAGGAAGGAGCCTGAGACCGTGAGAGAAGCGGGGGAGCTGCAGAGACGCACCAGGAGGGGGTAAGTATGATCTGACACCCCCGCTCCCTCTCCCCCGCTGACCCCCCTTGCTGACGCCCTGGCGTATATGACTCGCATATAAGCTGAGAGGGGGACTTTCAGCCTCAAAAAAAGTGGGCTGAAAATCTCAGCTTATACGCGAATATATATGGTATACGGTGTGAATATACATATATATATACAGTGCTTTGCGAAAGTATTCCGCCCACTGGAACTTTTCTTCAGCAGGGAAAGGGAAGATGGTTAAAATTGATGGGAAGATGGATGGAGCCAAATACAGGACCATTCTTGAAGAAAACCTGTTGGAGTCTTCAAAAGACCTGAGACTGGGAGGGAGATTTGTCTTCCAACAAGACAATGATCCCAAGCATAAAGCAAAATCTACAATGGAATGGTTCACAAATAAACGTATCCAGGTGTTAGAATGGCCAAGTCAAAGTCCCGACCTGAATCCAATCGAGAATCTGTGGAAAGAGCTGAAAACCGCTGTTCACAAACGATCTCCATCCAACCTCACTGATCTCGAGCTGTTTGCCAAGGAAGAATGGGCAAGAATTTCAGTCTCTCGATGTACAAAACTGATAGAGACATACCCCAAGTGACTTGCAGCTGTAATCGCAGCAAAAGGTGGCGCAACAAAGTATTAAGTTAAAGGGGCTGAATAATATTGCACGCCCCACTTTTCAGTTTTTAAATTTCCACAAAAATTTAAAATAACCAATAAATTTCATTCAACTTCACAATTGTGTTCCACTTGTTGATTTTTCACCAAAAATTTACAATTGATATCTTTATGTTTGAAGCATGATATGTGGGAAAAGGTTGAAAAGTTCAAGGGGGCAGAGTACTTTCGCAAGGCACTGCATATACAATGGGATCATATAACGAAATCCAATATCTGACCTGTAAGAGAATCCATAGGAAAAACCTGATTTATGCATTTGTACAGTAATAATAAACCCTATTTGGAAAAAAAAAATGCTAATAACATTTTTTGTCTTTTCCCCTTTAAACAAACATACATCTTTAGATACTGTATACTGCTGGCTGCTATTATTCATATTGATTGCACATTCTTAAAGAATATTTTTTTACGTACTTCATGGCTCCGGCAAGATGGAACATTGCAAATCAATGGCACAATCTTATTTTATACCATTGCAAATTGGTAGATGATAGATTGGATCAGGTCATGTCATGTGAAAGACTGACAGCTATTGTAAATGACAGATTACAGCAATTTCACCCTACCCGAGAACTTTGCCTCTCTTCCACAGTAACCCTTCAGTACCTTTATACCTAAGGCCCGAATCCGTGAAATTCTCATATCTCGTGATCTGGTTTAAGGGCAATATCTAACACTGCAAGGTCAGTTATATCCACTATAAGTGCACTCGCTCTAAATTCATTTTAATGTGTATCAAAAGTATCTCATGCACTTCTAAACCTTCTCCTAAAATTCTTACTGTAAATATGATATCCCTATAGCTGCACATTATTTGCTGAAGAGCCCGGGCATTGCCCGGGCATAGAAACTAACTATGGGTCCTGCTCTCTCCCTCTGCAGCCCCACTCTCCATGCGCCATCCTGTTCTATCCCTCAGCTGCCCCGCTCTCCATCCTTGCCCTGCTCTCCCCTCCACAGCCCCTCTCTCTCCCTCTGCACCCTGCTCTCTATCCGTCTCGCTCTCTCTCTCGTAGCTCCGCTCTCCACGCATGCCCCACACTTTCCCTCTGCAACCCCATTTTCCAGCTGCCATTGGGCAGGGCTATGTGGAGTGGGCGTGGCTTGATACATACAAACACACACACATACACTCAGCTTTATATATATAGATATATATATACAGTATATGTTTTGTAGAAGAATTCCAAATGTCCCACTTAAACATGTAATAATAGGAAATGTGTCATTAGAAATTGACCAATTATTTATATCAGGTTTTTATGTTACCCCTTCACCCCTGGGCCATTTTTTGTTCGTTCCTGTTTTTCGCTCCCCTTCTTCCCAGAGCCATAACTTTTTTATATTTTCCATCATTAAGGCCATGTGAGTACTTGTTTTTTGCGGAACGAGTTGTACTTTTGAATGACATCATTGGTTTTATCATATAGTGTACAGGAAAACTGAAAAAAAAAATTCCAAGTACTATGAAATTGCAAACAAAAGTGCAATTCCACAATTTTTTGAGGGGTTTTATCTTTACCATGTTCACCAAATGCTAAAACTAACACGTCATTATGATTCTCCAGATCATTACTAGTTTGTAGATACCAAACATGTCTAGGTTCTTTTTTATTTAAGTGGTGAAAAAAAAAAATCGAATTTTTGTTACAAAAAAAAATGGAGAAAAATTGAGTCATTTTCCGAGGCTCGTAACGTCTCCATTTTTCATGATCTGGGGCTGAATGAGGGCTTATTTTTTGCGTGCCGAGCTGATGTTTTTATTGCTACCATTTTGGTGTAGATAGGACATTTTAGATCGCCTGATATTGCATTTTAATGCAATGCTATTGCAACCAAAAGAACTTAATTCTGGCGTTTTTACTTTTTTTTTCATGTTACGCTGTTTACCGATTGAATTAATTCTTTTTATATATTTAAAGATCGGGTGATTCTGAATGCAGACAAACCAAATATGTGTATTTTTTTTCAATTGCTTTATTTTGAATCGGGAAAAGGGGGGTGATTTAAACTGTTATTTTTTTATATTTTTAAAAACATTTTTTGTAACTTTACACTTGTTTCAATAGTCTCCATGGGAGACTAGAAGCGGTGATCATCTGATCGCCTCTGCTGCACAGAGCAGGGCTACAGTGAAAAGTAATGGATGCCCAGCTGATTGTCAGTGATGAACTGGATGCAAATTGATCCATGGGCAATGTCAGTGACTTATTAACACCGTTCACCCTTCTGTCATTGACTATGTGTCACTCTATGTGATTGCAAACTTGTGAATCTTCACAGCGAGCACACAGGAATGGGCTGTTATGTGACTACAAGTATTTGATTGAAATAATGCCGGCTATATTCTGACTAGACATGTCCAGTCTCACTCAAAATCCTACTGGTGAGCAAGGCTGCACACGTCTAGTCGGCACGTGACCACATGTATGCAAATCACAAGCTTGTGGTCAACATCCATTGCTCCTGGTGCTTGCACCAGAGAATCCTTACTGTGTGCGTGCTTTGAGGATTCACAAGTCTGCAGTCACTTATAGTGATTGCAGACTTGCACCCTAAGATCAGGCAAGAACTTTAATGAAGTCCCCTTCTAGCTGTATGGGACACCTGGAAGAATGATTTTCTGGAGAAGAAAAGCGCTACCATGAGTCTTTCCAGCAGTAAAACATCCTGACATCATTCATGTGTTTGGTTTCTTTTCATCCATGAAAGGGGCTCACTCCCAATTTTTGCCCAAGAATACAGCCATGAATGAGAGCAACTTGTCCCAACGATCATGAAGCAATTTGGTAATGTGACACCCCAGAGTCCGGTTGTCACAGTGACATTGCCTCCCTCTAAGATGTGAAGTCATGCATGGAGGCAGAAAGGGGACCCCCATGCCAGGTAACATAGATTAAATCACAATTCCTGCTGCAGGTCAGAAAAGGGAGCTGCCTTATAAATTCTGGCCAGCAGAGGGGGTTGGTGAGTCAGCTAGAAGTGAGCTGAGGGGGTTGTCATGGAAACGAGAGCAGCTGTGAGCTGGGAGGAAAAAGACAAGACAGTTAAACGTGAGGTAAAAAGATCTTTCTGGAAGATCCAGTCAGTTCAAGACAGGGAGCTGATCTGTGAGGAGCTGGTGAGGGGAAGCTGATCAGTGAAGAGGGAAAGGACACGAGCAGAGATGGAGAGGCTCTGGGGAAGCTAAAAAACAGCATATAGCAGACCCCAGAGCGAAGCACTAATAGAGAAAAAAGGGACATCAGAGTCCTTGATGGTCAGGAGCTGTAAGTCCTGACTGCTGAATCTGAAAGAACAGGGGATTGTAAATTCCTGTGCGACATTGAACACCTGAGGGCACGGCAGCGGATAAGGAGCCCGTAGCCAACAGTGAAGAAGATGGTACCCATAGAATAGGCTCACGCTGACAGCCGTACAGGTTAGTGAAATCATCGCGCAATTGAGGGTCGCAGCTTAGTTATAAACAGCGGAGACCCACACACAAAGCATAGAAGGAAGGTCCTAAACCCCCACCTGGCAAGGTGGATCCCCTGAAAGCCTCCAGGCGAGCTGGACTCATCCCATCACCTGTATGTGGTACTCCGGATTGCAATCAATTGCCAGTAAAAGGTAAAGAAACTGCACCTCTCTGTGTCTTTCTCTCATTTCTCTGCACCCCAATGTTCACAGCCATTTTGACAATTAATCTAACATCTTTGCTCTGGGACTATTGCTCTACCTGTGGAGAGCTATTTTCACCTCAGCTGCGACACACCAACAGTCTCAGGGGAACAACATAGCAGCGCTGGTCACCTCTGACCAGAATACCACAGGTGGCGTCACGTATTTAATCATCTACAAACTTTATCTTCATTTTTACCACATCGCCAACAACTTTTCCCCTTCCCCTTTCATCATTTTACATAATGGACGCCCCAGGGCCACGGACCGGGTCACCGCTGCCGTGACACCGTCCCCCATTGAAGTCGACGGGCCCGGTACCGAGTACCCCACGGCCCTGCACTGCGCGTGCCCTCTCATGCCTTCGCCGCCGCTCGTGCTCGAGCGCTCCAGTAATAAACAATGCTTTTTCCAGCAAGAGGGAGACCATGTCATAAGGCAAAAGTGGTTTCTAAGCAGTGAAGTAAACATTGAAATTTTGAGTCCATGGCCACTCCGAAGATCTCAATCCCATTGAAAACCTATGATACATCCTCAAAAAGTGGGTAGATGAAAAAAAACACAGGAGGTGTGATAAATTCCAAGCACTGATAAGACAAGAATGTGCCATCATCAGCCGGAATTTGGCTCAGAAGTTGATATCCAGCACGTTGGGGCGAATTGTAGAAGACTTGAAAAATAAAGGCCATCACTGTAAATATTGAGACTTTGCAGAAACTTGATGTATTGGGCAAGAAAAATGTAAAAACTTATGAAATTCTTATAATTGTACCATAGAAATATTTGACTAAAAGATCAAAAAACACTGAAGCAGTAAGCTTTGAGAAAACTAAAAATTTGAGCCAGTCTCCGAATTTTTGGTCACGACTGTAGGATGGGTGATAATTGCTCATGAGTGAGGGGCCTACCAAGATTCTGAGAAAGGGGCTCTGCAAGACCTAAAGATCGATGCGGGTCCCAATGGCTGAACCCCCCCACCACCACCAATCGGCAAGTTATCATCCATACTAAGGATACTTGATAACCTCTAAAGATGGGAATAAGTCTTTAAGCAATTGTCGGCTACCAAATACGTATAACACAATATTAGCAGTGGCTGCTCAAAGTTCCATTGTGATACAAGAAGCTACAACAATGAGCAGAGTCATAAATCTCACATCTCAGTCCCTTTACTGTGAATTTGGAAACACATCATAGCATGGAGCAGAGAGAAAATTCATTCTCCGTTCATCAAGACAGTTACAAGGTGAACAATTTGTGCAGCACATTACACATTTTATTCACTCCTCCAGAAAGAGCTAAAAAGCTACTTCTCTACTAAAGAATTTTGTGAATTGTGAAATGTCTCCTTTCTCCGGCAGTCTAATACAATTTTATCATGATATCAATTTCATTTCCTGGCATTCATAATAAATTGAAAAAAAGGAATTATCGCTGTGTTACACCCATTTTTTTCTCTTTTCACAGCAAGACAGAAAAATTACTCATTTTTTTCTTAGAAAGACGAGGTGATAAAATTAAGTAACGCACATATATAGACTAGAAACCGCTCAGCCGATACTGACACCCGCTGTGACACGAAATGTGAAGAATGGATGCCAAAGCCATGGGGCCAATAACGCACTTCCATGGACAAGATATTTTACCGCAGGCGACACAAGCAACATTTATATTCTGCCTGTTTAATGAAGTGTGCCGAGCATATCGGGAATAGCGTCAGAAACCGGGGAACGATAAGAGTATCTCTCAGTTTCTGCTAGGGTTACTTTAATTAATATATACAGTGGGGGAAATAAGTATTTGATCCCTTGCTGATTTTGTAAGTTTGCCCACTGACAAAGACATGAACAGTCTATAATTTTAAGGGAAGGTTCATTTTAACACTGAGAGAGAGAATATCAAAAATAAAATCCAGAAAATGGTGGACCTATCTAAGCTTTTGCAAGATCAAGCTCCCTACAAATTGTCCATCCATCAAGTTTGAGATTGAGCCAAAGGCCGCTAAATAATAATAATAACAACGATATGGATAAGAGGAATTGTAACACCTGGTGGACTATTTTTTTTCATATATTTCCAGGGGAAATAACAGAGAAACATCAAGTTCTTAAGAAAATATATTCAAAAAATGTATCTCTTTTTGCATTAATTTATTTTCATATTATATTTTATTGATTTAGATTTATTTATATTTTCATATTTTATTAACTTATAGAATTTTTAACATTTTTATTTTTTTAGATTTTAATTGGGGCATTTTTTTACCTGAATGCATGTATTTTGGGCTAAAGATCATTTTGCAATTGGATATAATTGAAAACGTTTCACCTTTTGCCTTCCATAGCCGCTGTGTGACTACTGCAGGCTGCGGAATAAGAAATTGTAACTTGTCTGCCCGTTTCTGATGTCCTCTTAGCGGATATATGAATGCAGTCCTCATCAAAGTTGAATTGAACTTCATGCTCACAAATCAACAGATGAGCTAAAAAAAAACAGATAAAAAGGGTCACAAGTAGAGTTGAGCGACTTTGGTCGGATCGGGTTTCATGAAACAAAATTTGTTTCAGATGAAACTGGTCCGACTAGGGCAAAAAAAGTCGGAGTTTCGTCCAAAACCCGACCCCAATCCAAGTCAATGGGGATTAAAAGTCGGCATTGAGTGGATGAATGTCATCCGCTCAATGCCTACTTTTATTTCCAATTGCACATGTTTTGTTATGCACATGTTTATATTTTGTATGTATTGGAGCAACACAAAAAAACAAAGAAGAAAAAGCAAATTGGGCAGGAAAAAATTATTGGCACCTTTGAATCTACAGTGTGTAACCTTTACACAGGAAACCACTAAGAATGGAAATGGGTGGTTTAGGAGGTGTGATCAGATTATTTGAGATATTTAACCCCTTTCTGACATCAGACGTACTATCCCGTCCATGGGACCCAGGCCCCTATGCCCATGGACGGGATAGTACGTCTAGCGCGATCAGCGGCGTCCACGTGGTGAGCGCCGCTGATCGCGGCCGGGTGTCAGCTGATTATCACAGCTGACACCCGGCACAATGTGTCAGGGGCGGTCACGGACCGCCCCCCGACACGTTAACCCCTTGCACACCGCGATCAAACACGATCGCGGTGTACCGGGAGTTAAATGGAAGCATCGGCAGGGAGTGGGCTCCCTTCGTGCTTCCCTTAGCCCCCCCACAGCAGCGCAATGTGCAGCGCTGCTGCGGGGGGCTCTTTCACTGCAGGTCCCCTGACCAAGATGGCGATGGGGACCTTCGGGGGCCTGCAGGGAGCTGGCTTCCTCAGTGCCTGCAAAGCACAGGCAAGGAGGAAACCTGCACACTGCCTGTGACAGATCGCTGATCTGTCACAGTGATCTGTGATGTGACAGATCAGCGATCTGTCACTGGACAGTGATGTCCCCCCTGGGACAACCTAATAAAGTTTAAAAAAAGTGTAAAAATAATTTTTTTAAAAATCGCTAAATAAATTAACAAAAAAAAAATTCCCTAATAAATTCATTTTTTGGAAATAAAAAAAAAAACAATAAAAGTACACATATTTGGTATCGCCGCGTCCGTAACGACCTGCCCTATAAAACTGTCCAATTAGATAACCCCTTTGGTGGACCCCTTAAAAAATAAAAATAAAAACTAAGCAAAAAATAATGATTTATTATCATACCGTCGAACAAAAAGTGCAATAACGCACGATCAAAAAGATGCATATAAATATCCATGGTACCGCTGAAAACGTCATCTTGTCCTGCAAAAAACGAGCCACCACACAGCATCATCAGAGAAAAAATAAAAAAGTTATAGCTCGCAGAATAAAGCGATGCAAAAATAATTATTTTTTTATATAAAATTGTTTTTATTGCATAAAGCGCCAAAACATAAAAAAAGACATAAATGAGGTATCGCTGTAACCGTACTGACCCGAAGAATAATACTGCTTTATCAATTTTACCGCACGTGGAACGGTGTAAACGCACCCCCCAAAAGAAATTCATGAAACGCTGATTTTTGTTCATTCTGCGTCCCAAAAATCGGAATAAAAAGTGATCAAAAAATGTCACATGCCCGAAAATGGTACCAATAAAAACGTCAACTCGTCCCGCAAAAAGTAAGATCCCACATGACTCAGTGGGTCAAAATACGGAAAAATTATAGCTCTCAATATGTGGTGATCCAAAAACTATTTTTACAATAAAAAGCGTCTTTTAGCGTGCGACAGCTGCCAAAAATAAAAACAGCTATAAATAGTAAATCAAACCCCCCGTTATCACCCCCTTAGTTAGGGAAAAATAATAAAATTAAAAAGAGTATTTATTTCCATTTACCCATTAGGGTTAGGGTTAGGGCTAGGGTTAGGGCCAGGGCTAGGGTTAGGGTTAGGGCTAGGGTTAGGGCTGAGATCAGGGTTAGGGGTCTGTTGGGGTTAGGGTTGGAGTTAGAATTGGGGGGTTTCCACTGTTTTGGCACATCAGGTGCTCTCCAAACGCAATATGTCGTCTGATCTCAATTCCAGCCAATTCTGCATTGAAAAAGTCAAATGGTGCTCCTTTCTTTCCAAGCTCTGCCATACGCCCAAACAGTGTTTTACCCCCACATATGGGGTATCAGCCTACTCAGGACAAATTGCAAAACAGCTTTTGGGGTCCTATTTCTCCTGTTGCCTTAGGAAAATAAAAAATTGGGGGCAAAAATATCATTTTTGTGGGAAAAAAATATGATTTTTTTATTTTCACACCCGGGCGTTATAAACTTCTGTGAAGCCCTTGGGGGTTCAAAGTGCTCACCACACATCTAAATAAGTTCCCTACGGGGTCATTTGTGGGGAGTTTCCACTGTTTAGGTACATCAGGGCTCTCCAAAGTCAACATGACATCCGCAGACCATTCCATCAAAGTCTGCATTCCAAAACGTCACTATTTCTCTTCCGAGCCCCGACGTATGCCCATACAGTAGTTTTCTCCCACATATGGGGTATCAGTGTACTCAGGACCAATTGGACAACAAATTTTGGAGTCCATTTTCTCCTGGTACCCTTGGGAAAATAAAAAACTGGGGACTAAATTATCATGTTTGTGGAAAAAATGCGATTTTTTTTATTTTCACGCCCAGGCATTATAAACTTCTGTGAAGCCCTTGGGGGTTCAAAGTGCTCACCACTCACCTAGATAAGTTCCTTAGGGGGTCTAGTTTCCAAAATGGTGTCATTTGTGGGGGTTTTCCACTGTTTAGGTACATCAGGGGCTCTCCAAAGGCAACATGACACCCGCACAGCATTCCATCAAAGTCTGCATTCCAAAACGTCACTACTTCCCTTCCGAGCCCCGACGTGGGCCCATACAGTAGTTTTCTCCCACATATGGGGTATGAGCGTACTCAGGACAATTTGGACAACAACTTTTGGGGTCCATTTTCTCCTGGTACCCTTGGGAAAATAAAAAAATTGTGGACTAAATAACATATTTGTGGAAAAAATGCGATTTTTTTATTTTCACGCCCGGGCATTATAAACTTCTGTGAAGCCCTTGGGGGTTCAAAGTGCTCATCACACATCTAGATAAGTTCCTTACGGGGTCTAGTTTCCAAAATGGTGTCATTTGTGGGGGGTTTCCACTGTTTAGGTACATCAGGGGCTCTCCAAAAGCAACATGACGCCCACAGATCATTCCATCAAAGTCTGCACTCCAAAACATCACTACTTCCATTCCGAGTCCCGACTTGTGCCCATACAGTAGTTTTCTCCCACATATGGGGTATCAGTGTACTCAGGACAAATTGCACAACAAATTTTGGGGTCCATTTTCTCCTGGTACCCTTGGGAAAATAAAAAAAATGGGGACTAAATTATCATGTTTGTGGAAAAAATATGATTTTTTTTATTTTCACGCCCAGGCGTTATAAACTTCTGTAAAGCACTGGGGGGTTCAAAGTGCTCACTAAACATCTACATAAGTTCCTTAGGGGGTCTAGTTTCAAAAATGGGGTCACTTGTGGGGGGATTCCACTGTTTAGGTACATCAGGGGCTTTCCAAATGCGACATGGTGTCCGATCTCAATTCCAGCAAAAAAGTCAAATGGTGGTGCTTCCCTTCCGAGCTCTGCCATGCACCCAAATAGTGGTTTACCCCCACATATGGAGTATCAGCATACTCAGTACAAATTGCACAATAACTTTTAGGGTCCTGTTACCCTTGGGAAAGTAAGAATTGAGGATGAAAAGATCATTTTTGTGGAAAAAATATGATTTTATAATTGTAAGGCTGTACGTTATAAACTTCTGTGAAGCCCTTTGGGGGTTCAAAGTTCTCACCAAACATCTAGATAAGTTCCTTGGGGGCTCTAGTTTCCAAAATGGTGTCATTTGTTGGGGGTTGCTACTGTTTTGGTACATCAGGGGCTTTCCAAACGCGACATGGTGTCCGATCTCAATTCCAGCCAAAAAAGTCAAATGGAGCTGCTTCCCTTCTGACCTCTGCCATGTGCCCAAATAGTCGTTTACACCCACATATGGGGTATCAGCATACTCAGGACAAATTGCACAATAACTTTTAGGGTCCTGTTACCTTTGGGAAAATAAAAATTGGGGGTGAAAAGATCATTTTTGTGGAAAAAATATGATTTTTTTAATTGTAAGGCTGTACGTTATAAACTTCAGTGAAGCCCTTGTGGGTTCAAAGTTCTCACCACATATCTAGATAAGTTCCTTGGGGGGGGTCTAGTTTCCAAAATTGGGTCATTTGTGGGGGGTTTCCACTGTTTAGGTACATCAGAGGCTCTCCAAAGGCAACATGACACCCGCAGACCATTCCATCAAAGTCTGCAATCCAAAACGTCACTACTTCCATTCCGAGTCCCGACTTGTGCCCATACAGTAGTTTTCTCCCACATATGGGGTATCAGTGTACTCAGGACAAATTGCACAACAAATTTTGGGGTCCATTTTGTCCTGGTACCCTTGGGAAAATAAAAAATATGGGGACTAAATTATCATGTTTGTGGAAAAAATATGATTTTTTTTTATTTTCACGCCCGGGCGTTATAAACTTCTGTAAAGCACTGGGGGGTTCAAAGTGCTCACTAAACATCTAGATAAGTTCCTTAGGGGGTCTAGTTTCAAAAATGGGGTCACTTGTGGACGGATTCCACTGTTTAGGTACATCAGGGGCTTTCCAAACGCGACATGGTGTCCAATCTCAATTCCAGCCAAAAAAGTCAAATGGCGGTGCTTCCCTTCCGAGCTCTGCCATGCACCCAAATAGTGGTTTACCCCCACATATGGAGTATCAGCGTACTCAGTACAAATTGCACAATAACTTTTAGGGTCCTGTTACCCTTGGGAAAGTAAGAATTGAGGATGAAAAGATCATTTTTGTGGAAAAAATATGATTTTATAATTGTAAGGCTGTACGTTATAAACTTCTGTGAAGCCCTTGGGGGGTTCAAAGTTCTCACCAAACATCTAGATAAGTTCCTTGGGGGGTCTAGTTTCCAAAATGGTGTCATTTGTTGGGGGTTGCTACTGTTTTGGTACATCAGGGGCTTTCCAAACGCGACATGGTGTCCGATCTCAATTCCAGCCAAAAAAGTCAAATGGCGCTGCTTCCCTTCTGACCTCAGCCATGTGCCCAAATAGTCATTTACACCCACATATCGGGTATCAGCATACTCAGGACAAATTGCACAATAACTTTTAGGGTCCTGTTACCTTTGGGAAAATAAAAATTGGGGGTGAAAAGATCATTTTTGTGGAAAAAATATGATTTTTTTAATTGTAAGGCTGTACGTTATAAACTTCTGTGAAGCCCTTGTGGGTTCAAAGTTCTCACCACATATCTAGATAAGTTCCTTGGGGGGTCTAGTTTCCAAAATTGGGTCACTTGTGGGGGGTTTCCACTGTTTAGGTACATCAGGGGCTCTCCAAACGTGACATGGTGTCCGATCAGAATTCCAGCCAATTTAGCATTGAAAAAGTCAAGCGGCGCTCCTTCCCTTCTGAGCTCTGCCATGCGCCAAAACAGTGGTTCCCCCCACATATCAGGTATCAGCGTACTCAGGACAAATTGCACAATAACTTTTCCAGTCCAATTTCTCCTTTTACCCTTGGTAAAATAAAAAAAATTGAAGCTGAAATATTTTTTTTGTGAAAAAAAGTTAGATGTTCATTTTTTTTTAAATATTCAAAAAATTCCTGTGAAGCTCCAGAAGGGTTAATAAACTTCTTGAATGTGATTTTGAGCACCTTGAGGGGTGCAGTTTTTAGAATGGTGTCACTTTTGGGTATTTTCTATCATATAGACCCCTCAAAGTGGCTTCAAATGTGATGTGGTCCGTAAAAATAAAATGGTGTTGTAAAAATGAGAAATCGCTGGTCAACTTTTAACCCTTATAACTTCCTAACAAAAAAAAATTTTGGTTCCAAAATTGTGCTGCTGTAAAGTAAACATGTGGGAAATATTACTTATTAGGTTTTTTTTTGTGCAGTATCTCTGTGATTTAAGGGCATAAAAATTCAAAGTTGGAAAATTGCGAAATTTTCAAAATTTTCGCCAAATTTCCATTTTTTTCACAAATAAACGCAAGTTATATGAATGAAATTTTACCCTGAAGTACAATATGTCACCAGCAAACATTGTCAGAATCACTGGGATCCATGGAAGCGTTTCAGAGTTATTACCTCATAAAAGGACAGTGGTCAGAATTGTAAAAATTGGCCCAGTCATGAACGTGCAAACCACCCTTGGGGGTAATGGGGTTAAACATGTACATGTTAGCCTACAAGGTACACTGTGCTGAATAGCATGAACTGACATATTTTATCTATATCAAGCCTCCTGATGAGCCAGATGGAGAGACACTTCAAGGCAACGACTCAAAACATCTTCTAATAAATACCAATCTCCCTATGCATGGCCTAAATGAACATATGACTAAGGGTTAATTTTGTCACCATTAAATTTATTTGTTTGACCCTCTGCTAATACTTTAGGGATGTATAGGACCTTACGCCGGGGTCACACTGCGTTTTGGCAGTCCGTTAGAGGGACTTTTCATTACACCGTGGCATAATGCGGTGTAACGCAATCCGTTAATGCTGCCATTGACCCCCATTGTAGGGCACATCGCGATGCATGCCATAAAGCGGTATGCGTTCGCGACGTGCCGTCATTCAGTGATGGAGTCTTGGACGCGGGCTGCAGCGTCTGAGGCTCCATCACCGCTAGCGCAAATGAATCATCTGCGCTAGTGGGTATAGCATAACCTGATCACGTTATGCTATACAGTTAACGCAGCCCGTCAACGCTATGCGTTGAACGGGCTGGGATAACACAATGTGAACCTGTCCTTATAGGGTTAGCCACTGATGAGCGGAGACGCCATTATCGTACATTAGGGTGCCAACCTTTGCGGTTAGGCATTATCAGTTAGGTACCACATGAGGGCATTGTAGTGTTTATATCTCTTCAGCATTATCAATTTAAATATCAGTTTATCTTTTCCATAACAATGTATTATACTGTGTGGAGGCATTATTTATTTTTTTTAGGTGTGCTTTCTGTACATGTTGTGATTCTAGTTATTAATGCATATCTATTAAATATATAATTTCACACACAAAACTAGACAAAAAGGAGAAATGTTGACTCAATCTTTGCAATGTGTGCCACACTGAGGCTGGGGTCACTCTGTGTTAAGGCAGTCCGCTTAACGGATTGCGTTACACCACAGCAAAACACGGTGTAACGCAATCCGTTAACGCTGCCATTAACCCCCATTGTCGGGCGCATCGCCAACACATGCCATAATTGGCATGCGCTATCTATGTGCCGTCATTCTGTGATGGACCCTCAGACACGGGCTGCAGCTTTTCGAGGGTCCGTCACTGCTAGCGCAGATGAAGCATCTGCGCTAGTGGTTTAGCATAACGTGATCGTGCTATGCTATAGCGTTAACGCAGCCCATCAACGCTATGCGTTGAACAGACTGCTTTAACGCAGTATGAACCTGGCCTAAACATAGAAAATAGAAGGAGAAGAAAACTGTCTGAGGACTTGAGAACCAAAATTGTTGAATAATATCAACAATCTGTAAGTCCATCTTCAGAGATCATGAGGTTAATTTGTCCACATAATCAAGTAGTTTACAACCCATGGCACTGTAGCTAATCTCTTTGGACATGGATGGCAGAGAAAAATTGATGAAAGATTAAGCTGCAACACAGGATAGTCTGGATGTTGGATAAGCAGCCCCAATCAAGTTCCAAAGAAATTCAAGCTGCCGTGCAGGCTCATGATGCATCAGTGTCAGCGCGAACTATCCATCAACATTTATATTAAATGAAACACAATGGCCATAGACGTCAAAAAATTAGATTTGCCAAAATGTATGTGAGTATGCCTTTGTGGACGGATGAGACCAAGATAGAGCTTTTTTGTAAAGTATAGCAGTCTATCGTTTACCAAAAATGGAATGAGGCCTACAAAGAAAAGAACACGGTACCTACAGCCAAATATGGTGGAGGTTCAAAGATGTTTTGGGGTTGCTTTATTGCCTCTGGCAAAGGGTGCGTTTACTGTGTACAAGGCATTATGAAATATGAAGATTTCCTGAAGGATTTTGGGTTGCATAGTAGTGCACAGTGTCAGAAAGCTGGGTTTACATCCTAGGTCATGGATCTTCCAGCAGGACAATGACCTCAAACATATTTCAAGAAGCACCCAGAAATGGATGGAAACAAAGTGCTGGAGAGTTCTGAAGTGACAGCAATGAGTCCAGAACTGTTGGGAGAAGGCGCCTTCAAATATGAGAGGCCTGGAGCACTTTGCCAAAGAACAGTGGTCCAAAATTCCAGTTGAGAGGTGTAAGAAGCTTCTTGATGGTTATAGGAAGGGATTGATTGCAGCTATTTATTCCAAAGGGTGTGCAACCAAATATTAAGTTGAGGGTGCCAACAATTTTGTCTGGACCATTTTGGGGGTTTTGTGTGAAATTATGCCCAATTTGCCTTTATTTTTTTGTGTGTGTGCTTTAATACACACAAAGGAAATAAATATGTGTACTGTCATGGCCAAAAGTTTTGAGAATGACACAAATATTAATTTTTACAAAGTCTACTGCTTCATTTTTTCTAATGGCAATTTGCATATACTCCAGAATGTTATAAAGAGTGATCAGCTTAACAGCAATTACATGCAAAGTCAATATTTGCCTAGAAAATGAACTTTATCACCCAAAACACATTTCAACATCATTGCAGCCCTGCCTTAAAAGGACCAGCTAACATCGTTTCAGTGATTGCTCCATTAACACAGGTGTGGGTGTTGATGAGGACAGGGCTGGAGATCAATCTGTCATGATTAAGTAAGAATGACACCACTGGACACTTTAAAAGGAGGCTGGTGCTTGGCATCATTGTTTCTCTTCTGTTAACCATGGCTATCTCTAAAGAAACACGTGCAGTCATCATTGCACTGCACAAAAATGGCCTAACAGGGAAGAGTATCGCAGCTAGAAAGATTGCACCTCAGTCAACAATCTATCGCATCATCAAGAACTTCAAGGAGAGAGGTTCCCTTGTTGCCAAAAAGGCTCCAGGGTGCCCAAGAAAGACCAGCAAGCGCCAGGACCATCTCTTAAAAGTGTTTCAGCTGCGGGATCGGGCTACCAGCAGTGCAGAGCTTGCTCAGGAATGGCAGCAGGCAGGTGTGAGTGCATCTGCACGCACTGTGAGGCAGAGACTCTTGGAGCAAGGCCTGGTCTCAAGGAGGGCAGCAAAGAAGCCACTTCTCTCCAGGAAAAACATCATGGACAGACTGATATTCTGCAAGAGGTACAGGGAGTGGTGTTGTGAGTTCATTTTTCCCTTCACCATTGAGGTCTGATGAACTCCCTCCTCTGGTGAAGAAAGGTAGTGAGGCTGATTACCAAACACATGGGCAGCTAGATGATGACTGGGTGGCTGGAATTGAGGACTGGATATAAGGCTGCCGACGCCCTTCTTCCTGGCTGGTGACTTTCCTGCTGGATTCTTGGAGACCAGTCTGATTCCTGCATCTCAAAGCTAAGTTTTTCTGCTCTGCTTTGTACTCTTCAGTTTTGTTTTTGTTTTGCCTTGTTTTTTGGGAGTTCTGCCATCCCCGGCCGGGGGTGAGCTGAATTCCATTTTTTGTCTCTGATCTGTTGATATTTTGCTCTGTCTTCAGAATATACCTGAGTGCTGATATAGTCTTTTGAAGCCTAGCGACTTCAGGGCCTGTTTTTCCTATCAGTCGGTTGGCTCATTTTGATAGGGTTTTTGCAGATGGCAGACAGCAGCTTTCCTATCCTGTCCTATGTAGTTAGCTTGGGCCCCATCATTTGCTCAACCTATCTTTCTATCTGTGTTAGTGTTTTCATCTTGCTTCACCGTCATTATATGTTGGGGGCTGCCTATTGCTTTGGGGTCTGCTCTGGGGCAGTTTAGTTTTTCCCCTTTCTGTCTTTAGGCTATATAGTTCTCCGGCTGTGATCGAGGGGTCTAGGGCACCGTAGGAACCCCCCATGGCTGCTAAAAGTTGTATGTTCCTGACCAGTGGAGGAAGAGAGTGATGTCTGAAGTTCATTGCTCTGCATTGGCTGGTCATCCAGGTATTTTTGGTACTAGAGATCTGGTGAGTCAGTCTTTTTGGTGGCCCGCCTTGTCTCATTATGTCAGGAATTTTGTGCAGTCCTGTGGGACTTGCTCCCGGTCTAAACCTTGTTCTCGCTCTAGTGGCTTGTTGATGCCTTTGCCGGTGCCCAGGAGGCCATGGACCCATATTTCAATGGATTTTATCTCTGATATGCCTGTCTCTCAGAGAATGACTGTTATTTGCGTGATTTGTGATAGATTCTCTAAGATGGTCCATCTTGTACCACTCCCTAAGTTGCCATCTTCCTCTGAGTTGGTGCCCTTGTTTTTGCAACAGGTGGTTCGCTTGCACGGGATTCCTGAGAACACTGTATCTGACAGAGGAGTTCAGTTTGTGTCTAGATTTTGGAGGACTTTCTGTTCCAAGCTGGGAATTCAGTTGTCCTTCTCCTCTGCGTTTCACCCTCAGACCAATGGGCAGACGGAGAGAACAAACCAGACTTTGGAGTTGTATTTGAGATGTTTTATTTCTGCCGATCAGGATGATTGGGTTTCATTTTTGCCCTTGGCCGAATTTGCTTTAAATAATAGAGCTAGTTCTGCCACTTTGATGTCACCTTTTTTTTGTAACTTTGGTTTTCACCCTCGATTTTCTTCAGGGCAGGTGGAGCCTTCTGCCTGCCCAGGTGTTGACACTGTGGTGGAGAGAATGCACCAGATCTGGGACCAAGTAGTGGATAAGTTGTCTCTCTCCCAGGAAAAGGCCCAGCGGTTTTCCAACCGGCGTAGGACCGTTGGTCCCCAGTTTAAGGTGGGTGATATGGTTTGGTTGTCATCAAAAAATATCGCTATGAAGGTGGCTTCTCCTAAGTTTAAGCCTAGATTTATTGGACCTTACAAGATTTTGGAGATTATTAATCCGGTCTCTTTTCGGTTGGCTCTTCCTGTCACATTTAAAATTCATAATGTGTTTCATAAGTCCTTGTTGAAGAGTTTTGTTGAACCAGTAGTTCCTGTGGTGGCACCTCCTGACCCTATATTGGTTGAAGGTAACATGGAATATGAGGTAGAGAAGATACTGGATTCCCGTCTGGCTAGACGGAGACTCCAGTATTTGGTTAAGTGGAAGGGTTATGGTCAGGAGGATAATTCCTGGGTCTCTGCCTCTGATATTCATGCCGAAAGATTGGTGCGTGCCTTTCATCGGGCTCACCCGGATCGCCCTGGTGGCATGGATGAGGGTTCGGTGACCCCTCCTCAAGGGGGAGGTACTGTTGTGAGTTCATTTTTCCCTTCACCATTGAGGTCTGATGAACTCCCTCCTCTGGTGAAGGAAGGTAGTGAGGCTGATTACCAAACACATGGGCAGCTAGATGATGACTGGGTGGCTGGAATTGAGGACTGGATATAAGGCTGCCGACGCCCTTCTTCCTGGCTGGTGACTTTCCTGCTGGATTCTTGGAGACCAGTCTGATTCCTGCATCTCAAAGCTAAGTTTTTCTGCTCTGCTTTGTACTCTTCAGTTTTGTTTTTGTTTTGCCTTGTTTTTTGGGAGTTCTGCCATCCCCGGCCGGGGGTGAGCTAAATTCCATTTTTTGTCTCTGATCTGTTGATATTTTGCTCTGTCTTCAGAATATACCTGAGTGCTGATATAGTCTTTTGAAGCCTAGCGACTTCAGGGCCTGTTTTTCCTATCAGTCGGTTGGCTCATTTTGATAGGGTTTTTGTGGATGGCAGACAGCAGCTTTCCTATCCTGTCCTATGTAGTTAGCTTGGGCCCCATCACTTGCTCAACCTATCTTTCTATCTGTGTTAGTGTTTTCATCTTGCTTCACCGTCATTATATGTTGGGGGCTGCCTATTGCTTTGGGGTCTGCTCTGGGACAGTTTAGTTTTTCCCCTTTCTGCCTTTAGGCTATATAGTTCTCCGGCTGTGATCGAGGGGTCTAGGGCACAGTAGAAACCCCCCACGGCTACTGCTAGTTGTTGTGGATAGGTTCAGGGGTCTGCAATCCGATAGCTGCCAATCTCTCTGGTTTTTCTGGACTTAGCTGGTATTTTGTTTTTTCCTCCTTCGGTGACTCATCATAACAGAGTGGACTGCTGAGGACTGGGGTAAAGTCATTTTCTCTGATGAATCCCCTTTTCGATTGTTTGGGAAATCTGGAAAACGGCTTATTCGGAGAAGACCAGGTGAGCGCTACCACCAGTCTTGTCTCATGCCAACTGTCAAGCATCCTGAAACCATTCATGTGTGGGGTTGCTTCTCAGCCAAGGGAATGGGCTCTCTCTCAGTCTTGCCTAAAAACACAGCACATGAATAAAGAATGGTACCAGAATGTCCTCCAAGAGCAACTTCTCCCAACCGTCCAAGAGCAGTTTGGCGATCAACAATGCCTTTTTCAACATGATGGAGCACCTTGCCATAAAGCAAAGGTGATAACTAAATGGCTCAGGGAACAAAACATAGAGATTTTGGGACCATGGCCTGGAAACTCCCCAGATCTTAATCCCATTGAGAACTTGTGGTCAATCATCAAGAGACGGGTGGACAAACAAAAACCTTCAAATTCAGACAAAATAAAAGCATTGATTTTGCAAGAATGGACTGCTATCAGTCAGGATTTTATCCAGAAGTTGATTGAGAGCATGCCAGGGAGACTTGCTGAGGTCCTGAAGAAGAAGGGTCAACACTGCAAATATTGACTTGCTGCATTAACTCATTCTAACTGTCAATATAACCTTTTGCTACTCATAATATGATTGCAATTATATTTCTGTATGTGATAAAAACATCTGACAAACACACATAAAAACCAGAGGCCAACAGATCATGTGAAAATATAATATTTGTGTCATTCTCAAAACTTTTGGCCATGACTGTATAACAAAACATAGGTAATTGCAATAATGTTCTGGGAGAAAAACAGCTAATAAGCCTCCTTACCTTGGCATTCCAGAGCCGTTATGTCACTCTCCGCATGGAGAAATGTTACCCCTTAGCCTTCAATCCAGAGCCTCTCACCTAGCCAAATCAGTTCTCATACTTTGCACTGATGAGGGGCAATACCCCAAAACACTGTGTCTGCAATTTGTGATTCTAATTTGTCTTTTATCCTGTCACATTGCAAGGCTCTTTAAAGGGTTGAAAGTGACTTGTAGGGTTGCTGCTTCCAACAGGCCCTGCACTATAGAGTTTAAGTCCTCTTGGTCTCTGAAGAGGCAATTTGCATACTGGGAAAAATACTTCATATTCTCAAACAATTTGAAGGGTGTCAACACTTTCGGCCACGACTGTAGGTCTATGCTTCTAGAAACTATATGGTCATAAAAGGTAATGATATAGTTGATGTTGTCAGCCTCGGTGTCCTGGAATGTATTTTCAGTACTGCTTGTTAAGCTATTGTGAGACCTATGGCATCTACTGTATGTCTACAGAATGTCAGCCGGTATGAAGTTTCTGCTAGTGAGGGCATGAGGATATTCGAATTCATTGTTCTTCATGCCACCTTATTTTTTTTTTCCAGGAGGTCACATACAATACTCCTTCTACCGATTTTGTGTCGTACATTCTTGATGGTGACTATGTCATTAACAGAACTAATAATAGCAAGAAATTATGTAATTTTATAATCATTATTCACCTTCTGACTAAATCGGATGGCATGGCCATGGTCACTGTCTACTGGCTGCAGCGTTTTTTATTAGGGATCATAAGGATTATATGCCAGTCATTATTGACTGAAGAATGTCACAGTCGGCAGGGACATTCCACAAAAGTTATTGCCCAGTTGCCAATTTAT
This sequence comes from Dendrobates tinctorius, assembly GCF_039654945.1. Lineage (NCBI taxonomy): Eukaryota > Metazoa > Chordata > Amphibia > Anura > Dendrobatidae > Dendrobates > Dendrobates tinctorius. The sequence continues at coordinate 1,357,135 of NW_027361697.1, forward strand.
TCATACATTTCTATAAGTTTTTCTAAGAGGAACAGCACAACTCCAAAATTATCAAATTTTCACTTTGATTTCCACATTCAACCTTGGAAAGAACTTACTGCGAAGCTGAAAATTGTACTGCAAAGTGTACCGTAAAAGTGATTTATAAGTAAATAAGAAAAATGTCATTACCCATCCAGAAATCTGTAAGCTGCCACATCTGAGGCTCTTACACAGTGGGACAAAAGCAAAACTGTCCATTACAAAGTAATCCCACCTACGTTACACTGCTTAGCCAAGAAAGCCATGAAAGCAAGTCAATAAAATGTAGATGTGTATATCTGCTTCAAGCTGTCTTGTTAGCATTCCTGTTAGCATTGGATCCATTAATCACATCTTCAATATGGAGGGAGTTTAAGGGTTGTTCTCAAGGTGAATCTTCAGGAGCACACCGCTCCATTGCCTGTGGGCTTCCTGCTTGCTGGAGAGTGATGCAACGCAGATGGTTGACTATTCCGGTCAGCGGCCAAGTTTGAGTCACTGGCCAGATCTGAAAGATCTGCTATGATGCCAGCAGAATTAACTTTGCCTATGTAGGATCAGAGGACTTTGTGGGACATTGAGACTAGATAGAAAAAGTGGTCAACTACCTTCAAAGCAGCACTTGCAAGCTCTATAGTAAAGAGCTTGTAAGTGCTGTGCTCATTGCCTGGGAGACTGTGAACCTCTGGTAGACTGCAGAAGTAAATAAAAAAATAAAAAAATAAAAAACACGTCACTTGGCAAGTGAAAAGGTTTTAAATACTAGAGTAGGGACTGTCCCACAAGGGTTGCCGTGACGTGGCGGGATGGCTTGTACATTATTTTGATCAAAATTATGTTTACTAAATACCCTTATTATTATTACTACCTTTATGCATTATTTGCAGTATATTTTTTACTTTTTAGTTCAGGATATTTGTGTTTTTTGCTTTTTGTTTAGACTGCAGAAGTGTCTGATAACCTAAACTATAGTAAGGTGTAAAACAAAATGATACTCTATCCTTAAGATTTGGGAGAACTTTTATTAAAAAGTAAATATCAAAGTTGTTTGTCTCTACAAGCAATTTGCAATTTTATAAATTTTTCATGTTGAGAACAATACCTTGAACGAAAATGGTCGGGTAAAAAAGGCAAGTTCTGAAAGCAATAACCTCATAGATCTTTACGGTTAGGCATTTTTACTTTATCAGAACATGAGGCCACCAGTAGATCCACTGTTTGGCCTATCTGACTCTTTATCAGTTGAAGGGCTCGGGCACACGACCGTAATTTCGGTATGAGCGTGATCTGTCAAACCATCAGATCGCACTCTGATCAATGTTATTCAGTGAGGCCGTTCACAAGTCTGATTTTTTTCAGTAAAATCCATTTGCAATATTTTTTTTATGGCTTAATATCACAGCATGGTAGACATTGATAAGAATGTCCTGCCATTGTATAGTCATGGCATAAATATTACTACTACATTAATCAGTCTAACTTTTTAAAGGTCTTTGATGTCACCACATTTGTCGTTTTGTATAGTTTGCACTTTAAGGATACGGTAAGAGTATGTGGTCCATAAAAAGATGTGCAGCTGTGGACCCTTTATTAATCAAGACTCATCTGTCCCACTTTGGCCACCTGGAATGCTGGGACTTTGAAGAATAAACTGGGCCATCAGAGGAACCATTTACATATATTCCAATAAACATAGAGACACGTTCTCACAATTTTCATAGCAGTAAAGGTTAGTGTTTAAAGGGAATCTATCACCCCATTTTTCTAGTATGAGCTGCCGGCACCACCATCAGGGGCTTATCTACAGCATTCTGTAATGCTGTAGATAAGCCCACGATGTAACCTGAAAGATAAGAAAAATGAGTTATATTATACTCACCCAGGGGCGGTCCGGGTCCGGTCTTGGTCCGATGGGTGTCAGGGTCCGGTCCGGCGCCTTCCATCTTCTAACGGTGATGTCCTCTTCTTTGCTGCCTGTTGTGGCTCCTGCACAGGCGCACTGCTCTGCCCTGTTGAGGGCAGAGCAGAGTCCTGCAGTTCGCAGGCGTCGGGAGAGGTCCAGTGTCTGCACACTGCAGTTTTCTGCTCTGCCCTCAACAGAATAATATACACTACAGAGAAGATGTGGATTCCAGTCCACGCAGAGGCGGACACTCACAGCTTGGGGCCCCTGTGCAAGAAATGTGTCTGGGCACCCCTCCTTTTATGGCGTCAAAGCTACATGTGTATGTATATATATATATATATATATTGATATTATATAGCCACACACACATACATGTATATATATTACATAGTCTCCTTTATTATGTATATTGCTGTCCCTTACACAGTGCCCTCTCTTATGTACAGTACCGTCCCTTACATATTGAATTATATAGAGCCCTGTTTTTTATTACATACCGTCCTGTCTTGTTAGCTGTATAATGCAATGATGGCTGATGGAGCATGGGAAAGCTTCCTTTCTAATGGAGGAGCTGATGGACTGGTAGTTTGGTCACCGGCTGCTCCATCAGCAGTCATTTTATTTCTAACAAGAGAGGGGACTATGTAATAAAAGAGGGCACTATAAATAACAAAATTAAAAAGAATACACTATGTAAGAGACAGCACTATACATAACAGCAGAGGAAGCTATATAATAAGGGACGGCACCATATATAACTAGAGAGGATGGTACGTAATAAGGGACGTGTTATACATAAAAAAAGAGGAAACTATGTAACTAAGGGTGGTGTTATACAGAATTAGTGAGTCCACTATATACTAAGGGACTGTGTTAGACATAATAAGCGATAACGTCTTCCTCCACCTCCCTCTGTTCCTAAGGCCATTATAAGTACCCCTTCCTAACATCCCAATCCCATACACCTCTCATTGTCCTCCTCCCCTCGCATCCCATTATTGTCCTCTCCCCCACCCCATCATTGCCCTCTTCACCACCTCCATCATTTTCTTCTCCCCCACCACTATCTTTGTTTTCTCCCCCACCACTCTCATCATTGCCCATTCCACCACCTCCATCATTTCCTCCTCCTCCTCCACCACCTCCATTATTGCCCTTTCCACCACCACAAGTGCATTCTCCCCCACCACCCCATCATTTTCCTCTCCATCACCCCCATCATTGCCTTCTCTCCATCACCCCCATCATTGCCTTCTCCCCATCACTCCAATCATTGCCTTCGCCCCATCACTCCCATCAGTGCCTGCTCCATCACCCCATCATTGCCTTCTCCCCATAACTCCCATCATTGCCTTCTCCATCACCCCATCACTGCCTTCTCCCCATCACTCCCATCATTGCCTACTCCCATCATTGCCTGCTCCATCACCCCATCACTCCTATCATTGCCTTCTCCCCATAACTCCCATCATTGCCTTCTCCATCACCCCATCACTGCCTTCTCCCCATCACTCCCATCATTGCCTACTCCCATCATTGCCTGTTCCATCACCCCATCACTCCCATCATTGCCTTCTCCCCATCACTCCCTTTTCTCCATCACTCCCATCATTGCCTTCTCCCCATCACTCCCTTCTCTTCATCACTCCCATCATTGCCTTCTCCCCATCACTCCCATGATCCCATCAATGCCTTCTTTCCATCACCCCTAATGGCCTTCTCCCATTACCCCTGATTGCCTTCTCCCATCACCCCGGGCATCATGGCCTTCTCTCCTCATCACAGTCTTCTCCTCATGTCCGCATCTCCTCCAGTGCCAGGCTCCACCTATACACACACACACATACACACATACATACAGGCATACATACATACACACACACACAGACATACACACATACATACACACACAGACATACTTACACACACACAGACACACATACATACATACATACATATGCACATACACACATACACAAACATACACAAACAGACACACACACATACATATACACACACAACATACACACGCACATACACACAGACACACACATACATACACAAGTAGACACACAGACATACACACATACATGCACACGTACACACACACATACATACACACAGACACAGACATACACACACTGACATACACACACTGACATACACACAGACACACATACAGACACACATACATACACACATACACACACACAAAGACATACACAAACATACACATACACACACACAGACATACACACATACACACAGACACACACAGACATACACACAGACACACATACATACACACACAAGTGACTGACTGACCTGTGGCTGCAGCCACCGTCCAGCCGGCACCAAAGGCACAGTGAGTGAGACAGTCTATCTCCTCCTCTCCTCCCCCACAGCAGAAGCACAGCACAGCGTGACTGATGCTGATATTGTCTCACCCCAGGGTTGGCTCCTCTCCTCCTTGCGCCTGGCGCTCCACAGGGCTAATTTGAATAATTAGCCATGCGGTGCTGGAGGCTGGAGGGGCCCCCTCTCCCCTGGGGCCCCCGTGCAATGCACGGGCTGCACGGGCAGTAGGTCCGCCCCTGAGTCCACACTGCCCAAATAATAGATTTCCAAGACGTAGTAACAGTTAAGAAGTGGTTTAATCGACGCGTTTCAGGGTGAATACCACCCCTTCCTCAGGAAAATACCACATATAGCTGGGTAAACGCGTCGATTATACCACTTCTTACCTGTTACTACATCTTGGAAATCTATTATTTGGGCAGCGTGGACTGGAATCCACATATTCTCTGCAGTGTGTTGTATTGTCGGGTCGTTGACCGACCTGTGGAACTGTGGCAGCCTTTCCTACATGTGCTTTAACCACCTAATACCAGGTGAGCAGTTTCCTACTTAAAAAGTGCTAACTTACTATCTGATAAGACCCTATTGCGCTTTGTGTCTCCCTTGCTTTATCTGCCCTCAACAGGGCAGAGCAGTGCACCTGCGCAAGAGCCACGGCAGGCAGCAAAGAAGAGGACATCACCATTAGAAGATGGGAGGCGCAACACGCATCGGACTAAGACCGGACCGCCCCCCGGTGAGTATAATATAACTTATTTTTCTTTTCTTTCAGGTTACATCGGGGGCTTATCTACAGCATTACAGAATGCTGTAGATAAGCCCCTTATGGCGGTGCCGGCAGCTGATACTCGAAAAAATGGGGTGACAGATTCCCTTTAAAGCACCACGCCAGCATTTTTTTTTAGAGCTGGTGTGGTGCTTTAAATGTGGCCGGTCATATACTCACCTTCTGGCGCCTTCACATTTTACTGATGCCGCTCCGGTGTAGCCTAACCATCTTGTACCTGTAACTTCTGACTGGCCAGAAGTCAGAAGTTACATCACAAGAGCTCAACGCAAGTCTATGAGAGCCAGAACGATGATCTCATATAGATGTATTGAAAAGTGACCTCCTGTGCATTCCATGAAACACTGGAGCAATCCAATAGGTCACTTTTTTGCAGGAGACCAAAGGGAACGACCCTGGAAAAGGATGAAGATGGAGGCAGGTGAGTATGAGACAGGGGCAGGGGTACTAAATTTTAAGAACCACTCCAGTGGTGCAATAAAATAAAAAAAATCACTGGAGTGGTGCTTTAAAGGGGTTGTCCAGGCTAGGGGTTCCAGTCTGCAGTCACTCTTTGCAACTGCAGACTTGTGAATTGTCACAGTGTGCAGCATGCGCGCTATCAAAATACTCCATTGCCAGGGCCAGGAGAGAACACGTGACCTCAAGATTGCATCCATGCAGCCATGTGCAGCCTCACTTAATACAAGTGAATTAAGTAAAGCTGGAGTCACACATAGCGACTTACCAGCGATACCGACACCGATATCAAGGTGTCAGGATCGCTGGTAAGTCGCTATGTGATCGCTGGTGAGCTGTCACACAGACAGCTTCACCAGCGATCAGCACAGTGATGCCGAGCGCCCGGCATCGCTTGCCATCCCTGTAAAAAATAGAATTAAAATAAAAAATATTATTCTCACCTTCCGACGTCCCGCGCAGCATTCCGCCTCTCTCCACGCTCTGGTCCCAGTAATCCTTTGCGAGAATGACCGCGAGAGTCACGGTCTCGCGGGATCGCGAAGTCTCACGGTCATTCGTGCAAAGGATCACTGGGACCGGAGCGTGGAGAGAGGAAGGCTGCGCGGGACGTCGGAAGGTGAGAATAACAATATTTTTTATTTTAATTCTATTTTTTTACAGCTGACCGCTGGTCTCCCGCCTGTCACACGCAGCGATGCGTGCTGGCCAGCGGGAGACCAGCGACCAAAAAAATGTCCAGAGGTTTCTTACAATGATCAGCGATACCGGCAGGGGAGCCGCTCGCTGATCGCTGTCACACACAGCGATCTCGCTGGTGAGATCGCTGTTACGTCACAAAAGTTGTGACTGCAGCGATCTCGCTAGCGAGATTGCTATGTGTGACTCCTGCTTAAGGCAGGGCACAGCTACACCGAATGTGGCTGGAAGTATGGAAATTGCAGTCACTTGATTGCCCACTCTTGACACGATTCTAAGAATCCATAGAGTGTGATACACATGTTTTCAAGGCAGTTGGAGGCTTTACAGTGCTTTTGAATCATCACATTGACATCACAAAAGGGACATATGGCTTTAATGTTATGACTGATTGGTGTTTTTAAAATGTGAGCATACTTTAGATAGCATTTCCAGAATCAGTTTTCCTATGTGGTACATGAGGAATAGCACTCTATCTGGCCATTACATGACTCATATGCTGCATTTTTCAGCAATTTCAATCTCTGCAGGCTCTATGTCTTATTTTACTATTAACTCTGGAGCTTTGGGAGGAGATTAAGGGCGTTTTCACACTCTGTTCTGGCATCCGTTCGTCGGTACCATTGGGGCTTACATCCAAGTCTCCCACAAACGGGATTCGGGCTTATGTGCCATTGGAGTTATAGACTATAATGGTGCTGATAGAGTGAACGTGTGCTCTGTTGTGCCTCATTTTGCGGTCATCTACGCCTACTGGAAGCGGACACTCAGACATAGTAGACTGTGTCTGGGTGTCCATCTCCAGTAGGCATACATACCCGAAAATGATGCACAACAGAGCACATGTTCATACTGTCAGCACCATTATAGTGTATGACCTTGTCGGCGCATACACCTGAATTTTGTTTTGCAGGGGGATCTGATGTCAGTCCGTGTGGAAGCAGCCTAATATACACAAAGTTGAAGCAGCCCTGAGCTGTTTGGATGTGAATCAAGTTCTGATGTGACGTAAAAGACCCGAAAGAAAGCTCGTCACGATTTTTCTTTCTGTTCCTCTGCCTGTTTCTTCAGTCTGCTCCTCATGCCTCCTCCCTTCTTCATAGGGTATTATTGGCTTTGTATCCTCCTGACACATCATTGAGAGACAATACATCTTGTCTGAGCACGATGAAGCTTAGCTTTTTCTGAGTGAAAGTTAAGTTCAGGAGGCAGGGAAAGAAGTGGTTAAGAAGTGGGGAAAAAAGAAGATTTCTCTGATAAGATATAATAGAAAGTTTCTTATTTTTTGCATATACTATTAATTTGTGCAAAGTTTGTTGAAAGTACAGTTACCTTTTATTATTCCAAGAGGCTTTGGTAGTGTTACGGGCTGGCGGAACGCACCAAATAATAAAGAAGGTATAAGGTGCGTTCGCAGCCCAGGGTCCACTGTGCAGAGATGGTAACTGCTGCTCGGTATTGGCGGACGCTATATGGCGGTATAAAGGAAGAACACACGCGGATTAACGTCACCTGGTGTGTACAGGGCGAACTCTGTTACCTCACAGAGCCGCACTACCGTAGAACATAAATGCCGGTGCCTGTTTAGCTTACAGAGCTCGGCAACGGAGCGCACAGAATATGGTCACAGAACTCTGCCCCAAGGACACGGGGTCAGAGTCCCTCTAGACCTTCTGAGCGTGCGGCGTCGCACCTGCGGATGCCACTATAGACGCTGACTATGGTGGAATGACGAGCAGGTGCACCGTGGCGTGCAGAGCTACCGGTGGACACTGATGCAAGTCTCACACTCTGCCTCTTCCTACACCTAAGCCTGGGTGCGTAACACATGCGTACCAAGGGTAGGGGTTTCTTAATGAGTCATTCACCAGAGACAATAATACACGCATACAACACTCACTCCACTTAGTCTGATAATGCAGTCTATACTAGCGCATGGCCGAGCGGCCATGCGGCCCTTTTATAGCAGCGTCCTTCCGGGACCTTCCTGACCTTCCTGATGGTCCAATCCAAGCTGGAGAAGGACCTGAGCAAGTGACCTCCGATCTCCAATGGGAGATCGTCCCACGGGCATGCTCAGTGGACCGAAAGGAGGACTTAGTCCCTGGAGTAGCTAGTTGCTGATCAGCATGCGTTGCTATAGTTGGACCAGAGGTGACAGCACCAACCAAGCCCACAATGCTGGTGTGAGCAGAGTGCTGGGATCGACGCGTCTGCTGAGCAGCCTCCTCTGTGGCCGGAGAGGAATGGGAGACCGACGAAGGCAAGGCTTGGGATTCCTGCTGTGCAGCAACAGGAACCCGACACCTAATAGGTAGTTATTTTAATTTTTGCATTACTATGATTATTTTATAGTTTATTAATATATAATTTAAGATAGTAAATGTCAAGTAATTGCAGTGGTCAATTACAGGAAACTGTACCCATAATTTAATTTATTCAATCAATATAGGTCTAGGATTTTTTTTATAGTGGTCACTCTGCTTTTTTTGACACAGAGCTTCAAATTCATATCTTTTAAGACATTTTAAAGACTGATTATTATAGTGGTTGCATGAAAATGTCTATTGGGTTTGCAACTGCTCCTGGAAAAGTCTCAACCATATGGACGTCTCAATGATTGAAGTGGTTGTGCAGTAAAGGTACTGTCACACTTAGCAATGCACCAGCGATCCTGACCAGCGATATGACGCAGTCAGGATCGCTGGTGCATCGCTAAGTGGTCGCTAGTGAGCTGCCACACAGGCAGATCTCACCAGCGACATAGCAGAGGACGGAGGTTGCTACTTACCTGTCACACTAGGCGATCCTGACGTCCTCCCGCCCGGCTCCACGCTCGTCGCTAGTTTCTCCACAGGAAGCTCAGCATGAAGCTGACGACGAGAAAAGGCCCTGTCACACTAAGCAATATCGCTAGCAATATCACTATAACGTCACAGGTTTTGTGACGTTATAGCGATATTGCTAGCGACATCGCTATGTTTGATACTTACCTTCGACCGCTCCCCCGCTGCTTATCGCTGATCGTGCGAGAACGTCCTGGACCGTTTCTCGTCGTCAGCTTCCTGCTGGGCTTCCTGTGGAGAGACGAGCGACGAGCGTGGACGCGGGCGGGAGGACGTCAGGATCACCTAGTGTGACAGGTAAGTAGCGACCCCCGTCCTCTGCTATGTCGCTGGTGAGATCTGCCTGTGTGGCAGCTCACTAGCGACCACTTAGCGATGCACCAGCGATCATGACCGCGTCATATTGCTGGTCGGAATCGCTGATGCAACGCTAAGTGTGACAGTACCTAAACGGTCCAGGACGTTCTCACGCGATCAGCGATAAGCAGCGGGGGAGCGGTCGGAGGTAAGCATCAGACATAGCGATGTCGCTAGCAATATTGCTATAACGTCACAAAACCTGTGACGTTATAGCGATATTGCTAGTGATATCGCTTAGTGTGACAGGCCCTTAACTCTAAAGGGCAACCTTAGCAATGTTGTCATAGTACATCATAACTTCATTTCTCAAGATTTCCCGGGTCTTCGGGTGTTTGGGCTAATTAATTCTCTTTACTAAGTATTGTAAAAAGATTTTAAATGTATAAACTGATAATCAAAAATAGCTTTTTTTCCTCATTCAAAAGATTTTCAAATGCTCAACATTGTATGGGTTTAAAAGTTTTGTTATTTTTGTTATTTTTTTATTTTTAAAGTGATGTCCCTGCACCTGAGCTTCATATATTTTATTACCTAAAAACTGTCTGGTGTTAATTTTTATTTTGGCACGTTTCTAAGCCTCGCCCACTCATGTCCTGTTTATCTGAAACAGCCCATTAGCAATCTTTCTTCCACGTAGTATGCAGCAGTAAAATAAAAAAAAAAACACTAAGACTAATGCTGCAGATTTATATAAAACACTTGTAGATCATCCTAATTCCCAAAAAAAGTTTGGACGCTGTGTAAAATTTAAAGGAAACAAGAATGTGCTGATTTGGAAATCTCTCGTCGCCATATTTTAAACAGAACAGAACACAGAACACAAATCAGAAGGTGAACATTAGACATATTTTAATTTATTTTAAAAAAATATCTCATTTAGATATTGATGGCCACGACATGTCTCAAGAAACTTGGGACATTAAATGTCTTCCATTGTGTAGTGTACCCTCTTCTTTTTACAAGAGTTTGAGAAGTGCGATCGATTGCAGGAGATTTTGGGAGAAGAATTTTGTCCCACTCTTGTCTGATGTTATATTGTTATATTCTCGCTGTTCTTCCGTCGGACAAAATTGTTCTCCCAAAAAATTTCTTTGTCTGATTTTTTGTTTTATAGTGCACAAAATGTTCTATTGGCGAAACGTCCGCGCTGCAGGTGGCCGACCCATACCTGAACTATTCTTCTATGAAGTCATGATGAATTTGATGGATACAGTATGTGGTTTAGCATTGCATTGCCTGAAATATTCAAGACCTTCCTTGCAAAACGCATTGTCTGGATGGAAGCATTTTATATTTTCGAGTCCCTACCCCTGTTCAACAGCCACAACAAATGCAGGGATTCCCTGTTTGTTGGGCAATCCTTGCATGTGCCGCGTCTGTCAAACAGCCACGAGACATGCAGCCGCGGGCACTCAAGCTCCCGATCATGCTTAGATGACACCTTATTCAAGCACGTTTGCTCATCACTAATCCTAATGTGAATCCTCCCCTGGGTGGATAGCCTACATTTATATGGGTAGGTAGGATCCTGCGGTAATTAAAACCGCCTTGGGACTGATTGGTGAAGAACTCAGTCAAAGAGAGTATGTATACAAATATCAAAGGACTGACCGTCACTTAAGAACAGAATATTGGTCTGAACATGCGCATGCTAAGGGTAGTCATCTGCAATTCAAATGTCATATACCGTATTTCATGTTTTCATGCTATAGCATTACAGAGTGCAACTTTATGTGTTAGTTATGTACATTAAGGAATATATGGCACATCACTCTTCTCGGTCACATCAGAATTGAATTACCTCTAACCGTCAGCGTTCTTTTCAGAACAGTCTGTCTGATTACAAATAACAAAGAGGGATAATTTTTGGACCTTTTTTAATTGAAGATCTTTTTAATTTTAATGTTTACTTTTTAAAAACATGAAAAGTAAGTGCGTTGTGTTAAAGAGCTTGACAAGGGTTCAATACAGCCCTAGGAGATCTCATCTTTTCAGGGCGGTCGGAAGCTTTGCAGTATCGCTTATCACGACAAATTGATTCGATGCAAATCAAATTTTTTGGAAAAATTCTTCAAACTGAATGAAATTGAATTTGAAAAAAATTCCATTATCTTTATGATTCATTCTAGTTATTTTCATCACATTTGTTATATGTTTTGCGACTGCGATAGTTATTCCACCTCTCAATTGCACTTAGTGTCCCAGTAATCTTGTAAAACTCTCCGTTTCACAAATTTAGATGTAGGTCGATGTGACAGTTGCCGTTTGCCATCACTAGTTGTGCATTCTGTTGTGGTATACTATCTAAGAGCGCTGCAATACGACGCACAGTGACAGGTAACAAAATATATTGTTATGATCAGCTGGCGGTTGAAGCATCCAGCATCTGCTATATCTGTAAATAGGTTGGAGACAATTTAATTTATGTCTTCTCTTTCAACTAGAAGGTAGAAGATTATTTAATAGCTAAGAGAATGAAAGATGGACCGGGAAGGATGTAACAATGTTTTCCATTGATTCTAATGGGATTTTATTGTGCACAAAATTGTTGGAAAAATGATACTAAAATTTACTGATTTTTATATACCGCTTGCCTTAAGAAGCTCACTATATGGTGGTGCCAACCACAAGGTACTAGTTTAAAGTGATGATAAGTTATCACCTATGCCTAGGATACGTGAGAACTTATAGATTGATGGGTGGGGACAACTGATGGAACGAATGGACATAGCAGGGCACTTTGAGCCTCATTAAAATGGAAAGGCAATGGGCATGCCCAACTGCCACCCCGTTCACTCCCTATGGGACAGCTGAGAGCTGCACTCAGCTTTTTCTTTTTTCGTCAGCCCCAATGGGAATGAATGGAGCATTAAAGGGAATTAAAGTGTCCCATTCTGCTAATAGATGCAGGCTTGTACCCTCCAACGATCTATAATTTATCGCTTATCCTGAGTATAGTTTATCTTCACTTGACTATTATGTTCACTGAGCAACCACTGTAAGGCTAAGTTCACATGTCTAGCAATCATCCATTAAAACGTATCAGGATGCAATCCATTGACGAAAAGTTGCGCAGACACAACTTTTTAGTCCGCCTGAAAAAAAATGATTTCACCCTAATCTGTTTTTGTTTTTCTAACATTGAAGTTTATGGAAAAGTGATCTGTTAATTAGCCATACGTTTATCTCCTGTTTGAAAAGGATTTGCTTATTGGACCAGTTTCAAATGAATGATTACTTGAAAGTTCACAAGTAAACAAAAAAAGGGGATTCTTTTCAAATGGAAGGAAAAATGATGGCTGTTAACGGATCCATTTTCCATAGACGTTGTTAAAAACCATATCAGTTTTTTTTTTCAGGTGGACGAAAACGTTTTTGTCAGCGAATCGCTGCTGGATCTGTTCTAATGGATGATTTCTGGACATGTGAACTTAGCCTTACTGTGGTTGCTCAATTAAAACAGGTCCAGCAGCAATCTGTTGACAAAACTGTTGTGCAGACACAGTTCAGGTTCTGGTCCTGGTCCAGAACTTCATTCCAAAGTTCAGTTTGGGTAACAGAACTGGACACGAACTTGAATGAAGACCTGAACCCCATCTCTTTCTCTCTCTCTATCTTTCTTTTTCTCTCTCTTTTTCTCTATTTTTCCTCTCTCTATTTCCTCACTCTCTTACCTCTCTCCCTTTCCTCTCTCCTTTTTCCTCTCTCTTTCCCCTCTCTCTTTCCTCTGTCCCTTTCCTTTCTCCTTTTCCCCTCTCCCTTTCCCCTCTCTGTTTCCCTTCTCTTTTACCCTCGCCTTTTCCCCCTCTCTGTGACGGCCGTCTGCGAATCTGGGCTGCAGTAGGAACAGCACCCCGAGTAACCCCGAGACCCTTAACTCCTATACAGGGATCTGGAATTGTAGCTGTCTGGTGGAGCAGTAGACCAGAGCAGGATGGCCGCCAAGGGGTTAAAACTAAAACCCGTAATCGTGGTCAGGAGGCAGGAGTTGGAGGCCGGAGGGCAGCAGAGGTGCAAAATCAGCAGGCAGAAGAAGAGTCAAAAGTCCGGGCCAAGGTCAGTAAAACCAGAAGGGCAGCCATGGTACAGGATCAGCAGGCAGCAGAAGGGTCAGGAATCCAAGCGAAGGTCAGCGTCAAAAAATCGGAAGAGAGGTACAAAAACGGCAGGCAATAGAATGGTCAGAAATCCAGGCTGAGGTCAGAGTTAACTATAGCAATTCACACAGTTGCATGCAGGGGAACCAAGAATATATCTGGCAGCTTGCAAGACCAATCCCAAGGTATTTGAGGGATCAGGTCATCCCTCACAGGTTCCTGGACTGATGATGTAATTAGGACTGCCCCCAGGACCAGGCCAGATGGTGATGCAGTAAACCCTACATGACTGACAGAGGGGCGGAGCCTGCGCCCACCAGATGCCTGCACAGGAGCCACTTCTCTGTCACCACCCTCACCCAGGGGCGAACCACTGCGCCTCCCAGTGGCCGAGGCAGGAACAGCGGTCCCCGAGTCTGATGGCGATGCGACGGTCCGGCGCCTCCTAGTGGCCGAGACCGGAACAGCAGGCCCTGAGTCTGACAGCGATGTGACAGTACCCCCCATTCTAAGAGGGGCCTCCGGACCCTCAAAACCCGGTTTGTCAGGGTGAAGGAGGTGAAACCTTCTAATTAACCCCTTGGCGTGGATGTCACCAGCGGGGACCCAGGACCTCTCCTCTGGGCCATAGCCCTTCCAATGCACTAAATATTGCACGGACCCTCTCACCAAATGAGAATCAAGGATACCCTGGACTTTGCACTACAAGGCACACTTGACCAAAACTGTAGGAGGAGGGGACTGGACAGGATGAATTGGGGAGCCGTACATCTTGAGGAGGAATTTGTGGAAAACATTGGGTATTTTAAAAGACTGAGGGAGCTTTAAACGAAAGGCTACCAGGTTAATTACCTCTAATATCTCATAGGGACCAATAAATCTGGGACCCAGTTTGGCAGATGGTACCTTAAGCTTGATGTTCTTGGTAGACAGCCAAACTTTGTCCCCAACTCCCAGGTGCAGCCCCTTGGACCGCCGTCTATTTGCGGCCGAAGCCTGTTTGACCTGGGAGCCTTTCAAGTTTGTGTTCACCTCCGACCAGATGGTCCTTAAGTGATGTATGGATTTCTCTACCCCGGGAGCTCCGACATCTTAGCCGAAAATGAACCAAAACGTGGGTGCAAACCATGATTGCAGAAGAACGGGGTGGTTTTGATGGATTCTTGGTATTGGTTATTTAGGGTGTTTTCGGCTAACGGGAGATGTTCCACCCAATCGGACTGATGTTCCGAGACATAGCAGCGGAGATACTGCTCTAGGGCCTGGTTGGTGCTCTCAGTTTGACCATTGGTCTCAGGGTGGTAAGCGGAGGAGAAGGATAATTCAATGCCAATGCGTTTGCAGAATGCCTTCCAGAATTTAGAAACTAACTGAGTACCTCGGTCGGACACGATATTCACCGGAGCGTCATGCAGTCGTATTTCATGAATGACGAACAACTTACTCAAAGTTTCTTAATTAGGTAGTCCAGACAGGGGAATGAAATGGCACTTCTTACTGAACCTGTCCACCACCACCCAGATGCATGTCTTCCATTCTGAGGCCGTCAGGTCAGTAATGAAGTCCATGGAGATGTGGGTCCATGGACTCTCTGGGGCGGGCAAGGACTGGAGCCAGCCGGCAGGCTGATTATGGGGGTACTTGGCGCGAGCACAGGTTTCGCAAGCTAGTACGTAATCTTTACAGTCCTTAACCACCGTCGGCCACCAAAAATTCCTAGTCACTAGTCTGGTGGTATTATTGACACCAGGATGGCCTGCCAGGACAGAGTCATGCAACTCCTTCAGAACTTGTAGACAAAACGGGGCTGGAATGAACAATTTCTGGGGGGGGCGTCGTGTCTGGGGCTGGTTCTGAGGACCTACGGATCTCCTCCAGAAGGTCCAGAGACACTGCCGACACAACGATCCCATTGGCCAGTATTGGAACTGGTTCCGAGTCCTCAGCCTGTGAGGGGCAGAGACTTCAAGAGAGGGCATCAGCCCTTACATTTTTAGTCCCTGGATGAAACGTGATCACAAAGTTAAACCTTGAGAAGAACAAAGCCCACCTAGCCTGCCTAGGATTCAGTCTCTTAGCTGACTCCAAGTAAGTCAGGTTCTTGTGAACTGTGATCACAAGAACCTTGTGTTTAGCACCTTCGAGGAAGTGGCGCCATTCCTCGAAGGCCCACTTTATGGCCAACAATTCCCGATTCCCTATATCATAATTTTTCTCAGTAAGAGAGAATTTTCGGGAAAAGAAGGCACATGGACGGAGTTGAGTGAGGGAGGCAGTGCCTTGGGAAAGCACTGCCCCTATTCCAACTTCAGAGGCATCAACCTCTACCACAAAGGGGCGGTCTAGATCAGGCTGGATTAATATTGGGTTGGCAGAAAAACAATCCTTTAAAACAGAAAATGCCTGAAGTGCCTCAGGCTTCCAATTAACTATGTCTGCCCCCTTCTGGGTCAGATCTGTGAGCGGTTTGGCGATCTCAGAGAAGCATTTGATAAATTTATGGTAGTAGTTTGTAAACCCCAAGAATCGCTGCAGCGCTTTTAGAGTTTTGGGTTGCACCCATTCTCTAATGGGTCGGATCTTGGCAGGATCCATGCGGAACCCCTTAGCAGAAATCATGTACCCCAAAAATTGTACCTCCTCAGCCATAAAAACACACTTCTCCAGCTTGGCAAATAGAGAATGTTCGCTAAGTCTCTGGAGCACAGAACGGACATGTTGCGCGTGTGTAAGAACATCAGCAGAGTAGATCAGGATGTCATCTAAATAAACCACTACATATACCCCACAGATATCCCTGAAGATATCATTCACAAAGTTTTGGAACACGGCAGGTGCGTAACTTAACCCAAACGGCATAACCAGATACTCAAAATGACCAACAGGTGTGTTAAACGCGGTTTTCCACTCATCTCCGTCTCTTATGCAGACAAGATTGTAAGCTCCCCGGAGATCAAGCTTAGTGAACCAACAGGCTCCCAGTAGCTGATTAAACAGATCAGGGATGAGTGGAAGCGGATACTGATTTTTTACAGTAATAGCGTTCAGCTCACGATAATCAATACAAGGTCTGAGTCCACCATCTTTTTTTTCCACAAAGAAAAACCCAGCTCCTACAAGTGGAGAGTCTAATAAAACCTTTTCGTAAGCTGTCTGTTATGTAGTCATTCATGGCTACACGCTCTGGACCAGAGAGATTAAATATTCTCCCCTTAGGGAGAAGAGCACCTGGGACCAAGTCTATAGGACAGTCATACTCTCTATGAGGAGGTAATTTCTCAGACTCCACTATGAAAAAACATCCTCATAGTCCCTGAATGCATATAGTATAAAGGGGGGTTTTAATTTTAGTTTGGTTCACTGACAACGACATACAGTGATTCTGACACTGTGGACTCCAGCGCACGATATCACCTAGGTGCCAATCAATAACAGGATTATGCAGGCACAACCATGGCATACCTAAAACAACTGCATGTGATGAATTGTGAATAACAAAAAATTACATATGTTCTGTGTGTAATGCCCCCACTGACATAGCAATTTCTGTAGTAACAAATTCCACTCCACCATGGACAATAGATGTACCATTAATTGCAGTGGTTTGAGTTGGGGTATTAAGTCTTAGCAAAGGTATACCAAGATTCTTTGCAAGCAAAAAATCAATGAAGTTGCCTGCAGAACCACAATCCACATAAGCCTTCACACACAGAGATTTCTTAGAAAACGAGAGCGAGACGGGTAACAAAAGTTTAGCCGCATTTGTGGGCAATACCTGAGCCTCTGGGCCAGCATGACCAGAGCTGCCCAGAGGCCGATGTCCCAGGAATGTGGATTTCTGACACTCAGCATTTCCCTTGAAATCTCCAGGCTGCAGCATGCTGGTATAAGAAGATGGGAGTGTTCCTTCAGGCTGTGCACTGAAGCAGGTGTTAGGCCAAGAAATCAGCTCAGGCAGGAAAAGAAGGAAAAAAAAATGTTCAGGAGACTGCTTTTATACATGATGGACATATATACAAAAAGCAGTTTTTTGGGCGACCAGATATAATGTGACGGCCGTCTGCAAATCTGGGCTGCAGTAGGAACAGCACCCCTAGTAACCCGGAGACCCTTAATCCCTATACAGGGATCTGGAATTGTAGCAAGGCCCAGGGGGTAGCTGTCTGGTGGAGCAGTGGAACAGAGCAGGACGGCCGCCAAGGGGTTAAAACTAGTGTTGAGCGATACCGTTCGATACCCAAAAATATCGTATCGGATGGTATCGCCCGATACGAAAAAAATATCGGGTATCGCCGATTCCGATACCGGAAGTCCCATTCAAGTCAATGGGACTTCCGGTATCGGAATTAAAAAAAGGCCTTTATTTCCTTGTTGGCTAATTCTACATAATTGAAAACAAATAAGAATCATGTAGAATGTATTGTGGGAGGTGGAGGAGACATTAAAAGCATAGTGGTTTATTCAAATCACATGGCATAGCATTAATTCCAATTTTTTTTTCAAGACGTTCGGAGTTAAAAAGATATTGACTATGTTAACGTTTTTATATTTAGTCAGATATGTATGTTTCGCAACTTCCATGCTCTTCACCTTCTTTTGTACTTCTCCCACACTTTCTCCTTCATGATCCGCAGCAGTAGCATTTTTTTCATCAACTTTTTCTTCACCTTATTCATCTTCTTCTTCTTCACCTTCTTCCCATTAATTTTTTTTTTCCATTCTTCATATTCTTCTTATTCAGCTATTATTAATTTTCATATGCTATTTCTTCATCTTTTTCCTATTCTTCTTTTTCTTCATTTTCTTATGGTGACAGGCATTCCTGTAGTACTTATCTATAAAAGTTATAAGATTACACCATACGTTCTGCCTGTCACAAAAGATTTACAACAGGATTTGTCCGCGTTCAGTTTGGCCTGCAGCAGCAGGCATTTTCCAGGGGCACCACGATGAGGAACGGACTCACCCCCATTTACTGCTTAGTCTTCTTCTGCTTATAATTTTGATTTCTTCTATGCTGATTTTTTGTCTTATGCTTAATGTTCTTCTGCTTTCTGTTCTTCTGCTTTTGCTTCTTCTGCTTCTTGTTCTTCTGTCTTTTGTTCTGTATCTTGGTGGTTGTCTTCATGTTCTTTGTCCTCTTGGTCTTATTATTTAGGGTCATATTTCTGGTCTTCTTTGGTGTGGTCTTCAGGGTCGTCATCATCAGGGTCATCGTCATGGAGATCAATAAGGATTACCAAAGACAATTTCAAAAAGCTTGATCTTGGAAATGTAGCAGAAGGTACAAGAAGGCTGAGAAACTGGCGAGAACCAGCAGACAGTGCTGGCACCCGGATGGGTAGCAGAAGGAACAAGAGCCAATGGCACTACCGAGGACCAACTGATGGTGCTGGACCACGGTTACTAAGCAGAAGGTACCTGTGCTAAAAAGCACTACCAAGGACCAGCTGACGGTGCTGGACCTCGGATTCCGAGATGGAGGCACCTAGGCCAAAGGCTGTGGCGAGAACCAGCAGACAGTGCTGGCACCCGGATGGGTAGCAGAAGGAACAAGAGCCAATGGCACTACCGAGGACCAACTGACGGTGCTGGACCATGGTTACTAAGCAGAAGGTACCTGTGCTAAAAAGCACTACCAAGGACCAGCTGACGGTGCTGGACCTCGGATACCGAGATGGAGGCACCTAGGCCAAAGGCTGTGGCGAGAACCAGCAGACAGTGCTGGCACCCGGATGGGTAGCAGAAGGAACAAGAGCCAATGGCACTACCGAGGACCAACTGACGGTGCTGGACCACGGTTACTAAGCAGAAGGTACCTGTGCTAAAAAGCACTACCAAGGACCAGCTGACGGTGCTGGACTTCGGATACCGAGATGGAGGCACCTAGGCCAAAGGCTCTGGCGAGAACCAGCAGACAGTGCTGGAAACCGGGTGGGTAGCAGAAGGTACCCATTGAAAGCAAAGTAGCCAGGCCGCAAGCCGGCCGCAGTTACCGAAACCCACAGTCCTACAGGGGGTCCATGTCCCATTGGCACTACGGATCCAGCCTTCAGTGCCAGTTCCCGCAGCCCACATAGGAGTCACCTAAACTGCAGGCACCGTAGAGTCGGCTAACCCGGCCACAAGACGACAGGACAACGGATTGGTGGCATAGTGACCTTGACACTACCCGGAAACAGCAGGCGTGCTGGAACCAGGCTGGGCAACAGGGAGTCCCCGTGCCAAAGACACTGCCGAGAACCAGGTGACGGTGCTGGAACCCAAATGGGTGGCAAAAGCTACAAGAGCCAATGGCACTACCGAGGAACAGCTGACGGTGCTGGACCACGGTTACTAGGCAGGAGGTACCTGTGCTAGAAAGCACTACCAAGGACCAGCTGACGGTGCTGGACCTCGGATACCGAGATGGAGGCACCTAGGCCAAAGTCTCTGGCGAGAACCAGCAGACAGTGCTGGAACCCGGGTGAGGAAGCAGAAGGTACCCATTGAAAGCAAAGTAGCCAGGCCGCAAGCCGGCCGCAGTTACCGAAACCCACAGTCCTACAGGGGGTCCATGTCCCATTGGCACTACGGATCCAGCCTTCAGTGCCAGTTCCTGCAGCCCACATAGGAGTCACCTAAACTGCAGGCACCGTAGAGTCGGCTAACCAGGGCCGCAAGACGACAGGACAACGGATTGGTGGCATAGTGACCTTGACACTACCCGGAAACAGCAGGCGTGCTGGAACCAGGCTGGGCAACAGGGAGTCCCCATGCCAAAGACACTGCCGAGCACCAACTGGCGTTGTTGGAGCCCAGGGACAATCATGGTGTAGGCCGAGGCCTACTTGGTGGTAGTTTTAGATTGTTTGTAGGCTACAATAGACTGTCAACGTGCTCCAATTAGGCATCTGTCTCCACTCTGTTTCCAGGATTTCACGTGACCACCAACACCGCCAGTTTATGCGTACAGCAGCCGTCTGCCCAATCCACACGTGTTGCTGTGTTACTGGGATTCTGTAATGTCAGCAGATCCCCTGATGTGTGTCTGCCACTGTCTCCTGCTCTGTCCGCATTCCCACCGCTTGCAGTGGGAAGGTGGACAGCGCAGGAGACAGTGGCGGACACATATTGGGGGATCTGCTGACGTTACAGAACCCCAGTAACATAGGAACACGTGTGGAATGCGTGGACGGCAACTGTGAGCAGGAACTGGCGGTGTTGGAGGTCAGGGGAAATACTAGAGACAGAGTGGAGACAGAGGCCAAATCAGAGAATGTTTAAATCTGAAGTAGTTACAATTTGGAGGCAGCAGCAGTTTGCCCTCCACACAGCAGGGGAGCAGCTGACGTTACTGAACCCCACTTTCACATGAACGAGTGTGTTTTTCTGTGTGGACAGCACTTCCGAGGACCAACTGGCGGTGTTGGAGCCCAGGGACAATCATGGTGCAGGCCGAGGCCTACTAGGAGCCAGGTGTAAAGCTGAGGTATTTTGACTTTGGAGGGAGCAGGACACTTTGCCCTCCACACAGCAGGGGATCAGCTGACGTTACTGACCCCCACTTTCACATGAACGAGTGTGTTTTTCTGTGTGGACAGCACTTCTGAGCACCAACTAGCGTTGTTGGAGCCCAGGGAGAACCAGGGTGCAGGCCGAGGCCTACTTGGTGGCAGTTTTAGATTGTTTGTAGGCTACAACAGACTGTCAACGTGCTCCAATTAGGCATCTGTCTCCACTCTGTTTCCAGGATTTCACGTGACTACCAACACCGCCAGTTTATGCGTACAGTAGCCGTCTGCCCAATCCACACGTGTTCCTGTGTTACTGGTGTTCTGTAATGTCAGCAGATCCCCTGATGTTTGTCTGCCAATGTCTCCTGCTCTGTCCACATTCCCACCACTTGCAGTGGGAAGGTGGACAGCGCAGGAGACAGTGCCGGACACACATTGGGGGATCAGCTCACGTTACAGAACTCCAGGAACACAGGAACAAGTGTGGAATGCGTGGACGGCAACTGTGAGCAGTAACTGGCGGTGTTGGAGGTCAGGGGAAACCCTAGAGACAGAGTGGAGACAGAGGCCAAATCAGAGAATGTTTAAATCTGAAGTAGTTACAATTTGGAGGCAGCAGCAGTTTGCCCTCCACACAGCAGGGGAGCAGCTGACGTTACTGAACCCCACTTTCACATGAACGAGTGTGTTTTTCTGTGTGGACAGCACTTCCGAGCACCAACTGGCGGTGTTGGAGCCCAGGTACAATCATGGTGCAGGCCGAGGCCTACTAGGAGCCAGGTGTAAAGCTGAGGTATTTTGACTTTGGAGGGAGCAGGACACTTTGCCCTCCACACAGCAGGGGATCAGCTGACATTACTGACCCCCACTTTCACATGAACGAGTGTGTTTTTCTGTGTGGACAGCACTTCTGAGCACCAACTAGCGTTGTTGGAGCCCAGGGAGAACCAGGGTGCAGGCCGAGGCCTACTTGGTGGCAGTTTTAGATTGTTTGTAGGCTACAACAGACTGTCAACGTGCTCCAATTAGGCATCTGTCTCCACTCTGTTTCCAGGATTTCACGTGACTACCAACACCGCCAGTTTATGCGTACAGTAGCCGTCTGCCCAATCCACACGTGTTCCTGTGTTACTGGTGTTCTGTAATGTCAGCAGATCCCCTGATGTTTGTCTGCCAATGTCTCCTGCTCTGTCCACATTCCCACCACTTGCAGTGGGAAGGTGGACAGCGCAGGAGACAGTGCCGGACACACATTGGGGGATCAGCTCACGTTACAGAACACCAGGAACACAGGAACAAGTGTGGAATGCGTGGACGGCAACTGTGAGCAGTAGAGTTGAGCGAAACGGGTCGAAAAAATTCAAAAGTCGCCGACTTTTGGCAAAGTCGGGTTTCATGAAACGAAACCCGACCCTAGGATGAGGTCGGCCACGAGGTCGGCGACTTACGCGCCAAAGTCGCGTTTCAAAAGTTTGTTTTGCGCTCTTTTTCAGCCAATCAGGATCCACGGACACTGTGGGCAACGTGATGACATAGGCATGGGTCACCACCATCTTTCAGAAGGGCATGCAAGTGATTGGCTTGCTTTGGTGGGCGTCACAGGGGGTAGAAAAGGGCGTGCACGCCGACCGCCATCTTACTTCTGCCGATCTTAGTATAGGGAGAGGTTGCTGCTGATTCTGTAGGGAGAGCGTTAGGCAGGGAAGAAGACAAAAAAACTGCTTCTGCTGCTAGCGATTTGGCCTGCACAACACACCAGTCACTGTGTGTGCAGTGCAAGGGGAGGCTATATAGTGGTGTATCAGTGGTGTTGGTTGTTGGGCTGCCTTCTAAGGCTTCCTGACATTCCTGCATTGCTGTTTACCCACTGCTCCGCAAACTGCTTTTTTAAAAGCAATCCCAATTTTTTTTTTTTGTCCTGCTGAGAAGAAAAAAAACTGCTTCTGCTGCTAGCAGTTTGGCCTGCACAACACACCAGTCACTGTGTGTGCAGTGCAAGTGGAGGCTATATAGTGGTGTATCAGTGGTGTTGGTTGTTGGGTTGCCTTCTAAGGCTTCCTGACATTCCTGCATTGCTGTTTACCCACTGCTCCGCAAACTGCTTTTTTAAAAGCAATCCAATCTCCCTTATCCTCTAGTCACTTTTGTCACAGCTGTGCCATCAAGCCTGTCACATAGCGCTCAGATATTCATTGGGCCTCACACAATCCAAAAGTGTCCAGTGTCCAAAAGTGTGTGCAGAGATTCAAAATCTCCCTTATCCTCTAGTCACTTTGGTCACAGCTGTGCCATCGAGCTTGTCACATAGCGTCAGATATCAGTGGGCCTCACACAATCCAAAAGTGTCCATCCAGTGTCCAAAAGTGTGTGCAGAGATTCAAAATCTCCCTTATCCTCTAGTCACTTTGGTCACAGCTGTGCCATCGAGCCTGTCACATAGCGCTCAGATATCAGTGGGCCTCACACAATCCAAAAGTGTCCAGTGTCCAAAAGTGTTGCAGAGATTCAAAATCTCCCTTATCCTCTAGTCACTTTGGTCACAGCTGTGCCATCGAGCCTGTCACATAGCGCTCAGATATCAGTGGGCCTCACACAATCCAAAAGTGTCCATCCAGTGTCCAAAAGTGTGTGCAGAGATTCAAAATCTCCCTTATCCTCTAGTCACTTTGGTCACAGCTGTGCCATCGATCCTGTCACATAGCGCTCAGATATCAGTGGGCCTCACACATTCCAAAAGTGTCCATCCAGTGTCCAAAAGTGTGTGCAGAGATTCAAAATCTCCCTTATCCTCTAGTCACTTTGGTCACAGCTGTGCCATCGAGCCTGTCACATAGCGCTCAGATATTCATTGGGCCTCACACAATCCAAAAGTGTCCAGTGTCCAAAAGTGTGTGCAGAGATTCAAAATCTCCCTTATCCTCTAGTCACTTTGGTCACAGCTGTGCCATCGAGCTTGTCACATAGCGTCAGATATCAGTGGGCCTCACACAATCCAAAAGTGTCCATCCAGTGTCCAAAAGTGTGTGCAGAGATTCAAAATCTCCCTTATCCTCTAGTCACTTTGGTCACAGCTGTGCCATCGAGCCTGTCACATAGCGCTCAGATATCAGTGGGCCTCACACAATCCAAAAGTGTCCATCCAGTGTCCAAAAGTGTGTGCAGAGATTCAAAATCTCCCTTATCCTCTAGTCACTTTGGTCACAGCTGTGCCATCGAGCCTGTCACATAGCGCTCAGATATCAGTGGGCCTCACACAATCCAAAAGTGTCCATCCAGTGTCCAAAAGTGTGTGCAGAGATTCAAAATCTCCCTTATCCTCTAGTCACTTTGGTCACAGCTGTGCCATCGAGCCTGTCACATAGCGCTCAGATATCAGTGGGCCTCACACAATCCAAAAGTGTTCATCCAGTGTCCAAAAGTGTGTGCAGAGATTCAAAATCTCCCTTATCCTCTAGTCACTTTGGTCACAGCTGTGCCATCGAGCCTGTCACATAGCGCTCAGATATCAGTGGGCCTCACACAATCCAAAAGTGTCCATCCAGTGTCCAAAAGTGTGTGCAGAGATTCAAAATCTCCCTTATCCTCTAGTCACTTTGGTCACAGCTGTGCCATCGAGCCTGTCACATAGCGCTCAGATATCAGTGGGCCTCACACAATCCAAAAGTGTCCATCCAGTGTCCAAAAGTGTGTGCAGAGATTCAAAATCTCCCTTATCCTCTAGTCACTTTGGTCACAGCTGTGCCATCGAGCCTGTCACATAGCGCTCAGATATCAGTGGGCCTCACACAATCCAAAAGTGTCCATCCAGTGTCCAAAAGTGTGTGCAGAGATTCAAAATCTCCCTTATCCTCTAGTCACTTTGGTCACAGCTGTGCCATCGAGCCTGTCACATAGCGCTCAGATTTCAGTGGGCCTCACACAATCCAAAAGTGTTCATCCAGTGTCCAAAAGTGTGTGCAGAGATTCAAAATCTCCCTTATCCTCTAGTCACTTTGGTCACAGCTGTGCCATCGAGCCTGTCACATAGCGCTCAGATATCAGTGGGCCTCACACAATCCAAAAGTGTTCATCCAGTGTCCAAAAGTGTGTGCAGAGATTCAAAATCTCCCTTATCCTCTAGTCACTTTGGTCACAGCTGTGCCATCGAGCCTGTCACATAGCGCTCAGATATCAGTGGGCCTCACACAATCCAAAAGTGTCCATCCAGTGTCCAAAAGTGTGTGCAGAGATTCAAAATCTCCCTTATCCTCTAGTCACTTTGGTCACAGCTGTGCCATCGAGCCTGTCACATAGCGCTCAGATATCAGTGGGCCTCACACAATCCAAAAGTGTCCATCCAGTGTCCAAAAGTGTGTGCAGAGATTCAAAATCTCCCTTATCCTCTAGTCACTTTGGTCACAGCTGTGCCATCGAGCCTGTCACATAGCGCTCAGATATCAGTGGGCCTCACACAATCCAAAAGTGTCCATCCAGTGTCCAAAAGTGTGTGCAGAGATTCAAAATCTCCCTTATCCTCTAGTCACTTTGGTCACAGCTGTGCCATCGAGCCTGTCACATAGCGCTCAGATATCAGTGGGCCTCACACAATCCAAAAGTGTCCAGTGTCCAAAAGTGTGTGCAGAGATTCAAAATCTCCCTTATCCTCTAGTCACTTTGGTCACAGCTGTGCCATCGAGCCTGTCACATAGCGCTCAGATATCAGTGGGCCTCACACAATCCAAAAGTGTCCATCCAGTGTCCAAAAGTGTGTGCAGAGATTCAAAATCTCCCTTATCCTCTAGTCACTTTGGTCACAGCTGTGCCATCGAGCCTGTCACATAGCGCTCAGATATCAGTGGGCCTCACACAATCCAAAAGTGTTCATCCAGTGTCCAAAAGTGTGTGCAGAGATTCAAAATCTCCCTTATCCTCTAGTCACTTTGGTCACAGCTGTGCCATCGAGCCTGTCACATAGCGCTCAGATATCAGTGGGCCTCACACAATCCAAAAGTGTCCAGTGTCCACAAGTGTCTGCAGAAATTCAAAATCTCCCCTGTCCTATAGACACCTTGTACCTTGTTTTACATTACTATATAGTTTGTTGGATTTTGTCTACATTTCTACCAAAAATGAGGAAGGCTGGTGGAAGAGGCCGTGGAATTGGGCGGGGGTTGGCAGCTGGTAATGATGGTGTTGGTGGTGGATCTGATGGTAGTGGCAAGAGCAAAATAGGACCGAATGCAGGAGGTGCTGAACCTGCGTCATCGTCTGGCTACATAAGGCCTCGAACGCTTAGTTTTCTAGGAGTTGGCAAACCGCTTTTAAAGCCAGAGCATCAGGAAAAAGTTTTGTCTTACATTGCTGACTCAGCCTCCAGCTCTATCTCCTCCTCTTCTTCAGTTGTAAAAAGTAAAAGCACTGAGTCGTCATTGGAGGCTCATGTTCATGAACCACACCTTTCCTTGTGTCCTTCACCCCAACCAAGATTGAAGGATGACGCAGGCCATACTACTGATTACTCCATGGAGCTGTTTTCACATACCATGCCTGGATTATCAAGTGAAATGGTGAATTACCCAGGCCAAGATGAATCTGACATGATGCACAGCCGCTGATGGATGATTCTGCTGGTACATTCACTCAGAGCACTACATTGTCCTCGCAGTGTACAGAGCCAGATTCTGACCCTGATGAGACTCAGGTGCCCCTTCCCGCACACTATACCACCATACACGGTGACACAGAGGAAGGTGCACATGACATAGAAGAGGAGGTGATGGATGACCCAGTTGTTGACCCAGATTGGCATCCATTGGGGGAAGAGGGTGCTGCTTCCAATAGCTCAGATGAGGAGCATCCACAGCAGACATCGACATCGCAACAGCTGTTATCTGGCAGGCCCGGAGCACTCCAAAGACAGGTTCCAAACATCAAAAGAGTTGCTGGACAGCTTGTCCAGAGGGTCAAAAGATCACAGCGTGCTAGGCCGCAAAATGTCTGCCAAAGTAGGAAGAGTGCAGTGTGGCACTTTTTTGACCAAAATCCTCATGATCAGGCCAAGGTTATCTGTAAGAAGTGCGCAAAGACCTTTAGCCGAGGGAAAAATCTGAAAAATTTGAATACCAGTTGCATGCTTAGACATTTAACCAGCATGCACTTGCAAGCGTGGACACAACACCAAACCTCAAGTGCCACATGTGCAACTGATCACAACGAAGGTAGTCAGCAACGCTACATTGTTTCCCCCACTGTAAGCCCACCGGTTAGCACAGCAGCAAATGTTGAGGTGTCGTTGCAAGACTACAGCAGTCAGGGAATCCCACTGTTATATCAACGAAAGACTGATTCTAGGCCATCAGAAAGAACACCAACTCCATCACTATCATCAACCCTCTCTCAGTCCGCCCTGTCCACCGCTACTTCCACCATATGCAGCTCTCAAGTCCAGCTCACCCTCCCAGACACTATGAGTAGGTCAAGAAAGTACTCAGTCTCTCACCCGCGTACACTGGGTTTGAACGCCCACATTGCCAAACTAATCTCGTTTGAGATGATGCCCTTTCGGTTGGTGGAAAGCACAGCTTTCCGCGAACTCATGGCCTATGCAGTACCACGCTATGACCTACCCAGTCACCACTTCTTCTCTCGCAAAGCCATCCCAGCCCTCCACCATCATGTGAAAGACCGCATTGTCCATGCACTCAAGCAGTCAGTGAGCGGAAAGGTGCACCTCACAACTGATGCATGGTCCAGTCGGCATGGCCAGGGCCGTTACGTGTCCATCACTGCGCACTGGGTTAATGTGGTGGATGCAGGGTCCACAGGGGACAGCGGTGGTGGGACAGTGCTGCCTAGCCCACGGTATAGGAAACAGTTGGCTGTAGGCGTTTGACCCTCCTCCTCCTCCTCCAGAAGCGAAAGCTCGTCCACAGAGCGCAGTCGTACAAGCACTCCATCTGCAGCTGCCACTGTTGCACACGATGTGTCCCCCTATCGAGCAGCTAGTGGAAAGCATCAGCAGGCTGTGTTGCAGATGATGTGTTTGGGCAACAGACACACCGCCGAGGTGCTGGCCGAGTACTTGAAGCGACAAACTGAGTCATGGCTGGGCAGTGTACATCTTGAGGCAGGCAAGGTAGTTAGTGATAACGGCCATAATTTTGTGGCAGCCATAGCCCTTTCAAAACTCAGCCACATACCTTGCTTGGCTCACACCTTGAACCTGGTGGTGCAGTGCTTCCTCAAAAATTATCCGGAGTTAACAGCCCTGCTCCAGAAGGTGCAAAGACTGTGCGCGCACATCCGCCGGTCACCTGTACACTCCGTTCGTATGCAGAAGCTGCAGCGATTGCTCCACCTTCCCAACCACCGCCTCATTATCGACATTGCAACAAGGTGGAACTCCACCCTGCACATGGTGGAGCGGCTGTGCGAGCAGAGGCAGGCCATAATGCATTTGTGGGAGGATACACGGCCAGGCACTTTGAGAGCAGACATGGAGTTGACAGGTGTGCAGTGGTCGAAGCTGAAAGACCTTTGTAAAGTCCTTCAGTGTTTTGAGGAATGCACACGGCTGGTAAGCGCAGACGACGCCATCCTAAGCATGAGCATCCCACTTATGCGTCTGCTCATGCAAACTTTGACGCACCTTAAGGAGCAGGCGTCTGCAGCCAATGTTGATGAGGAGGAAGAGGAGGAGGGAATCCTTGATGACATTCAGCCAATGTCTGCTCAGGGACCTCTCCTGGACGAGGTGGAGGAAGAAGAGGAGGAGGAGGAGGATGATGGGGATGAGTACTTAGGGGAGGAGGATGCATCTCGTGGGGCAAGTGAAAATGTTGGCGTGGCAAGGTCTGGTACAGGGTTTGTGCGTGACTGGAGGGATGTGGATTTGCCAGAAAGTGCTCCTCCACCCAGCACTCGCAGTGCATCATTGACACCGGGAACATTGGCCCACATGTCAGATTATGCCTTGCGGATCCTAAAAAGGGACGCCCGCATTGCCAAAATGATGAACGATGACGACTACTGGTTGGCCAGCATCCTGGATCCACGCTATAAAGGCAAATTACAAAACATCATGCCACAGGAGAACCTTGACCTAATATTGGCTAATAAACAAGCAACTCTGGTAAATCGGTTGCTTGAGGCATTCCCAGCACACAGCAGCGGTGATGGTTCTCACACGAGCCGTACGGGCCGGGGGCAGCTTGGCAGAGGTGTTCGTGGTGCACACAGCAGAAGTGGCGTTGGAGACAGGGGTTTCATGACAATGTTGTGGACTGATTTTTCAAATACCGCTCACACAACTGGTAATACTGCATCGATGGAAAGTGACAGGAGACAGCTGTTGTCAACTATGGTTACAAACTACTTTTCCTCCCATATCGATGTTCTGCCACACAGGTCATTCCCCTTTGACTATTGGGCCGCTAAACTGGACACCTGGCCTGAATTGGCCCAATATGCCTTACAGGAGCTCGCTTGCCCAACTGCAAGTGTGCTATCGGAAAGAGTCTTCAGTGCAGCTGGATCAATCCTGACAGAAAAAAGGACCCGTCTGTCAACCCAAAATGTGGATGATCAAACCTTCATTAAAATGAACCACGCATGGGTTTCCAAGGATTTTGTCCCACCTTCCCCTGATGACACATAGGGTGACAGAAAAATGGCTTGCTTTGGTCCACCTCTTCCTGGTACTTCACCTATTTCGCCTTTTGCATCAGCTGAATGTCCAACATCAACATATGCCACTTTCTAAAACTCCCTAACTGTGCTGCCTCCCCCCCATGGCCGGGGTCACCACCTAGCGCACGACACCGTGCGAGTGCCGTTGCCCTGGACAGGTGGGTAGGCCGACTCTTGGGTGCGGGCACTGGCACAGGGTCCCTCATAGTGCAATCAAGTGTCTCTGACGGTGGTGGTGCACACCCGCCGTCAGACACACCGCTGTACTATGAGGGGCCCAGTGCCAGTACCGACGCCCACGAGTGGGCCCCCCTTGTTTGGGCAGGGCCCCAGCATTTGCAATCTTTACCTCTCCCTGCTCCTCCGCTGTGTAATCTGGGCCGTCAAATCCATACTGTGCCTGACACCCTCTGAGCCTGCCTCCTGATGTATAGACATATATTTTGAATGTGTACGCTATCCATACATGTTATCCGGGGAAAAGGGACCCTTTCTAACCTTTGTGCAATCACGTGCAATCCATACTGGGCCTAACACCGTCTGAGCCTGCCTCCTGAGACATATATTTTGAATATGTACGCTATCCATACATGTTATCTGGGGATACGGTACCCTTTCTAACCTTTTTGCAATCACGTGCAATCCATACTGGGCCTAACACCGTCTGAGCCTGCCTCCTGAGACATATATTTTGAATGTGTACGCTATCCATACATGTTATCTGGGGATACGGTACCCTTTCTAACCTTTGTGCAATCACGTGCAATCCATACTGGGCCTAACACCGTCTGAGCTCTGCCTCCTGAGACATATATTTTGAATGTGTACGCTATCCATACATGTTATCTGGGGATACAGTACCCTTTCTAACCTTTGTGCAATCACGTGCAATCCATACTGGGCCTAACACCGTCTGAGCCTGCCTCCTGAGACATATATTTTGAATGTGTACGCTATCCATACAGTTATCCGGGGATACGGTACCCTTTCTAACCTTTGTGCAATCACGTGCAATCCATACTGGGCCTAACACCGTCTGAGCCTGCCTCCTGAGACATATATTTTGAATGTGTACGCTATCCATACATGTTATCTGGGGATACGGTACCCTTTCTAACCTTTGTACAATCACGTGCAATCCATACTGGACCTAACACCGTCTGAGCCTGCCTCCTGAGACATATATTTTGAATGTGTATGCTATCCATACATGTTATCCGGGGATACGGTACCCTTTCTAACCTTTGTGCAATCACGTGCAATCCATACTGGGCCTAACACCGTCTGAGCCTGCCTCCTGAGAGATATATTTTGAATGTGTACGCTATCCATACATGTTATCTGGGGATACGGTACCCTTTCTAACCTTTGTGCAATCACGTGCAATCCATACTGGGCCTAACACCGTCTGAGCCTGCCTCCTGATGTATAGACCCTTTCTAACCTTTGTGCAATCACGTGCAATCCATACTGGGCCTAACACCGTATGAGCCTGCCTCCTGAGACATATATTTTGAATGTGTACGCTATCCATACATGTTATCTGGGGATACGGTACCCTTTCTAACCTTTGTGCAATCACGTGCAATCCATACTGGGCCTAACACCGTCTGAGCCTGCCTCCTGAGACATATATTTTGAATGTGTACGCTATCCATACATGTTATCTGGGGATACGATACCCTTTCTAACCTTTGTGCAATCACGTGCAATCCATACTGGGCCTAACACCGTCTGAGCCTGCCTCCTGAGACATATATTTTGAATGTGTACGCTATCCATACATGTTATCTGGGGATACGGTACCCTTTCTAACCTTTGTGCAATCACGTGCAATCCATACTGGGCCTAACACCGTCTGAGCCTGCCTCCTGAGACATATATATTTGAATGTGTACGCTATCCATACATGTTATCCGGGGATACGGTACCCTTTCTAACCTTTGTGCAATCACGTGCAATCCATACTGGGCCTAACGCCGTCTGAGCTCTGCCTCCTGAGACATATATTTTGAATGTGTACGCTATCCATACATGTTATCTGGGGATACAGTACCCTTTCTAACCTTTGTGCAATCATGTGCAATCCATACTGGGCCTAACACCGTCTGAGCCTGCCTCCTGAGACATATATTTTGAATGTGTACGCTATCCATACAGTTATCCGGGGATACGGTACCCTTTCTAACCTTTGTGCAATCACGTGCAATCCATACTGGGCCTAACACCGTCTGAGCCTGCCTCCTGAGACATATATTTTGAATGTGTACGCTATCCATACATGTTATCTGGGGATACGGTACCCTTTCTCACCTTTGTGCAATCACGTGCAATCCATACTGGGCCTAACACCGTCTGAGAATGATAGATGGGGCCCACCATACACTGGAACATTCCAAAGGTGGACATCAGACACTGGAGCAGCATTTACAGGGCCCATTATACACTAGAGCATTAGAAATGGGGCCCATTATGTTTGGAGCATTATTTGGGCCCATAAGACAGTGGAGCTTCATCCATGGGGACCAACATATACTGTAGCATTATGTGGAGCTCATCATATACTGTTTCAAACATTATATGGGACCAATGATTCTGTATGGAGAAATAGATGGGCCTCGTCATGAGATGTAAAAAGTGAGGTATTTTTCATTGTACTATACCGCTATTTCTCTGCCGTATTGGAGCATGATGAGTTGTGGTATGTGTTAAAGGGGCGCTCTTTCGCCCAGGGCACATGAAAACCTGGAGCCAGCCCTCCCCCCCCACAGTCTGTAGCCAAATAACCCCCATTTTTCAGTGCGTAACTTGTATTATGAAGTTAATTAAGGTTGACAAGCTTAAGTAAGAAGAATTGATGCTTTTGGCATTCAAATGGGCACTGTTGGTGTGTTTCCTGTCCTCCTCTCACTGCCGACTTTTATTCCCCATTGACTTACATTGGGTTTCGTGTTTCGGGACGACCCCGACTTTTCCCTATAATCGGACGATCTTGCTCGACCCGACTTTTGGAAAAGTCGGGTTTCACGAAACGAAACGCGACCCTAAAAAAACAAAAGTCGCTCAACTCTAGTGAGCAGGAACTGGCGGTGTTGGAGGTCAGGGGAAATACTAGAGACAGAGTGGAGACAGAGGCCAAATCAGAGAATGTTTAAATCTGAAGTAGTTACAATTTGGAGGCAGCAGCAGTTTGCCCTCCACACAGCAGGGGAGCAGCTGACGTTACCGAACCCCACTTTCACATGAACGAGTGTGTTTTTCTGTGTGGACAGCACTTCCGAGCACCAACTAGCGTTGTTGGAACCCAGGGACAATCATGGTGCAGGCCGAGGCCTACTAGGAGCCAGGTGTAAAGCTGAGGTATTTTGACTTTGGAGGGAGCAGGACACTTTGCCCTCCACACAGCAGGGGATCAGCTGACGTTACTGACCCCCACTTTCACATGAACGAGTGTGTTTTTCTGTGTGGACAGCACTTCTGAGCACCAACTAGCGTTGTTGGAGCCCAGGGAGAACCAGGGTGCAGGCCGAGGCCTACTTGGTGGCAGTTTTAGATTGTTTGTAGGCTACAACAGACTGTCAACGTGCTCCAATTAGGCATCTGTCTCCACTCTGTTTCCAGGATTTCACGTGACTACCAACACCGCCAGTTTATGCGTACAGTAGCCGTCTGCCCAATCCACACTTGTTCCTGTGTTACTGGTGTTCTGTAATGTCAGCAGATCCCCTGATGTTTGTCTGCCAATGTCTCCTGCTCTGTCCACCTTCCCACCACTTGCAGTGGGAAGGTGGACAGCGCAGGAGACAGTGCCGGACACACATTGGGGGATCAGCTCACGTTACAGAACTCCTGGAACACAGGAACAAGTGTGGAATGCGTGGACGGCAACTGTGAGCAGGAACTGGCGGTGTTGGAGGTCAGGGGAAATACTAGAGACAGAGTGGAGACAGAGGCCAAATCAGAGAATGTTTAAATCTGAAGTAGTTACAATTTGGAGGCAGCAGCAGTTTGCCCTCCACACAGCAGGGGAGCAGCTGACGTTACTGAACCCCACTTTCACATGAACGAGTGTGTTTTTCTGTGTGGACAGCATTTCCGAGCACCAACTGGCGGTGTTGGAGCCCAGGGACAATCATGGTGCAGGCCGAGGCCTACTAGGAGCTAGGTGTAAAGCTGAGGCATTTTGACTTTGGAGGGAGCAGGACACTTTGCCCTCCACACAGCAGGGGATCAGCTGATGTTACTGACCCCCACTTTCACATGAACGAGTGTGTTTTTCTGTGTGGACAGCACTTCTGAGCACCAACTAGCGTTGTTGGAGCCCAGGGAGTACCAGGGTGCATGCCGAGGCCTACTTGGTGGCAGTTTTAGATTGTTTGTAGGCTACAACAGACTGTCAACGTGCTCCAATTAGGCATCTGTCTCCACTCTGTTTCCAGGATTTCACGTGACTACCAACACCGCCAGTTTATGTGTGCAGAAGCCGTCTGCCCAATCCACACGTGTTCCTGTGTTACTGGTGTTCTGTAATGTCAGCAGATCCCATGATGTTTGTCTGCCAATGTCTCCTGCTCTGTCCACATTCCCACCACTTGCAGTGGGAAGGTGGGCAGCGCAGGAGACAGTGGCGGACACACATTGGGGGATCTGCTGACGTAACAGAACCCCAGTAACACAGGAACACGTGTGGAATGCGTGGACGGCAACTGTGAGCAGGAACTGGCGGTGTTGGAGGTCAGGGGAAATACTAGAGACAGAGTGGAGACAGAGGCCAAATCAGAGAATGTTTAAATCTGAAGTAGCTAAAATTTGGAGGCAGCAGCAGTTTGCCCTCCACACAGCAGGGGATCAGCTGACGTTACCGAACCCCACTTTCACTTGAACGAGTGTGTTTTTCTGTGTGGACAGCACTTCCGAGCACCAACTGGCGTTGTCGGAGCCCAGGGAAAATGAGGTAGTAGGCCGAGGCCTACTTGGAGCCAGGTGTAAATCTGAGGTTGTTTGACTGTGGAGGGAGCAGGACACTTTGCCATACACACAGCAGGGGATCAGCTGACATTACCGAACCCCACTTACACATGAGCGAGTGTTTTGTCTGTGCGGACAGCACTTCTGAGCACCAACTGGCGGTGTCGGAGCCCAGGGAAAAGCAGGTTGTAGGCCGAGGCCTACTTGGTGGTAGTTTGCGATTGTTTCTAGACTACTACTAACTGTCAACGTACTCCAATTAGGCCTCTGTCTTCACTCTGTTTCGAGTATTTCCTCTGGCTTCCAACCACGCCAGTTGCTGCTCTGAAATGCCATCTGCACAACCCACACTTGTTCCTGTGTTACTGGGGTTCTGTAACAGCAGCTTCTCCCTAGAGGTGAGTCAGGCAATGTTCTCCTGCTCTGTCCACATTTCCACTACAAGTAGTGGGAATGTAGACAAAGCAGGAGACATTGCCGTGCTCAACTCTGGAGATGAGCAGATGTTACAGGACCCAGGTACCACAGGAACAAGTGTGGAT
Organism: Dendrobates tinctorius; assembly: GCF_039654945.1. Taxonomy (NCBI): domain Eukaryota; kingdom Metazoa; phylum Chordata; class Amphibia; order Anura; family Dendrobatidae; genus Dendrobates; species Dendrobates tinctorius. The sequence continues at coordinate 1,392,341 of NW_027361697.1, forward strand.
TGTGCAGACGGCACTTGAGAGCAGAAACAGGCGGTGTTGTAGGCCGGAGGAAATACTCAAAACAGAGTGGAGACAGAGGGCAAATCAGAGAACATATTAAATCAGAGGTAGTCAGAAGTTGTAGGCAGCAGGAGAGTTTGCCGTACACACAGCAGGGGATCAGCTGACGTTACCGAACCCGACTTACACATGAGCGAGTGTTTTGTCTGTGCGGACAGCACTTCTGAGCAACAACGGGTGTTGCTGTAGCCCAGGAAATAAAGTTCAGGTCATAGAAACATGAACACAACAGGAGACCTGGATCCTGTTGCCAGCCAATTATTTATTCTGGAAGAGGACTGGCAAATTCAGGTGAGATCCAGGCCTTGTTCATTTTCACAAAAGTAAGCCGGTCAACATTATCGGCGGATAGTCGCGTGCGACGGTCTGTTACCACACCACCTGCAGCACTAAAGACACGTTCCGATAATACACTGGCAGCAGGGCAAGCCAGCACCTCCAATGCATACTGGCTAAGCTCTGGCCATGTATCCAGCTTAGAGACCCAATACTTGAACGGGGAAGAGCCGTCTGGGAGAACACTAACAGGGCACGACAAGTAGTCTGTCACCATCTGACGGAAACGTTGCCTCCTGCTGACTGGAGCCGTCTGTGATGGTGTAGCCATTTGTGGCGGTCCCACAAAACTTTTCCACATTTGGGCCATACTGGCCTTGCCTTCTCCTGCGGCACTGCCTCTGCTACCTCTTTTTGCAGAGCTTCCTCCACTGCCTCTACCCACATGGCTGCTTTGAAAAGCACTACCAGCAACACTTGTGGGGGGAATGGAGAACATGATGGCCTGCACAAGTGTTTCTTGGTACTCCCGCATTTTTCGCTCCCGGTTCAACTGTAGTATGAGGCTTTGTAAGTTGTCCCGGTAGCGAGGATCTAGGAGGGTGTACACCCAATAATCAGCCGTGTGGAGAATGTTGGCGATGCGGCGGTCATTTAACAAGCACTGCAGCATGAAATCAACCATGTGCTGCAGACTGCCAACTGGACCGGAAACGCTGTCCCCAGCTTGAGGCAGCATCTCTGCCTGCTCAGCATCACCCCACCCTCGCTGTACACACTGACTACTAGAGCCTTGTGTACCTCCCTCCTCTGGAGAGATGTGTTCCTCCTCCTCCATTGACTCCTCGTCATCCTCCTCACTAAGTGTCCCCTGCCTGGGCCTTTGTGTGGAAGCATGTTGCGCAGACTTGCCAGAAGCAGATGGCATTTCTGACTGCTCATCCTCGACCTCTTCAAAAACCTCCTCACTTAGTGCTTGTAAGGTTTTTTGAAGCAGACAGATGAGGGGGACAGTCATGCTGATTAGTGCATCATCTGCACTGGCCATCCGCGTGGAGTCATCGAAGGCACGCAAAACTTGGCAGATGTCCCTCATAGTGGCCCACTCAGTGGTGGTGAAGTGTGTCCGGCGCACAGTGCGACTTGTTTGCGCCTGATGCAGGTGGTACTCCATTACTGCTGCCTGCTGCTCACACAACCGCTCCAACATATGTAACGTTGAATTCCACCTGGTGGGGAGGTCACATATGATGCGATGTTCTGGCAAGCAGAATCGGCGTTGCAGAGATGCAATGCGCGATCTTGCCATGCTGGAACGCCGCAAGTGAGCACACTCTAGGCGAACCTTGTGCAGCAGTGCATCAAGATCCGGATAGTCCCTCAGAAAGCTCTGCACGACCAAATTGAGCACGTGTGCCAGACATGGTATGTGAGTGAGGTTGCCTAGGCCCAGAGCTGCCACTAGATTTTGGCCATTGTCACTCACTACCAAACCTGGCTGGAGATTCGCTGGCACAAACCACACATCGCTCTCCTGCTTGATGGCATTCCAGAGCTCCTGTGCTGTGTGGCTCCGATTCCCCAAAGAAATGAATTTAAGGACAGCCTGTTGACGTTTGGCCACACCTGTGCTCATATCTGGCCTAACAGGCTCACGCAGTGCTGATTCCGAGGAACTAGAGTAGGAGGAGGACTCAATATGTACAGACTGCATTCCTGCAATCCTTGGAGTTGGCAGAATACGTACAGAGCCACTCTCCAGATCTGTACCCGGCTCCACAACATTGACCCAATGGGCAGTGAGGGAAAGGTATCGTCCCTGTCCATGGCTACTGGTCCACGCATCGGTGGTCAGGTGGACCTTGCTACTGACTGCATTTAGTAGCGCATTTTTAATTTTTCCCTCCACATGCTTTTGCAGGGCAGGGACAGCTTGCCTGCTGAAATAAAAGCGGCTGGGCACATTGTATTGTGGAACTGCCAATGACATAAAGTTCCGGAAGGTGTCAGTCTCCACCAGCCTGAATGACAGCATCTCAAGGGCCAGTAGTTTGGCAATGCCGGCATTCAGAGCCAGTGCTCGGGGATGGTTTGCCGAGTATGGCCGCTTTTTCTCCCATGCCTGTGCTACCGATTGCTGGTGAGTGGCCTGGGAGTGTGCTGATGACTGCGAACGTGGTTCAGTGGGTGGAATTTCACTGGGTCTCTGGACAACAGTGGCAGTGGTTCTTCCATGGCGTTCCAGTGAGGAAGCCGAACCAGCTGTGTGTGAGTTGGAGGAAGAGGCCCCAACACGAGCTGAAGAGGTGGTAGGTGCTGCTGAAGGTTGGCCTACATCTTCAGTGTGTCTGTGTAACTCCACCTCGTGCTTGGTACGCACATGTTTCCACATATTTGTGGTATTGAGGTTGGTCACATTTTTCCCTCGTTTCACTTTCTGATGACACAGCTTGCATTTGACAAAGCAAATGTCATCTGCAACTGTGTCAAAAAAAGACCACGCACTGCAAGTCCTGGGAGCGCCCGTTTTGTGTTTTGGAAGAGGATTGCTTCTCACGGGTGCCAAAGTGGAGGCTACAGGCAACCAAGTCTGCCCCCGCCCTCTCCCTCCTCTTTTGGCCGTTCGGGGAATCTCTTCCTCAGAGCCGCTCCCACCACCTTCCTGTGGCTGACGCCATGATGGGTCAAGGACCTCATCATCTCCACTCCCCTCTTCAAGCACCGGCTGGTCCTGGGTTGCCTCGCCAGCACCGTACGCACCAGAAATTGGCAACTGAGTCTCATCATCATCTGATGCATACTGAGGTGTGCTGACCATAGGCACTGACCCACCCGCCTCTTCAGATTCAGAGGGACAAAGCAGTTGCGCATCACTGCATACTCCCTCTTCTTCACGCTCTAGAATGCTGCTTGGCTGGCCACCTCTTTCCAAGCCAACAGATTCTGAGAACAGAAGTAAAGATTGAGATGGCTCCTGTCCAGGGCTCTCAGACTGCCTGGGCAATTTGGCAGGTGGTGAAGAGACAGATGGTTGCTCTTCAGTGCTCTGGCCTTGGGAGGATGCGGAAGTCATTGAAGTTGATGCGTTAGCTGCCATCCATCCGACAACGACTTCAATTTGTTCGTCACGCAGCAGTGGGGTACGGCGAGGTCCTACAAAGCTGCGCATGAAGGACTGTTGCCTGGTAAAAGTGGGGGATGCCGGGTCACTGGTGGCCGCAGCAGATACTGAATCCCCACGTCCTCTCCATGCTGAAACTCCACGGCCACGACCACGTGCCTTACTCCCTGCCTTCTTCATCTTGGTAGACTGATAAAGATAGGCAGAAAAGTAAAAAAGGGGTGGCTTAGTGTTCTTATTCCTGAACACCTGTTAACCAGTATAAGAAACACTAATTTGGCTAAGAGTGTGTGTACTACACTTTAATACGATCTAATGTGGCCTAGACAACTGTAAAGTGGAGTGTTTGGTGAACTTTATTTCCTTTTTTTTGGGTGGGGGGAAAGGAAAGGATGTGACCAAAGTTTGAAAGCTATAGTATCACAAACTTTTTGGAGCGATTACAATGCAGGAAGCTATCCTACAATGCAATTGATGAGGCTCCAAAAAATAGGGTGATACTAGTCTGGCTGGCCCTGAAGGGCACAAGCCAGCAAAAAGGCTCCTCTATCTAATCCTATATAGTGTTTGCAACCAACCAATGACAATGGATGCGGTTGGAAGCACACTAATATAGGAGCAAAAATCTGGCTAAATTAGCTGCAAAAAAAGGACTATGTATGAGGCAGTGACGCACGCTGAGCGGACTACAGCTAGCGGTGGCTGTAGAACACACTGCAACGTGAGCTGCACTCACACACAGAGAGACCTATCAGACAGCCAAAAACAGTGCAGAGAAATGGGCTATAGCACTGAAAGGCTGCTGAAAGGCTCCGCTGTCCACTCCTTTAGTGTTTGCAACCAACGTATATGGATACGTATGGAAGCACACTATACAGGAGAAAAAAAAAGCAGCAATAAAAGAAAAATGTGTATGAGGCAGAGACACACGATGGCCGGCCTACAAGCAGACGTGCCTGCAGGACACACTACACAGCATGGGTCTGCACTCACACAGCCCTTGCAGACAGCTGTGAAAACAGCGCTGCTAGGGAAAAGCAAGCTACAGTGGCGGTTTATGTAGCCTGGGTTAAGCACTATATGTTTTGTGGAATCGCTATTTCTAACTGTCCCTCACAGTCTTCAACAGCAGCCTGTCCCTAACTGAATTCACAGCAGAGTGACCAGAAATGGCGGCTGCAGCGCTTTTTATAGTGCATCATGACATCATTTCAGCAGCCAATCACAGCCATGCCAGTAGTTAACATGCCTACAGGCCTAACAGGATATGCCCACACTTCTGAGGATCCCCATTGGCTGAATCAAATCGAGCGGGCTCCTAGCATTATGGGAACTTCCGATTCCGGTATTCGATATGAAAAAAGTATCGGAACTAAGTATCGGAATTCCGATACAGCTAATATCGGCCGATACTTGCGGTATCGGAATGCTCAACACTAGTTAAAACTAAAACCCGTAATCGTGGTCAGGAGGCAGGAGTCGGAGGCCGGAGGGCAGCAGAGGTGCAAAATCAGCAGGCAGAAGAAGAGTCAAAAGTCCGGGCCAAGGTCAGTAAAACCAGAAGGGCAGCAAAGGTACAGAATCAGCAGGCAGCAGAAGGGTCAGGGATCCATGCGAAGGTCAGCGTCAAAAAATCGGAAGAGAGGCAGAGGTACAAAAACGGCAGGCAATAGAATGGTCAGAAATCCAGGATGAGGTCAGAGTTAACTATAGCAATTCACACAGTAGCACACAGGGGAACCAAGAATATATCTGGCAGCTTGCAAGACCAATCCCAAGGTATTTGAGGGATCAGGTCATCCCTCACAGGTTCCCGGACTGATGATGTAATTAGGACCGCCCCCAGGACCAGGCCAGATGGTGATGCAGTAAGCCCTACATGACTGACAGAGGGGCGGAGCCTGCGCCCATCAGATGCCTGCGCAGGAGCCACTTCTCTGTCACCACCCTCACCCAGGGGCGAACCACTGCGCCTCCCAGTGGCTGAGGCAGGAACAGCCGTCCCCGAGTCTGACGGCGATGTGACGGTCCGGCACCTCCTAGTGGCCGAGACCGGAATAGCAGGCTCCGAGTCTGGCGGCGACGTGTCAGTCCGGCGCCTCCTAGTGGCCAAAGCCGGAACAGCAGGCCCTGAGTCTGACAGCGACGTGTCAGTCCGGCCCCTCCTAGTGGCCAAAGCCGGAACAGCAGGCCCTGAGTCTGACAGCGACGTGTCAGTCCGGCCCCTCCTAGTGGCCGAAGCCGGAACAGCAGGCCCTGAGTCTGACAGCGACGTGACACTCTCTTTCCCCTCTCCCTTTCCTCTATCTCTTTTCCCTCTCCCTTTCCCCTCTCCCTTACCTCTTTCTTTCATCTCTCTTTCCTTTCTTCCTTTCCTCTCTCCATTTCCCCTCTCCATTTCCCATTTCATCTCTCTCGTTCCTCTCTCTCATTCCCCTCTTCCTTTGCTTTCTCTATTTCCTGTCTCTATTTCATCTCTCTTTCCTCTTCCTCTTTCCTCTCTCCATTTCCCCTCTCCTTTTCCTCTCTCTCTTTCCCCCCTCCCTTTCCTCTTTCTTTCCTCTTCCTCTTTCCTCTCTCTTTTCTCTTCTTTCCTCTCTCCATTTCCCCTCTCAATTTCCTCTCTGTTTCCCCTCTCCCTTTCCACTCTCTTTCCTGTTCCTCTTTCCTCTCTCTATTTCCCCTCTCCCTTTCCTCTCTCTCTTTCCTCTCTCCATGTACCCTCTCCTTTTCCTCTATCTCATTCCCCTCTCCTTTCATCTCTCCATTACCCATCTCACTTTCCCCTCTCTCTTTCCTCTCTCTTTCTTATCTCCCTTTCCCTTTCCTCTCTCTCTTTCCCCTCTCCCTTTGATCTCTCTTTCCTCTCTTTTTCCTCTTCCTCTTTCCTCTCTCCATTTCACCTCTCCCTTTCCTCTTTGCTCTCTCCATTTCACCTCTCCCTTTCCTCTCTCCATTTCACCTCTCCCTTCTCTATTTCCCCTTTCACTTTCCTCTTTCTCTTTCCTCTCTCGAACTCCAATCATTGCAACAGACTTCCAGGGAAAGTCCATTCAGCTCTTACACTAAAGGCCCCGTCTCACTAAGCGATCTCGGTAGCGAGATTGCTGCTGAGTCACAACTTTTGTGACACAACAGCGATCTCACCAGCGAGATCGCTGTGTGTGACAGCGATCAGCGAGCGGCCCGCCTGCCGGTATCGTTGATCGCTGGAAGAAACCTCTGGACATTTCTTTGGTCGCTGGTCTCCCGCTGGCCAGCACGCATCGCTGCGTGTGACAGGCGGGAGACCAGCGATCAGGTGTAAAAAATAATAAAAAAAATAAAATATATAGTTATTCTCACCTTCCGACGTCCCGTTCAGCCATCCTGCCTCTCTCCACGCTCCGATCCCAGTGATCCTTTGCATGAATGACCGCGAGACTTTGTTATCCTGCGAGACTGTGACATCTCGCGGTCATTCTCGCAAAGGATCACTGGGACCGGAGCGTGGAGAGAGGCAGGATGGCTGAACGGGACGTCGGAAGGTGAGAATAACTATATTTTTTATTTTGATTCTATTTTTTACAGCGATGGCAAGCTCACCAGCGATCACATAGCGACTTACTAGCGATCCTGACACCTTGATATCGGTGTCGGAATCGCTGGTAAGTCGCTTAGTGTGACGGGGCCTTAACTGTCCGGTACAAACATCGAAGTTTTAAGTTCTAACGGACGATTAAACTAAAATGATGAATAAAAATCTACAGATTTATCTTGTGTTTTGCTTACTTGCTTGGAGGGAAATTGTCAGCCTAATGTTTAGTTACCTGTGGATGCACGATTCCAATGAAATCAAAAACTGTCAGTTTACATTCATCCTGAACACTAGTATTTTTAGTATTATAACCATTGTTAGTTACCAACCAGCAAAATCCTGTCTCCCCTCATCATCTCTTTCTTAAAGGGAATCAAACACATGAAATATTAAAGCACTGGGTGGCTTCTGCACACGGACTTATGAACACAGCGCTGATAGAAAATTCAACTGGGCCCTGGCTCAGCTGTAAAAAATGCAAAGTTTGCATCTTTTCTGCTATTGAAAATCTCCATATTGGCTTCTTTCCTTTTCTTGGCTCCCTTCCTCTTCTTCTCTAAGTTGGGTGTCTGAGGCACCTTTCTCTTCAGCAGGTCAGCAGTCTGGGAATATGCTTGCTAATTTTTATGCAGCCCCAAAGCACAGCAGATTTCAAAAGCATCACTCCAATCAGGGAGAGGGCAAGAAAGGGACAATATGACAATTTGCAATCACTGAAGAGTTACTGTGTCTTACAGCCAAACCAGGACCTCTTTGAATTAGTTATCTGTGCTGCATGGTATATCTCCATATGAAAGGTAACAGGTCATCTTTATTCTTGGAACAGAACCCTGCAGCTGTCTCTACGTTTCATCACCCCTCCCTGTCCCCTCTCTTTCATGCGGCATCCAACCCCTGCAGGATTCACATATGCGATGTACAGCTTTGTATATGATCTACTTTTGATATATCTGCATTCCACTAGGCTCATTTGACTTACTTTTTTAATTAAGTCATTTTTCTCTTTTATATGAACTTTCTTATTATCGATCGACTGGTTACATTACTTTCTGTATTCAGCGGATGCTTTGCTGAACAAGCAGTAGGGAAAGTGGCCAAAGGTGGCAAGAGCATAGACATCTCTTGGGAAACTGTTGGTACAGAACCTGGGACGCAACATTTCCAACTGATCATCCTCCTGATATGGCAGATTGTCAAAGTGGAGAGTATCAATGACTAGGTTAGTTGGAAAATCAAGTGAAAGAAGAAAACAGAGAAAGGTATTGGACATCAAAGTTCTTTAGACGACACTTGGTAGTTACAATACTCAGATGAGGCTCAAGATCTTAATGGTTTCAATTCTCCCAAGGTATCGCTGATGCTTATTGTTATGTAAGGGAGAGGTCCGTTGGATGCAGTGAATAGCCGGAGACAGAGAAAGGGTTAACAAGGGTTTACTGAACAGACAACTAGCAAGTAATACTCCACGCAGGGAAGCAAGACTAGCGAAGGAGCAGCGGAAATTACATACAAACACAATGCTCGGGAATAAGATATATGAAAAACACGGTAACTTATTGCTTGCAGTTCTTGCAGGGAGAGGGCTGGAAAATCTGACAGCCGCGCAAATCATGGAAAAAGTCTCTGGCTCTGTTACGGAGATACAAGAAACACTGTCTCCCGACGGTGCTGATGGATTCGGTCCTGCTTGACTAGAGTGCGCCGAAATGTGGAAACAGTCCTTTATGCGGATTCCTCAAAAATGGGGCCGGACACGGGACATGGGCATGCTTAAAAGGCTGCAGCAGCTGGCGGCCTTACGGAGTAGTCTCTAGGCAGTTTATCCTCTATTACAGGCAAAACAGGGGTATCCAAAAGTAAGGGTTCAGACGGTAAATTAATAGCGTCAAAGGAAGTATTAAGGTTAGCGCGCGCTGAGGATTGATTGATGTGGAGTTGTCAGTGCGATCAGCGGAGAGGGAGTCAACCATCTCTTGTCGCCTTCCCGCCAAGTCTGACCCATTACGGCACTCAGGTCTCCTTATATACCCCGCGCCCCCTGCTGTCTAACAGAAAGGTCTCTCCCTCCTAGAAGAAACCTCCCCGGCCAACAGTGGTGACAGTCCAGATAGTTCCTGCCTTAAAGGAACCCGGACACCGCTGACTCTGTTTCGGCTCATCTTCTTACAGTTACATGAATGAAATGGACCAGAAATAACCATAATAGTGTCCCTCCCCATCTTAGGTTCTTGATGACTTTACAGAAGCTATACCCCAGGAATTTGATACTTCACACAGGCCTCCATACTGGGTGGATGCCCCTTCCTAACTCTGACATTGTTCTTAAGAGCAATTGTTATACCACCCATTTAAAAATAAATTTGCTTTAGATTAGATATGCTATGTTGCAGGGCATTGCAGCAGCTTAGACGTCTATGGTTGCGACCTCTCATATAGTGACAGCTAGTTATCGGTTAGTGGTCATAACCATGGATACCTAAGCTACTGCAATGCCCTGCACATGGGGTAAGTGACATAGCTAATCAGAAGAACTATACTACATTTCTAATTGGAGGTAGTTATGAATAATATTATTATTACACATACAACATATTAGGATAGGGTCTTGCAGATGGCAACACCCATTTAACTCATTGTCCGCTATAATGAAAACCTTCCAGGCCTTGCTTATGAAAGCAAGCAAACTATTCTTCTCTGGAAACTTAAAGCAAACCTGTCATTAGGATTTTGCTAGGTAAACTACAGACACTGTCAGTTTGGCGCCGTTACACTGATCGAAATGATACCTTGGTTGATTAAATCTGTCTTGTGGTTGTTGTTTAATCTGTATTTGCAGTTTTAAGTTAGATATGCTTGTGCTCTGGGGCGGCCTGTAGGCTGGGATTTTTTTGTGCTCTATTCTCATATTCATCCATCTGGGCTTAAATGACAGGTCACTGAACCTTCAGTGACATGCCTCCTATTTTAAATACTACGCTTGCGCAGTTCATATTGTGGTCTTTAAAAAAAATAATTAATTTCAGCAAAATGGTGACAGTGCATGCCTAGTAGCATATATTGCTTGCCGTTAGATGCTACTGCACAAGTGCATAAGTGCCACCGCCGCCATTTTGCTGCATTCAATTTTTTGGCTCCAACAAAATGGCGCCGGCAAGCGATAGATACTACTGTGCATACATCTTCTGCATTTTGCTGTAGGTCCTGGGGCCCATGTCACTGCCACCTTAATGTTTATATTTATTAGTCTTTATTATATATATATATATATATATATACTAGCTGCTGGCCCGATTCTAAGGCATCGGGTACTCTGCAATATGGCCAGCGGGAGATTAAAATAAAAAAAGTGATATACTCACCATCCGACGGCCCCCGGACTGTGTCCCTCCTCTCCACGCTCCCGGCATCTTTCGTTCCCAGTAATGCTTTGCGCCAAAGACCGCTGCTGACGTGTCATTCTTACGAGAGCGCGACGTCTTCAGCTGTCTTTGGCGCCTTACTGGGAACGGAAGATGCCGGGAGTGTGGAGAGGAGAGAAAAAGTCTGGAGGCTGTCGGAAGGTGAGTATATCACTCTTTTTTATTTTAATTCTATTTTTACACGTTTATGGTCCCCAGGGTCCAGAGGAGTCTCCTCTCCTCTGAACCCTGGGTACCGCTAGACGGTCATCTCCTGGCTGCGTTGCTGCTGACACCCGTGCGTCCGCAGATAACCCGCGGCAACCAGTAGCGGTGGCGTGCGTCCTTCTAATTGAGGACTGCGCCTGCGCACTGCGCCTATCGCTGATTGGTCGAGGCCTGGTGGCTGCGACCAATCAGCAACGCAGGATTTCGGTTACAGACAGACAGACACCATAAGACGATTATATATATAGATATACAGTGGGGCAAAAAAGTATTTAGTCAGTCAGCAATAGTGCAAGTTCCACCACTTAAAAAGATGAGAGGCGTCTGTAATTTACATCATAGGTAGACCTCAACTATGGGAGACAAACTGAGGAAAAAAAATCCAGAAAATCACATTGTCTGTTTTTTTTTCATTTTATTAGCATATTATGGTGGAAAATAAGTATTTGGTCAGAAACAAAATTTCATCTCAATACTTTGTGATATATCCTTTGTTGGCAATGACAGAGGTCAAACGTTTTCTGTAAGTCTTCACAAGGTTGCCACACACTGTTGTTGGTATGTTGGCCCATTCCTCCATGCAGATCTCCTCTAGAGCAGTGATGTTTTTGGCTTTTTGCTTGGCAACACGGACTTTCAACTCCCTCCAAAGGTTTTCTATAGGGTTGAGATCTGGAGACTGGCTAGGCCACTCCAGGACCTTGAAATGCTTCTTACGAAGCCACTCCTTCGTTGCCCTGGCGGTGTGCTTTGGATCATTGTCATGTTGAAAGACCCAGCCACGTTTCATCTTCAATGCCCTTGCTGATGGAAGGAGGTTTGCACTCAAAATCTCACGATACATGGCCCCATTCATTCTTTCATGTACCCGGATCAGTCGTCCTGGCCCCTTTGCAGAGAAACAGCCCCAAAGCATGATGTTTCCACCACCATGCTTTACAGTAGGTATGGTGTTTGATGGATGCAACTCAGTATTCTTTTTCCTCCAAACACGACAAGTTGTGTTTCTACCAAACAGTTCCAGTTTGGTTTCATCAGACCATAGGACATTCTCCCAAAACTCCTCTGGATCATCCAAATGCTCTCTAGCAAACTTCAGACGGGCCCGGACATGTACAGGCTTAAGCAGTGGGACACGTCTGGTATTGCAGGATCTGAGTCCATGGTGGCGTAGTGTGTTACTTATGGTAGGCCTTGTTACATTGGTCCCAGCTCTCTGCAGTTCATTCACTAGGTCCCCCCGCGTGGTTCTGGGATTTTTGCTCACCGTTCTTGTGATCATTCTGACCCCACGGGCTGGGATTTTGCGTGGAGCACCAGATCGAGGGAGATTATCAGTGGTCTTGTATGTCTTCCATTTTCTAATTATTGCTCCCACAGTTGATTTCTTCACTCCAAGCTGGTTGGCTATTGCAGATTCAGTCTTCCCAGCCTGGTGCAGGGCTACAATTTTGTTTCTGGTGTCCTTTGACAGCTCTTTGGTATTCACCATAGTGGAGTTTGGAGTCAGACTGTTTGAGGGTGTGCACAGGTGTCTTTTTATACTGATAACAAGTTTAAACAGGTGCCATTACTACAGGTAATGAGTGGAGGAAAGAGGAGACTCTTAAAGAAGAAGTTACAGGTCTGTGAGAGCCAGAAATCTTGATTGCTTGTTTCTGACCAAATACTTATTTTCCACCATAATATGCAAATAAAATGAAAAAAAAACAGACAATGTGATTTTCTGGATTTTTTTTTTCTCAGTTTGTCTCCCATAGTTGAGGTCTACCTATGATGTAAATTACAGACGCCTCTCATCTTTTTAAGTGGTGGAACTTGCACTATTGCTGACTGACTAAATACTTTTTTGCCCCACTGTATATCCTGCGACTGCTGTCACTGCCTCCTTGGTCCTCATTTGTATATACTGTATATTCCTGAAATATAGATGTGCAGTGGAAATTAAGTTAAGAAATTATCTGAATGGAGCAATGTTAAAGCTTATATTACAAAAAAAAATTACTTTGAAAGTTATTTTTGCTGAATTATAGTAACTGGTAACATAAAAAAATAGCTCTTTGCTTCTTGATTACTTGTAAAGCAGCGGTCATGTAGAAAACAAGAAGGCAACATTCTATGAAATGGACATTATAGCATCTGCGGAAAGGCAGAAAGAAAAAAGAAGATGAGAAAATTAATGAAACTCTAAAGGAGAGGGCAAAGGAGAAGGGTGAGATGAAGAGACTATGATGAGATAGAAGTGGGCACACGATGAATAGGAGGCACTGATAAATTACATGTTGAGCTGCTCACTTCTACTATATAAGCACAGGCACAGTGTGGCCCAATTTCTTTACAGGAAAAGTGATATTACCATGTGCTAGATAGGCTATTGGAGGCTAGCTAGCATTTTTTTGTAAAGTCCAGCATGTTTCTAGAACTTCATTACGACCGTTACAAAAAAATATTTGTAAATGGATTATAAAAGTAAGTACACTGGTTACCAGTGTAAACATCGGATTTCTAAGGGCCACGGGGCCCTTAGAAACCCGATGTTTACCCTAGATACCAGCGTGCACTGCAGGCAGGGTGGGAGGTGGAGGCAGAGCGGCGCACAGACCGGAGTAGGTCTGCTATCTGCTACTCCAGACTGTCAGACTGGATTAGCAGATAGCAGAGCTACGCCGGTCTGTCTGAGCCGCTCTGCCTCCACCTCTCGCCCTGCCTGCAGTGCATGCTGATGTTGAGGGGTAAGCATCGGGTTTCTAAGAAGGGCCCCTCGCTGGAGGGGCTGTCTATGTGACAGCTCACCCGCGATCAGCTAACAATGTCCCAGCGATCCCATCCACGTCGGATCATTGGTGGGATCGCTGGGACATCGTTATGTGTAACGGTACCCTAACAGAAAAGGGGAAGACCTACTACCGGCAATTCTAAACCTAGAGAGAGGTATAGCCAGTAAGGAAGTTCAGTGAAGGGAGAACATATAAAACCCAACCCAGAATTTGACATGGCCGACCAAAATGGGAAAATTGAAAACTGAAGAGGAGCAAATTGGAACCATTAGCATTCAGACAACAAAGAAAAGGCAATAGCTCAGCAGACAGGGTAACCAACCATACAGCAACAGGTCAGCGGATCAAATCCCCAAACCAAGCCATAACAGGATGAGGACAGGAAAGGTGACTGTGAGGAGCAGAAGGGATGGACAGGTGAATGATAAGATGAGTATAAGTATTTTTTATTTTTTAATCTATTTAACCCCTTTCTGACATTTAACCCCTTTCTGACATTTGTCGTAATAATACATCCCTGTGCCATTTTGACCAGGGACGGATTATTATGTCATCACGCTCACCCGTGTACACTGGCTGTACGCAGGCGATCACTGTTGGTTGTCAGCTAATTCTGACAGCTGACACCAGGCACTAAGTGCCAGGAATGTCACACAACGTTCCTGGCACTTTAACCCCCTAAATGATACAATTGAATGCGATCGCAGCATTCCAGGAGCAATCAGAAGGATGACAGCCCCTCTGCCCTTGGATTGGAGACCCCGCGACATGACTCAGGGTCCCGATCGTTGCCATGGTGACCCGATGATGACATACAGGACCTAGGAAAGTTGCTTGATCATGCCCAGTGCATGATCAGCAACTTTCTCTGTCAGTGCATCCTGCTGCATTCCCATGCTGTACCAGCAATCAGCCTGCAAAAAATGATAGTCCCATAGTGGGACAAAGTAAAACAGTGGAAAAAAAAAAGAAAAAAATAGAAAACATTTAGAATTGTAAAAACATTAAAAAATAATAATAAAATAATAAAAAGATATTGTATCCATTAATAAATATTTGTATGAAAAAAACAAAAAAATTAAACATTTTTGGTATTGCCGCATCCGCAATAATCCAATCTATAAAACTGTCCCACTAGGTAACCCCTTTAGTGAACACCATAAAAATAAATAAAAAAAGACAAAAAAACAATGTTTTATCATCATATCGCCAAATAAAAAGTGGAATAAAACGCGATCAAAAGATGGATATAAATAATCTTGGTAACAAACCACCTGACAGGTCTATCAGCAGAAAAATAAAAATAGTTATAGCTCTCAGAATAAAGCGATGCAAAAATAATATTTTCTTTAAAATAGTGTTATTGTTTAAAAGCGGCAAAACGTACAAAAGCTATATAAATGTGGTATTGCTGTAATCATACTGACCCAAAGAATTAAACTGCCTTATCAATTTTTTCACACAAGGAACAGCATAAACCACCCCCTAAAAAAAATTTAAGTTGCTGTCTTTTTATTCATTCTGCCTCCCAAAAATCGGAATAGAAAGCGATCAAAAAAGTCATGTGCCGAAAAATGGTACCAATAAAAACATCAACTCGTCCCACAAAAACCAAGAGCTCACATGACTCTATGGGTCAAAATATAGAAAAATTATAGATCTCAAAATTCATTGGTGATGCAAAAATTATTTTTTGCAATAAAAAGCTTCTTTTAGTGTGTGACAGCAGCGAAACGTAAAAACCCGATATAAATCTGGTATCACTGTAATTGCACTGACTCGAAGAATAAAGTTGTCTAGTCATTTATACCGCATGAGGAAAGGTGGAAAAAATAAATAAAACCAATTCTTCACCTGCTGTTGATTTTTTCATTTTGCCTCCCAAAGTAAGGCTCTGCACACATTTATCCTGCACTCTGCGCTGAGCACTTGCATTGGGATTTCTGGTGGAAGATTCTCTATAATGAGGCAAATTGAAGCACTGTGGACTCCGTCTGACCTGTGATCTGGCAGCGTGCGTCTCTTTAGGATTGCATAAAAGTGTCATCAGCCACAGTTTTGTGCACTTCTGAAAAGGACACCGCTGAACAGAGGCCATACGGAGTCCAGAGTAACTGTGCTGCCTCATTATAGTAAATGGATCCATTGGGGGTTTCATCTGAATAAGGTCACTTAGAGATTTAGATGGAAACCCCAAAATAAGTGGTCAGCATAGAGTGCCGGATAATTGTGATCCCAAACTTTATGTAAAATGTTAACAATAAAAGTTTCAACTCAATCCGCAAAAAAGCATGCCCTCACTCTGGTCTGTCATCATCAGAAATATAGGGGGTTTCCACTTTACTGTTAGTGTTAGCACAAAGGCTCTGTATAAACAAAATGGCTCCTCACCCGCCAAAAGAAATTCAGCAAATTCTCCGCTCCCAAATCCAAATGCCTCCCCTCCGTTCTGAGCCCCACAGTGTACCCAAACCACATATAGCATTCATGTTTGGCATTTCTGAAGTGATGAGAGTCCGCCTAACTTACGGGTTCACGCCTCCAGAAGCACGGACTGGACATTACATACTGTTGACTGTAACGTACTGGTGACTGCAATGTACTGGTGACTGCAACGTACTGGTCACTACAGCGTACTGGTCACTACAATGGCAGTTTTCAACTTTTACTTGGCAGCATTCATTGCTGCTTACTTCTGGAAAATACCCATGAAGTCAAAACCATCACTACACCTGTAAATAAATTCTCCAGGAGTTATAATTACCAAAATGGGGTTAGTTGAGGGGGGATTCTGCCATTTTAGCAATTATGGGCTCTGTATTTGGAATCTGCAAACTGTTCTAGGAACATCTGCACTCCAAGAGGCAAATGGCTCTCTGTTCCTCCCGTGTCTCTTTGTATCGCTAATTAGTACTGTACAGCCACATATGGGGTGTTGCCACGTTCAGTAGAAATTGGGGGGAAAATTTTGGTGCCATTTTTACCCACTTCTTATGTGAAAATGTGAAATCTGGGGCTAAAACAAAATTTTGTTGGTAAAAATGTAATTATTCTTTCTTCACTGCCCAATGGTATAAAATCGAATAAAACTTGGTCCAAATTAAATTTGTCCAGAAAGACCTTTTATCTGGTTATGTAGTCTCTCCAAACCAAAAATGATAAAAACCAAGGCTCAGAAGAGGTAAAAAATAATATATAATTATATCCACCTATTCTAGGCCTACGGCTCACCCGTCTGTTGCTGCAGTTTCCCACCTAATCCTCCTCTGGCTTCCTGTCTTTGTTCTTCTTGTCTTCAGTTTTTTTGTCTTTTGGTCATCTTCCAGCATAGACTGGGCCTTATGATGTGATGCCGGAGGCACGATAATTCTTCTTGTCTTCCATCTTCCTTTTCTCCTCATCTCTAATCTCAAGTCTGGGATCTTCCAGTGCCAACTAATGCTCACGATGTGGTCATGTGGGGTATCATCACGACATGTGTAGCATCCCATGTGACCACACTGTGAGGTCTAGTCAGCACCATAAAATCCCAGACTGAAGACTAATGACAAGAAGAGTCGAGGTGCAAAGATGAGAAGACCAAAAACAGGAAGAGAGGAAGTGCAAAGATGAGAAAACCAAAGAGCGAGGCGAGCGGCGGACTGGGCTGAGAGCTGTGGCGCTAGGATAGCAGAGGGATGGGTTTAAGATATGTTGTAAGCCACCTGGCTGCCATTTTGCTTGATTCATGTGATCAAATTCAAAGAAATTAAGATTCAGGAGAATATGAATTTGGGGGGGAAATTTGTAATTAATTTGATTAAATATAAATTAATTCTCTCGTGACTAGTTTTGTTTTTGCCCAAGCATGGAGCTCACATGTGTCACGCTCACGCCCTGACTGGTGGGCGTGAGCCAGGGGGTTGTGGCCCCACTGTGCCACAAGCCAGACTACCCTGGAAGGGGTTTGACTAAGACAGCTGCTGTGGTTTTTGCTGGAGCCTCTGATGGTGTGGTCAGACTTGTGCAGCAGGCATCTGCCAGGTGCCACTCCAGGGTGGTGTCTGGCTGTGGCTGCTGATCGATCCCACTTGGGGAGACGGTACGGGCGACAAGCAGGAGTAGCAGATAGGCAGGTGAGCACGGCGGGCACGGCAGAGACACAGGCAGGCGAGCACGGCTGAGACACTGGCAGGTGGGCACGGTTGAAACACAGGCAGGTGGGCACGTCTGAGACACTAGTAGGCGGGTACGGCTGAGACACTGGCAGGCGGGCATGGCTGAGACACTGGCAGGCAGTCATGGCTGAGATACAGAGACAGGGACCAACTGGAAAGGCACAGGGACACAGGCAGGAAGGAGTGATGTATGGAATAGATAGGGTCCTGTTAACACAGCGGGTGCAGGTACTGGTAGTGACAGAAAGGAATGGTGTATGGAGGAACAGGTAGAGACCTGTTCACACAGCGGGTGCAGGTAATGGTAGTGACAGCAAGGAATGGTGTATGGAGGAACAGGTTTGGACCTGTTCACACAGGAGGAGAACCACAAGGCTGTGGAGAAGGGCTGTAGAGCAGCAGAACCAGAACAAAGCAGAACCGCAAGAGTACGGAGCACAGGCAGAGCCGCAAGAGTACAGATCAGGCAGAGCCGCAAAAGTGCGGAGCACAAGCAGAGCCGCAAAAGTGCGGAGCACAGGCAGAACCGCAAGAGTACAGAGCAGGCAGAGACACAAGAGTGCGGAGCACAGGCAGCGCCACAAGAGTGTGGAGCAAAGGCAGAGTCACAAGAATACGGAGCAAGCAGAGCCGCAAGAGTGCAGAGTACAGGCAGAGTCACAAGGGTACGTAGCAGGCAGAGCCGCAAGAGTGCAGAGCATAAGCAGAGCCGCAAGAGCGTGGAGCAGAAGCAGACAGAGAGGACACAAGGAGAGACACAGCAGGGAAAGAAGCCACAGACAAGGAGACTGACAGACAGAGGTAGGACAGAGTTCAGACAAGGTAACGGTGCGAGACAAGGTACAGGACCAATACAAAAAGGGTGGGGGAACAAGAGGTGCAATAGTGCCCTATCACTAGTGACACTACGATGTGAGTGGTGTAATGCAGTTCCACTCACCTATTCCGGTTGTGTGACCCACAACTGGCTTGAAGACATAACACAGTATCAGCTGCTGCAGGACCTCCACCGACCACTCCAAAGTGGAAAAACTGCCAGAGAATATGGGAAGCAAGATGTGCCACAGTCCGCGCTGCTGAATCCACAAAATCACCTGGGATGCAAGATGTAGTAACAAAGTACTGCTTTATTCCTTCCTACGCGTTTCGGCGCCCTTCCTGGCACCTTCCTCAGGGATAACTGAGGAATGCAAATAAAATGAAAAAAAAACAGACAATGTGATTTTCTGGATTTTTTTTTCTCAGTTTGTCTCCCATAGTTGAGGTCTACCTATGATGTAAATTACAGACGCCTATCATCTTTTTAAGTGGTGGAACTTGCACTATTGCTGACTGACTAAATACTTTTTTTCCCCACTGTAGGCATGTTAACTATTGGCATGGCTGTGATTGGCTGCTGAAATGATGTCATGATGCACTATAAAAGCCGCCGCAGCCATTTCTGGTCACTCTGCTGTGAATTCAGTTAGGGACAGGCTGCTGTTGAAGACTGTGAGGGACAGTTAGAAATAGCGATTCTCAAAACAATATTGTGCTTTACCCAGGCTACATAAACCACCACTGTAGCTTTCTTTCCCCTAGCAGCAGTGTTCACAGCTGTCTGCAAGGGCTGTGTGAGTGCAGCTCACGCTGTGGAGTGGGTCCTGCAGCCACGCCTGGTTGTAGGCCACCCAGCGTGCCTCACTGCTGCCTCATATATATTTTTCTTATTGAGCTGCTTATTTTTAAAAAATTATATCTAGTGTGCTTCCATCCGTATCCATATACGTTGGTTGCAAACACTAGTAGTAAACAGCGGAGCCTTTCTGCAGCCTTTCAGTGCTAGTGCCCACTTAGCTGCACTGTTCACGGCTGTCTGAGAGGTCTCTGACTGTGTGTGAGTGCAGCTCACGCTGAGTAGTGTGTCCTGCAGCTACGTCTGGTTGTAGGCCGCTCAGCGTGCGTCACTGCCTCACACATATTTTTCTTTAATTGCAGCTCATTTTTTTCTTCTCCTATTAGTGTGCATCCATCCCTATCCATCTACATTGGTTGGTTGCAAACACTATATAGGAGTAGATAGAGGAGCCTTTTTTCCGGCTTGGGCCCTTCATCTGCAGCCAGATTAGTATTACCCAATTTTTTTGGAGCCTCATCTTTTGCATTGTAGGTTACCTGCCTGCATTGTAATAGCTCCAAAAAGTTGGTGATACTATCACTGTCAAATCTTTGGTCACATCCTTTTAGTTTTTTTTCACAAAAAAAAACAATAAAGTTCACCAAACACTACATTTGAAAGTTGTGTAGGCCACATTAGCTCCTATTACAGTTTAGTCCACACACACACTTCATAAAATTAGTGTTTCTTATACCTGTAACCTGCTGTTCAGGAATAAGCACACTAAGCCCCCCCTTTGTACTTTTCTGCCTATCTTTATCAGTCTAGCAAGATGAAGAAGGCAGGGAGTAAGGCACGTGGGCGTGGGCTTGGAGTTTCAGCAGGGAGAGGACGTGGGGATTCTGCAGGGAGAGGATGTGGGGATTCTGTGCCTACTGCGGGCACCAGTGAGTCAGCAGCCCCCAGATTAAGCAGGCAACAGTCCTTTATGCGCAGCTTTGTAGGACCTCGCCGTACCCCACTGCTGCGGGAGGAACAAATTGAAGCCGTTGTCGGATGGATGGCAGCTAAAGCATCGACTTCAATGACTTCCACATCCTCTCAGGGCCAGAGCACCGAAGAGCAACCATCTGTCTCTTCACCACCTGCCAAAGTGCCCAGGCAGTCAGAGAGCCCTGGACAGGAGCCATCACAGTCTCTACTTCTGTTCTCTGAATCTGTTGGCTTGGAAAGAGGGGTCCAGCCAAGCAGCATTCCAGAATGTGAAGAAGAGGAAGTATGCAGTGATGCGCAACTTCTTTGTCCCTCTGAATCTGAAGAGGCGGGTGGGCCAGTGCCTATGGTCAGCACACCTCAGTACGCATCAGATGATGACGAGATACAGGTGCCGCTTTCTGGTGCGTACGGTGCTGGCGAGACAACCCAGGAGAAGCAGGTGTTTGAAGAGGGGAGTGTAGATGATGAGGTCCTTGACCCATCATGGCGTGAGGAACAGGAAGGTGGTGGGAGCAGCTCTGAGGAAGAGATTCCCCGAACGGCCAAAACAGGAGAGAGAGGGAGGGGGCAGACTTGGTTGCCTGTAGCCTCCACTTTGGCACCCGTTAGGAGCATTCCTCTTTCAAAAGGCAAAGCAGGCGCTCCCAAGACTTGCAGTGCGTGGTCCTTTTTTGACACAGTTGCAGATGACACTTGCTTTGTCAAATGCAAGCTGTGTCATCAGAGAGTCAAAAGAGGGAAAAATGTCAGCAACCTCAATACCACTAATATGGGGAAACATGTGCGGACCAAGCACGAGGTGGAGTTACACAGACACACTGAAGATGTAGGCCAATGTACAGCACCACCTACCACCTCTTCAGCTCGTGTTGGGGCCTCTCCCTCCAGCTCACACACAGCTGGTTCGGCTTCCTCACAGGATCGCCAAGGAAGAAACTCTGGCACTGTTGTCCGGAGACCCTGTGACATTCCACCCACTGCACCACGTTCCCAGTCATCCTCACACTCCCAGGCCACTCGACAGCCATCGGTAGCACAGGCATGGGATAAAAGGCGGCCATACTCGGCAAACCATCCCCGAGCACAGGCTTTGAATGCTGGCATTGCCAAACTACTGGCACTTGAAATGCTCTCATTCAGGCTGGTGGGGACTGACACCTTCGGGGACTTCATGGCATTGGCAGTCCCACAATACACCGCCGCTTTTATTTCAGCAGGCGAGCCGTCCTTGCCCTGCAGAAACATGTGGAGGGAAAAATAAAACATGGGCTACTAAACACCATTAGTAGCAAGGTCCACTTGACCACCGATGCGTGGACCAGTAAACATGGACAGGGACGATAGCTTTTCCTCACTGCCCATTGGGTCAATGTTGTGGAGCCTGGTACAGATCTGGAGAGTGGCTCTGTACATGTTCTGCCAACTCCACGGATTGCAGGAATCCAGTCTGTACACATAGACTCCTCCTCCTACTCAAGTTCCTCGGAAACAGTGCAGCAGGAGCCTGTTATGACCGATATGAGCACAGCCGTGGCCAAACGTCAACAGGCCGTACTGAAATTAATTTCTTTGGGGAATCGAAGCCACACAGCGCAGGAGCTCTGGAATGCCATCAAGCAGGAGAGCGACGTGCGGTTTGTGCCAGCGAATCTCCAGCCGGGCTTGGTAGTGTGTGACAATGGCCGAAATCTGGTGGCAGCTCTTGGCCTAGGCAAGCTCACTCACATCCCATGTCTGGCACATGTGCTCAACTTGGTCGTGCAGAGCTTTCTGAGGGACTATCCGGATCTTGATGCACTGCTGCACAAGGTCCGCATAGAGTGCGCTCACTTGCGTCGTTCCAGCACGGCAAGATCGCGCCTTGCTGCTCTGCAGCGCCGATTACGCCTTCCGGAACATCGCATCATATGTGACCTACCCACCAGGTGGAATTCAATGTTACATGTGTTGGAGCGGTTGTGTGAGCAGCAGGCAGCAGTCATGGAGTACCAGGTGCATCAGGCACAAACAAGTCGCACTGTGCGCCGGTCACACTTCAGCACCATTGAGTGGGCCTCTATGAAGGACATCTGCCTCGTTTTGCATGTCTTCGATGATTCCACTTGGATGGCGAGTGCAGATGATGCACTAGTCAGCATGACTGTCCCCCTTATCTGCCTGCTTCAAAAAACACTGCAAGCACTAAGGGATGAGGTTTTGGAAGAGGTGGAGGATGAGGAGTCCCAAATGCCATCTGCTTCTGGACAGTCTGCGCTACGTGGTTCCTCACAAAGGCCTATGCAGGGGACACTTTGTGAGGAGGATGAGGAAGAGTCGATGGAGGAGGAAGACATCTCTCCAGAGGAGGGAGGTACACAAAGCTCTAATCAGTATGTACAGCGAGGGTGGGGTGATGCAGAGCAGGCAGAGATCACGCCTCAAGCAGGGGACAGCGGTTCTTTGGCAGTTGGGAGTCTGCAGCACATGGTTGATTTAATGCTGCAGTGCCTGAGAAGCGACCGCCGCATCGCCCACATTCTCTACACGGCTGATTATTGAGTGTAGACCCTCCTTGATCCTCGCTACCGGGACAACTTACAAAGCCTCATACCAACATTGAACCGGGAGCGTAAACTGCGGGAGTACCAAGACACACTGGTGCAGTCCATCATGTTTTCCATTCCACCCAACAGCAGTGGTGCTAGTGCTTTACAAAGCAGCTCTGTGCGTCGAGGCAGTGGAGGAAACTCGGCACAAAGAGGCAGTAGAGGCAGCGCCTCAGCACAAGGCAAGACCACTATGGCCCAAATGTGGCAAAGTTTTGTGTGTCCGCCACAATTGTCTACACCATCACAGACGGCTCCAGTCAGCAGGAGGCAACGTTTCCGTCAGATGGTGACAGACTACATGTCTTGCCCTGTCACTGTACTCCCAGATGGCTCTTCCCCCTTCAAGTTTTGGGTCTCTAAGCTGGATACATGGCCAGAGCTTAGCCAGTATGCATTGGAGGTGCTGGCTTGCCCTGCTGCCAGTGTATTATCAGAACGCGTCTTTAGTGCCGCAGGTGGTGTACTAACAGACCATCGCACGCGACTATCTTCCATTAACGTCGACCGGCTTACTTTTCTGAAAATGAACAAGGCCTGGATCTCTCCAGAATTTGCCAGTCCTCTTCCCGACTAAATAATTGGTTGGCAACTGTATCCAGGTCTCCTGTTGTGTTCATGTTTCTACCACCTGAACTATAATCCCTGGGCTTCAACACAGCCAGTTGTCGCTCAGATGTGTCATCTGCACAGAGAAAAACACACTAGCTCCTGTGTTAGTGGGGTTCAGTAACGCCAGCTGCTCCCCTGCTGTATGGACGGCAAAGTCTCCTGCTCCATCCACATTCAAAGTCCTACTGATTTTTAACCGTGCTCCACTTAGGCCTCTGGCTCCACTGTCTCTAGTATTTCCCCTGGCCTCCAACCCCACCAGTTGCTGCTCTGAAGTGGCGTCTGCACAATCCTCACTTGTTCCAGAGTTACTGGGGCTCAGTCACGTCAGTTGATCCCCTGATGTGTGTCCGGTAAGGTCTCCTGCTCTGTCCACATTCCCATTACTAGTAGTGGGAATGTGGACAGAGCAGGAGACCTTGCCGGACACACATCCGGGGATCCATTGACGTGACAGAGCCCCTGTAACCCAGGGAACAAGTGTGGATTGTGCTGATGCCACTTCAGAGCTGTAACTGGCGGGGTTGGAGGCCAGGGGAAATACTAGAGACAGTGGAGCCAGAAGCCTAAGTGGAGCACGGTTACAATCAGTAGTAGTCTACAACCTCTATAAAACCAGCTGCAAGTTGGCCTCTGCCTGCTGCATGCCTCATCCTGGGCTTCAACAACGCCATTTGGTATTCAGAAGTGCCGTCTTCACAGAGAAAAACACACTAGCTCCTGTGTTAGTGGGGTTCAGCAATGCCAGCTGTTCCCCTGCTGTGTAGACGGCAATGTCTCCTGCTGACTCCACATGCCCAAAACATCAGGCCTCTGCCTGCTCCATGCCTCAACCTGGGCTCCAACAACGCCAGTTGGTGTTCAGAAGTGTCGTCTTCCCAGAGAACAACACACTAGCTCCTGTGTTAGTGGGGTTCAGAAACGCCAGCTGTTCCCCTGCTGTGTAGACGGCAATGTCTCCTGCTGACTCTACATGCCCAAAACATCAGGCCTCTGCCTGCTCCATGCCTCAACCTGGGCTCCAACAACGACAGTTGGTGTAAAGAAGTGTCGTCTTCCCAGAGAACAACACACTAGCTCCTGTGTTAGTGGGGTTCAGAAACGCCAGCTGTTCCCCTGCTGTGTAGACGGCAATGTCTCCTGCTGACTCCACAGGCCCAAAACATCAGGTCTCAGCCTGCTCCATGCCTCAACCTGGGCTCCAACAACGCCAGTTGGTGTTCAGAAGTGTCGTCTTCCCAGAGAACAACACACTAGCTCCTGTGTTAGTGGGGTTTAGAAACGCCAGCTGTTCCCCTGCTGTGTAGATGGCAATGTCTCCTGCTGACTCCACAGGCCCAAAACATCAGGCCTCTGCCAGCTCCATGCCTCAACCTGGGCAACAACAACGTCAGTTCGTGTTCAGAAGTGTCGTCTTCCCAGAGAACAACACACTAGCTCCTGTGTTAGTGGGGTTCAGAAATGCCAGCTGTTCCCCTGCTGTGTAGACGGCAATGTCTCCTGCTGACTCCACATTCAAACTACTACTGATTTTTAACCGTGCTCCACTTAGGCCTCTGGCTCCACTGTCTCTAGTTTTTTCCCTGGCTTCCAACCCCGCCAGTTGCTGCTCTGTAGTGGCATCTGCACAATCCACACTTGTTCCTGAGGTACTGGGGCTCAGTCACATCAGTTGATCCCCTGATGTGAGTCCGGCAAGGTCTCCTGCTCTGTCCACATTCCCATTACTAGTAGTGTGAATGAGGACTGAGCAGGAAACCTTGCCAGACACACATCAGAGGATCAACTGACATGACTGAGCCCCTGTAACCCAGGAACAAGTGTGGATTGTGCAGACGCCACTTCAGAGCAGCAACTTGCGTGGTTGGAGGCCAGGGGAAATTCTAGAGACAGTGGAGCCGGAGGCCATAGTGGAGCAATGTTACAATCAGTAGTAGTCTACAACCTCTATAAAACCAGCTGCAAGTTGGCCTCCGCCTGCTGCATGCTTCATCCTGGGCTCCAACACAGCCATTTGTAGCTTGGAAGTGCCGTCCGCACAGATAAAAACACTCGCTACGGTGTCAGTGGGGTTCAGTAACGCCTGCTGTTCACCTGCTGTGCGGATGGCAAAGTCTCCTGATGCCTCCAAAATCACGCAACATCTTATTTTCTACTTGCTCCAAGTAGGCCTCAGCCTGCTCGGAGCATTGATCCTGGGCTCCAACACAGCCAGTTGTAGCTTGGAAGTGCCGCCGCACAGATAGAAACACTCACTGCGGTGTCAGTGGGGTTCAGTAATGCCAGCTGTTCCCCTGCTGTGCGGATGGCAAAGTCTCCTGCTGCCTCCAAAATCACGCAACATCTTATTTTCTACTTGCTCCAAGTAGGCCTCAGCCTGCTCGGAGCATTGATCCTGGGCTCCAACACAGCCAGTTGTAGCTTGGAAGTGCCGTCCGCACAGATAGAAACACTTGCTCCTGTGTCAGTGGGGTTCAGTAACACCAGCTGCTCCCCTGCTGTGTGGATGGCAAAGTCTCCTGCTGCCTACACAGTCACACTACTACATATTTTTAACCATGGTCCACTTAGGCCTCTGCCTCTACTGTCTCTAGTATTTTCCCTGGCCTCAAACCCCGCCAGTTGCTGCTCTGAAGTGGCGTCTGCACAATCCACACTTGTTCCTGGGTTACAGGAGCTCTGTCACGTCAGTGGATCCCCTGATGTGTGTCCGGCAATGTCTCCTGCTCTGTCCACATTCCCATTACTAGTAGTGTGAATGAGGACTGAGCAGGAAACCTTGCCAGACACACATCAGGGGATCCACTGACGTGACTGAGCCCCTGTAACCCAGGAACAAGTGTGGATTGGGCAGACGCCACTTCAGAGCAGCAACTTGCAGGGTTGGAGGCCAGGGGAAATACTAGAGACAGTAGAGCCAGAGGCCTAAGTGGAGCACGGTTACAATCAGTTGTAGTGTACAACCGATGTAAAACTTGCTCCAAGTAGGCCTCAGCCTGCTCCGTGATTGATCCTGGGCTCCAACATCGCCAGTTGCTGCTCAGAAGTGTCTTTGGCATGGGCACTCCCTCCTGCCCAGCCTGGTTCCAGCACGCCTGCTGTTTCCGGGTAGTGTTAATGTCACTTTGCCACCAATAGGTTGTCCTGTCGTGTTGCGGTCGGGTTAGCCGAGTCTATGGTGCCTGCAGTTTCGTTGCTTCCTATGTGGGCTGCGGGTTCTGGTAATAAAGGCTGGTTCCATAGTGCCAATAGGACAAGCACCCCCTGTAGGACTGTGGGTTTCGGTAACTGTGGCCGGCTCACGGCCTTGCAACTTTGTTTTTTTCCTGGGTACCTTCTGCTACCCATCCGGGTTCCAGCACCGTCAGCTGGTTCTCGGAAGTGTCTTTGGCACGGGCACTCCCTCCTGCCTAGCCTGGTTCCAGCATGCCTGCTGTTTCTGGGTAGTGTCAACGTCACTTTGCCAACAATACGATGTCCTGTCGTGTTGCGGTCGGGTTAGCCGAGTCTATGGTGCCTGCAGTTTCGGTGCTTCCTATGTGGGCTGCGGGTTCTCATAATAAAGGCTGGTTCTGTAGTGCCAATAGGACAAGCACCCCCTGTAGGACTGTGGGTTTCGGTAACTGCGGCCGGCTCACAGCCTTGCAACTTTGTTTTTTTCCTGGGTACCTTCTGCTACCCATCCGGGTTCCAGCACCGTCAGCTGGTTCTCGGCAGTGCCTTTGGCCTACGTGCCTCCTTCTTGGTATCCGAGTTCTAGCAACGTCTGCTGGTCCTTGGTAGTGCTTTGTAGCACAGGTACCTCCTGCTTAGTAACCGTGTTCCAGCACCGTCAGCTGGTCCACAGTTGTGCCATTGGCTCTTGTCCCTTCTGCTGCCCCTCCGGGTTCCAGCACCGTCAGCTGGTCCTCGCTAGTTCCATTTGCTATTGTTTCTTCTGCTACCCATCCAGGTTCCAGCACCGTCAGCTGGTTCTCGGCAGAGCATTTGGCCTAGGTGCCTCCTTCTTGGTATCCGAGTTCCAGCAACGTCTGCTGGTCCTTGGTAGTGCTTTGTAGCACAGGTACCTCCTGCTTAGTAACCGTGTTCCAGCACCGTCAGCTGGTCCACAGTTGTGCCATTGGCTCTTGTTCCTTCTGCTGCCCCTCCGGGTTCCAGCACCGTCAGCTGGTCCTCGCTAGTTCCACTTGCTATTGTTCCTTTTGCTACCCATCCGGGTTCCTGCACCGTCAGCTGGTTCTCGGAAGAGCCTTTGGCCTAGGTGCCTCCTTCTTGGTGTTTGAGTTCCAGCAACGTCTGCTGGTCCTTGGTAGCGCTTTGTAGCACAGGTACCTCCTGCTTAGTAACCGTGTTCCAGCACCGTCAGCTGGTCCACAGTTGTGCCATTGGCTCTTGTTCCTTCTGCTGCCCCTCCGGGTTCCAGCACCGTCAGCTGGTCCACAGTTGTGCCATTGGCTCTTGTTCCTTCTGCTGCCCCTCCGGGTTCCAGCACCGTCAGCTGGTCCTCGCTAGTTCCATTTGCTATTGTTCCTTCTGCTACCCATCCGGGTTCCTGCACCGTCAGCTGGTTCTCGGCAGAGCCTTTGGCCTAGGTGCCTCCTTCTTGGTATCCGAGTTGCAGCAACGTCTGCTGGTCCTTGGTAGTGCTTTGTAGCACAGGTACCTCCTGCTTAGTAACCGTGTTCCATCACCGTCAGCTGGTCCACAGTTGTGCCATTGGCTCTTGTTCCTTCTGCTGCCCCTCCGGGTTCCAGCACCGTCAGCTGGTCCTCGCTAGTTCCATTTGCTATTGTTCCTTCTGCTACCCATCCGGGTTCCAGCACCGTCAGCTGTTTCTCAGCAGTTCCTCAGCCTTCTTGTACCTTCTGCTACTTTTCCAAGTTCAAGCTTGTGGAAATGGTTTTTGATTCTCACTCTGGATCTCCCTGACAATGACCCTGAAGACGACGACCCTGAAGACCACACAGAAGAATACCTAAAAGATGACCCTGAAGAACATGACCAAGAGGACAAAGAACATGAAGACAACCACCAAGATGCAGAACAACAAGAGACAGAAGAACAAGAAGCATAAAAGCCAAAAGCAGAAGAACATTAAGCATAAGACTAAAAATCTGAGCAAATGATATTATCTAATTTATAAGCAGAAGAAGACTAAGCAGTGTATGGGGGTGAGTCCGTTCCTCCTCGTGGTGTCCCTGGAAAAGGCCTGCTGCTGCAGGCCCAACTGAACGCGGACAAATCCTGTTGTAAATCTTTTGTGACAGGCTGAACGGAAGGTGTAATCTTCAAACTGTTATAGATTACAACTACAGGAATGCCTGACACAACTACAGGAATGCCTCCCTGTTGATCCAGGGAGCTAGTCTGATTGCCGTATGTGGAGTCAGGAAGGAATTTTTTTCCCCAATGTGAAGCTTACTGTTGCCACATGGGTTTTTTTTGCCTTCATCTGGATCAACATGTTAGGGCAAGTTAGAATAGGATATGGGTTGAACTAGATGGACTTAAAGTCTCCCTTCAACCTTAATAACTACAGTATGTTACTATGTTACTATGTAAATAAGAATATGATGAAGAAGAAGAATAGGAAGAAGATGAAGAAGTAGAATATGAAGAAGAATAATAGTTGAATAAGGAGAATATGAAGAATGTAAAAAAAAAATAGGAAGAAGGTGAAGAAGGAAAAGAAGAAGATGAATAAGGTGAAGAAGTTGATGAAAAAGATGCTGCTGCTGAGGATGATGAAGGTGAAAGTGTGGGAGAAGTAAAAAAGAAGCCCTAAATACTGTGACCTCTTGGTAATTGGCTAGGGACACATTAGACAGGTGCACCCTGATTCCATAAGAACCAGAGAGTTCTGGCACAGCTCCCCTATGCACACAGCCAGGAAGCATGCAGAGAGCAGGCAGGAAGCAAGAGGCACACAGCAAGGAGCCAGCAGCAGACAGAATTCACAGTATGGCCTGGAGCAGTGAGTAAGTTGGTGTGTGAGGGACGGGAGACCATGCAGTGATGACGGCAGGGTTGTTACAACATGTTGTGGACCTAGCTGTACATGAGTTGGCACTGATGGATTAGCAATGGATACACAATCTGGCCCATGATTAGTGCGGAGTAAAATATGCCAATCCTAAACTTGGCAAGAAATCGTATTTTTGCCTAGCAGTGAGGGACAAAATCATCTCCTTCTATATATCCAGCATGCTTCATTGTGGCATGTACATTTTTTTTAATTCTCCTGTTTATGATTTGAAGTTTTAAGGTAACTTTTTAATTAAGCCAATTGTGTATACATTTTAATTACGGTACTGAAAACACACAGTCTATGCACAAAGTGAGGCTTTTACTAACATTAGGGTATCTGTATGGGGACCTTCCTCTCAGCAGTGGATCTTTCAATTATACAACAAACGTGCACGGCATTCAGTTCTATAACATTCTGCACTTAATTATTAGAACTGAAGACACGAAACCATCAGAACGCAGGGGAATATATGCAAAAAAAAGACACAACCCGATATAAATATATCTTACAGTATATTCATCCTACAGATATAGCACATTTTAAATATAAGGCCAGTATACTAATATACTGTATAAGGTCACATCACACAGTAAACGTGATCGTGAGGATCTACCCTCCATATATATATAGGCAATGTACATTATAATCTGCACACATAGGACATATCATCTGTCAAGTTTATTAGATTATGAATTACCCCATAAAAAGTGGGAAATAAAGATGAGCAGATTTTTGGAAGTCCAAATTTGCTGACTTACAAATCTCAATACAGTAAAACTAGTAATTGCCTGGAAAAATAGACATAGGAAAAAGGAGAGAGGACCCTGCTAACCATAAGAGCTTACACTACAGGAGAGAGAAGACCCCGCTGACCATAAGAGCTTACACTCTACAGGAGAGTGAGGACTCCGCTAACCATAAGAGCTTACACTCTACAGGAGAGAGAGGACTCCACTGACCATAAGAGCTTACACACTACAGGAGAGAGAGGACTCCGCTGACCATAAGAGCTTACACTCTACAGAGGGGGAGGACCCCACTAACCATAAGAGCTTACACTCTACAGGAGAGAGAGAACCCCACTGACCATAAGAGCTAACACTCTACAGGAGAGAGGAGACACAACTGATCATAATAAATTACACTCTAGAGGAGAGAGAGAAAGAGAGGACAACACTGACCAGAAGAACTTACACTATACAGAAGACAGAGAAAGAGAGAGAGAGAGCGAACCCCGCTGACCATAAAGGCTTGCACTCTATGGGAAAGCAGTGAACATTGCTTACCATAAGAGCTTGCACTGTATAGGAGAGAGAGGACTCCGCAGACCATTAGATCTTACAGTCTACAGGAGAGAAAGGACCTCACTGATCATAAGAGCATACACTCTACAGGAGAGAGATGACCCTGCTGACCATAAGAGCATACACTCTACAGGAGAGAGAGGACCCTGCTGACCATTAGAGCATACACTCTACAGGAGATTGAGGACTCCAGTAACATAAGAGCTTACACTCTCCAGGAGAGAAATGACCCCGCTGGCCACAAGAGCTTGCACTCTACAGGAGAGAGAGGGCCCCGCAGACCAAAAGAGCTTACTCCCTACAGGAGAGAGAGGACCCCGCTGACCACAAGAGCTTACACTCTACAGGAGAGAGATGACCCTGCTGACCACAAGAACTTACACTCTACAGGAGAGAGAGGGCCCCGCAGACCAAAAGAGCTTACACTTTACAGGAGAGAAAGGGTCCCGCAGACCAAAAGAGCTTACACCCTACAGGAGAGAGAGGACCCCACTGACCATAAGAGCTTACACTCTACAGAAGAGAGAGAGGACCCCACTGACCATAAGAGCTTACACTCTACAGAAGAGAGAGGACCCCGCTGACCATAAGAGCATACACTCTACAGGAGAGAGAGGACCCCGCTGAACATAAGAGCTTACACTCTACAGGAGACATGGAAAGAGAGTACTCACTGACCATAAGAGCTTACACTCTGCAGAAGAGAGAGGAGACCCCAGTTGTTGCAGTACCATTTCTTTCATCATCCGGTCACTGCAGGTAGTAGGTTATACAAAAATGGTGGTGCTTTGTAGAGCTTTCGGCTGGCATACCGCTTCTGGAGCTGGACGGAATGATTATTAAGTGTTTTATAGAATTTGTTCTCAAATTTGTTAAATAAAGCTGTGACAAGCCCTGTGGAAAAATAATTACTATATTTTGTTTACTTCTACTTTTTGGTTACTATTTTTCTGCCATGTGCCTAATTGATGACAAGGGTCACATTGGGTCTCTTATCAATCTTAAAGGGAACATGTCATGTGAAAAAATATTATTAACCTGCAGATATGTGGTTCATCTGCAGATTAATAGAGTTCTGAAGCCATGCCGCCGCCAAGCTAAAAACCTCACTGCTGGGAGGAAATGAACATTATTTCTCCCTGCAGCCTCTGGCTTTCAATCATAGAGGCGTGAACAAAGCAGCTTTAGTCACTGCTCAGTATAGAGTAGTGGCTTTAACAAAGCCCCAGCAATGACTGACAACCGGCTAAGCAGTACATCAATGCTGGGCCAGCTGTCAGCCATTACTGGGCACGTGATTACAGCCTCCGCTCCCTATGATGAGCTGTGACTATAAAGCTATGCCTCTATGACTGAAATCTGGAAGCTGCAGGGAGGAATAAGTTTAATTTCCTCCTGGCAGTGGGGCTTTCAGTGTGGCTGGCGCACGCCATCAGAATGCTGAGAACATCCAGATTAACCCCAAATGTGCAAAGTAACAGCTTTTTTTGACATGACAGTTTCCCTTTAAGTTGATGGGCAACACAGTGGCTCATTGGTTAGCACTGCAGCCTTGCAGCGCTGGGATCTTGAGTTCAAATCCCAACAAGGAAAACATCTTCAAGGAGTTTGTATGTTTGCATGGGTTTCCTTAGAGTTTTCCGGTTTCCTCCCACACTCCAAAGACATACTGATAGGAAATCTAGATTGTGAGCCCCAATGGGGACAGTGATGATAATGTCTGTAAAGCATGATATATAATAAAATGTAATACTAAACACATGAAAAATACTCCATAACTTTCACCCTTTATCTCCTCTGCTTTTATTTTGATGCAATTGCGTCACACACACAGAGCCAGTGACATCCGCAATTGTGGACGTGACTGATCCTAGTTTTAGTTCGACCATCGGAACCTGGTCTTATAGAGATCTTCATGAAAAATACATTTAAGATGAAAAAAAAACTTAGATTAGAAACCGCGGAGATACCGACATATTTGCTCCTCTTTAAAGATACTTATTGTCATTCTATGATTCTATGATTCTAATCACCCGCTCTAAGCAAGGTACTTGACATCTTTCCTCCCATTACATATTGACATGCATCTTTTGTCTTTGCCTTATATTTATCAGTGTCCATACAGATTGCTATAGGGACATAACGGGAATATTTCATTGGAGCAAGAAAGCTAATACAACATTAAATTAGTGAAAAATACAACTTTTCGCCTTTTTTGATCCATTTAAGACCACTATGTTAAAGTACGCCACCTGGTGGCAAAACGATTACATGCACTTTGTGTCGAAGAAAGCGTTTGATTATTTTCAGTGTTGCTTCGTATAAAGTCACCGCAAAATAGGAAAAAGACGCAAGTGTCACCTACAAAGCTGCTTTCTTTGTTTTTCCTGTCCTTTACGCCTATATTTGAGCACATTGTATTTTTATAAAATATTTGCCGACAAAGTAAAATCATTTATTTCTGGCTTATTGCATTGTAAATGTATCAATATGGGATTAATTATGAAATGTTTGATTGGTTGCAACACGTGCAATGATATAACGAGAGAGGTTTTGTCTCCTAGGAATGATGGAGAACATTTGGACAACACCAGAGGACAAAGAAAAATTTGTGAAGAATTTTCCTAGCAATACAAGGGAAGAGATAAAAGATTTATATTGCCCTATCTGCTGGAGGCATATTGCCTAATAAACATTTTTATCACCCAAACAGCATGTTATGAAATTTTCTCCTTTTTTTTGTGTTCTCTTTATGTCTTTTTATACTTTTTTTTTTTTTGCTTTTTATTATTTATGTCTGGTGTTCCGCCACTTGAATGTGAAACGGTGGCATTTAAAAGGGGAGCGAACTGCAAGATGTATTTTTGGCTTCAAATTTATGGGCCCATATTTTGTGGCAGCTTATATATAATGCGTTTTTAGGAAAAGTTAATCATCCGGCCGGAGGGGTGATGTTGCTCTGCCCTATATCCACATTAAGGGGATTATGCAAGTTATATTACGGTTCTTATCTGGAAAGCTGCCGAACTTTGCAGAAGTCGATGGTGTAAAAATAACTTCCGTTCGCTATAATGATTTCAAATGGAATCTCAAATTTTCTGTATTTGTATATAAAGCGGCTGAAAGAATAATCAAGAATTCGTCTTCGTAACACACTTTTCAACTTACTTAAATTAAAATTATGGTCAAATAATAAGAAATAAAGGGGTTTTATTCATGATTTTAAGGAATTTCACCCCCAAACTATTTATTTGTACATGTAGCTCTTTCAAAGACAAGTCCAGTGATATCTTTACATGGCCAGTCCATCCCTCCGTTACTGAGAAATCAGCGTTTGAAGTGATATGCAAATGAGGCTGAAGATCTTAGGTAGATCTGAAGCCTCTGTCATTCCAGCTCTATTCCCCATTCAGTATCGCCTCCTCCTGTTTGACTGACAGCCTCCATGCTGTGTGACTTCAGGCAAAAGAGCCATCAGTCAAAGCAGGAGGATGCAGCGCTGGGTGGGGAATAGAGCTGGAGTATAAGAGGCTTCAGATCTATGAAAAAGATCTTCAGACTCATTTACACATCAATTCAAATGTTGATTTGTCAGTATTGGAGGAGCAGCAGACCATCAGAATGCTGTGAACCTGCAGATTAACTCCAGATGTGCAGAGTAACAGTATTTATTGATATGACAGTTTCCTTTCCAGTTAATGGGCAGCACGGTGGTTCAGTGGTTAGCATTGCACCCTTGCAGCGCTGGGACCCAGAGTTCAAATCCCACCAAGGAAAACATCTGCAAGGATTATGTATGTTCTCTCTGTGTTTGCATGGATTTCCTCCAGTTTCTTCCCACACTCCAAAGACATTCTGATAGGGGATCTAGATTGTGAGCCCCAATGAGGACAGCGATAATCATGTATGTAAAACATAAAATAAAATGCAATACTAAACACATAAAAATTGCTTCAGAACTTTCACCCTTTATCTCCTCTGCTTTTATTTTGATACAATTGTGTCACACATACAAGTCACTCCAGCTCTATTCCCCACTCAGCATCGCCTCCTCTTGTTTGACTGACAGCCTCCATGCTGTGTGACTACAGTCAAAGCAGGAGGAGGCAGTGCTGGGTGGGGAATAGAGCTGGAGTGACAGAGGCTTCAGATCTATGAAAAAGATCTTCAGACTCATTTACATATCAATTCTAATGTTGATTTGTCAGTAATGGAGGAGCAGCAGACTGGCCATATAAAGACACTCAGCATCGCCTCCTCCTTTGGACTGACAGCCTCCATGCTGTGTGATTTCAGGCAATGGAGCCATCAGTGAAAGCAGGAGAAGGCAGCGCTGGGTGGGGATTAGAGCTGGAGTGACTGAGGCTTCAGATTTACAAAAGAAAGCTTCAGACTCATTTACATATCAATTCTAATGCTGATTTCTCAGTAATGGAGGAACAGACTGGCCATATAAAGGTATTGCTGGAGTTGTCTTTGACAGAGCTGCATGCACATATAAATAGCTTGAAGGGTGAAATCCTGCTAACAGATTCCCTTTAAACTATTTTTGTTAGAAGGGTTCCCCAAAACTACACCGATCAGACAGAGGAAGTGTGCTGTTAGGATGACCAGAGATCAGCTATAATCTGTGAGGGAACAGGTTTCCCTACAGCGCCACCAGAGGTGAAATGATGTATTACACGGTGTTCATTCAAATCAGTGGAATGCCTTTGCTGTGCATGGATTTTCTGTGTAATCAAGTAAGACATTGACAGAGATTTCACGTTTCAGTCTGGCTATTAGATTAGAGTCCTGTAAGGGGATCCAAAGTCATCAGCAATCAAAGTTCTTAAACTGGAAGGAAATACAAGT
The DNA here is from genome assembly GCF_039654945.1 of Dendrobates tinctorius. Taxonomy (NCBI): domain Eukaryota; kingdom Metazoa; phylum Chordata; class Amphibia; order Anura; family Dendrobatidae; genus Dendrobates; species Dendrobates tinctorius. The sequence continues at coordinate 1,427,911 of NW_027361697.1, forward strand.
TTCAGTATTTCCCAGGATTGCTGGATCATTTTCCATCATTATTCAAGACCTCTTAAATATACGAACATTAAATCCCTTTAAGGATTCATACATTGATGAACAGTTACTATAAGCCAGTCCATTACTAGTCATCTGTGTAGTGACCCTTGGCCACAACAGCTGAAAGGCAATAATGGCACATGGGGAGAAACTGAACCAGTGTCCCAATCTATGGGATAACATTACTTAAAGGGAACCTGTCTGGCGTATCATGCTATCCAAAGTGTGAGCAGCATGAATTGCAGCCTTCATGCATCCTGGTTTATATTTTTTCTGAAATGCTCTGGCATTTTAGAGAAAATTTACTTTGAAGATCTAGCCTGGGGCCATAGCCAAAAACAAGACTAGTCTGGCTGTGGCTGTTCTCAGCACTGCTGAAGGTGAATGATAGGTCTCTTTATACATAGGAAAGAGACCTGTCAACCATTCTTAGCAGTGCTGGGAAGAGCTGGCCGGGGCCAGACCTAGACTTGTCTTGGATTTGCAAAGTATAATTTCTCTGAAACGTCCGAGTATTTCAGTGAAATATACACCTGGCCACAAATGTACAGCAAGGCTGCAATGTATGCTGCAGGCACTTTGGGCAGCATGAATGACCTGACAGGTTCCTTTTAAACCCAACTTCTGGTCTGGTATAAAGTTTACAAAATTTGAGCAAAAATTCTTCAATCTTTGTGCTGTTTAATAAACAAAACAGAGCTCTGGAATTGCAGTTTTGGCTATCTCTATCTGTCCCGTAGGCAATGACTAGAGTGGTGCTGCACATGGATAACCATCATGGATGACCTAGTTGCAGGAGACATTGCTCCCAACCCTGGTCCCCCATGTTACAGAAAGTCAAACCCCCCAACTGCTACACTCAGAAACCCCTCTAATCTTATTAATATTCCCTGCATGCCATCTGTCTTTCTTAATTGTGCACTTTGGAATTCTCCCTCAGTGTGTAACAAGCTCTCCTTCATTCATGACTCTTTCCTTTCTAATTCTCTTAACCTCCTGGCTCTTAATGAAACCTGGATCCAGCAGTCAGACACTACCGCTGCTGCTCTTTCATACGGGGGGCTACACTTCTCTCATACCCCAAGATCAGACGATAGAGCAGGTGGAGGCGTTGGTCTGCTCCTATCACCAAAATGTACCTTTCAGGTTATCCCTCAACTACCCTCACTAGTCTTCCCTTCTTTTGAGGTCCATGCCGTCAGACCATACACCCCCTTCTCCATGCGAGTGGCGGTGGTGTATCGTCCTCCCGACCCTTGTCAACAGTTCCTGGATCATTTTGCCACTTGGCTTCCACATTTTCTCTCCTGTGACATCCCTACCCTCATCATGGGAGATTTCAACATCCCCATTGCTCTTCCCCTCTCCCCATCTGCTACTCACCTTTTATCTCTAACCTCCTCGTTTGGCCTTTCGCAGCTTACTAATTCTCCAATGCATGAAGACGGAAACTCCCTCGACTTGGTCTTCTCTCGGCTTTGTGCAGTGGATGATTTTGCAAACTCCCCTCTCCCGCTCTCTGACCACAATCTTCTTTCATTCTCTATCAAGAACTTCCAGGCTGCTCAGGTCACCCCCACTGTCCATACTTATAGAAACATGCAGGCCATTAACACCCTGAAACTTATGAAGAACTTGCAGTCTTCATTGGCCCCTATCTCCTCCCTCTCCTGTTCTGATTCTGCATTGAAGCATTACAATGAAACACTTCAAAGTGCCCTGGATGAATCTGCACCCCCTATAAATAGAACACCACAACACAGACGGTGACAACCCTGGCACACCCTGCAAACTTGTTTCCTGCAGCGGTGCTCTAGGTGCGCCGAACGTCTGTGGAGAAAATCCAATCTACACGAAGATTTCATCCATTATAAGTTTATGCTTAGAACATACAACACTGCCCTTCACCTCTCAAAACAAACCTATTTCAACATCCTCATCACCTCACTGTCCAATAACCCTAAACGTCTCTTTGATACTTTTCATTCTCTACTCAACCCAAGAGTAAAGGCCCCAACCACGGAGCTCCGAGCTGACGATCTGGCCAATTACTTCAAAGAAAAAATTTACCAGATCCGACAGGAAATTATCTCCCAGTCACCTCATACCATGCACTGTCCTCCCTCCCCCACTCCATCTAGCTCACTCTCTGATTTTGAACCAGTCACAGAAGAAGAATTAAGCAGGCTCCTTGCATCTTCTCGCCCAATCACTTGCACCAGTGACCCATTTCCGTCACATCTCCACCAGTTCCTTTCCCCTGCTGTCACCCCTCACCTAACTAAAATATTTAATCTCTCTCTTCTGGTATCTTTTCCTCCTCATTTAAGCATGCCATCATACATCCACTACTTAAAAAACCATCCCTCGACCAAAACTGTGCCGCTAACTATAGACCTGTCTCTAATCTTCCCTTCATCTCTAAACTCCTTGAACACCTGGTCCACTACCGTCTTATCCGCTATCTCTTTGATAACTCTCTTCTCGACCCTCTCCAATCCGGTTTCCGCTCTTTACACTCTGCTGAAACTGCCCTCACTAAAGTCTCTAATGATCTACTAACAGCTAAATCAAATGATCATTACTCCATGCTAATTCTCTTGGATCTCTCTGCAGCATTCGACACAGTAGATCATCAGCTCCTCCTCAATATGCTCCGTTCCATTGGCCTCAAGGACACTGTTCTCTCCTGGTTCTCCTCCTATCTCTCTGACCGCTCCTTTACTGTATCTTTTGCCGGTTCCTCCTCCTCTCACCTTCCCCTTACTGTTGGGGGTTCCTCAAGGATCAGTCCTAGGCCCCCTCCTCTTCTCTTTGTACACTGCCCCTATTGGTCAAACAATCAGTAGATTTGGTTTTCAGTACCATCTCTATGCTGCTGACACCCAATTATAAGCTTCTTCTCCTGACATCACGCCAGCTTTTCTAGAAAACACAGGCGATTGTCTAAACGCTGTGTCTAACATCATGTCCTCACTATATCTGAAAATGAACCTGTCAAAGACTGAACTCCTTGTGTTTCCTCCCTCTACTAATGCACCTGTACCCGACATTGCCATTTCCGTGTGTGGTTCCACTATTACTTCCCAGCAATATGCCCACTGTCTTGGGGTCATACTTGACTCTGAGCTTTCCTCTGCCCCGCAGATTCGATCACTGGCTCGCTCTTGTCATCTGCACCTCAAAAACAATTCTATAATTCGACCTTTTCCTACTTTTGACTCCGCAAAAACTCTTACTGTTTCTCTTATTCATTCTCGTCTCGACTATTGTAACTCTCTTCTAATCAGTCCCACTCTTACCAAACTCTCCCCTCTCCAATCTGTCTTGAATGCTGCAGCCAGGATTATATTCCTCACCAATCATTACACCGATGCCTCTACCTTGTGCCAGTCATTACACTGGCTACCTATCCACTCCAGAATTCAGTATAAACTTATTACCCTCACTCACAAAGCCCTCCATGGCTCAGCACCACCCTACATCTCCTCCCTTGTTTCAGTATCCCACCCTACCTGCGCCCTCCGTTCTGCTCATGACCTGAGGTTAGCATCCTCAATAATCAGAACCTCCCAGTCCCGTCTCCAAGACTTTACACGTGCTGTGCCAATTCTTTGGAATGCACTTCCCAGGTCAATACAATTAGTCCCCAATCCCCATAATTTTAAGCGTGCCCTGAAAATGCATTTATTCAGACTGGCCTACCGCCTCAACACATTAACCTAATCTATCCCTAGATGGCACACTCAAAAGTGTTACCATAACCAGGTTCCCCGCATCATGTTCCCACATGCTTTTTGCATCCATTAGCCCTCTGTGTCTGTACTGTTACACACTTAACATTATGGCTGGTCCAAACAATCAGGGCAATTATTACCACCCACCTTTCGTATCTACCTCTTTCCTCATAGATTGTAAGCTTGTGAGCAGGGCCCTCATTCCTCTTGGTATTTGTTATAATCTGTGTGATTATTGTTATGCTGTAATGTCTATTGTCTGTACAAATCCCCTCTGAATTGTAAAGTGCTGCGGAATATGTCAGCGCTATAGAAATAAAATTTATTATTATCATGCTCTTAAAATCAAGGAATTCAAAGCCTCAATCTCAGGATCATTGGGGGTCCAAATTACTACCCCTTTGGACAGAGTAAGTGGTTATCGTGGGTCTATCGCTTTTAGGGTTTGGCAAGGTGGTCCAAGATAAATTTATGTTAGTGGTTTCCAACCTTTTAGGGACAGAAAAAAATCAGAAATTCAGCTTCGGGTTTATTTTTTGTTATTACAAGATCCATTTTCCCAGAAATGGGCTTTCTTCACATTTTCACCTACTCATTTCACTATCTAAGAAATCCTCCCATCATTAAACTGTCTTCAATGATATGAACTAAGCTCACCTATTACTAAGGTGTCCACCAAGAGCTAAGTCTCTACTTTACCAACCATGGAATTTACTGTAGGTGTATCACTCGTGACTCGGCGACTCCCAAGACACGTTCCTTTAAATTTCTGCAAAAAATAATTGCAAATGAAACCGGTGACAAACCTTTCCTTGTCTTAAGAAGAAAAGTAATCCATAGAAAACCATTCAGATATTTACTTTGATCAATCTGGCACATATCAAGCTAATTAGTAGAAAGATCCCTACTGGTTACTTTGTGTTTTCTTCTAATTGACAAATAAGCAACTAATTGTCCTGATTTTTCTCCATTTCATACTTTACATCATGTTAATATGAAAGTCCTCAGGGGATAACGCGAGAAAACATACTTACAGACAGCTTCTTTTGACCTCGCCGGAGCTTGTCAGTATGAGGTTTCTAGCTACTAATGAGTCTTCAGACCAAGCACATGTCCTCACCCCAACTCTCTAGATGCAATGCAGTATAATCACTCTTCTTCCCTTGGGACTGCAAGCTCTGAACATGCCTACTCTCCTGATACTATTGCTAGCATTTTGTATTTTCCTAGCAATGCGCCGTGAAGGATTTTTGTACCGTCTAGAAACACTTACGAAATAGAAGCAATCAAACAACGGCGCTAAGTAAACAGAATCACGGTGAATTTCTCGTTGGCAGAGGGCAGGCTTGGAGGTCATTGGGCAGCTTGTGAGACGGCCAGGGTCACCGAGATACACAAGATGCCTTCATTCTGTGAACATTCGGAACTTTCGATGTGTTCTCTGTGTACATTAGGAAATGGCAGAGTTTGCAGAGGAAAAAGAAAGCAGAAAAAAAGTTTTCATTGGAAAAACATAAAAAGAAATTCTTTAACAATGAGAAATTTGTTTAATTCAAAATCTGAAAAAAAATTATCTGACATCTAACTTTCTAGCACAGAACTGTATAATAATATTCCATTTTCGCAAAGACAAAAATTTTGTTTGCCTTTTGCTTTTTTTGTTATTTTTGCAGCTAATGCCTTTAATAAGGCATTTAGTGTTTCCTAGATTATTGGATAGTCTACATTACTAATTTTTAAAATTAATAATCTAGACCAAATTAATTTAAAATTAATAATCTATCCAATAATCTGGGAAAGACTATATTATTATTATTATTATTATTTATTTATTTTTATAGCACCATTGGTTCCATAGTGCTGTACATGAGAAGGGGTTACATACAAATTACAGATATCACTTACAGTAAACAAACTAACAATGACAGACTGATATAGAGGGGAGAGAGGACCCTGCCCTTTTGGGCTTACATTCTACAGGATAGTGGGGAAGGAGACAGTAGGTTGGGGGGTTGCAGCAGCTCCAGTGTTGGTTGAGGCGATATCTCTGGTAGTGGTGAGGACGTAGCGGGATCATTGCAGGCTGTAGGCTTTCTTGAACAGATGGGTTTTCAGGTTCCGTCTGAAGGATCCGAATGTGGTTGATAGTCGGTCGTGTTGGGGCACAGAACTCCAGAGGATGGGGGATATTCAGGAGAAGTCTTGGAGGCGGTTGGGTGAGGAGCAAATAAGTGTGGAGGATTGAAGGAAGTCTTGGGAGGACCGGAGATTATGCAAGGGAAGATATCGGGAGATTAGCTCAGAGATATATGAAGGAGATGGGTTATGGATGGCCTTGTAGGTCAGTATTGGTAATTTGAACTGGATACGCTGAGGGAATGGGAGCCAGTGAAGAGATTTGCAGAGGGGAGAAGAGGAGGAGTAGCGAGGAGAGAGATGAATTAGTCGGGCAGCAGAGTTAAGGATGGTTTGGAGAGGTGCAAGGGTGTTAGCAGGGAGGCCACAGAAAAGGATGTTGCAGTAGTTGAGGCGGGAGATGATGAGGACATGCAAAAGCATTTTAGTAGATTGAGTGTTGAGGAAAAGACAGATTTTGGAGATATCTTTGAGCTGGAGGCGACAGGAGGTGGAAAGAGCTTGGAATGTGCCTTTTCAACGACAGGGCAAAGTCAAGGGTTACTCCGAGGCAGCGGACTTTCAGTACGGGGGAAAGCATAGTGTAATTTATTGTGATAGATCAGGTAAGGAAGATCTGTGAGATTGAGGAAAGATGATGAGTTTGGATTTGTCCACATTGAGTTTGAGGAAACGAGAGGAGAAGAAGGATATGGTTGATAGACTCTCCGGGATTCTGGACAGCAGAGAGGTGATGTCTGTAAGCCTTATTAAAGGTGTTAGCTCCAAAAGTAACAAAAAAATACCCAAATCTGATGATGTCACTTTCCTGCTCAGTCGACAATCTCCAATTACCGCCAATGAGGGCATGGTGTGTTGACCACTGAGGTGATAGCTGTGGCTAGTGATTGGTTACAGGGATCCCAAGACTTGCTGATACAGCATAATTGATACTGTAAGTGCAAAGACTTTTGGGGATAAGAAGGCACCAGCTTAGGAGCAGTAGGGAATTACTCAGATGAGTATTTCTCTATCTGGTTTTAGTATTAGCTGTTTGTAGAACAAAATGGGGTTAAATAATCTTTTTAAGCAGAATCTATCAACAGGTATTTGCTACCACATCCACATGATGTAGACACAGATATCCTGATTCCACTTATGTGTCACTTACTAGGCTGTTTGTTGTAGTTTTGATAAAATCACAGTTTATCTGCTCTAGTTCTCTGAATGCTAAGCCCTGTATAACCCCACCCACATCACTGATTGGCAGCGTTCTGTGTATAAATAAAAAGCTTCCAATCGGTGGTGGGGGCGGGGTTAAACAGAGCTCATGAATGTGGAGGACTACGTGGCAGCAGGTTTATTAATCCTCTGTTTATAATCTGATAAAACTGTGATTTTATCAAAACTACAGCAAGCAGCCCAATAAGTGACACATCAGTGGAATCATTAAATTATGCTGCTCTCAGACTAGGTGACAAAAACCTGGTGACAGGTTCAATATAAACCATATGTAAAGGGCTGGCTCGTTGCTCATTTTTGTGATACTACACTTCTCTTAAAGTGTCATTGCAGAAGAAATGCATGGTCAGCTCTTCTCAGTGGTGTTGAAATAGCCATATTGGCTGCTACAGGACCTGGGGCAGGCAAGAAGAAAATAAATGCCACAGGGATCTCCTGCAAAACTATCAACTGCGACCCCCTCTGTCCTGCTCATCACCACTGGACTCTCTCACAGTGCCCCATCAATGAGCATGCAATTGACATCAGAGCCGGCATCACTGCAAAATCAGGGTGGTGTCAGAATTAGCACCACGGCAGGTGGTCTGGTAGTGGTGAGTAGAGTTGAGCGACTTTTGGTTTTTTAGGGTCGCGTTTCGTTTCGTGAAACCCGACTTTTCCAAAAGTCGGGTCGAGCAAGATCGTCCGATTATAGGGAAAAGTCGGGGTCGTCCCGAAACACGAAACCCAATGTAAGTCAATGGGGAATAAAAGTCGGCAGTGAGAGGAGGACAGGAAACACACCTACAGTGCCCATTTGAATGCCAAAAGCATCAATTCTTCTTACTTAAGCTTGTCAACCTTAATTAACTTCATAATACAAGTTACGCACTGAAAAATGGGGGTTATTTGGCTAAAGTTGTGGGGGGGGAGGGCTGGCTGCAAGTTTTCATGTGCCCCGGGCGAAAGAGTGCCCCTTTAACACATACCACAACTCATCAATGATCATGCTCCGATACGGCAGAGAAATAGCGGTATAGTACAATGAAAAATACTTCACTTTTTACATCTCATGACGAGGCCCATCTATTTCTCCATACAGAATCATTGGTCCCATATAATGTTTGAAACAGTATATGATGAGCTCCACATAATGCTACAGTATATGTTGGTCCCCATGGATGAAGCTCCACTGTCTTATGGGCCCAAATAATGCTCCAAACATAATGGGCCCCATTTATAATGCTCTAGTGTATAATGGGCCCTGTAAATGCTGCTCCAGTGTCTGATGTCCACCTTTGGAATGTTCCAGTGTATGGTGGGCCCCATCTATCATTCTCCAGAGTAACGTGCTCCCCAAAAATTGCTGTCCCAACATTGAAAACAATCAAATAAGTCTCCTCGCTAGGGAATCCCTGTACTAGTCTGGAATCCTCGTCGTCCCCATCTTCCATCTCACTGCACAGTATTTCAACCTTGCAAGTGCTGTGATCCTGAGCAAGCAGGGGGGGCCCACTCGTTGGCGACGGAACTGGCACAGGGCCCCTGATAGTACGGTGTTGTGTCTGATGGCGGGTGGGCCGAACCTGCACTTTCAACTGCAGCTTCCTCTTTGTCACCGTGTAAGATGGAACTGTATATGGGAAGGGTAACCTGAGTTTCATCAGGGTCAGATTCAGGCCGTGTAGCGTGCGAGGGGAATGTAGTGGTCTGGGTCAATGTACCAGCAGATTCATCGAGCAGTGGCTGGGCATCAGTGCACTTGTGTCGCCCCCAGGAGTACGGTCGCCACAGTGGCATTACCTTCCTCCTAGGGAGTGTGATGTCATGCTTGGGAGCAACAAAGGATCTCTCTAGCAGGTTAACTTATTGGGCGGCGTTATTCCCACGAGTCATGACCCTCCAAACAGCGTTCATGAAGGCAAAGTGTTTGTTTTACGTGAGCAGTATGGTTGCAAAGCTGAACCTTAAAGGAATGTCCAGAAGGGCACCACCAGGAGTGGAGCCTACGGTTAAATTCGACTCCACCTGGGAAACCTCAACCATGCCAGCTACAGAACAGATGCACACATTGCAAGCTTAATTCCGTTAACGAACGAGACTCCGTCATGCCCCGCGGTCCGAGTCCGGCTTACTAGAGGGACACGTGAGGCTCTGGAACATGAGATTGGCCAATAACTGGTGTGTCATGCCCTTACATGTCCGTGGCTGCATGTGCGCTACACTGAAAAGGCCAGCGTTTGTCGCTTACAGGTGCAGATAACCCGCTGAACAACGTTAGTGATGGGGATCACTGATTACAATTATTACCCGCGAACAATGATTTCCCAGTAAGTGCAGGTCAACTGCAGTTCCGGAATTAGGCCTAACCGTCATTCCTGAAAAAATGAACAACTTACGTGTGCAAACCACAGGTGCTGTAGCTTGCTTAACAGCTCGCCAGCCGTTCTCACGCCCAGTATGGATTACACGTGATTGCACAAAGGTGAGAAAGGGTACCGTATCCCCGGATAACATGTATGGATAGCGTACACATTCAAAATATATGTCTATACATCAGGTGGCAGGCTCAGACGGTGTTAGGCCCAGTATGGCTTGCACGTGAATGCACAAAGGTTAGAAAGGGTACCGTATCCCCGGATAAAATGTATGGATAGCGAGCGTACACATTCAAAATATATGTCTCAGGAGGCAGGCTCAGACGGTGTTAGGCCCAGTATGGATTGCACGTGATTGCACAAAGGTTAGAAAGGGTACCGTATCCCCGGATAACATGTATGGATAGCGTACACATTCAAAATATATGTCTCAGGAGGCAGGCTCAGACGGTGTTAGGCCCAGTATGGATTGCACGTGATTGCACAAAGGTTAGAAAGGGTACCGTATCCCCGGATAACATGTATGGATAGCGTACACATTCAATATATATGTCTTAGGAGGCAGGCTCAGACGGTGTCAGGCACAGTATGGATTTGACGGCCCAGATTACACAGCGGAGGAGCAGGGAGAGGTAAAGATTGCAAATGCTGGGGCCCTGCCCAAGCAAGGGGGGCCCACTCGTGGGCGTCGGTACTGGCACTGGGCCCCTCATAGTACAGCGGTGTGTCTGACGGCGGGTGTGCACCACCACCGTCAGAGACACTTGATTGCAGTATGAGGGACCCTGTGCCAGTGCCCGCGCCCAAGAGTCGGCCTACCCACCTGTCCAGGGCAACGGCACTCGCACGGTGTCGTGCACTAGGTGGTGACCCCGGCCATGGGGGGGGATGCAGCACAGTTAGGGAGTTTTAGAAAGTGGCATATGTTGATGTTGGACATTCAGCTGATGCAAAAGGCGAAATAGGTCAAGTCCCAGGAAGAGGTGGACCAAAGCAAGCCATTTTTCTGTCACCCTATGTGTCATCAGGGGAAGGTGGGACAAAATCCTTGGAAACCCATGCATGGTTCATTTTAATGAAGGTTAGATCATCCACATTTTGGGTTGACAGACGGGTCCTTTTTTCTGTCAGGATTGATCCAGCTGCACTGAAGACTCTTTCCGATAGCACACTTGCAGCTGGGCAAGCGAGCTCCTGTAAGGCATATTGGGCCAATTCAGGCCATGTGTCCAGTTTAGCGGCCCAATAGTCAAAGGGGAATGACCTGTGTGGGAGAACATCGATATGGGAGGAAAAGTAGTTTGTAACTATGGTTGACAACTGCTGTCTCCTGTCACTTTCCATCGATGCAGTATTACCAGTTGTGTGAGCGGTATTTGAAAAATCAGTCCACAACATTGTCATGAAACCCCTGTCTCCAACGCCACTTCTGCTGTGTGCACCACGAACACCTCTGCCAAGCTGCCCCCGGCCCGTACGGCTTGTGTGAGAACCATCACCGCTGCTGTGTGCTGGGAATGCCTCAAGCAACCGATTTACCAGAGTTGCTTGTTTATTAGCCAATATTAGGTCAAGGTTCTCCTGTGGCATGATGTTTTGTAATTTGCCTTTATAGCGTGGATCCAGGATGCTGGCCAACCAGTAGTCGTCATCGTTCATCATTTTGGCAATGCGGGGGTCCCTTTTTAGGATCCGCAAGGCATAATCTGACATGTGGGCCAATGTTCCCGGTGTCAATGATGCACTGCGAGTGCTGGTTGGAGGAGCACTTTCTGGCAAATCCACATCCCTCCAGTCACGCACAAACCCTGTACCAGACCTTGCCACGCCAACATTTTCACTTGCCCCACGAGATGCATCCTCCTCCCCTAAGTAATCATCCCCATCATCATCCTCCTCCTCCTCTTCTTCCTCCACCTCGTCCAGGAGAGGTCCCTGAGCAGACAATGGCTGAATGTCATCAAGGATTCCCTCCTCCTCTTCCTCCTCATCAACATTGGCTGCAGACGCCTGCTCCTTAAGGTGCGTCAAAGTTTGCATGAGCAGACGCATAAGTGGGATGCTCATGCTTAGGATGGCGTCGTCTGCGCTTACCAGCCGTGTGCATTCCTCAAAACACTGAAGGACTTTACAGAGGTCTTTCAGCTTCGACCACTGCACACCTGTCAACTCCATGTCTGCTCTCAAAGTGCCTGGCCGTGTATCCTCCCACAAATGCATTATGGCCTGCCTCTGCTCGCACAGCCGCTCCACCATGTGCAGGGAGGAGTTCCACCTTGTTGCAATGTCGATAATGAGGCGGTGGTTGGGAAGGTGGAGCAATCGCTGCAGCTTCTGCATACGAACGGAGTGTACAGGCGACCGGCGGATGTGCGAGCACAGTCTTCGCACCTTCTGGAGCAGGGCTGTTAACTCCGGATAATTTTTGAGGAAGCACTGCACCACCAGGTTCAAGGTGTGAGCCAAGCAAGGTATGTGGCTGAGTTTTGAAAGGGCTATGGCTGCCACAAAATTACGGCCGTTATCACTAACTACCTTGCCTGCCTCAAGATGTACACTGCCCAGCCATGACTCAGTTTGTCGCTTCAAGTACTCGGCCAGCACCTCGGCGGTATGTCTGTCGCCCAAACACATCATCTGCAACACAGCCTGCTGACGCTTTCCACTTGCTGCTCGATAGGGGGACACATCGTGTGCAACAGTGGCAGCTGCAGATGGAGTGCTCGTACGACTGCGCTCTGTGGACGAGCTTTCGCTTCTGGAGGAGGAGGAGGAGGAGGGTGGAACGCCTGCAGCCAACTGTTTCCTATACTGTGGGCTAGGCAGCACTGTCCCACCACCGCTGTCCCCTGTGGACCCTGCATCCACCACATTAACCCATTGCTCACTGATGGACACGTAACGGCCCTGGCCATGCCGACTGGACCATGCATCAGTTGTGAGGAGCACCTTTCCGCTCACTGACTGCTTGAGTGCATGGACAATGCGGTCTTTTACATGATGGTGGAGGGCTGGGATGGCTTTGCGAGAGAAGAAGTGGCGACTGGGTAGGTCATAGCGTGGTACTGCATAGGCCATGAGTTCGCGGAAAGCTGTGCTTTCCACCAACCGAAAGGGCATCATCTCAAACGAGATTAGTTTGGCAATGTGGGCGTTCAAACCCAGTGTAGGCGGATGAGAGAATGAGTACTTTCTTGACCTACTCATAGTGTCTGGGAGGGTGAGCTGGACTTGAGAGCTGCATATGGTGGAAGTAGCGGTGGACAGGGCGGACTGAGAGAGGGTTGATGATGGTGATGGAGTTGGTGTTCTTTCTGATGGCCTAGAATCAGTCTTTCGTTGATATAACAGTGGGATTCCCTGACTGCTGTGGCCTTGCAACGACACCTCAACATTTGCTGCTGTGCTAACCGGTGGGCTTACAGTGGGGGAAACAATGTAGCGTTGCTGACTACCTTCGTTGTGATCAGTTGCACATGTGGCACTTGAGGTTTGGTGTTGTGTCCACGCTTGCAAGTGCATGCTGGTTAAATGTCTAAGCATGCAACTGGTATTCAAATTTTTCAGATTTTTCCCTCGGCTAAAGGTCTTTGCGCACTTCTTACAGATAACCTTGGCCTGATCATGAGGATTTTGTTCAAAAAAGTGCCACACTGCACTCTTCCTACTTTGGCAGACATTTTGCGGCCTAGCACGCTGTGATCTTTTGACCCTCTGGACAAGCTGTCCAGCAACTCTTTTGATGTTTGGAACCTGTCTTTGGAGTGCTCCGGGCCTGCCAGATAACAGCTGTTGCGATGTCGATGTCTGCTGTGGATGCTCCTCATCTGAGCTATTGGAAGCAGCACCCTCTTCCCCCAATGGATGAAAATCTGGGTCAACAACTGGGTCATCCATCACCTCCTCTTCTATGTCATGTGCACCTTCCTCTGTGTCACCGTGTATGGTGGTATAGTGTGCGGGAAGGGGCACCTGAGTCTCATCAGGGTCAGAATCTGGCTCTGTACAGTGCGAGGACAATGTAGTGCTCTGAGTGAATGTACCAGCAGAATCATCCATCAGCGGCTGTGCATCAGTGCACTCCATGTCAGATTCATCTTGGCCTGGGTAATTCACCATTTGACTTGATAATCCAGGCATGGTATGTGAAAACAGCTCCATGGAGTAATCAGTAGTATGGCCTGCGTCATCCTTCAATCTTGGTTGGGGTGAAGGACACAAGGAAAGGTGTGGTTCATGAACATGAGCCTCCAATGATGACTCAGTGCTTTTACTTTTTACAACTGAAGAAGAGGAGGCGATAGAGCTGGAGGCTGAGTCAGCAATGTAAGACAAAACTTTTTCCTGATGCTCTGGCTTTAAAAGCGGTTTGCCAACTCCTAGAAAACTAAGCGTTCGAGGCCTTATGTAGCCAGACGATGACGCAGGCTCAACACCTCCTGCATTCGGACCTATTTTGCTCTTGCCACTACCATCAGATCCACCACCAACACCATCATTACCAGCTGCCAACCCCCGCCCAATTCCACGGCCTCTTCCACCAGCCTTCCTCATTTTTGGTAGAAATGTAGACAAAATCCAACAAACTATATAGTATGTAAAACAAGGTACAAGGTGTCTATAGGACAGGGGAGATTTTGAATTTCTGCACACACTTTTGGACACTGGACACTTTTGGATTGTGTGAGGCCCAATGAATATCTGAGCGCTATGTGACAGGCTCGATGGCACAGCTGTGACCTAAGTGACTAGAGGATAAGTGAGATTTTGAATCTCTGCACACACTTTTGGACACTGGACACTTTTGGATTGTGTGACGCCCACTGATATCTGAGCGCTATGTGACAGGCTCGATGGCACAGCTGTGACCTAAGTGACTAGAGGATAAGTGAGATTTTGAATCTCTGCACACACTTTTGGACACTGGATACTTTTGGATTGTGTGAGGCCCAATGAATATCTGAGCGCTATGTGACAGGCTCGATGGCACAGCTGTGACCTAAGTGACTAGAGGATAAGTGAGATTTTGAATCTCTGTACACACTTTTGGACACTGGACACTTTTGGATTGTGTGAGGCCCAATGAATATCTGAGCGCTATGTGACAGGCTCGATGGCACAGCTGTGACCTAAGTGACTAGAGGATAAGTGAGATTTTGAATCTCTGCACACACTTTTGGACACTGGACACTTTTGGATTGTGTGAGGCCCACTGATATCTGAGTGCTATGTGACAGGCTCGATGGCACAGCTGTGACCTAAGTGACTAGAGGATAAGTGAGATTTTGAATCTCTGTACACACTTTTGGACACTGGACACTTTTGGATTGTGTGAGGCACACTGATATCTGAGCGCTATGTGACAGGCTCGATGGCACAGCTGTGACCTAAGTGACTAGAGGATAAGTGAGATTTTGAATCTCTGCACACACTTTTGGACACTGGACACTTTTGGATTGTGTGAGGCCCACTGATATCTGAGTGCTATGTGACAGGCTCGATGGCACAGCTGTGACCTAAGTGACTAGAGGATAAGTGAGATTTTGAATCTCTGCACACACTTTTGGACACTGGACACTTTTGGATTGTGTGAGGCCCACTGATATCTGAGTGCTATGTGACAGGCTCGATGGCACAGCTGTGACCTAAGTGACTAGAGGATAAGTGAGATTTTGAATCTCTGCACACACTTTTGGACACTGGACACTTTTGGATTGTGTGAGGCCCACTGATATCTGAGCGCTATGTGACAGGCTCGATGGCACAGCTGTGACCTAAGTGACTAGAGGATAAGTGAGATTTTGAATCTCTGCACACACTTTTGGACACTGGACACTTTTGGATTGTGTGAGGCCCACTGATATCTGAGCGCTATGTGACAGGCTCGATGGCACAGCTGTGACCTAAGTGACTAGAGGATAAGTGAGATTTTGAATCTCTGCACACACTTTTGGACACTGGACACTTTTGGATTGTGTGAGGCCCACTGATATCTGAGCGCTATGTGACAGGCTTGATGGCACAGCTGTGACCTAAGTCTAGAGGATAAGTGAGATTTTGAATCTCTGCACACACTTTTGGACACTGGACACTTTTGGATTGTGTTAGGCCCAATGAATATCTGAGCGCTATGTGACAGGCTCAATGGCACAGCTGTGACCTAAGTGACTAGAGGATAAGTGAGATTTAGAATCTCTGCACACACTTTTGGACACTGGACACTTTTGGATTGTGTGAGGCCCAATGAATATCTGAGCGCTATGTGACAGGCTCGATGGCACAGCTGTGACCTAAGTGACTTGAGGATAAGTGAGATTTTGAATCTCTGCACACACTTTTGGACACTGGACACTTTTGGATTGTGTGAGGCCCAATGAATATCTGAGCGCTATGTGACAGGCTCGATGGCACAGCTGTGACCTAAGTGACTAGAGGATAAGTGAGATTTAGAATCTCTGCACACACTTTTGGACACTGGACACTTTTGGATTGTGTGAGGCCCACTGATATCTGA
The DNA here is from genome assembly GCF_039654945.1 of Dendrobates tinctorius. NCBI lineage: Eukaryota > Metazoa > Chordata > Amphibia > Anura > Dendrobatidae > Dendrobates > Dendrobates tinctorius. The sequence continues at coordinate 1,443,915 of NW_027361697.1, forward strand.
GCGCTATGTGACAGGCTCGATGGCACAGCTGTGACCTAAGTGACTAGAGGATAAGTGAGATTTTGAATCTCTGCACACACTTTTGGACACTGGACACTTTTGGATTGTGTGAGGCCCACTGATATCTGAGCGCTATGTGACAGGCTTGATGGCACAGCTGTGACCTAAGTCTAGAGGGTAAGTGAGATTTTGAATCTCTGCACACACTTTTGGACACTGGACACTTTTGGATTGTGTGAGGCCCAATGAATATCTGAGCGCTATGTGACAGGCTCGATGGCACAGCTGTGACCTAAGTGACTAGAGGATAAGTGAGATTTTGAATCTCTGCACACACTTTTGGACACTGGACACTTTTGGATTGTGTGAGGCCCACTGATATCTGAGCGCTATGTGACAGGCTCGATGGCACAGCTGTGACTTAAGTGACTAGAGGATAAGGGAGATTGGATTGCTTTTAAAAAAGCAGTTTGCGGAGCAGTGGGTAAACAGCAATGCCAGCCTGTCAGGAAGCCTTAGAAGGCAGCCCAACAACCAACACCACTGATACACCACAATATAGCCTCCCCTTGCACTGCACACACAGTGACTGGTGTGTTGTGCAGGCCAAATTGCTATCAGCAGCAGAAGCAGTTTTTTTTTCTTCTCAGCAGGACAAAAAAAAAAAATTGGGATTGCTTTTAAAAAAGCAGTTTGAGGCCCAATGAATATCTGAGCGCTATGTGACAGGCTCGATGGCACAGCTGTGACCAAAGTGACTAGAGGATAAGGGAGATTGGATTGCTTTTAAAAAAGCAGTTTGCGGAGCAGTGGGTAAACAGCAATGCCAGCCTGTCAGGAAGCCTTAGAAGGCAGCCCAACAACCAACACCACTGATACACCACTATATAGCCTCCCCTTGCACTGCACACACAGTGACTGGTGTGTTGTGCAGGCCAAATCGCTAGCAGCAGAAGCAGTTTTTTGGTCTTCTTCCCTGCCTAACGCTCTCCCTACAGAATCAGCAGCAACCTCTCCCTATACTGAGATCGGCAGAAGTAAGATGGCGGTCGGCGTGCACGCCCTTTTATACCCCCTGTGACGCCCACCAAAGCAAGCCAATCACTTGCATGCCCTTCTGAAAGATGGTGGTGACCCATGCCTATGTCATCACGTTGCCCACAGTGTCCGTGGATCCTGATTGGCTGAAAAAGAGCGCAAAACAAACTTTTGAAACGCGACTTTGGCGCGTAAGCCGCCGACCTCGTGGCCGACCTCATCCTAGGGTCGGGTTTCGTTTCATGAAACCCGACTTTGCCAAAAGTCGGCGACTTTTGAATTTTTTTGACCCGTTTCGCTCAACTCTAGTGGTGAGCAGTGAGGGGCCCATTCAAAACTTTTCTATGGGGCCCTGGCTTTTCTAAATTTGTTCCTGTTGATAATTAGAGCAACTCTGATTTTGATAGGGGTTATCAAGCTACAATATCAGCTTAAAGGGGTTGTCTGGGGCTTTATCACTGATGGACCATCCTTAGGATAGGTCATCAATGTCTGTTCAGTGGCGATGACACCTGGTACCCCACCTGTGAGCTATTCTTGGTGTACGAAGCGGTAGGAAGTGCTCAGGAATAGTGGCCGTGGCCGCGTATTGCACATCCGCTACCTCTTGATTTGAATAGGGGGGTAGATGAGCAGTAACTGCATCTTCTCGCCCAACCACTTGCACCAGTGACCCATTTTCGTCACATCTCCTCCAGTCCCTTTCCCCTGCTGTCATCCCTCACCTAACTAAAATATTTAACCTCTCTCTCTCTTCTGGTATCTTTCCCTCCTCATCTAAGCATGCAGTCATACATCCACCACTTAAAAAACCATCCCTCGACAAAAACTGTGCCGCTAACTATAGACCTGTCTCTAATCTTCCCTTCACCTCTAAACTCCTGGAACGCCTGGTCCACTCCCGTCTTAACCGCTATCTCTTTGATAACTCTCTTCTCGACCCTCTCCAATCCGGTTTCCGCTCTTTACACTCTACTGAAACTGCCCTCACTAAAGTCTCTAATGATCTACTAACAGCTAAATCAAATGGTCATTACTCCATGCTAATTCTCTTGGATCTCTCTGCAGCATTCGACACTGTGGATCATCAGCTCCTCCTCACCATGCTCCATTCCATTGGCCTCAAGGGCACCATTCTCTCCTGGTTCTCCTCCTATCTCTCTGACCGCTCCTTTACTGTATCTTTTGCCGGTTCCTCCTCCTCTCACCTTCCCCTTACTGTTGGAGTTCCTCAAGGATCAGTCCTAGGCCCCCTCTTCTTCTCCTTGTACACTTCCCCTATTGGTCAAATAATCTGTAGATTTGGTTTCCAGTACCATCTCTATGCTGATGACACCCAACTATACGCTTCTTCTCCTGACATCACGCCAGCCTTTCTAGAAAACACCGGCGATTGTCTAAATGCTGTGTCTAACATCATGTCCTCACTATATCTGAAACTGAACCTGTCAAAGACTGAACTCCTTGTGTTTCTTCCCTCTACTAATGTAACTATACCCATCATTGCCATTTCTGTGTGTGGTTCCAATATTACTCCCCAGCAACATGCCCGCTGTCTTGGGGTCATACTAAACTCCGAGCTTTCCTTTGCCCCCCACATTTGATCACTAGCTCGCTCTTGTCATCTGCACCTCAAAAACATTTCTAGAATTCGACCTTTTCTTACTTTTGACTCTGCAAAAACTCTTATTGTTTCTCTTATTCATTATCGTCTCGACTATTGTACCTCTCTTCTAATTGGTCTCCCTCTTACCAAACTCTCCCCCCTCCAATCTGTCTTGAATGCTGCAGCCAGGATCATATTCCTCACCAATCGTTACACCGATGCCTCTACCTTGTGCCAGTCATTACACTGGCTACCCATCCACTCCAGAATCCAGTACAAACTTATTACCCTCACCCACAAAGCCCTCCATGGCTCAGCACCACCCTACATCTCCTCCCTTGTTTCAGTATCCCACCCTACCCGTGACCTCCCACTCCCGTCTCCAAGACTTTACACGTGCTGTGCCAATTCTTTGGAATGCACTTCCCAGGTCAATACAATTAGTCCCCAATCCCTACAATTTTAAGCGTGCCCTGAAAACGCATTTATTCAGACTGGCCTATCGCCTAAACACATTAACCTAATCTATCCCTGTGTGGCACAGCCAAAAGTTTTACCATAACCAGGTTCCCCGCATCATGCTCCCACATGCTTTATGCATCCATTAGCCCTCTGTGTCTGTACTGTTACACACTTAACATTATGACTGGTCCATACAATCAGGGCAACTGTTACCACCCACATTTCATGTCTCTTTCCTCATAGACTGTAAGCTTGCGAGCTAGGGCCCTCATTCCTCTTGGTATTTGTTATAATCTATGTGATTATTGTTATGCTGTAATGTCTATTGTCTGTACAAATCCCCTCTGAAATGTAAAGTGCTGCGGAATATGTCACCGCTATAGAAATAAAATTTATTATTATTATTATTATTATTATAGTAACTGGTCGCGGCCATTATACAGTCAACAGAGCTGTGCAGCTTCGTAAGGGAGCAGTTCCAGCCACCACCGGGTGTCGCACCTCAACAGATCAGATATTGATGACTTCTAAGGATGGGCCACCAATGCTAAAGTCCTTGACAACCTCTTTAAGATTGAGGGCATAGTGTCCATTGAACTAGATCTAATAGATATGGTGTGTCGGGAGCTTTTTCCATAGGACGCAGTGTGCACAGAGCCTTAGAAAACGTGAAGAACAGTTCATAAATATTGCATACCATGTAGATGGACATGGATGACCATGTGGACGTGTACGAGCGTCGTTGCTCTTAGACTATAATCTGCTTCTGAGTACATGTAACCCAGCACAAAATATATATCACACCAGACAGTCCACGCCATTTAATCTATGTAAACAATCATTACCACCAGCATTGATTGACTTGGAAGAGAGTCATTTTTCAGATATTGAATATTTTCCATATGTAAGTGACTTCCCAAATAGCCTTTAAGATTGATGAACATTGAGACTAATGTATTTTCCAGCCGTGTAATTCTCATAGAGAAGAGATTTAGATCACAGGCTGCTATGGATGTGAATATATGTCAATAATTGGAGACAGGCATGATTGAGCTGTAGGTGAGAACTTATACATGGACGGATCAAAGCTAAGCCAGAAGTAGGTGCAGACTATTGATTAAGTCCTGAAAGAGAGAAGATCGTATGCATCAACACAGACTGGAGCAAAATGAGAGGGAAGTCATTGGTTTTTTTTCTCCATTTAGGACGGACGGCCAAGGAGAAAATCATTAGTCAAGACTTCAGTATATAAGTTAGGTCAGGATCTCGATGCCTCAAAGGAATAATTAGTATCTCTATTTGGAGTTGGACGGGCGTATAAGTCCTAATATTTTCTCAAAACTAAAAAATGGTAGAATCGCTTCATAACAATATGTGGGTAGAGCAAATAAGAGTCAGTAAGAAAGACTCATAAAATGGATGAGAAGCTTTAATTGCCATTGAAATTAGCAAGACTGGTCGAGCAGATAGCCCTAAATTAAATGACAGGCAAAAGAGAGAAAGACTGATTTTTCTAAATACATTTTTTTATTTTTTAACTTTTGCATGTGTCATAAATTTCTAATTCTTTTTTGCATTTGTTGTTTTTTTCTTTAACACTTTTCAGCAGTCGCCCCTGGCTAAATATTGTATACTCTTCTATGTATGACTGAAGTAGAGTGGTGAGAGTAGAGAAGTAGGACCATGATGCAACAAGGTCAAATATAAGAAAGTGTCATGTTTCATTTTGTGTTAAATATATATATTTTTTAAAAAAACAACATTCTTTTCTTATCACATTATGTATTATGAGGTAGCGCTGTTATTCGGGTAGGGGATACTCGCTCAGCAGCCACAAAATCAGATCCGGCACAGATTTTCCATAAGGCAAGCATAGTCCATGCGGTTTGTTCAACATCATAAACCCACAGCAGCAACAAAACTTCATATAAACAGCAGAGTGTCCATGGCAGCGTTTCACTCTATAAACCCTGTGTTCACACAGGTTGTACACTGTCCAGCATACAGGCTCTTAGCCTCACTTATCTCACCCACATCCGGGTTTCCTCATGGCTGCTTCAGCTTACTGCAGACGCTCCATCTCAGCGGGACCTTCCACACTGGATCAACCAGGTCCCTGCATTCACCACATGTGACCTACCCTGGCCACATTATATGGTTCATAGCCACGCCCACCAGGTCACATGACTCTGACCTCATCACAGGTCCTTCAAGCACTTACACATTCTTTACAACAGTGTTCTTTAAACACACCCCCTGGGTGGGTTTGTAGGTAACTGGCCCGCCCATCTCCCTAGTTACCTGGAGACTTCTCCCTGTCACATTAAAGCAGCACCTCAGCAGTATCACTGCTGATCAACACATAAGTCTCCATCTCAAAGCCACCCACTTTGAGATACATAATGGCCATTCAGTATTCTGCCATTCATCCTTTATCCTGGGACATCCACACAGCACCCCCTAGCGGACACAGTGGTTACTACACCACATACCTCCCCCTCTGTTCAAATTTGTGGGGTTGAACACACAATATTACACCAGGGTCTCGCGACCGGGCACTCATTACACCTTGCCCCACAGGTCGAGAGAACCGTCTCCTTCTATCATAGGCCTCATCTCTACGTTAGGCCTCCCCCGCCCCCAGCAGTCAGAATATCAGCCCTGATCTTTGACCGTCCAGTTATAGTCTGTATGCGTCATTAGACACTGTCTAGTCACCACATTCCTCTCCATGTTTGTTCCGTTCCCTGACCAGCTCCCCCGGTTGGTACGGTTATCAGCCTTAGTTGGGCCTACTGTCTGGCCTGAGTCTGACTCATTCAGCATCTCACAGGAACTACGGTCTCTCAACGTCATCCTGACAGTCAAACTACCACTTGCTGACATTCTTCGGCCATCTGCCACGTCACTACTTGGAGGAACCCTTCGGGTCCTTACATCATGTGTTGGAGGTGGCCGCCACCGGGTATTCCGTACTTCTTTATTAATTCGCCGGCGGTCCAGCCTTAACTGCTCAATTTCATGCAGGTACCCCACTCGATACTCCACGAGCATCCGAAAGTCTCTCAGGCTCTCCATGGCGCCAACCACCATGATGGGAATCCTACCCACTTCACTGGATACCAGGTCTTCATCATCAGGAGGGATCCTCACCCTCACCACACCGGAGATATTCACAAGGTCTTGCATTACCTTCCCGGATCTTCCAATGATTCTCCCAATCAGAGCTTTGGGTACCGGAACCACATCTTTCCGCAAACCCAGCCGATCCATAGCCTCCCTTGTTTACTCTAGGCGTCAAGCAGCCTTCATGTTACTCCGCCTGACCAGCTGTTTGGCGTGGAGACATTGTAGATGCATCTCTTTCAGGACAGCTACTCGGTTTGATGTATCTTCTCTGGCTGATACTATCACCAACTGCCGAGTCTCAGGTGCCCAGCGCACCTTACACGCTTTGACCGCCTCTTTGAAAGCCTCATGCACACCTTCCTCAGCACAGGCTTCTTGCATGTCCTCTGGTACATCAATCACAGACTGGAAGGTCGTGGTCTTGCTCTCTTCCTGAACCGAAGGCTCAAGCTTTACCACGGACACTTCCCTCACTACTGTTGACCCGACTGGGTGACTGTCTTCTTTAGTTCTTAACTCACCAACTTCACATGATTTGATCACTTCATGACCCTTTGCCACGATGGCTACTGACAGTTCTGTCTTATTATCACTCGCGCTCACCCGCGGTAAGTCTTCGCCCAACTTCTCCCACAGAAGACTTTTTATTACTCCTCTGAGTTCTTCCATCTCTTCCTTGAGGTTCTTGTTCACACTTTGCCAGGTAGACAGTTGACCTCTGAGCTCCAAGATTTCTTTCTTGAGCCCCTCCACCCTGTGCTTGGCCATTTGTCTCAGGACTCTTTCTCATTCTAGATGTCCTTCCACTGTCTCTCATATCAACTGTATCTCATGATCTTGGTCTCTTTTGGCCAGCACGTGTCGGACCACTATCTCTTTGATTATATTGTCAAAGGGTACCACTGGGTCTGTCCCGTCAGCCGAGTGAACCGTCCCGTTACCATTTAACCGTGTTTTCCCCCCAGTCGTCTCATCTCCCAGCCCACCATCCATCATATCACGAGACATCAGGTCCGTAAGTTGGGCAGATGTACTTCTTCTTCCGGTCAGTTCTACCTCTGACCTGTCCACGTCAGGAGCCATCACTGTCTCAGTGTCTGCTGGCCCCACAGTCGAAATGTCTCCATAGACTAAGTCCCGTGGTATCCCGCCCCCTTGGCACTCACCACCTTTGGTCCCCTCGAACATTACGCTGTCTACAGCATAGTTCAATGTGATCCCATGTGTGCAGTGAACCCTGGCGTTTTTCTCGGTCAGAGATAAAACGAGAGGAGTTCATATCAGAGTCACCTAACTCTCTGAGTCGAGTCTACCAGAGACTCCTTCCCGGTGCAGCATCACGGTACACACCTGTGGCCCATCATTATCCGGAAAATACATGCCGCACTCCTCAAAAATCATACAGACACACTGCGGTTTCCCAGACATACACAGTGAGGCAACCAGTGCTGCCATTTCCTGAACCACCCCAATTTGGGTCACCGCCCCCTCCCAGGACTCCACCCCTTTTTGGGTTACCACCCCAATTTGGGTCACCGCCCCCTTCTGGGACTCCACTTCTTTTTGGGTTACCACCCCAATTTGGGTCACCGCCCCCTTCTGGGACTCCATCCCCTTTTGGGCTACCACCCCGATTTGGGCCATCGCCCCCTTTCGGGATTTCTCCATGTCCGTTATACCTGTCTTCTCAGACCACAGTTCACACAACACAGATTGTCTCTTTTACGATACCACACAAGTCCTAGTTGGCACCACCACAGCTCCTGCTGTCACCGATCACAGACACCACCGGCTGCTGTTCACACACACACAGCGGCTGGTGTCCTCTTCGTAACCCCGCCGAGTTACAGGAAGCCGCTGATCCCCTTCGTAACCCCGCTGAGTTACCGGAAGCCGCTTGTCCCCTTCATAACCCTGCCAAGTTACAGGAAGCCGCTTGTCACTTTCTTGACTCCCACTGAGCCACGGCAGGCTGAGTTGAGAAAAGAAAAAAAACACCACACAAAAAATTCACATTTCCTTTCTGTGTGCTATTCAGGATGTTCTGTCTCCTCTCCTGAGACCGTCCAACACACAGGGCGTACCGGGTGCTATTCAGGGAGCGACCCTCCTCCCAGGGTTTCCCAACACACCGGCCACATCAACACACCACACAAAACTCATGTGTCCTGTCTGTTTGCTATTCAGGACGTTCCGTCTCCACCTGAGACTGTCCAACACACAGGGTGCACCGTGTGCTATTCAGGGAGCGGCCCTCCTCCCAGGGCTTCCCAATACACCAGCCTCACCAGGTCCAGGGTCTTAGCGGGTGCTCTTCAGGACATCCATCTCCTCCTGAGGCTGCCCAACACTCACGCCTCACCAGGTCCAAGGTCATTGTCATGGTTTGGACAGTGTTCTTGCCCTGCACTCACAGGGTTAAGTGTACATGGCCTCTTTCTGGATTTGGGAGGGGTATTTATACTCACTCTGTACCAGGGTTTTCTGTCAGCTATATTGTTGTTCTGATTTTGTGTCTGACCCCCCTGGTGTGCGTGTGTGCTGCATTTCTTGTTTGCTTCCCGTGTATGACCCGGTCTGTCCCCCCACTCTATACTCCGTCTCTCGTTTTGGTATTATTGTCTTTTCCGGTTCTGACCTCCTGGCTTGGCTATCATTACTCCGTTACAGTTTGTCCCTATTTTACCGTCTATTGCCCGTTCTGGTTTTCTGATCTATTGCTACGTCCTGACTATCCATTCTGCCTAACCCTTTGGTACTGTCGTGCTATCTTGTGCTTTGACCCTGGCTTGATCTGGTTTCTGTCTCTGTCTATGCCTCTTGGTAACATTGTCCTGTAATTACCTTTCTAGGAGTTTTCCTCAGCTCCTAGCTCTCTGGAGTTTAGACCACGCCCTTAGCAGTCACATGCTTCAGGTCCTGTGAGCCTGGAGCATGCAGCGTCACCACTGCTGCCCCATTCCACAGGTATCTTTGTGCACAGTTTTGTACTCAGGACATGCGTACTGGCTCAGTGAGCAAGTGCAGTGCGGTGTTCCTGACATTATAGCTGACCTAAACATTTAAACGAGGTTTGCACTTTTTTTTCTTGAATCATGGATCCGCTGCATGCTCTCTCTGAGCAAGTGAATAGCCTCACTCAAATGATGCAAAACCTGTCTGTGGAGCAGCAAACCCTGGCTCAGTTGCAGCAACAGGTTCAGAGGGAGGTTACTGATGCCATGCAGGGTTCTTTTCCTTCTGTGGCTGAGGGTACCACAGATGTTTCCTTAACTTCCCCTGAATCACCTGTTAAATTGCCTGACTTTTTCTCTGGGGATTAAAAAACATTTAAGGTTTTTAAGGAGGGGTGCAAACTCTTCTTCTCGCTAAGGCCACGCTCCTCTGGAGATGAGAGTCAGAGGGTTGGGGTCATTATGTCTTTGTTAAGGGGTTCCCCTCAGGCTTGGGATTTTTCCCTTCCCCCTACCTCCCCTGAGAGAATGTCAGTGAATGCATTCTTCGAGGCACTCGGGCACATCTACGATGAACCCGATCGTGTGAGGCTAGCCGAGGATATGGTGATGAGTGTGTGCCAGGGGAAACACTCGGCCGAGTGGTTCTGCTCTGAGTTCAGACGCTGGGCAGTGGAGATCTCCTGGGATGATGCTGCACTCCGGGGTTTGTTCTGTAGAGGCCTGTCCGAACGTTTGAAAGATGCCCTGGCCCTTCATCCTCCACCGGATTCTTTGGAGGACGCTATGATCCAGGCTGTCCACATGGACCGTAGGCTGCGGGTGAGAGGGGTCAAGCTGCAGGATATCCCTTTATTCTCCAACCTGAGAGACTCTGCATCTAGTCCCGAGCCCATGGAGGTTGGTGCCACGTCCTTGAAGGAAAAAGAGAGGAGAAGCCGTAGAAACAACCAACTGTGCTTTTACTGTGGATCCTCTGGACATTGGAGAAGGAACTGTCCTTCTTGCCCTTCTTCAGTGAAGCCGTCAGGAAAACGACTGAGTCTGGGTAACAATCGAGGAGGTTGCTCAGACTCCCAGGTACCTTTTTCCTCGCTTACTAAAATTCTGCTTCCGGTGGAACTAGAACTTGCAGGCGGTCCGCTTGTGACTACCGCCTTTGACTGTGGTTCTTCTATTAATCTGATCGATGCCAAAGTTGTGACTTTTCATAAGATAGGGACAGTCAGGTTAAAAGATCCTGTTAAAATTGTGGCAATTGATTCTTCTCCTATCTCCCGGGAGGGAATTTGTTTCATGACTGATACCTTTTCTCTGAAAGTGGGTTCCACTCACGTGGAAAAATTAAGGTGTTTTGTTCTAAATAATCTGCTGGCTGGACTGGTACTGGGTATGCCTTGGCTTCAATGCCACAATCCTACTATTGACTGGGTCACGGGGGAGGTCATTCAGTGGGGTTGTATGGCTAACGGTCTATGTTGTACCTTGACAACTCTTGTCACCCCAGTAAAATCTGTGTCAGTGTCGTCTGTCGTTCTGGAAGGTATTCCGGAGTACCTGAAAGATTTTGAAGACGTATTTTCCGAAAGTGAGGCTGAGGTGCTACCACCACATAGACCCTTTGATTGTGCCATTAATCTACTCCCTGGAGCCAAGTTACCCAAGGCTTGCCTGTTCAATTTGTCCGGGCCCGAACGTCTAGCCATGAAGGAGTACATTACCGAGAGTCTCCGCAAAGGGCATATTAGGCCTTCTGTTTCACCTGCGGCGGCGGGCTTCTTTTTTGTTAAGAAAAAAGATGGTGGTTTGCGGCTGTGCCTCGACTTTCGGGAATTAAACAAAATTACTGTGAAAAATACATACCCTCTCCCCCTAATTCCTGATCTATGTAACCAACTCACCGGGGCCAAGTGGTTCTCTAAACTGGATTTACGTGGGGCATATAACCTTATAAGAGTCCGGGAAGGGGACGAATGGAAAACAACATTCCTGACGACTGAAGGTCTGTTCGAAAACTTGGTTATGCCCTTTGGTCTCAACAACGCTCCTGCGGTTTTTCAGAATTTTATTAATGTAATTTTCTCTGATTTGATTGGTCATTTTGTGGTTATCTATTTGGATGACATTTTGGTGTACTCGGTGGACAATCTCACTTGCACCATTTGCAGATGGTTCTCATGAGACTGAGGGAGAATCATTTGTATGCCAAGTTGGAAAAATGTTCATTTTTCATGCAAGAATTATCCTTTCTGGGTTTGATTGTGTCAGGGGAGGGATTCCGCATAGATCCTAAGAAGGTCCAGGCTGTTACGGATTGGGTGCAGCCTCATGACTTGAAAGGGTTGCAGCGATTTTTGGGCTTTGCCAACTTCTATAGGAAATTTATTAAGGGCTTCTCGCAGGTGGTAAAGCCTCTAACGGACCTCACTCTCCAGGGAGCTGATGTAAAAAATTGGTCTGTAGCTGCAAAAAATTATTTCATGACATTAAAAAAATGCTTTTCTTCAGCCCCTGTATTGATACAACCCGACCCGTCAAGACCTTTTGTCGTGGAGGTTGACGCCTCGGAAGTAGGGGTGGGGGCAGTATTGTCTCAGGGCTCTCCTACCCTTACTAATCTGAGACCTTGCACCTTCTTCTCTAAAAAATTTTCCTCTGCCAAGAGAATGTCGGCAATAGAGAGTTATTGGCGGTAAAGTTGGCTTTTGAAGAATGGAGGCATTTCCTGGAGGGGGCCGTTCATCCCATTACAGTCATCACTGATCACAAATATTTGGCTTATATCGAGTCTGCCAAGAGATTGACCCCCAGACAGGCTCAGTGGGCACTTTTTTTTCTCGATTTCAGTTTACCATCACATTCCGCCCGGGATCTAAAAACATCAAGGCTGATGCCTTATCCCGAAGCTTTGATTCGGTGTCCCCTCCAGAACCTCCCTCCTCCATTCTTCAGCCGGGAGTAGTGGTGGCCGAAATCTCATCTGAGTTACAGAGAGGGATTTTGGAAGCCCAGGCTCGGGCTCCGGGTGGTAAACACCCTTGTAAATTGTTTGTACCGGAACGTTTTCGTCTCTGACTTATGCAGGAATTTCACGATTCTATGTTGAGTGCTCATCCTGGGATTGCAGCTACCCGGGTGGCAATTGCGAGGGGTTTCTGGTGGCCCTCTATGGTAACAGATATTAAAAAGTTTGTGACTGCATGTGGGGTGTGCGTTCATTCTAAAAGTTCTCAGGTCTGGCCGGCTGGGGAGTTGGTGTCTTTGCTAATTCCGGATAGACCATGGACACATTTGTCCATGGATTTTATCACAAATCTTCCTCCTTCGAGGGGCAGCTTGGTGATATGGGTGGTGGTGGATAGGTTTTCAAAAGAAGCCCACTTTGTACCTCTCCCCGCATTACCATCTGCTGAAACCCTGGCCCATTCATTTATTCAGCATATAATTCGGTTGCATGGAGTGCCTATGAATGTGGTGTCAGACAGAGGGGTACAGTTTGTGGCCAGGTTCTGAAGGGCTTTTTGCAAAAAGCTGGGGATTTCGTTGTCCTTCTCCTCTGCCTATCACCCAGAGTCTAATGGACAGACTGAGCGCACAAACCAATCATTGGAGCAGATTCTGAGATGCTTGGCCTCTTCCAGGCAGGAGGACTGGCATGAGGTATTGCCCATGGCAGAGTTTGCGTTCAACGGTCGTGTGAGCCAATCCACTGGGAAATCTCCCTTTCGGATCAACTATGGGTTTAACCCACATTTTGGAGAGTTTTCCCGCATGGATTCAGGTTGTCCTGGTGCTGAGGATATGACACAATGTCTTAGAACTCTTTGGAAGGAGGCTCAGAGGAATATTTCCAAGGCCCAGGAAAACTATAAGCGGTTTGCTGACAGGAGGAGAAGGCCAGGTCCAGCATTTGCAGTAGGGGAGAAGGTGTGGCTATCCACCCGCAATATCAAGCTTAAGATACCATCTATAAAGCTGGGCCCCAAGTTTATTGGCCCATACAAAGTTATGGAGGTTGCTAACCCAGTAGCCTACCGACTGCAGCTGCCCACCTCCTTTAAAATTTCTGATGTCTTCCACAGGTCCCTGTTAAAGCCTGTGGGGACTATGAGAAAGGATTCCTCATACAATGCTCCGCCAGTGCTTGTAGAGGGGCAGCTGGAGTATGAAGTAGGGTGCATTGTTGACTCCCGGTGGGTGTGCCGGAGACTCCAGTATCTAATACACTGGAAGGGGTACTCTCTGGAGGATCGGTCATGGGTTCCGGCCAGTTCGGTGCATGCCGATTGTCTGGTGCGGGCTTTCCACGCCAGATACCCAGACAAGCCTGGGGGTCCAGTGGCCCCTCGTTAAGAGAGGGTAACTGTCATGGTTTGGACAGTGTTCTTGCCCTGGACTCACAGGGTTAAGTGTACGTGGCCTCTTTCTGGATCTGGGAGGGGTATTTATACTCACTCTTTACCAGGGTTTTCTGTCAGCTATACTGTTGTTCTGATTGTGTGTCTGACCCCCCTGGTGTGCGTGTGTGCTGCATTGCTTGTTTGTTTCCCGTGTATGACCCGGTCTGTCCCCCCACTCTATACTCCGTCTCTCATTTTGGTATTATTGTCTTTTCCGGTTCTGACCTCCTGGCTTGGCTATCATTACTCCGTTACAGTTTGTCCCTATTGTACCGTCTATTGCCCGTTCTGGTTTTCTGATCTATTGCTACGTCCTGACTATCCATTCTGCCTAACCCTTTGGTACTGTTGTGCTATCTTGTGCTTTGACCCTGGCTTGATCTGGTTTTTGTCTCTGTCTAGGCCCCTTGGTAACATTGTCCTGTAGTTACCTTTCTAGGAGTTTTCCTCAGCTCCAAGCTCTCTGGAGTTTAGACCATGCCCTCAGCAGTCACATCCTTCAGGTCCTGTGAGCCTGGAGCATGCTTTGTGCACAGTTTTGTACTCAGGATACGTGTACTGGCTCAGTGAGCAGGTGCAGTGCGGTGTTCCTGACAGTCATACCACATGCTCCAGAGATCCGATTCTACTCCTAGAATCTCCTAACACTGACCCTCCAGGTACACAGTCTCTCTCACTGACCCAGGTCAGTACAACACAAACACCTCTCCGTTACCTGTGTCGGCCCCACAGGTCCTCGGATACCTCTTCTCCACAGAGGCACCCTATCAATCACCAGTCTTTTTCTCACTGACCCCGGTCAGTACAATACAGTTCTCACGACCGTCAACTGCTGGCCGCACAGGTTCTCGGACCCCTCTACCGCAGAGGTATCCTATAAGTCTCTTTCTCCTGGGGAAACGGCCGCACTGGGCTCAGCAATCCGGACAGTGCCTTACTCACTAGGCCGCCCCACGGTTCCAGAACCACGGCCGGACAGTGGTTTCCCCAACCGTCAGCCTTCCTGGCTCAGCGTTGCCCTTAGCAACCGACTTTGCAGTCCTCTTCCGGTGCTCCCAGCAACAAGGCTACAAGAATGCCCAAAGATTTCTCCACTAATTGTGAGGTAGTGCTGTTATTCGGGTAGGGGATACTCGCTCAGCAGCCACAAAATCAGATCCGGCACAGATTTTCCATAAAGCAAGCATAGTCCATGCGGTTTATTCAAAATCATAAACCCACAGCAGCAACAAAACTTCATATAAACAACAGAGCGTCCATGGCAGAGTTTCACACTATAAACCCTGTGTTCACACAGGTTGTACAATGTCCAGCATACAGGCTCTCTTAGCCTCACTTATCTCACCCACATCCAGGTTTCCTCATGGCTGCTTCAGCTTACTGCAGACGTTCATTCCCTCCCCTGGGAACTCTCAGACACATGCAGCCATTCACCACAGCCCCTCCACAGGCTGTTAGCCAGGAAGCTCCATCTCAGCGGGACCTTCCACACTGGACCAACCAGGTCCCTGCATTCACCACATGTGACCTACCCTGGCCACATTATATGGTTCAAAGCCACACCCACCGGGTCACATGACTCTGACCTCATCACAGGTCCTTCAAGCACTTAAACATTCTTTACAACAGTGTTCTTTAAACACACCCCCTGGGTGGGTTTGTAGGTAACTGGCCCGCCCATCTCCCTAGTTACCTGGAGACTTCTCCCTGTCACATTAAAGCAGCAGCTCAGCAGTATCACTGCTGATCAACACATGTGGCCGGGGTCACACTAACCGACGCAAAATACGGTCAGTATTTTACATGCGTAATACGGATGAATGGCCACTAAACAGTGCTCCGTATGTCATCCGTAATCAAGGTGTGGTCGCGTATTTTGCGCATGTAAGCATCCGTATGTAATCCGTATGGCATCCGTATGGCGAAATTTTCTCGCAGGCTTGCAAAATGGACATATAATGGAGCCCAATGACAGGGTTTCTAACAGAAACGAAAGAATAGATATAGACACATAGAATGCATATATTTATATATATATATATATATATATATATATATATATATTCTATGTGTATATATCTATTCTTTCGTTTCTTTATTAAAACTGTCAGTGTGAGTTTACTGTATCATGCACTGAATTGCCGGCTTTGCTAAAAGACACCTGGTGCGTATTTCTCGCAAGTCACATGTGTGTTCCGTGTGTAATCCATATTTTTAGCGCACTCATAGACTTGCATTGGCGTATTACGGGCGTAGTACGCTGACAATCGCAGCATGCTGCGATTGGCACGAACCGTAGAATACAGATGAGAAATATACGCCTGGTGCGAGGGACCCCATAGAGAATCATTGGTCCGTGTCTAATGCGTGCTTTTAGCGCCTCTCACTCGGCCGTATTCCTCGCTAGTGTGACCCCGGCCTAAGTCTCCATCTCAAAGCCACCCACTTTGAGATACATAATGGCCATTCAGTATTCTGCCATTCATCCTTTATCCTGGGACATCCACACAGCGCCCCCTAGCGGACACAGTGGTTACTACACCACAGTATTAAAAGAAAATAAGATATCTTTTTCCCACTGGCCACTGGAACAGTTATACTTTGTTTTCTGTACAGATGACTTTTCGTCAGTCTCATTATCATCACTGGACAGGGTTACGTTGAAAAGAAACATGATACACGGCTGATATCAGAATTCACCAATCACAGTAGGTGATGTCACAGCTGACCCTCCCTTTCCCTTCATAATAACCTTTGCACATGCTCATTAGATGCTTCAATACAAAAGACAGGGCCTGAGACAACCTTCTTCTGTAATGTATTTGTGGACATCCTGAAAGAACAGAAAGTATGAGTCTATAATAGTTTTAAATCAAAAAATGGCATGTGCTAGACAAATAACATGAATATCCTGTCTGTGTCACTAACTGCTATACTCAGTGAGAAAAGTGGCCAGAAAACAGTACAACCAGTTTTATCTCATAAAAATCAATTGCAATTTTTATTAAATATTCATATAAAGTTTAAAAAACAAAAATGAAAAAAAAAATATAAAACAAATGCCTCCTATGTGAGGGACACTAATGTCTGAGGACACCATTGAACACACATTGCTGGTAGTTATTTGCAATGAATAGCAAAAGAAAAATGAATGTGCTATCATTGGGTGTGGAAAAAAGGGTACAAAATCCCCATTAAAACCTGTTTTGGGATCCCTCACAGATTAAATTTGAAATTTCTAAGGTGCTTGCACTACAGTAGGATAGGAATGGCAGCCTACATCATGCAGTGTGTATATGGATATACCAATTGCTAAACTTCATTGCAATGGGATTCCTCTATGTAAAAGAAAACAAGACACCATACAAATCCTAGTTATAATTTATGAATCTGTGAATCAAAAGTCACTACCCAAAGATCGATACAGGCTAAGAACCCATGATTATACTCACAATGTGTGTGGAGTCCGTGCCGCATCCCTCCACCTCGACGTGCGTTTCGTCCACACTTCTTCAGGGGGTGTGTCGGGGAAGAGTGACACCGGATTTAAAAAGCCTGCGTGAGACCAATGATCTGCTGTATGGAGCATCACGTGTGCGGGTCATTGCTACCATTGAGAAAGATGTGGATCACTATGACTTTCCACCGCTCTCCAGGAAGTGACTCATCATCTTAGTAGGTAAATTGAAAATTGCAAGGTTTCTATCTTTTTTTAATACAGGTTGTGATCTGAAAAATGAAAAATAGAAAATTTTACTTAAAAAAGAAACGTAAACAATTCTTCATTTTATAATTACATACTCACTTTAACCAATTTATATAGGAGCTAAGCAATGGGGCTGAGTCTCAGAAAAGTAGAATGATTTACTCTGTATCAGCCATCAAAATGAGGAATCCCCAGGTCACAACACAGACTGGCAGAAAGTTCACAAAATAAAGGTACAAAGGCGGTAGACATTAAAAATAGCTTGATCGAGCAAGAGTTTAGACTAGTAGTAATTATGTCAGGTAGAAGTGTGGACAGGCCCTGACCTACTATTGAATCTAATCTCTATCTGCCTGATTCTTGCTCCATCTGACTGTGATACAGAGAAGAGTAATAAGTCAAGAAATAAAGCTAGGTCAAAACCATAAAATTTATGGGACATGCCAAAAAACAAACAAGCAAAAGCTAAAAGGACTTTATTGCTGAAGTCCATAGTGGTAAAGGAAGTACCATCATAAAACCTAGGGTATTTGGTTATTGGTTGAAGTCAGAGGCACTTGATTGTCTGGACTGGTGGGAAGACACATCATCATGACTCACTATACTAGAACTGCTAATATTTTATTAATGCATCCCAAAAAAGCAAAAAGGACCTTATTGCTGAAGTCCAAAATTAAGTAGGAAGAACCAATTGTTAAGCCTGGGATATTTGGTCATTGGTTGACATTAGAGGCACGTGAGTGCCTGGAGTGGTGAGAAGACATATCATGACTCTTATTATACTAGGACTGCTAATATTTTATTAATGCATCCCGCAAAAAAGATCAAAAAGTCAAAAGGATCTTATTGTGAGGTCCAAAATGAAGTAGGAAGAACTATCGTAAAGCCTGGGACATTTAGTAATTAGTTGAAGTCCAAGGCACTTGAGTGCCTGGAGTTGTGAGAAGACATATCATGATTCTTATTATTCTAGGACTGCTAATATTCTATTAATGCATCCAAACCCCCCCCAAAAAAAAAAAATGAAAAGGATCCTATTGCTGAAGTCCAAAGTGATATGAGAATAACCATCATAAAGCCATGGGCATTTGGTCATTGGATGAAGTTCGAGGCACTGAAGTACCTGGAATGGTGATGAGAAGATACATCATAATTCTTACTGTTCTAGAACTGCTAGTATATCTTTTTGTACAGCAATATACAGTTCTGGCAAAAATTAAGAGACCACTTCCAAATTTTCAGCTTGCCTGATTTTTCTCTTTATATTTATTGAGTAAAATGTAAATTGCTCTTTTATTCTATAAACTTCTGACAAGATGTCTCAGAATTTCCAAGCAATAAATTTTGTTTTTTTTTTCTGAAAAGGAGAAATGATCAAAATTTAAAAAAAAAATCCGGTGCTTTCAGACCTCAAATATAATGCAAAGAAAAAAGTTCATAATCATTTAGAAACAACAATACTAATGTTTTAACTCAGGGAGAGTCCTGAAGTCTATATTTTGTGGAATAACCATGATTTTTAAAAACAGCTTTCATGCGTCTTGGCATGCTTTCCACCAGTCTTTCACATGGCTTCTGGCGCAAAAATGTAAGCAGTTCTTCTTTGTTTGATGGCTTGTGACTATCCATCATCCTCTTGATTACATTCCACAGGTTTTCAATGGGGTCCAGGTCTGAAGAATTGGCTGCCCATTACATGGTTTTGATGTGGTGGTCTCTTAATTTTTGTCAGAGCTGTAGATCAAAGTTTCCATAGAAAATATCATTTTTGGCTTGGATCTTCAAATGCAGATAATGACAGAATGCTGTAATTAAATTTTGGTATCTATCAAATGGCAAAAAATTCATTTTTAGTGTCTAAATCAATTTATAGTGGGTTAAATAGATTCATTGCATGTCCAAGTAATCTCCACTAGTTGGACCAAGTTCTCTTACAACAATAGGTCCCAGGCAAAAAAGAGTATATGAGTTACATCATTCGGCAAATCGACATGAGGTTTACAGTGGAGCAGGCGACTTTATACTGGGGTTTATGATATTTTTGTTTTATATCTCGCTCTACAAATCCTTATCAATGATTTGGTCATTGCGAACAACAATAAAAAATATTAATGTAAGTGGTGGTGAATATTTTTTAAGGGTTGTAGCAGCTAAAAAGAAATATATCGTATAGCTTTATACCATTACCATCTTTTGAAAAAAAAGAAAATCAGATATATTTGGGTTAAGGTCTAAAAACTATTACACTTGTTCCACCATGTAATCAATGTATGTCTAAGATCTGACATTTGAGACAAGCCAAGCAGCAATCAGCCCACATCAAACTGGAGCATCCCTCAAGACCATAAAACTTTCATAATATCAACTGTTACGTGCTTTGCACATCAATTCCTCCTTTTTGAACCTTAAGTCCCAATGGGTTAAGCTAAGGTCTTGATGGAACTAAGTTATCATCCAGTCTGAATGAATAGCACTAAGCAAAATTTTTTAATGATTTAGTCTTTTTTTGTCTACCTGGTGCATGTGGTCTTCTAAACATACAGTGACAACTGGAATTTCATTTAAAAAAATTGCTTAAATATAGAAAATACCCCCCCACAATCCAAGGAACAAATATAAGATCATGGTTCCAACATTTCCATTTAGAGTTGTTGCAAATCAATTTGCAGGACCCGGTCTAATGGTAGCGTAATTAATCTGTGATCACTGGAGGGGAGTCCAGAGAACCACTTATTACATGCCAGCATCCACTGCACTTCTACTGATTAGCCAAATTGGCATGACTTCACATGTTCAACACTGATGTCATGCCAGGCAGGCCATCTAACCAAAAGAAGAGGAATGCATGCCAGGAGGTAGTAGGTGATTCGCAGAGCTCCTAAGCAGTCACCATAGATCACTGGTGGACTAGGTCCTGTGCATCAATTTGCACCAACTCTCATTTTCAAAATTTTTGCAGCGTAAGTAAAAAATTGGACCCCCTTCCAAAAAAAAAGTTTTCATGATATTGTTTTAATTGAATTTTACAAGATATAATTTTAAAAAAGATCTAAAGTAAATATTAGAGACCCTAAAATACAGAAATAATATATTTTTTTTAAATATAAAAACCACATTGATACTCTATCATTTCCACTCCATTTAGGACCTTGCTTGGATTGGAAGACGTTACTGGACCGCCAAGTCTCGTTACCTGACCTAACTGCCTAATAACCATATGAAGCAGTTATCTTATGTCTGGAGACCTGGTGTTTAGGTTGGGACTTTCAGTCCGAGCATGGTCCATGATTGACGGATGTATGAAACCATTTTAGTCTTCTCTGTCCTTGAGAGACCATGTTTGATTCTACAGTTATGAGATATATAGTCTTTATGGAGGAAGGCTGAGAAGAACAAATGAGTGGGACCAGATGAGATTTAGTTAAGTTATATATATTATATTTATATATTGATTTTTTACTATTATAGGCCAATGAAGATAAATTAATATATCTTAGAAATAGTTAACCACACCATTTAGATTCTTTATGGGTTTGTGCTCAGTCCTGTTGGAAATGATGTGAACAGCTAATGTTTTACTGAAAACCCTATTAAAGTACTATAGAGGAAAAATGATATTGATGAAAAAAAAGTCAAGTCTGAACTGGGCCTAAGGGGCCAATTCATCTTTGATCCAGTGCATTGTACTGTGCCGGTTGGTTTGATTGGCAGGCCATGCTGATAAAACTCACAGTGCTCCATAAATAAAGCTGGCATAAAGAAATCTCATTGATCTGAATGGTTCCTGTGCACGGTGACTGCTGCCTGACTACTGCAGAACCAGATTGCGTTTCTACATTGAGATGAAAGGGAGAGTTTAAAAATCACTGCACAATAAGTACACACATAAATTCTTATTTCACTGCTTATGGGTGAGAGACATCATGTAAATCATAGCGACTGACAATGAAATATTCAAGAGAAAAAACTCCAATTCACGACGAAGGGAAATTGTGTGTTTTTCTGCTATAATAATTCTACACGTTTGCAGCCTCCATAAATAATTAATAATGTCACTTACTTACAACATACAAGTAACACCACCCGAGGCAGAAAAATGCAGCCATATATATCAGTGAGCAGGAAGATTTTGATATCTAGTGAGCTGAATCAGATGCTAATTGAGTCTTACATCTCAAGATGTTAAGAGGTAAAAGGGTGCTTGAAGAAGTGATAATAGCATTTGGATACTTCTAAAGTAAAACCTCAAAAATATTATATAAGCAGTATTAAGGTGTAACCGTCCTTCTGTAAGGTGCCTGAACGAGATAGTCGTGAGCGAGCTGCAGCTTCTGATCGCTCCGGTACCCAACAGACCAGTGTGCCAGTCCCGATGTGCTGCTGTGTGTGGGGTGCAGGGCTTGACTGGCCATCTGGCAATTCTAGCAAATGCCAGAAGGGCCTGTCTGGTCGTGGGCCACCTTGACTGCTACGTTGTTAACAGAATTGGTGTTCTCAACATGCCCATACTGTTAAGAAGTTGTGACGAAACACAAAGTCGCTGACTCCGTCACTTACCCCAGCAGGCCACAGTTATCCAATAGAAATATTAGCCTTGTAGTAAATCTTGCTTTCCTCCATCCAGGGTAATATTGTAATATATCCCATCTGGTGCTTGGGGACAGGGACAGCATGGGCCTGTGTGATTTCAAATGCCAGGGCTGAATTTCGTTCCCAGTCCGTACCTGGTGGGGTGCATCACACTTACTTGTGGCTCATAGCCCTCTACTTGCTCCAGGCTTTCATCTTCCAGAACCTTTGCAGCAAAGAATCCGGGGGACACTGAATTGGTTAAAACAGTCAAAATTTTACTTGACATCTTACGGTCATTACAATCAAGCATATAGGATAAGGCCCAATGGATTACAGTCTTTCCCACAGGTATCGGACTCAACTTCAGCCCTAGTTTTCTGTATGGGTAGAGTATCCCTCTAAGTCTTTCTAGCGCTAGGAATTCTTCTCCACCACTAGCAGTGCACCGCACCCGGATTCCATCCTCTCTCACCTCTGAGTGCTTGAGTCCATCTTTCCCTGCAGCTCCGCAGGCTTAGTGCGTCCAAAGGCACCGATGTCCATCTCAAGTTTTCTAGGCCGACAAACAGATTCACACCTAAGGATTCTTTGGCAATCCACTACCCCGAGTAACAGGCTCACTTTTTCTCTAGCAGTCTATTGCCTGTGAACGCTGTTGTCATTTCACCACACTTTCTCAAACTGAACACAACGTCCTGTTCCTCACACTAACCAAAGATTCCCAAACCTCCTTTCCCATAATGGGCTGGCCTTAACTCTCACACTGTCTTTGTGTCTACTGTGTTGCTGGGCAGACTTCACATTTCACCTACACTCTTGATAGTGGCATCTTGTGACCGATAGTTAATACTGCAGCCCACAGGGAAATTAACAATTGTTATCAAAAAGCAACATTTCAGGAACAAAACATTATTCACATTCTATACCACGCTAGCATTGATGTCTTCTTCAAGGGGAACACGGCAACTGGTCCATCTCCTTACACTTCCACACAAGTCCAGTAGGAATGCATGATGGCCTTATCACAAACAAAAAGTTAAAACAGCTTTTGATGCACAAACCATTCGAGTATATCCAGAACTATCCTAAATCTCATGCTCTGTGACTTGCCATCCATTCTTTTTGGGATGTCGGATTCTCTTCATCAGCATTTTGCCAGCACTTTTTGAATATTGTATTTTAAAGCAGTGTTTCTAAATGTAAAGTCCTCAAGGACCCCCATAAGGTCATGATTTGTGAATATCATTTTAGAGAGAACCAGTGGCAATTTCTAATGTCTTGCTAATAATTCTATCACCTTTGCAACACTAAGAAAAAGAGTAAAGCTGCTTCAAGTGTGTTACCTTCAATTTGGGACACAGAGAGCAAAGGATTGTATGTGCTGACCTTCCTTGGTTGTAATCTGGACCAACTCTGTATTTGTAAGAATGAATGGCTGCTGCTCCGACCGCTTACCCACACGCCGCTGGGAAGAAACATGTTCAAACCAAACAGGAAAAAGAGCGGTGATTCGCGGGCGATGCCACAGAGTGAAGACAACGGTGTAATTTCTCTGGATCCTTATTCAGATCAACATATTCCAACATAATTCACATTTATATACAACAAATGGTTCTTTGATGCACATTTTACATATGTGACTTGTATAAATTGTTGGCTTTAATTAATTTTTTTATTGTTTTAAGCTGTGAAGAAGTTTCTTTCCTCCCCTTTATAAGGGAGGTGGCTCGGTATAACATACCCCACCTGATGAAGGAGTCAACCCACTTTGAAACGCGTTGTATGAATGAATAAAGATCAAGAGAACACACACCCTTGTCTTCACTCCCACTCATCTTTGCAGAATTGTTGTATTTCAGTCACACTGGAGGGTTTCCGAGTGTGAACCATCTTTTTAAGGTCATGTCACAGCATCTCAATCGGATTAAAGTCAGAACTTTGACTAGGTCACTCGAAAGTCTTAATTTTGGTTTTCTTAAGCCATTCAGAGTTGATCTTGCTGGTGTGTTTTGGATCATTGTCCTGCTGCATAACTCAAGTTTATTTCAGCTTCAGGTCACGAACAGATGGCCGGACATTCTCCTTCAGGATTTTTTGATAGACAGCAGATTTCATGGTTCCATTTACCACAGCAAGTCTTCCAGGTCCTGTAGCAGAAAAACAGGTCCAGACCATCACACTACCACCACCATATTTTACTGTTGCTATGATGTTGCTTTTCTGAAATGCTGTGTTGCTTCTATGTCAGATGTAGTGGGACTTATGCCTTCCAAAAATATCAACTTTTATCACGTCAGTCCACAGAGTACTCTCACAAAAGTCTTGGTGATCATCAAGATGTTGCCTGGCAAAACTGAGAAGAGCGCTTATGTTCTTATTGTTCAGCAGTGGTTTTCATCTTGGAACTCTGCCACGCAAGCCATTTTGCCCAGTCTCTTTTATATGGTGGAGTCATGGGCACTGACCTTCACTGAGGCATGTGAGGCCTGCAGTTCTTTGAATGTTGTTGTGGGGTCTTTGATGACCGCTTGGATGAGTCATCACTGCGCTCTTAGGGCAATTTTGGTCGACCAGCCACTGTTCCATGTTTTCACTATCTATGGATAATGGCTCTCACTGTGGTTCACTGGAATCCCAAAGCTTTAGGCTAATTTCACACTTGCTTTTTTTTGCAGCGCATTTTTAGCGCAAAAAAAACGCATAGAAAAAACGCATACAAATGCATACAAACGCTGCATTTTTTTCAAGCATTATTATGCGCATGCAGGAAAAAAACGCAGCGTTTTTATGCGTTTGTATGCGTTTTTAGTGCGTTTGCGTTTTTTTACAGATTTTTGGACAACCCCCAAAAAAGAAAAAAAACCCAATCAACAACACACAAGACCAATGGGACGTCAATGTCGGTGTGGTATGTTAATATATAGACCCTGTCTGCAGTATTCTTCAGATTTGCTTGATTCTTCTCGTGTCAACATGGATCTGCGCTGGAAGAGTTTTCACTTCAACTTGGATTTGGACATCGCGATGGCTCAGGCGTATGCAGTAGCTTGCTATGAACAAAGGAAGAGAGAGAGGCAGCAAAGACGGCAGCGGCGGCGTATGTGGAAACATCCGATTGTTGAACTCCGGGAGAGCCGTGGGGCATACCACACCCTCTACAGTGAGCTACAGGCAAACCCGGAGAAATTTACAGATTATATCCGGATGTCCCAAGAAAGCTTCAGGGATTTGCTTGCTTGTGTCCAACAATCCTTCCGGAGACAGAACACACAGCTCCGTCGTGCGATTCCTCCTGAGGAACGGCTACTGGTGACATTACGGTACGTAATATTTAAAAACCAAGGGGTGCGGTCTGATGGGTTTTTTTTAATTTAGTATTCAAAACCTTGGGTAATTAGTTTTCGTGAATGTACTAATATTTTATTTTATAGTTTTTTAAAATAATATACTTAAATATTAATTTTACTTCTTTGTCTGTTCACAGATTCCTGGCGACTGGAGAAACCCTATCTTCACTACACTTCCAGTACCGTATTGGAATCTCTACCTTGTCTGGAATTGTTGCTGACACCTGCCGGGCTCTCTGGAATGTTCTTTGTCCAGAATTTATGCCCCTGCCCACCGCTGAAAAGTGGATGGAAATTGCTGACAAATTCTGGACAGTATGCAATTTCCCCAACTGTTTGGGAGCTGTTGATGGTAAACACATACGGATCATCAAACCCAAAAGAACGGGATCTGAGTACTATAATTACAAAAAGTACTTTTCAATAGTACTCATGGCCATTGCGGATGCCGGATGTATGTTTGTAGCAGTGGACATTGGAGCATTTGGCCGTGGTAATGACTCACAGGCTTTTAAAAACTCAGACATGGGCCGGAGATTGTATGGCAACCAATTTAATTTCCCTATGCCACGGCCTCTTCCGCACACCGAAGCTCCGCCACTGCCCTTTGTAATGGTTGGGGATGAGGCTTTTCAAATGTGCGCAAACTTACTGAAACCCTACTCCAGCAAGGACTTGGACCACACCAAAAAAATATTTAATTACAGGCTGACCAGGGCCAGAAGAACTGTTGAGTGTGCTTTTGGGATTCTTGTCTCCAGATGGCGAATTCTCGGCACGGCCATTAATCTTAAACTTGAAACAGTCGATGAGGTGGTGAAGGCCTGTGTGGTTCTACATAATTTTGTGATGGCTAAAGAGGACCCGACCTTTGAGCTGGACGATGATGCTCCTAAACCATTGCCTGAATTCACTCAGCACCCTCTCAGGTCATCCGTTGAAGTTGGCCAAATGAGGGACCAATTTGCGGCCTTCTTTATTTCTGATGTAGGACGGGTGCACTGGCAAGATGAAATGGTGTAATGTTTTCGTTTTGTTTATGGTAATAAAAAACCTTATTTGATACCATTACTGAGTGCACTATATTTTTTACACTCCAATTAAATAAAAAACTTCCCATGTATACCGGTGAATTTTTTGATGTTCTCACACCTGGGCAGGTAAATACACATATGAGTTAAAATGCAGCATTGCTACTCTGCGTGAAATATATTGGAACGTAAGCAAAGCTGCATGTTAAATATGATGTGTATTAACCAGGCCATGATTGATAACTATAACCAGGCCATGATTGATAAATAGTTATGATTATGACTTTTGAGTGACGTTGGTAGGATCGGGTTTCAGGAAACCAAATTTTTTCAAAAGAAAATTGTCCAACTAGTGTAAAAAAAAAGTATGTGATTCGTTCAAAACTCAACCCCAATGCAAGTCAATGGGGAATAAAAGTCAGCATTGAGTGGATGAATGTAATCAGCTCAATGTCATATGACTAGACTAGGCCTATGTATTGAACATATGTAAAATACAAAGGCGTAGTCTAGTCATACTAGGCCTTTGTATTGAACATATGCTAAGTACAAAGGCCTAGTCTAGTCATATGACTAGACTACGCCTTTGTATTGAACATATGTTAAATACAAAGGCTTAGTCTAGTCATATGACTATCCTAGGCCTTTGTATTGGACATATGTTAAATACAAAGGCATAGTCTAGTCATATGACTAAACTAGGCCTTTGTATTGAACATATGTTAAATACAAAGGCCTAGTCTAGTCATATGACTAGACTACGCCTTTGTATTGAACATATGTTAAATACAAAGGCGTAGTCTAGTCATATGACTATGCCTTGGTTTTTAACATATACGTGCATTTACCCATCAGTGTGTGTGAGCGGCGCCAAAACCATTAATCAAACTTTGTAATGGTGAACCACAAATGTAAATTTATTATTAACCACAAAAATATAAAAAACTTTATTTTTTTCGGCGTTTGGGGGCAGATGGTTGCAATTTAGGGGTGTGCAGGGAAGATGCAACACTTGCAGTTGAAGACGGTGTTTGAGGGGAAGGGGCAACAAAACTTGTGGGGGAAGGTAGTCCAGTTAAGGGAATTAAACTAGGAACACTTGGAGGAGAGAAAATGGGTTCAGGAACATTTCTTCGAAGTGCATGTCGCCGTAGGCTTGTCTGCCTGGACCTACTTTGCCCCAATGCCCGCCTTGATAGATTTTGCCTAGAACTTGGGGCAAATATGGAATGGAGGTCCCCCATCTGCTGCTGTGGCTGATGCTGCTGTGGCTGCTGCTGCTGCTGTGGCTGCTGCTGATGCTGCTGATGCTCCTGATGCTCTTGGTTGGCAGTGCTCGTCCTTGCAGGAGGACTGGTGGCGGCAGTGATGGTCCAGATTTGCGGAGTGGTGGTGGCAGGGCTACTACATGTTGTTGTAGCGGCAGGGCTGTTCCATGTTTGCCTAGTGGTGTCTGAGCTCCACGCATGCATGGGGGTGGCGGTGGTGCTCCAGACAGGAACAGCGCTTGCCATGGTGGTGTTGGTGAAGTGACCAGCTGCACTGAGACTTGTGGTGGTGTAACGGTGGGTGTCCTGGCTTTGAATAGAGGTGTCCGTGCAGTGGTATGCAGCACAAGTCGGTAGTGAGGTGAAGCGAGTCAATGGTGGCACAGGTGGAAATGACACCACTGACTGCTGCCCGTACCGATTATGCTGCATAGCCTGCAAGAAAGCATTGTTGCAGGCCTGCAGCACATTCAGCTGTTGCTCAGGACTAAGGTGTTCCACCATGCCCTTTTCAATCTTACTAAAAAAATGGTGCACTGGTCTGTTGAGGTCGGCCTCCTGACGGTCAAGGCGCTGTTCGACAGAATTGAAGCGGTGTTCAAAGTGGTTAAAACCACATTCCATTAGTGCAAAACCGCTTTCAACTCTGTCGGACAGCGACTTGAGGCTGGCATTAAAGGCCTCGCTCAAGTGCATAAACTCGGGCAAGACATTCCTGTCCAAGGCCCTCTGCCGCTGGCGGGTAGTGCCCGCATAACCAGTGGCAGAGACCTGGGACAGGGGAACACCTGATGGCCCAGCTTCCTGGTCATCAGCTGTGTGTGTGCCTGACCTGCAAGGTGCTTCCTGGCTGTCGGATGGCTGGGACGGGTCAGAGGACGTCCGAGGAAGGACCGCTCCAGGGCCAGGTTGCAGGGTGCTGCTCCAGGTGCTGTGGAAGAAAGGAAAATCATTACTACCATGCCTTTACAAGAAGCATCAGCTGTGGATTAGAAAAACACAGATTAATAAAAATAAAACCCCAAAATTTTGAATACTTACGATCTCGTGGCAAGGACCGGTCTTAGGAATTGCAACGCGTGACAGTGACGGTATCTAGTTCTGGTCCTTGACGCAGATCCACTGCGAACCTGGTCCTCAGCACTAACATCACTGTTGAAGCGGTCCTTCATCGAACGCCAACGTGTTCGGACTTTGTCCACTGTTGGAAAAAAATAAACAGTGCCATCAAGGACAACAGTCACTGCGGCACAATACAGCAATACAATACTCAAAGCAGTCACTGTAGAGCCCGATGACACTGTTGGGTTTTCTGCTAGAATATATCTAGCACGAAACCCAACAGTGCCATCAAGGACAACAGTCACTGCGGCACAATACAGCAATACAATAATCAAAGCAGTCACTGTAGAGCCCGATGACACTGTTGGGTTTCCTGCTAGAATATATCTAGCACGAAACCCAACAGTGCCATCAAGGACAACAGTCACTGCGGCACAATACAGCAATGCAATAATCAAAGCAGTCACTGTAGAGCCCGATGACACTGTTGGGTTTCCTGCCAGAATATATCTAGCGCGAAACCCAACAGTGCCATCAAGGACAACAGTCACTGTGGCACAATACAGTAATACAATACTCAAAGCAGTCACTGTAGAGCCCGATGACATTGTTGGGTTTCCTGCTAGAATATATCTAGCACGAAACCCAACAGTGCCATCAAGGACAACAGTCAATGCGGCACAATACAGCAATACAATACTCAAAGCAGTCACTGTAGAGCCCGATGACACTGTTGGGTTTCCTGCTAGAATATATCTAGCAGGAAACCCAATAGTGCCATCAAGGACAACAGTCACTGGGACACAATACAGCAATACAATACTCAAAGCAGTCACTGTAGAGCCCGATGACACCGTTGGGTTTCCTGCTAGAATATATCTAGCACGAAACCCAACAGTGCCATCAAGGACAACAGTCACTGCGGCACAATACAGAGCAGGGAAATACTTACTAAACACCTTTTTGGAGGATGCTGTGGCGCTGTCCCAGCCATCCATCAATGCTGCGGCCACCTCATTCCATAGCCGCCGTGTCACTACATTGTCCTTGTACAGCCGGTCACGGCTGTCCCACAACGGGGCACGCTCCTGGACCAGGCTGATGAGCTGCTCATTATCCAGGTAGACGTCTTCATCCCGTTGTGGAACCTAGACAAAACACATTCATTAGAATAATCAAATTTAAATTGAATAAAAAGTTTAAAAAAAAAATACAGAAAAGATGAAAAATAGAAGATAAAAAATAAAGAACATTACAAATCACTTCATACATACATTCTGTATCACCACCGGGGACTTGGCTTCGCTGCTCCTGCTCTTCGCCCTCAGTAGTCCCGTCCGCAGAAGATGATGATGATGTCTTAAAAAAAAAAAAACGTAAGAGATTTGGAGTAGCAGCAGATATACTTACCAGATGCACGAAAATAATCACCTCACGGTCTGCTTGAGCCAATTCCTGCCGCGATGGGGAATATTCTGATTCCAAAGACATGCTGCATGTAAAAATAATAAAAAACATTAGCACATACACAATTGAAAAGGACAGGCATACGATGTAATAATACTCACATTCTTGACGCTGATAGAAGCTGGGTTTGTTGGTGAATGTCTGCTCTCCAATCTGTCACTGTAGTTGTGGTGCAGTGTTGGCAGACACCTCCTTTATATAGACTTTTTTTTTTTGGACTGTAGAATTTTATAACTTGTCTAAAAAGTGGACACCACCAAAAAAACGCAGCGCTAAAAAAAGCATACATGCACATGCCAGTGCGCACGTATGCGCATCCATAGGCCATAATGGCCTTTTTTAGCGCAAAATGTGCGCATACGTGCACATGCGCTTTTTTGAAGTGGTTGGGCGGACAAAAAAATGCAACATGTAGCGTCTGGAAAATAAAATCGCACACCACAAAAAAACGCAGTGCACGAAAAACGCATACGTGCGCATGACAATGCGCACATGTGCGCGCCCATGTTAAATATAGGGGAAAAAAGCGCATGTGCACGTATGCGTTTTTTTCAAGCGCAAAAAAACGCAAATGTGAAACCAGCCTTAGAAATGTCTTTATAACGTTTTCCAGACAAATAGATCTCAGTTACTTTGTTTCTCATCTGTTCCAGAATTTCTTTGGATTGCGGCATGATGTCAAGCTTTTGGGGATCTTTTGGTCTACTTCACTTTGTTAGGCAGGTCCTATTTATGTGATTTCTTGATTGAGAACAGTTGTCGCAGTAATCAGGCCTGGGTGTGACTAGGGAATTTGAACTCAGCTACCCAAAGATGTGATAAACCATAGTTAACTTATGTTTTAAGGGGCAGTCACTTTTTGACACAGAGCCCTGTAGGTTTGGATTTCTTTTTCCCTTAATAATAAAGACATATATACTGTATGTCATATACAATCATATATATTTATATATATATAAATATTCTGTATATATACAGTATATATAATATATTTATATATATACAGTATATAGAGATGAGTGACTTTGCCTTTTTTAGGGTCAAGTTGGGTTTCATGAAACCCAACTTTCTCAAAAGTCGAGTCGAATGAAATCGGCCGACTATCATGAAAAGTCGAAAGTCCGACTGAAACACGAAACGCAATGCAAGTCAATGAGGAAGCAAAGTCAGCAGGGAGTGGAGGACAGTAAACACACCTACATGCCGGACCGCTTTTTAAAGTGCGCAAAATCTCTCTCCCCGGACGCTGCACATGTCATCTCATTGCCCACAGTGTACGTCCTTTCTCAGTGGCTGAAAAAAGTCACGTGCAAGCATTCTGGGAAATCCGACTTTGGCGCTCAGGTCGGCGACCGCATGGCCGACCTCACAAGCAAAACTCGACTTTAGCGAAATTCGGCGACTTTTGAATTTGGCCGACCCGTTTCGCTCAACTCTATATATATATACAAAGATCCATCACTGCTCCCCATGTACATTGCTGGTCCTGTCTTCACATATAGTAATTGTCTACTTTGCCATTTAAAGGAAATCTGTCACCCCTTTTTTGAGATATCATATAATGATATCATTCAATTGTGTGTCACATAAGGATTCTCTTAGTACATTTGCTTCTCCCTGACCCCGCACGTTTCATGCATAAATACCTTTTTTATATCGGTTCAGATGTATGTAAACTGCTGCTGTCCGGTCCGCTGGGCGGGGCTTATTCAACTGCTCCCCCCTCCCTGTCTTGCTCTACGCATTTCTTCTTGTGTAGTGCAAGACAGGGAGGGGGGAGCAGTTGAATAAGCCCCGCCCATCGGACCTGACCGTGGCAATTTACATACATCTGAACCGATATAAAAAAGGTATTTATGCATGAAAGGTGCGGGGTCAGGGGGAAGCAAAAGTACTAAGAGAATCCTTATGTGACACACAATTGAATGATATCATTATATGATATCTCAAAAAAGGGGTGACAGATTCCCTTTAATGGCAACAACTGTGACCTGCTTCAGAACAACTTTTCAAATAATCCATCATTTCAGTGCATTTTTGTCCCGTGTCTATGGCTGCCTTGTAAATCCTTACATCTCCATGGTAATAGACAACAATCAAAACTGTCGTCAAACCGTGCTTTCTTATGTACCTCCATTTGTCTTATTTTACTTGCTAACCTATAAAAATATACAAAAGTATATCGGCTGCATATAAAGGGCACAATTCATTTTTGTTTGTTTTTTTTGTCTAGTTGTTGGTGCTTTCACCTTTTTTAATTCTTCTTTTAATTTGGAATTTTTTAAAGTCTAGTTTATATGTGTTGCCTGTTTTGTTTTGTTTATTATGTTTGCCATCGGGAGCTGGATTTTTGATTTTCAGATATTTTTCACTTAATCATTAATTTGGAGTAAATCTGCTACACTTCAGTTCAGATATTTTGGTGCAAAATTTTCACCATTTCACCAAATATGCAACGTTTTGACATAAAAAAATGCAAAAAGGTGGAACTAAAAAATGAACATTTTTGTTTTTGAACAAAATTCATCAACCATATGCACCATTTTTATGAATTTGGCCAAAAAAACATCAATGAAAGAAAAATTACTTTGAAAAAAATCTATAATTGGCCTGATGAGCTAAAATATAAAATAAAAGACCATTAAGCATAAAAAAACAACAACATGCAGTGAGCATAAACATTTTTTAAATGACTAAGTTTATTAATAAACAGTGGGAAGATGATATATTGTGCATTGTACCGTTTTTTTTAAAAGAATCTGTCAGCAGGGTTTTGCTACTTTATCTCAGAGCAGCATGATGTAGGCAAAGAGACCCTGATTCCAGTGATAGCATTGTCTATTGACAGTGAGCTGCTTATCACAGGAGGAGGCGGAGTTGTCAGACAAGGAGGAATGCACCATCTAGTCACAGCAATGATAATGCCCTAGTGCAGCGATGGAGAACCTATGGCTTGCAGAGCCCTCTCAGCTGGCACGCGGTATCGCCTCATCCTTGTTCCGGAGCTGCAGCTTCTTGCCTCACACATTGAGCGGCGTGGTCGCGGCTGGATGACATCATCATTTAGCTCCGCAGCTGCTGTGCCAGTGAGAAGAAGGGAGCTGCCGGCGCGTGGAGAGGTGAGTGTGTCCGCTGTGCCAGTAATGCTGCTGTGGTGTGTGTGTGTCAATGATGGTGAGAGGGCTGTTAAACTGTAAAGCGCTGCAGAATATGTTGGTGCTATATAAATAAAGATTATTATTATTATTATTATTAGAGGGCCAATGATGGGAGTGATGGGGAGAGGGCCAATGATGGGAATGATGGGGAGAAGGCAACGATGGTGGTGGGGGAGAGGGCAATGATGGGGTGATGGGGAGGAGGAAATGATGGAGGTGGTGGAATGAGCAATTTATACATTTCTGCTTGAAGGGGATCACGATGGGACATATTTCTACATGAATGGGATCATGATGGGGCATATTTCTGCATGAAGGGGATCATAATGGGGCATATTTCTGCATGAAATGGATCATGATGGGGCATATTTCTGCATGAAGGGGATCATGATGAGGCATATTTCTGCATGAAGGGGATCATGATGAGGCATTTGGCACGTGTTGACACGTTGTCATAAACAATTGGCTTTTAGCAGTTTGGGCACTCGGTCTCAGAAAGGTTTGCCTTCACTGCCTAGTGATAAAACCTTCATTATAAGTAAACAACACCCAAAAGCTGGACATGTGACACACCATTGAGTTCAGTGTTTTAACTCCTACCTCATGCTGTCCTCACAGCCTGCTGACACATTTCCTTTAAATAATAGTCAACCGCATAGTGTTGTCTATATCAAAGCTACACACTCATTGATGCTAAGCTTGCATTGAAAATATGGTGTGAATGAAAGCTAAACTCTATTGACCGCTTAATATTTGCACACATGTGCAGACTTTTAAGGGAAATTCCTGTTAATTTTTTACTATAATGCAGGACATTATTAATAACAATGTCTGATGACAGTTTCCAATTTATGTTTCGACAAATACAGATCTCTTCCATTGGTCTTAAGAAGCCAGATAGATTACAGATATTATTATTTCCATCATTTACGGCCATTTATATGTACAGCAATTAATAAGGAGCATAAATATAATTCTTGTCTAGCATACATTATGCATACTGTATACACTGTGTGTGAGGGCATAATAATATGATAACACAATATGATAACACAAGCAGTATCAATATATTTATATATGTATGTATATATAGTAGTATGGCTATGAATTAGTGAAGAGACCCGGGTCTGGAGATTATAAAAAGCGTAGGTTTATTAATCATTCAGCATTGGAGCCCCACTTGGGCGCTGACCTTTTCATTTTTCTATGCTACATCCTATGGTTTAAGCGCTGGGGCCTCTCTAAATGCTGCAATTCCGCGAACATATGTATGAATATGCATGACACTCACCTATTTCTCTTCAGGGGATCCTTGCAATGATTTTGAGAGGGACAAGCACCGCCGGCTGTAGAGAGAACTCTGAGCGTGGGTGAATATGTAGCAGAAGAAATATTAAAGTAATATACTCACAGAGGTACACAGCTTTAATAATGTAGATCCCTAACTCTACAGGATGTCCATTTCACTTGCCTCCGTATTTATTTTCTAGTTCCATACAGTATAAAATTCTGGTTGTCTGCCTACTGTACAGCATAAGAACAATATAGTAATAATCACAGGTATAAAGCGTATTCTGTAATCAAGGAAAGGCAATAGGTACAATAACAACAAGGGCGTAATCTGAAGCTGATGGACCTCAATGCAAAATCTATATGGAGTTCTTCACCCAGCATGTGCCATTTATACCTATATATTCTCTTCTCCGCCACCTGTCGGATCTCAGGAGATCCTGAAAATGAGACTCTCATATGACCCATCAGGAGGAAACAATCTAAGATAAACAAGTACAGCACTACCAATAGGGCAACAAGATTCCTATAGGTCTGGTAGGTCTTATGTGACCTTCTGATGTTGCTGGGCCCAGTCTGAAATAGAGATGCCGAAGACAGCAGTAAAAAAGATAGAAGAGAAGAGATGAAGAAATTGATAGTGAAGAAGATGGAAGACTGGTAGAGAGACCCTGAAGATACCAGTGAAGAAGACAGAAGACTGGAAATGGGGTGCTGAATATGCCAGTGAAGATGATAGAAGTTATGTGAACGAGGGTCAAAATGAAGTTGAACAGGCACCAACCAGTTCTTAAAAATCCACGGTCCTCCCTCTATACTGAGCTGCGAGCAGTACAACAAGAATAACGGTGGTGCTCGCAAATAGATCAACTGTAAATGAGCATACAATAAATGAAAAGCGGTACTCACCAAAGCCTGAGGTTTAAAAGTCCTTTTAATCCAGGTTATAGGACATCCAAGTGGTGAGCAGGGAGTGTGTGCGTAGAAGAGCTCTGGAAGCACGAAACGTCTGCCGTTCTTTCCTCTCCTGTGCACACCCTGCTCACCACTTGGATACCCTGTAACCTGGATTAAAAGGACTTTTAAACCTCAGATTGTGGCAAGTACCACTTTTAACTTATTCTGTGCCGGTTTGAAGATAAACTGAGACGTGGCATTGAAGATGCCAGTAAAGAAAATAGAAGGCCGAACAAAAGGCACTAAAGGTACCAGTGAAGAAGACAGAAGACTGGAGAAGAGGTAGTGAAAGTGCCCGTGAAGAAAATAGAAGACCAGAGAAGAGATGCTGAAGATACTGTACAAGTGAAGAAGATAACAGAACAGAGAAGAGGAGCTGGAAATACCAGTGAAGAAGGTAGAAGACCGGAAAAGAGAAACTGAAGATACCAGTAAACAAAATAGAACACCAGAGAAGAGGCATCAAGTATGCCAGTGAAGAAAATATTAGACAGAAAAGAAGCATTGATGAAACTAGTGAAGAAGATAAAGGACTGGAGAAGAGAAGCTGAAGATGTCAGTGAAGAAAATAGATCAGGGAAGAGGTTATGAAGGTGCCAGTGAAGAAGATAGAAGAGCGGAGAAGAGGTGCTGAACATACCAGTGAAGACGATAGAAGACCAGAGAAAAGGTACTGATCATGCCAGTGAAGAAGGTAGACTAGATAAGAGTAGCTGAGAAGACAGCAGAATATCAAAGTGTCATTGATGATACCAGGGAAGAAGATACAAGACTGGAAAAGAGGAACTGAAGATGCCAGTGGAGACAGAATACTGGAGAAAAGAAACTGAAGAGGCCAGTGAAGATTTGGCTGTATTTGCTTGTTTTTTTATTCTATGACCACCCTTAAATATAACTTCCTTTTATTTGCTGTATTGATCACACTACACTGCACTTTATATAGTGGTTTATAATATAGACTTTATTAACCCCAAGACTGCCCTATCAACAATGCCTTAACGTGATATTTGATTTTTATTACAGAAATAACTACTGTTCAATACCAAAATAAATGAACACATGTACGTCGATCTTATCACACAAAATCTGGCATTATCTATAGCATGCAATAATACACTGAAGAGCAGAGCCATAGTAATGAGGGGTTATGCAGGCAATGAGGTCCCGGGAGCACATTTACAGAATGGCAAAATGGTAATGCATCTAGATTAGCGTATAATATAGCAGAGCGGCTCAAATTCGGCATTTACATGCAGAGGAAAGAATGGATAGGAATTAAGAAATTACAATATTTATGGCTATTGAAGTCACCCTAGATATGTAGGAGAAAGGGGCAATGATCATGTTAATTGCTAAAATTGCAAAAATGCACATTAACTTTAAAATATTTAAATACAACCGGAATACCATTGTATATTCCATCTTTGAATAAAGTCACAATTGACCCCTCACTGGCTATGATTTGAACAATGGTCCACGTTAGAGATCAAAAAATGCCAAAATTTGACTTTTTGGCACATTCAATCAAATTTGACCCAGAAGATTAAAACTTATTGAATTTATTTGATGCAAATGCAATGTGCCTTATTATGCAGCATTGAAAAAAAATGAAATAACAGATAAACTTACCCCCCTTTCTAACTTCCGCTTGTCTGGCCTTGCATCTTCACAAATCCAGTAAAGTGCCAGTTAGCAAGTTGCCATTTTCCTGGATTTCAGTAAATTGAATCCCCCCAAAATTAGCATTCTGGTGAGACAGAATATTTGGGAAAATTTTAAGCAAATTCAATTTGGTGCAAATTGATTCACTCTAATGCGCTTAAAAAATGGGCGCATGTTCATTTTGGTAAAATTTGTGGACCAAAAAGAAAGCACCACGTCCAGTTAAAAAAATATATATCAAGCAAAAAATATTAAGATTACAATTGCGGTCCTCAGCTTCGTACATCTAATGGATCATAAGATTCAGTGGATAGTAAAAGAAGCCACGCTCACCACCAGAAGTTTCAGTAAAATGCTCTTTTTTTGGTCACGGGATTGTAGACTGAGAAATCAGTGAAATGAGCAAGAGCTGTTTCGCATAAGTACACGCTTTTTCAGGCACACTCCGGAAGCCGGAAGAAGCGTGAACTTACGCAAAACAACTGTTGCTCATTTACTGATGTATCTGTCTGCAATCCTGTGACTGAAATAAAGTGAATTTTTCTGAAACTGCCGATGATGAGTGCTGTTTCTCTTGCTCTCCTCTGAATCTTATGACCAATTTTGGGGACCAAACTTATCCAATTCAATTGAATGGGTCCAGAAACAAATGGACAGCACAAGGACGCCATCTAAGCTGCATTCACGTGCTGTCAGTTTTTCAGTGTCAGGCCTCCACCATAGTTTTTTTCAGCAACTGATGTCACGTTGATGGTAAATATGGATAATAGAACAAAAATAGATGAGAATTATATTTCTCTGAAGAAAAACAATACAAGTGAATTTAGCCTTAACTCGTTTTACAACTCGTTATGTACAGTGATACTTAAAGGCTGTAGAAGGGAAACGTTCCAAAATGAATATGTTTAATGAAACCCTATTGCAAAATGTTGTTTCTTTTTACATTTATGTAGTAAATAATGCCCCTATAGTTATTCCTGTCCTTCCTTTTAGTGGAAGACATGATCAGCAGGTTGCACAACACAGTTGCAAAGGAAATAGTTCAACTTCAAAAGTGTCGTCCTGCCTAGTTAGCAATCCTTACAATTTAGTTTAGTTAGAGAAGCTTTGATCTTTGTCCAATTTTCAAAATTTTCTATGTCAAAAGTCAGCAAAGGTGAACTTGCGCTTTAATTGTCCAGAACATACAACCTATCAGCCAGCAAGAACTATTCTCATCTCGTCTCATTGAAGCAGTGGTAGAGGGTGATTATGCACTTGTCTATAGCATAATATTATACTTGCAATATAGCTAATTGCTACTTCTGCAGTAGAGATGAATTCCTGCCCTTTCCCCCCCATTCCATGTCTTCTTTGGATCAACAATGGGATCGTTAAGGAGAAATTTTGTTTGATTAAAGCGTGTCTTCTTTCAGTCTTAACAAGTGTGAGTCATATACATCTGGTCATAAGTATCTTCTACTTCTTATATACCCTAATATCCCAATCAAGACGTAATTTGTAACCTTCGCATAAATCAGCTAGAAGCAAATGTCATCAAAAACTCTAAAGTAAAAGGATTGTTCAATGGTGAAAACATTTGTTTGCAAAATGTTAACGTGGTGTCATATATTTAAGAACTTAAGACTCAACCTCACCGATAACACACTGTTCCGGTGCTTAGCAGGTCACAGGTAGTCGATACTTCCTGATCTGGTCTTGAACGCACAGGAAGTGGCAGGAAATGCATGTAAAGTTTATAATCAGCAGTGACCATCAGCCAATGATTGATTATTTCCTGTGTGTAAAGTAAAATGAGACCAGGAAGTAGAAACCAGTGGGGACCAGGTAAGCACTGGAATGGGAATTGGCGAGATCAGTGAGGAGGAGAATTTCTTCCTTTTTTTGTTTTTCATATACCCTTCAACAAAAAAAATCCTGTTGGCCAACCTCTTTAATTTTTTTATCATTGTCCTCACAGAGTGCACTGACGACCTTGACAAAGTATATTTAATGATTTTTTTTTATAGGAGGAGTTAAGGTTTTTTCCAGTTTTTATGGCATTGGTAGGATTGCATGGAAGTTTGGTTTTTGGTTAATACTCATCATCCCAGGATGTTACATCCATAAGGACTGTCACGACAATGTGGAATATGATTTTCCTTCTCTACACTTTTTCTAGAACTTTCAGTTACACAGAAGCAAGCGACCCCCCCTACTTCTCCCCTTCCCAGACTGCAAATTTTTTTCACTCACTTGCCTGTAACCTGAAACTACAACACATTCCTTCCTCTTGCCCCCACCTCAGGAATGTCATTGTCTTCAGACCATGCAGGACTGTCCCATAGCATATAATGGGAATTTATTCATTCGGACGTAATGCAATGTGAGATTGTGATAGAAAAATAAAAACTACATATCTGGGACACGCGCTGACTAAGCATCCTGGCCCATGTTTTTCACTGTTCCAGGGCCAACAGAACCAGAGAAATGGATTTCACCTGAACGGTGTGGAATAACTAGTTCGAGTTTGGTTTTGGATGAATGCCAGCGACAAGCTGGAAAAGATGATACTATGTGCATTTCTATATGAAGTACCCTCTGTGAGTTATGGTTATGATAAGTTTTTTAGCCAGATTGTAACTGTGGAAGCAAAGGGGAGGACCGTCACAAGCCAGCCCCTTTGGTGAGGTCACCAGCCCAAAGGTATAAGGTATTGTCCCCTGCCCCCATTCAGTCTAGCTTGGGATTCCGTGGCAATAGGATCTCAAATGCATGGTGACGTCTGGCTCCTCTCCCCAATATGGTTCTGCCTGAAATGATCTAAGCAATATGTAAGTTTCTCTGTTTTTTAAATCCCTTTTATTTGTAGTTGCATTGTACATACTGTTATTCTTTCATATCGTAAAACCTTTTAATCTTCTGTAAGCACTGCCCATCTTTTGATAATAAACTGTAAAATTTATTAGTTCAGTCTCTTTGCTCTGTGAAAAATTCACGTGCCTATAAGCTAATTACGCTACTGATTTGGGTTTGCTTTGTACCCCTCTATTAATTTTACATATTAATAAGAGCAATCTGAAGCTGGTGGCAGCGAAGTGTGTTCTGGCTAGGTGGGTAGCTCTGGCAGTGACTGAGTGAGTTTTATAAGCTGATTGTGGGACTGCGGTCAAAGCAGTTATAACTCCCTCACTGCAAGCGGGCCTAATAGCCATTGCACAACAAGTAGCCCGTCTGGCAACTAATTATCCTAGGTGTAGTTCACTGACTGACCTGAGGGTAAAGGGGCGTCAGAGAGCTGCAAGTTCCAAAGTGGAACTGGAAAGTGGGATATCCATAAATCCCGACAGGTTGTAACATATTGTGGAAGTGGTGGGAAAGCTAAAATAACCCCCCCCGCGGTAAATTATTAGGGCAAGACTAGCTTGCTGTTTTTTATCACATGGTGCCAGCGGTGGGATAACTAAGATAAGCCCCCCTGTGCCTATAATAGCCATGTGCGGCCAAACGTCACACCCCCTGATCGTGACAAGGACAGATAAAGTAATCATGGTTTCTATTGCTGTGAAACAACGCTATAATTGGCAATGGCAATGCAGTCACTAAAGTTCCACTTATCTTGAGACACTCCTTTTATCATCCAATCCAGTTGATAATTTATTGTAATATTAGGCTATAACTGCAACAATAATGAAGGTCCTACTTCCTGGCCCCCACTGAAAAAAAGGAGGGAAAACATGGAAAATGCAGTGTTCGCAGCTGCTGTCTGGTCTAGAGAAACAGGGTTAGCAGGAGATTGGAAAGAGGAGAATTTTATTTATTTATTTATTTAGAATAGCTCCAAAATGCGTTGATGAAAGAGTTGAAAATGCGTTGTCGATTAAATTACCCTTTTTCCCATCTTCTGATTACCCTGCTTCTCTGGACCCAGTATTACCACATTTTTTCTTTTTGTGTCTCAAGTTCCGTGCCTGACTTTGTCAGGTTCAGCAGGTGGACAGCAGCCACGTCCTACCATTCCTCAAGCCCTATGAAGTGTTGGGTTTTCAATTTGCACAACTTTACCGGATGAGTGGCTCACTTGAGTGTCTATTTTTTTCCCATGCAAGTTGCCTCTTCAGAAAGAAAGAGGACTTTTACTCTACAGCGCCACCTATTGGTAGTAGCGATCCTACAAGTCACAATCAACCCTTTAACGAGTCTTGTAGTATGACTTAGGATACAAGCCAAATCAGTCGATTTTACACATGAAAAGCCCCTGCTTCTTATTTTTTCAAGAAAAATAAAGAAGCCAAGCTACACCATTAGGGTGGCAGGGCAGCTTCAGGGCTTTTGTGGTATGACTATGCCTAGAGAACTACAGCTTAGCTCCACTCAGTCCCTTTCTTCCAGTTTAGGACTTTAGGTGGTATAACCTCTATCTATCATACATTGATTGCCTATACCTAGAATTAGCCATAAGTTGAATATCTTGGAAAATGCGAAAATGCCTTTATAGACTGGACCATGTCATTCTCAAAATTAGTAAAAGGAGTCAGCAATTCTACTACCAATTTGACCTTTAAAGTATGTTTGCAGGCAGAACTTGGCAGGGTACATTTTTTAATATACGGTATCTTATGACTGATTTCTTATTTCATTAGTTGTCTGAGTTCCAAACAATGGGGAAGAAAAGTGCATGCTCTGCTCAGATTTTTGCACTTTCTGGAAAGCATGCATCATAGATCCGGTCATGTCTATACTGGCAAAAGCATAAAAAAAAAAGACATACTGTAGCAGCGCTGCCACCTGGGCATCAACACCAAACAAAGTTATCTAATGTGAAACTCCTGAACCTTTTTATGTATGATTTGGGACTTGGGCTGCAATATTGGGACTTTCTACCATCACTAGAGATGAGTGAATCTTTTAAAAGTTAAAATTCGAAAAAAATTGTAAAATTTTTCTGGGAATTTCGATGCGCTGCATCATTGGACTCGTCCCCCTCTGTTTGGTGCGGGCTCCGGTGATGAGCACACACGTTTCTGGCACATGACAACTGATCTGTACAGCTGCATGTACCTGGTACAGTTGCGGGTGGAATCACGATTCACCCGCGGCTGTTAACATGTGCCGCTGTCAAACTCTGCGACATTACTTCCTCCCATCGGCGTCCATGTCACATGACTGGGGGTCACTGATGGGTTGGCATGACAACCTGGGGTCAGCAGAAGACCCCTGTGGTCGTCATTGCTTTATCGCTATGAGTGCCTCCTGGTGATCGACGCTCATAGCAAGTGAGCATATCTGCGCCAGATCTATCAATATATAAAAAGAATTAATTCAATCGATAATCGATATTTATTTTCTCGTAGCGAGAAAATAAATGGAAACACCATAATTATGTTTTTTTGGTCGCTGCAGCATTGCAATATAATGCAGTAATGGGTGATCAAACGATTGCATCTGCACCAAAATGGAATCAATAAAAATGTCAGCAGCAGCCGCAAATCATGCAGCTGCGGGGACTCAGACAAATTTTCGAGCACGCCCGAGCATGCTCGCAAAACTCGAGTAATGAGCACAGTCACTCATCACCAATTATAACATTATATGGTAGGCAGTTCCATAATCTCACTGCTCTTACTGTAAAGAATCTACGCATTCAAAACTTTCTTTTCTCCAGACGTAGAGTATGCTCCCTTGACCTCATAGCAGCCCGAAGTGTAAAAAGATGATTAAAAAAAATTCTGTACTGTCATATATTTGCATATTGTTATAGGATCGGCCCTAAGCCTTAGTTTTTCCAAACTGAAGGTTAATAACCTGTCTTAGTATTGCAGTCCACTCATTCTCTTAATCCTACTGGTCCCTCTTGTCTGTACCCGTTAAGATCAGCTATTTCCTTCTTATTGTACACAGTATTGCGCACAGTATTATATGTGTGGCCACACTGATGACTTGTATAGAGGCAAACTATGTTCTTTTCTTGAGCATCTATGCCTCCTTTAATGGATCCCATTTTGCTAGCCTTGGCAGCAGCTGCCTGGCACTGGTCACTAAAGTTGAGCTTGCTATCTACCCAGAACTACAAAGTTTTTGCATTGATTTTCAAAATATTGCATCAAAAAAAGTATGAATGTAGTCTTATAGTTTCTTCAGTGTTTTATGGCTTTCTCTCACTAGCTCTAAAGCTAAACTGTGAGTTATGGTGCCCTTTAACTATCCAGCTTCAACGCAAAATGGCTGCTGCATTCCTTGACTCTGCTTTTATAGAGGCTGTGATAGTCCCTCTCCATTGCTTGTACTGAACCATGTGATGTGATGGCTGCAAGGCATTTTGGTGAAAGCCTGCCAGAGGTTATTTGATACTTCTCTGACTAATGCAATGTGTAAAATAGGAGTAGACATTTTAAGCAAATTTCAAAAATTGTTGGTATTTGCCGGGTTCATTGAATTCTGAAAAATTTGGCATAAGCTGAATTTGGATCAAATCAATTAGCTCATCCTTGAGGTTTTGGGTAATGAAAGAAACTGGCTGAATCCTATATTGAAATGAGAGTTTTTCCCTCTTATGCTTATACAAAATTATTATAACAATCTTTTTCCTATAATGTTCTTAAAATATAGGTGTAAAGTTCTCCAGAGCGTTAGTTATGACCGAGCTGCTGTCCAGATATGCTCTGGCACTTTTCAGACAAAGGGTGTCCCAGTGCCAGTGTGCTGTCAGGTGTGGGGTGCATGCATCACACTGACTTGTAGGCCACAGGCCTCCGCTACCTCCAGACTTCCATCCTTAGGAGCAATCGCAAACAATTCAGGAGACAACAGGTTCTTTACAACAGGCAAACGTTTACGAGTCAGTTCAAGTTTATCAGGTGGTTACATGTGGGATAGGGCACAGCATTTCACGTTTCTTCCTTCCTTAGTACAGCACCTCTTCAGCCCTGCTACTCGTTCATTTTCAACTACCCCTAAGTCCACTGACTCCATCAGCCTTAGGGATTCCGTGTCCGCTCCAGCAGTGCACCCTAGACAGGCAACCTTCCCCCCCACGTAGTTCCACATCCACTTACCTTAAGATATCAGAAGACCAGGCCTCCTCCTTGGTACCAGGCCAAAGCCCTAGGCTCCAGATATTACAGGAATGTCCACCAGGAATCTTTACAGGCCTTTCACTGCCTCAAATGATAGGCCTATGCTGCCCCTAACAGACCACTGTCTCCATCAATCTCAGGGATTTCCTGTCCACTCCAGCAGTGCACATGGGACCGGCCACCTGCCCCCCA
Organism: Dendrobates tinctorius; assembly: GCF_039654945.1. Lineage (NCBI taxonomy): Eukaryota > Metazoa > Chordata > Amphibia > Anura > Dendrobatidae > Dendrobates > Dendrobates tinctorius. The sequence goes on from NW_027361697.1 coordinate 1,488,271, forward strand.
CGTAGTTCCACGTCCACCAACCTCGAGATATCAGAAGACCAGGCCACCTCCTTTGTACCAAGCCTGAGCCCTAGGCTCCAGATATTACCAGAATATCCATCAGGAATCTCCATACAGACTCCCACTGCCATGCCCCTAGCAGCCCACTGCACCTGAACTTGACACTGCACTTCCCTAACCACGCACTATCAGGAAGTTCCACCCTTTTATCAACACTAGCTCCCACCCACTGGGCTAGTCCTGTCATTAACTATTTCTTATTCTATAGACTAACTCTCTTGTTCTCTTGTTCTTATCTTATGTCCTACACTGCTGCCAAACCACTTACTATATTAACCTTACTTATCCTATCCCTAGTCTAATCCTGTGCTTATCCTGCGATATACACTACTCACATTACTCTTTCACACTTTACCGTACTTACATGCCGTACATTGCAATAACACATTTTATAATACGCAGATCACTCTTACATGTAAAACCGCATGACACTATTCACACAGTGCGAATGTTGTCTTCAGGGGCAGGAACACGGTAAAACAGTCCACATCCCTATATAGGTACAGAACCTCCTTCAGGCAGAATAACCAGAATCTATTAATGCAATGATATGAACCACTATTTTCCATTTTCTTTCCAGAAAAAAAAAATCTCTACATGTGAAACTTGGATTGACGTCCCGATAACTAATTATCTAGAGATCAGTCTGATTGGAGCCATTATCACACCATGTACACCCAGTCTTAGCGCTCATTAGTGCTTGTAAGTCTGTATATTGGGCTGATTACCTAATAATAAAGAACTGCTGAAGAAAATGGATACGTATGGAAATGCATAAAAGATTGGATTATCCACCCATTGAACTTGACCATGAAAATAAAGCAAGTTATATGTATAGTTTTAACAACTTTATATTACATCTCTGGCATTGTAGTGCATTTTTTCAAGTCTATATGTGGTGGGGTTTTTTTGTTTGTTTTATTTGATGGACTAATGCACCATTGTTAAGGTGTTGGACTCTGGAGAATGAAATTATCGATATTCCCAAACAGTGAACTGGAGGAGATAGCGCTACGTTTATGTGGCGCCCCCAGGGGTATGGTCGCCACACTGGCTTTGCCTTCCTCCAGGAGAGGGTAATGCCAGGCTTGGAAGCAGTGATGGGTCTCTCCAGCAGTTAACCTAATGCATGCAACACAGTTCCACTCTGGGCCACCAGGGGGAACTCTGAACCAGGATTGTGGAGCGGAGTACTCTCTGAGGGTCAGGAGAAAGGAGTAGTCAGATAGTGTGAGGAGGTCCACGTGTGCAGACGTGTGGAGCGGGGTGGAGGTTGAGCTCCGGGAGGAGAGCTCCCTCACCGCTAGAGCGCAAACACTGGAGCCTGGTCTCCACGGTGGTACTGATACTAACGGTCCTGCCACAGATACCAGAGGAGTAGGAGGCTGTAAATGCCCTGCTCTCACCAAAGACTTGGGACACAACAGCAATTGAATAGAGAGCCAGGACTCAGGAGAGGAGTCCCCGAGAGAGGCTACAGCTGTCTGTCATACAAGTAAAGTTCTAGGAACATCTGAAGAGAGGCATTTCAGAGTAACTAAGTACTGGAGTGCTTCACACTACAAAGCGCTAGGAAGGAGACTGCACAGCCCTTCTGCTGAGAGAGAATCCTGATCTGCTTCCAGGCTAGCCTGCTCCAATACCATCTGTAATCAGGACTCTCGACTGCATATACTCAGTAAAGGTACAAGAAACTACAACCGCTGTGTCTTGTCTGTTCCCTACGCTTTTGGCACTGCTACATCCCCGTGCCAGCTACATCTACACTGCCCTAGGACTACAGCTCCACCTGTGGGGAGCTTTACCATCTAAGCTGCACATACCATCAGTCCCAGCGGATCTGTATGCAGCGTTGGCCTAACACCATATTTGCCAAACACCACGGGTGGCGTCACAAACTATTCTACCATTAACTACATCTCCCCATTACTTGGGCGCCCAGGGCCACGGACCGGGTCACCGCTGCTGTGACACATCCCCCTGACACCGGCCCGGTTCCGAGTACCCCACAGCCCTAGGAGGGCGACCCATTTAGGCATATAAGGACCATATATCTTTTATTCTGCTATTATTCATCTTAACAGTGAGGACTCTTTAGCCTTTAAAATGCAGGTGAAATTGAGCATTTTGTAGAAGAATATGTTGCTACCATTTATTGGCCATTGCAGCTTCCTTGGTAACTTAATCTTAGGCCGGAGTCACACTACCGTAGTATACAGACGAGTGCGATGCGAGAAAATATCGCATAGCCTCGAACCAGCGTTAATCTATGGGGCAGCTCACATAACCGTACTTTTTTCTCAGACGTAGTCGACATGTGTGTAAAATTGCAGCATGCATCGTCTGTAAGCGTATATCGTCCGAGACTCTCCAATGCAAGCCTATGGGTGCGAGAAAAACTCGGACACCACACGGACCATCCATGTAGCTTGCGACAAATACGCACACATTTTCCTCATTTCAGCCCATTGAGCCATTTAGTTCAATGGGGAATATCAGTGAGAAATGTAAAACCATATGGATGTCATACGGATACATGGGTGCGAGAAAATCGCTTCATCGCATTGCAAACGCATTACACACGGATGACCATACAGAGAACACTCGTGCGACTCTCAACAGGGAGACATGGAGTGATTTTCTATACATTCAGTGAGACCCCGGCCTTAAAGGGGTTATCCAGCTAATTAAAACTTGCACTAGATATGTTTATAAATGCAAACAAAATGGTTCTTTGACATGTTTTACACTTCACAAGGGGAAACCATCTTTAAGAAATAGTCTACCAGATGTCTAATTCAGTTCTACTGATGTGACAGTCTCTGTAGGACTGGAATCAATGACATTACACTCACCAATGACCTGTCAGCTGATGTCGCTGATTGACAGCAGGGTCAGGTGTCTGGTGGTTGGGATGTCATCACTTTGTCGATCCGGTGGAGAAAGTTGGACCAGTAGTGCTGTATGGGAAACAGATTCCAGTGATGAGTATGTCTTAACACTAAACTGGTGAAGTTGACCTACTAAGCCCCTGATCCGGGTGGGTACACAGGCCAGGGGCATTTATGCAGCTGGCCAGATGAGAGGTGAGGAGCAAGGACAAGACACCCTCAGGAGTCTTCTGAGCAGTAAAATGATTGCAGTGAAGTCAGCAGGGCAGCAGGAACAGAAGCAGTGTGCACTGGAAGAGGAGAATAACATGCTAAAATGTAGGATAACAATCCGAACACATAGCTGTGTGTCCTAATGGGCCTTGAAAAGCCTAGGGAGATGATGTCACACATCGGGCAACCTGCAAAGCCCAACGTGGAGCAGAACAGTGGGCAGCGGAGTAAGGTGAAGGGAGCAGAGCTTAGACCCAGAACAGGTGTGTAAAAGCATGTCTATTTTTTATTTTCCTCAGGCAGGTTTCTCCCTGTGATACATAAAAACTGAGCCAGAAAACCCTCTCAATGCAGTTTACTTATATATCTATGAAAGTGCACCAATGTCCCATATGTAGCACACTTCTAGTGTGGCTAACAGTCGTATTTCAATAGCTAAGCCAACCTCCTTCTCTGCCTCTGCATTGCATGTAATAGAGAAAGGGTATCTCTGCAACCAATAAGTGGTCTGTGAGAAATAGTTGGCAACACATTTACATTTATGGCGCATTCTGCAACATAAATGTATGGCCAGACATAACTTACCATGGCAAATGAAGCTGTTACCACCAGACATTACAAAAGTTGCAACCATGCTGATCACCTGATCCCTAAGGGGTTTGTTTCATGAGAAACTAGCCAAACTTTAACCATTGTGTTCTGGAGGGAGTTCAACATAGAGCCCAAATATGTGGTCATTGTTTTGTTTTTTTTGTGGGCGATTTATAAAAACTAGAGATGAATAATAGTATTGTTGGCAGGAAATCAAGATTTGTGTCTTTTTTGTCTTAGGTTGAATTTAGATGCCCGAGTTTCATCGTCTTAATACAAACCATAATGGCCGAACGATCGGCGGGTCTCCAAACACAAAGAGCCTCACAGACAGTTGTGATCATTGCGGAATATATGTATGGATCATAAAACACAGACATCTGTACTCAGTCAGAGCTCATTCAGACCTCCACTTTTCAGGTACGACTTCTCTCCATGTTTTTCATGGGAAGAACTTGTACCTAGTAAAGTCAATGGGGTAGTTCACATATCTATTTTTCTTTTGCGGACCATGTGGTCTCACAACATTGTGAAGACATGTTTGATATTGATCCAAGTGTTGGATCAAATTCTGCAGTCAAGTCTATGGGTCCATGAAAAAAATTGGAAGCAATGAAATGTCACTCAGGTGCTTTCTGTTTTTCACAGATGGCTAGTTAGGCTAAGGTAGAGAAAATTTTATTTTTTGTTTCTCCTCTGAGAAAAACAGATGAAACTCAGACCTAACTCAGATGACACTGGTCAAAATAGGAACAAAACCACTGTTGAAACTATAGCCATTTTTCTCATAGGTGAAAAAACAGATGTCTGAATGAGACCTTAGGTTAAGTCATATTTAAAGGGGTTGGCCGGCCTTAGATACAAGTCTGCAGTCACTCTGCGAAAGCAAGTATGCGATTTCAATACTTTCGGCCACATTCCAACTATACGTGTCTGGCCTCGCTCAAAGCACTTTCATTGAGAAAAGCTACGCACATCTAGTTGGCATGTGACCCCATGTATGCAAATCGCATACTTGCAGTCACATGTTCGCCTGCACCAGAGACTCTTCACAGAGCTATGTGAGAACTCACATGTACACAGTCAAATAGAATGACTGAAGACTTTTACCCTAAGGATGGATAACCCTTTTAATAGTCAATATGGTCAGTATCACATGCAGTTTGGCCACATCAGATTTTATGCAGTTTTTAAACAGAGCCGTTAGCACCGCCATGGGTGGTGGTGCTACAAGTAGGGTCCCAATCCGTGACCGTAACTTAGTATACAGAAACTTGGCACACACAATCTGTGATTCCAGTGAAAAGTGATTTAATGGTGTACAGTACATACAATATAGATGTTTCGGTCTCATCAACCTTCATCAAAGTACCCTGGGTGGGAAGTACAGAGTTATGGTGCGGTATATCAGACCGGTAGGTGTACGGCGTTTGGAGCAATTACGCGGTATCCACCGCTAGTCATGGTCGATGAGACCTAAACGTCTATATTGTATGTACTGTACACCATTAAATCACTTTTCACTGGAATCACAGATTGTGTGTGCCAATTTTCTGTATACTTTATGCAGTTTTTAGTCATGCAGTTCTTGTAGGAAAAAAAAAATAACCCTGTGAAAATTGGATGCCGAAAAGCCACAGCCTGAATATCACTGCAGTTATTTGGGGCCTCGCTTGACTTCTTTAAAAATGAATAATCAGGAACCAAAAAAATAAAGAAAAAAAAAAAAACAATTATAGAAATTAAAAAAGAAAAACCTAAAAATAAATAAAAAAATTCAGATGGAATCAAATTTAACTCTGTCCCTTTAGCCATTAATAAGATTGCGTTCAACTTTTGCCTTCTCTCTCTCATGCATATTTTGTGTATTGTCATGTATGATTTATTGTTCCCGGAGTGGAGACCAACAGGATCTTTCTCGGTGGCATTTGTATGCCCCGAGGGGAAACTCTTTCTCCTTGTAAGTGCGAGGAACATAGTCTAAATGGAGTTGACTGGGGACCCGAAGACTTAAATAAATCTGCATGTTCAGAGGGGCAGATGTGAATTGAACTAGTTTTTTTTTTATGAACTGTTCTCTAAAGTCGATGTGTTAGTTTAAGCTGAAAACTACGGCTGAATCACTGGGCTTATATCACCTCCTTGTGCCTCTTAGCATTCTCGCAAATATAAAGCATTCTGGAGCTTCCTACACCTGGCTGTCAAACATGACAGATGGCAACGCTTTGCCACGAGTACAATTCTTACAGGAAAAAAACAACCTTATCGCCCAATGGCATCAGTGTTCCTCCGAAGGTAGTAATTGTTGTAACAACCTCCTTTTCTAAACATAAATATAAAGTCTCAGCAGAACACGGATTCTAATAAGGATACCGGCTCCGTCATTCATTCTTCGGTCTGTAGTATTATCATTTTTTATAGAGAATTGATAGAAGATGCTGCACAGAGTTCCAACATGGTTTATGAAGCATAATCCCCCTACATTCTAAATAAACCATGAGACAGAAAAACATACAATTGAAAAAAAAAATCCCCATACCTGACAGCCGGAGAAATTGATGTTCAATCCCACTGAAATAAATTATTTATAAAGCTGCTGTAGAATTGCCAAAAAAATTGGTGTTTAGACCTGATTTGTGATGATGATGATGATGTAGCTAGCAGCCACTGTTTTAAGGACTGTGGAATAATAGGGAACGTTTCTCCTTGAGGAGAATACCAAGCCGGCATAAGGAAACTTATAGGCCATGCAATGCTCCACTAGGAATTTAAATATGCAAATAGCTAGAGGCTTCTCCCCTAGCCAAATCTGATGTCCTGCTTTGCACTGAAGAGGGGCAAAACACTGTGAAACATGTGTCTGCAAATGGAGTTTCTGGTTTGGTTTTTTATCCTTAGTCATGTGGCAAGGCTGGTTAAAGAAGCAATATTGACTTTTAGAATTGCTACATCCAATAAGTGGCACCCGAGATAAAGTCGTTTTACTTCTGAAGAGGCTTTTTGTATATAAAAATACTCAGAGAAGCATTGCATGTCCTAAAAATCTCCTTACATCATCTTGGCATTCTCCACAAGGAGAAATGTTCCCCCTTACAAACCCATTCAAAGGCCTCTCTCATACAGCCGAATCAGTATTATTGTTTTGCAATGAAGAGGGGCAACTCCCCAAAATAAACATATGCAAATGTAGTTTCTGGTTTAGATTGTTATCCTAAGTCATGTGGCAGGGCCACAATAGTTGATATTGACTTTTAGATTTGCCACATTCAATAGGTGGCACTAGAGATGAAGTCCTTCCCCTTTATGAAGAGGTTTTTTGCATGTGGAATTACAGTAATAATTAGTGATGAGCGAGTATACTCGTTGCTTGGGGTTTCCCCGAGGATGCTCGGGTGTCCTCCGAGTATTTTGGCTTGCTCGGAGATTTAGTTTTTGTCCTCTCATCTGCATGATTTGTGGCTGCAAGACAGGCTGAATACATGGGAGGAATGCCTGTTTGTCAGGAAATTCCCACATGTATTCAGCCTGTCCAGCAACCGTAAATCATGCAGCTGAGACGACGAAAACTAAATCTCTGAGCAAGCCAAAATACTTGGAGGACACCCTAGCATGCATGGGAAAACCCGAGAAACGAGTATACTTGCTCATCACTAGTAATAATCAAAGCTAACTAGGATAATTACACATTGACATTTTAGACTATAGTTTTGCATAGATGAACGTACAGTCTTTGAGAATAAAGTCATTACCATGTAGAAACGGCACTCAAATTTTTAGGTACCTTTGGCCTATGGAGAAAATTGATTAGCTTGAGACCTGAAGTAGGCAAAAGAAAGAAGTCAAAACATGTAGCCTTTTCTTAGTAAAGAGTTAGAGGCTTATAGTAGAGATGAGCAAATATATTTTATCGGAACTGACTTCTATTTGAGTCCTAAAAAATATATATCTGTTTTTGCCAAAATGCAAATTTTCCATAATTTTCAATCCATGGATTCAGCAAAATGGTGGAGAGCAGACTCTAAAGACTAAACAACCATCAAAAGATTGCAAAAAACCACAAACTTATACTCACCTTATCACTCATGTTTCCTTCACCTACACTCCTTATCGTCACCCATCCAGTCCTCGCTACACTTTTTTATCAGCACCTTTCACCTCTTCACCCTAGGCTGAGACTTCCGACTCCGATGATGCCGAGGATGGTTCTGTGCATGCTATGTTACTGAGCATGTAGTGATGTCTTGACGTTATGCACGCTTACACAGAACACACCCATCAGAGCTGAAAGTTTTGTCCTAGCCTGAAGAGGTCCAAGGATTCAAGCAGCATTGATAAAAAGATAAGGATCAGATGGGTGACGGTAAGGAGCAGAGGGATCGGAGATATGAGCAGTAAGGTAAGAATAAGTATTTCTGTATTTGTTACATTATACATTTATTCTGTTATGGGATTTGGTGAAAACCAAGAGCAGAATAAGTGACATTTAATTCACACAGAACAACTTCCCTGCAAATCGAATTTCCTGTGAAAATCCATGTGAACCGGCTAGTTCAAATTTTGCCTGATCCGCTTATCTCCAGTTCAGACAATAAAAATTACTACCCGATTATCGAATTAGCATTTTATACTCTCACTTTGAATGGCTGAACACACAATCATTGAGACACAAGACATTGCCATGCAAAAATAGCAGTCTAATTTTTTGGCACCTTTGCCCTAAGCAGATAAATAGTTAGACTAGTACCTAAAGCAGGCAAAATAAAAGTAAGAAATCAAAACGTAGATCCTAAACTACAAAGCAATAATCCTTACGGCTTTTTGTTAGCAACGAGTTAGAGCCCTATGTCCTACTGAGATATAAATATAATGTAGAGAACATGACCATGTCCAAGGGACCATGAAGGTTGTGGAGAGGGAAGAAAGAACAAGTTTCTGCAATGACCTCTCAGATTTAAGTATAAAGGTTGTAACTACTTTTAAAGTACAGTATGTTATTACATTAGCTTCAAAGATAAAAAGAAAAACTTTTGCCCAAATGGGGTTGGACCTTGAAAGAATTATTCCATTATCCAGCAGAAGAAAAAAAATTATTACAATTAGAGGAAATCTGTCTGTATGAGAATGAAGCCTTGAAGTTCTAATGCGCCTTCACCTAAGGAATAATTACAGTTATTAAAATGCTTGCTTTCCTAGAGTGTCTTGTAGTAGCCACATTGCTCCATCTTCCATGAAATATCGCTGCATTAATAATCCTTCTTATAAGGAAAAAAAAATTCCTCTAGCTGCAATGTTCCCTAAAGAAATAATTCTTGTTATTCGATAACTCCCCTCATGAGTCGAAAATCTCCAAGTCTCGATGATAGCCTTAGCTACCGAAATAATAACGGGGATTCAAGTTATATGGGAATGTTTCCCTATGGTGGAAATGTTCTCTCTGCCCCACTTACAACAACATCTCCTCAAGGCCCCAATGTTCTAAAAAATATATAATTTCATATATATAATGTCTGAACGCCTTATAAAATCTCTTGTATAATGGGATCCTTTCTTAAGAAATGATCTAAGGATGCCTAGTTGTATTAAAGCAGCACCGCGGAGCTCTAGTGTGTTTTTGTCTTACAAGGTTTTGCTAATAAGAGCATGACCTTACAGATCAAACATCCTGGGGCGAGATGGTGAACCCATTTGTATAGGGCAAAACAGACATGTTTTCCAATCTCGGAAAATACAGCCTCTCCGGGACGTAATTGAAGCCACAATGAAGACATGTTTATGGCAATGAATATGGTCATTTATAGCTCGGTCTCTGAAAAATGCAACATTAATTATATGTGGTTGTTGAGTTGTGACTGCATCAGTCTTCAAACAAGGAACAATGAGTAAGTGTCCACCAGGAACGGTATAAATAAAATGAAGGATGAAAGCCCAAAGACATTGTAATGTGTGGATGGGGCTTAGATTACAGTAGAAGTTTTTAGAGTTTTTCAAAGTTTATTATTGGAAAAGGTGTGATCAAGGAATATAATGTTCCGGTAATAGGCACAAAAAATATTATTTGTAAACTTGCTATGGTTCCATGCTATCATGGAGGCTTCCTGCCAAGAAGTCATGTACTGTTTAAAGAGATTTTCCAAGTTTATATTTTTAATCTTCAGGCCATAGAGATAGATTCTGCTTTATCCTGATAATTGCTGCAAAGACAAAGGGATCCGGCACCCCATAGTATAATTTATTTTAGTGCAATCCAAACATTAACATTTCCGTCTTAAAGCTCAGACCTTCATCAGACTGATTGCCATAATACAAGGAGGGAACAAAAGTAAAGCATCATTCTCCGGGTCTACTATTCACTATAAATACAGCGCTTTACTTTAATTTGCTCCTTCCTTGTACAATGCATCTGATAGAGGTCAGAGATTTAAAGGGGTGGTCCGAAATCAAACTAAATTTTATTCTAAATCCCTATCTATTTACTGCTGTAATCTAAGCCATTTTCTAATGTACTTGTATTAAAAATTCCCTACCGTTCCCTATCTATGCTATCTAACTACTCTTGTATTTTTTTTGCCTATTTCCCATCTGACAATGATTTGTTTGATAATACCAATGCATGCTGGGATACTCAAAGTGTCATCAGAGTAGGAGGCAGAAACTGCGGTCATTGCCACAGCTTGTTTCAGAGGCTATGCTCATCACTTTTGTGTCCCTCCCTTCGCGCCGTACACTGTTTGATCTGCACAGTGACAGCGCCCGCTCTGTTGTCAGCTCAGATCAGTAATAATCAGCCGGTAACAGAATGGTCTCAGAATTCCCCTCATGCAGGAGACCAGTGATGTCACTAACCAGGGAAGGTGCTAGTCTCCTGCATGCCCATTGAAACAAGCGTCATTGATGAGGCTTCGTTTCAGGGAGGGGACAGGGGCTGTGACAGTGACCGCAACCTCTGCCGCCTACTCTGATGATGTTTCATTTGCGCATCCCAGCATGCACTGGGATTCTCAAACGAAGCGTCATCACACAGACAATCGGAAAAACAAATAGACTAGCAGTTAGTGTAGTGAGCGAACAGTGTTGAACATTTAATACAAATATATTAGAAAATAGCTTAGATTATATCAATAAACAGATAGCGATTTGGAACGAAGTTTAGTTTAACTTCGGACTACCCCTAAAAGACCAAAATGTTGTTTGGATTACACTATTAAAATAAATCATACTTCTTTTTTCCCATGGAATGCCGGATCCCTTTGTCTTTTCATTATGTATGGAGTGGTATCCTATCCAAGCATGCAATAGCATGGAGTGGTGCGCAACTGCGCATGACTCATGGCATGCTCACAACATCATGGAGTTGACATTTTTCTATACCATTATCCTCCATCCAATTCAAAAGATAGAATTCGACTGCGTCACAAAGAAATATTATCGAGCCTTAGGGCCCTTTCATATTGGCAGAAATGAAGTCCGATTGATATAACAGGTTGATAGAGACTAGTTTTGCTCTATTTACATAACGTGATCATCAACACTCCATGTGATCAAATGATCGCTACTGAAATTCCTCATTTGCAATATTGTTCACATCTCTTGTCTATCTTGGAAGACTGGACATGAAGCTACACATGTTAACTATTCTGAATTTGTTGGGACTGTCCCAATTTTTTCCATAAACAATCCCTGCAAAATTGGGGTGTCATGGACTGATACAAAAGCCAACCAGGGTTGCCAACTTGATTTTAACATTTTTCTCGACAGTTAATAAAAAAATAATGGACCGCCAGTTAAAGTTGCTTTAATTACATCTGCTGAGAAAAACGGTGTTTCTTAACTTTTAATGAGAAAAGGGATTTTCTGTCCAATCTGAACGGGACATTTTACAGCTCCTCCTTTAGGGTGGGTTTACACCACCCAGCTTGCAACAATATATGATCTCCAATCAACTACTCCTTTGTTGATCAACAGTCGTTTAATAGGCTGTTTAGACAAGCATACTACATTTCCTATGTGCACAGAATGATCAAAAATAGATTGTTCTGTGCACAAAAACTGCTATTGTTCTCGGCAGCACACACACTTTTTTATTTTACAAAGGATGATGTGCTGCTGAGAATGATAATTTTTTTTTAACCTACTTAACCTGATGATAATAGGCAAGCAGAAATCCAGCTTTAGTATTTTGTAGGTGCAACAGACATCGCAGAAACCAACACAGAGAAGATGAATTGTGTAACTTCTCTAGTCCTCCCATACATCATTCTGTACATTCTTACAAAGCAATTACCATATGTCAGGCATGAATAAACCTGTTGACGTCATAAGTTTCTCAGAGAGGCATTGGATTATATTAGAGCAAGCTCAACTGCTTTGACTTTTGCAAAGTGAAGCAATATGGGTGGTAAATTTACACATCTCCATGAATATTCACTGTAGCATTTTTTACTGGTGAATTTTAAACCAGAAGTAAAGTATTATAGACTTATCATTTAGAACGGTGGGACTTGGTAGAGACGAATAAAGGTTATGCAGAAAAAAATAGGGTGACATATGTGAATAAATGTTCGTGGTTGGAAAATATATTTTTCTATTAAACCTTATTGCCTATAAGTTGAAAGAGATTCCTGTTTTTAAGTGACCAGTTGCCTAAAATACCAAACCTGCCTCTTACCTAATATAGTTACTAACCTCTCACATTTTATTTGGAAAATAATTGAGTGCCTGTCAAAACAGATGCAGAATCTGGGAAAGATGTTTTTGCAGATTGCTATTTTACTATTAGGGTCAGAAGTGGTCTTCTCATTCTCTTAAAGGCTTGTCCAATCTACTGTCTTTGGGACCTCGCCGCTCCTCTGTCTCCCAACTTCCTGACTGCCAGGGGCGATGCACTCCTGAAGATTGACTGAACTGAGCACTCTCTGATGTTGCCTGCAGAGGCAACGTTACCTCTGCAGCATTGGAGAAGTGCAGAGGAGTGGAAGCTTGCTGGATCCAGTTATCGAGTCAGCATCACAGCAGTGTTTGCAGGCTTTAAAGCAGTGGGGAACCTCTGGCCATAAGGTGCATTTTCATTGGTTGATTAATGTAAAAAATGTTCCAAGGAATGCTGGTTGCCGAGTATAAACAGGTCAATCAGATCACCTGATGAATCACCAAAAATGCTTGTTCTTTTCTGAAGTTATTTATAAACTTTTGTAAGAATCATCGTTCCCTGCAGCTCATCGTCCTATGTAAACAGGACTGATGCTACCAAGAATAACAACATTCTGTGTGCACAGAATGATCAATCAATCAATCTTTCTGTGCTCATAGAAAGTGTAGCTGGCCTGTCTAAGTAGACAATCAAACATCCGACCAACTGGTAGATATGTAGCTGATCTATGGTTATTTAATGCCACCAATATTGATGGGTTTGGCCAACAGTTTATGGGGGACCCTGACTCTTCCCTGACAGATGATAAGGATCAGGAATGTTAGACTTCAGAATTAAGATTTTTTTGATCTCTAAGAGATGTCTGGCAGCAGCACTCTTGTAGAGAACACAGAAGCACTTGGTCAAGTGAGCACTTCTGTGTACAGAAGATATGGCTTAAAAAGCTACTGGCTGAATGGTTGGCCAAACCATTGTTCTACACCATCTATCAAGCGTGTATGCGAACTTTAGGCCCCAATTCATAGAATCTGGAGTAAGTTTCTGTTGTGATTTATGTTACTTTGTGGTCGAAATTATGATGACTTTGTCGGCCTAGTTTGACTAAACACTCTTGAAGGGAAGATCCATCCAAAATCTTTCTGGGACCAAAAGCCACAAACGTTTTGTGCAACTATGAGTTTCACAAAATTTTTGCAACTTTTCAAGCAGTTTTATTCCAGGAAATTGGCTTAAACTACTTGATGGCGTGGTCCATTAGAGTAAGCATATTTATCAAAGTGTCTCATGGAGTCTCATGCTGTCGCACATCTTTAAATTGTCTGGTTTTGGCTTTTGAAACTATGCCCTCGTGCCTCTATTTTATAATAACAGTAAGACAGTTCATGGTCTGTGCCGGAGAACAATAAAAAAATTGTAGTTCAATTGCATGGATTTTCGTGAAGAGAAATAACAAGCTGCCTGTTTTGTCATTTTCGCTGTCAAACTGATTAAACACTAGTCAATCAAGTACAAATTTCTTCTAAAATAGTTATTAAATATTACAATTCATTTGTTATGATCAAATCGCAAAGATGTTTTTCAAAATTATAGTAATTTTTTCATTTTTGGGGGGAGAATAGAAATATAGTAATACTATCATTTTACACGGTTGATAACCTTCAATATTCATGTGATACATCAAAAGACTATAAATACAAAGGATAACATTGTTTTTGAAGTTCTCATTATGATGTACGTGTTTAATTGGCATTTGTTACCAGACTTTGGATATATTATGTACTTCAATGGCTAAAGACGAAAGGAGGATGATATGAAAACTGCCTTAACCTCTTCATGACATCTGCCGTACATGTACCGCGCAAGTTGGGAGCCGGTGTATGGAGCGGGCTCATGCTAACCAGCAGGTGTTGGCTGTGTATTACAGCTAGGACCTGCGGCTAAAAATCACGATTTCTGCGGTGCTCTGCCTGCGATTGTTAAACTATTAAATGCCTCTTTCAATCTCTGACAGCGACATTTAACAGGCACTGGTCCAGCGTGCGTGCGTGTCATTCTCTCCGCCCATCGGAACTAAAAGTTCAAATCACCCCCCTTTTCCCCATTAAAAATACTCAGTGATCATAGTGATCAAGGACAGTTCATGCCTGAAACGCGTCTGTCGTTATCTTATCTGCCACCATGAATTTTAATTCTATGTTTTGAAATAAAGCTTTGAAGATTTTATTCAGTTGCTGACACCTGGAAATTTTTTTCCATATTTTATCGTGGGTCAGCTGTTCTCCTTGTAGCTGAAGCGCCATATTGTGAACGGTCCTGATATAGAACAACACGATGAGGCTTTAAACTTTTTTTCTCATTATATTAATGTGCACAGTAATGTCACACTAAAGGGTAATGCAGTTTTGTCATACTAAAGGGTAATGCAGTGATGTCATACTGCAGAGTAATGCACACAGTTATGTCACACTAAAGGGTAATGCAGTGATGTCACACTACAGAGTAATGCACACAGTGATGTCAAAGTAAAGGGTAATGCAGTGATGTCACACTACAGAGTAATGCACACAGTGATTTCACACTACAGGGATAATACACACAGTGATGCTATGCTACAGGGATAATGCTCAAAGTGATGTCACACAGAAGGAACATTACTGTCCATGGATAATGCACATGATGTCTCAATGCAAAGATAATATAGATGTTGATATCATAGCTCAGGAATACCATGCAATGTCAACTATGACCCTACA
Source organism: Dendrobates tinctorius (assembly GCF_039654945.1). Lineage (NCBI taxonomy): Eukaryota > Metazoa > Chordata > Amphibia > Anura > Dendrobatidae > Dendrobates > Dendrobates tinctorius. The sequence goes on from NW_027361697.1 coordinate 1,503,426, forward strand.
GCACAAAAAAATGTAAATGTATATTTAATGATGGTCACTTGTGACCCTACAACACAGAGAAACACACTGCACAGATAATGATGCCACTTTCAGGTCTAATGAACACATGATGTCAAAGTGCAGGAGTAATGCAAAATGTAATGTTACAGAGGAGAGGTAATGGAGACAGCAGGAGGCTCCAGAGTAAAACTTAAAATAGGCTTTCAACATCACCTTCTATAACATCATAATTTCTTCTTAGGTCTTAGTTATAACATTAGCTCCCTTAGTTGTTGGCCCCCTACATGATCATAAGTAATGTACTTTAGCTTCCAAAAATGTTTCTTGAGTCAAAATTGCTATTAAGATCTGGTCTCCACACATCTGTCCCAGATCCATGCTTTTCTCCTTTCACCCTGCTCTGCTGAACTCTGTTGTGTTCCATTTTGGGCTTTGCAATTGGCTTTGTGTGCTCCCATGTGAACTTCTGCTTGAGCCTAACTAAGGCCTACCAAGACACATGTTCATGTCTTTGTATTAAGACTTCTAGCGTTCCTGAGTCCTATCTGCTTCCAGTCTGCTTGCAGTCTCCAGTACCTCCGCTACCTATTTCCGGCGTGCCTCACCTGCCTGCTGCACCAACATCCATGGCCCGTGTGCAGTCCAGACCTTGGGATTAAAGGATCCAGCTCATCAGGTGAACCTAAGAGTACCATTCTACTTACAGTAGCAACTTGCACTCCACTGACTGTTGTCAACACTCATCCATCTATGCTTACAAACAAGCAGGATAGATTTCAGGAAGTGGCAGCATGTTCTTGAAAGCCTGATACTGCTCAAGACTCTTGCACAGAAGACTCCCTGCTGCACAAAGTCTCAACTGCTTGACTTTTATTATTCCTACATCTGTCTATGACTGTTTTTTATGTCAGTTATTAATTTGTTTTGTACAATTACTTGTTTTTTTATTGCAAGTCAATAGTACACTTCTAACCTCCTCTCTTCCCACCAGGCTGGTTTGCAATATCTTCTGACTCTCTTCTCACATATATCCAACTTTGTTCCTAGCTTCTAATAGCAGATTAGCAGTACAGTGGTGCCTTTTTGTATAGTAGGAAATCTGTGTTAGGCTAGTTTCACATTTGCGAACAGAGGGCTGCGGACTTCCTCCGTGAAGCCCTGCCCCGTCGCGCCTCCCCCAGTTAGCTCTGCCTATTTCTGCATGCAGCTTCATGTGGCCTGCTTAACCTACCTTTAGCATTGGGTACGCGGGCGTGCCGCAGTATGCGGATGCCGCCGCATGCGTCGTTTTGATGGTACGGCGTAGAATGCATCATGTTGGAATTTTATGCGGGCGCCGCATCGTCAAAACGACTCATACGGTGGCATCCACATACTGCGGCTCAGCCTGCATACCCAATGCTAAAGAAAGGGTATGCAGGCCGCATGAAGCCGCATGCAGAAATAGGTGGAGCTAAACGGAGGAGGCGCTGTGGGGGGTGGGGCTTCACGGAGGAAGTCCGCAGCCCTCCGTCCGCAAATGTGAAACTAGCCTTACAGTTGTGCTTACCCTGAAACAGGCACTGTAACCCGCCTTGTACATATATAGCAATAGAATCCACACTTAGTATATATGCATTAAAGTAATGCAATTCATCAGAGAAGTAAGGTAAAAGAAGACAAGTTTACTGTACATAAAGTGGTTAAAATAAACATCGCCTATTCTTTAAAACACTAAAAGAAGTGTTTGCGGATGGTAAAGCAACTGAGGAGGCATAAGGACATTTGGGAGGATCAAAAAGTGGAAATATTATTATTATTATTTATTTATATAGCACCATTGATTCCATGATGCTGCACAGTACGTGAGAAGGGGTTACATACAAATTACAGATATCACTTACAGTAAACAAACTAACAATGACAGACTGATATAGAGGGGATAGAGGACCCTGCCCTTTCGGGCTTACATGCTACAGGATGGTGGGGAAGGAGACAGTAGGTTGGTGGGTTGCAGCAGTTCTGGTGTTGGTTGAGGTGATATCACCGTAGTGGTGAGAGAGAAGGAGGTAGCGGGGTCATTGCAGGCTGTAGGCTTTCTTGAAGAGGTGGGTTTTCAGGTTCCGTCTGAAGGATCCAAATGTGGTTGATAGTCTGACTTGTTGGGGCAAAGAATTCCAGAGAATAGGGGCTATTCGGGAGAAGTCTTGGAGGCGGTTGCGTGAGGAGCGAATAAGTGTGGAGGAGAGAAGGAGGTCTTGGGAGGACCGGAGATTACGTGAGGGAAGGTATCGGGAGATTAGTTCAGAGACATATGGGGGAGACAGGCTATAGATGTCCTTGTAGGTCAGTATTAGTAATTTGAACTGGATACGCTGAGGGAATGGGAGCCAGTGAAGAGATTTGCAGAGGGGAGAAGCGGAGGAGTAGCGAGGAGAGAGATGAATTAGTCGGGCAGTTGAGTTAAGGATGGACTGGAGAGGTGCGAGGGTGTTAGCAGGGAGACCACAGAAAAGGCTGTTGCAGTAGTCGAGGCGGGAGATGATGAGGGCATGCGTAAGCATTTTGGTAGATTGAGGGTTGAGGAAAGGCCGGATTCTGGAAATATTTTTGAGCTGGAGGCGACAGGAGGTAGAAAGAGCTTGGATGTTCGGTTTGAAGGACAGGGCAGAGTCAAAGGTTACTCCGAGGCAGTGGACTTCCGGTACTGGGGAAAATGTGATGTCATTAATTATTATAGCTAGGTCGGGTAAGGAATATCTGTGAGATGGAGGAAGGATGATGAGTTCAGATTTGTCCACATTGAGCTTGAGGAAGCGAGAGGAGAAAAAGGAGGATATGGCTGATAGACACTCTGGGATTCTGGACAGCAGAGAGGTGACGTCTGGGCCAGAGAAGTAGATCTGAGTGTTATCAGCATAAAGTTGGTAGTGGAATCCGTGGGACTTTTTGAGTTGCCCCAGACCAAGTGTATAGATTGAGAAGAGTAGGGGTCCTAAAACAGAGCCTTGGGGGACTCCAACAGAGAGAGGGTGGGAAGAGGAGGTGGTGTGGGAGTGGGAGACGCTGAATGTGAGGTTGGAAAGGTATGAGGAGATCCAGGATAGGGCAAGGCCTTTGATGCCGAAGGAGGAGAGGATCTGTAGTAGGAGGCAGTGGTCAACTGTGTCGAATGCAGAGGACAGGTCTAGAAGCAGGAGTATAGAGTATTGTCCATTTGATTTGGCTGTAAGTAGGTCGTTAGTAATTTTGGTCAGGACTGTCTCAGTGGAGTGATGGGGGCGGAAAACAGATTGTAGATTGTCAAAGAGCAAGTAAGATGATAGGTGGGAGGAAAGTTCAGCGTGGACGTGCTGTTCCAGGAGTTTGGAAGCGAATGGGAGCAACGATATTGGGCGATAGCTGGACATAGCGGTTTGGTCGAGGGTTGGCTTTTTAAGGATAGGCGTGATTGTGGCATGTTTGAAAGCAGAAGGGAAGGTACCGGACATTAGTGATAGGTTGAAGAGGTGGGTTAGGGATGGGATAAGTGTGGTGGTGAGGTTGGAGAGGAGGTGGGATGGGGTCGAGTGCACAGGTTGTGAGGTGCGATTTGGAGAAGAGTCGATTAAGCTCCCCTTCAGTGATGTTGGAGAGTGAGGTTATGGGGTTTGGGCATTGGTCTGCTATACAAAGGGGTTGTGGTGGTTGAGTGATGAAGACTTGCCTTGTTTGGTCAATCTTGTTTTTGAAGTGTGTGGCAAAGTCCTCGGCAGAGATGAGGGAGGTTGGAGGAGGCAGTGGTGGGTGGAGGAGGGAGTTAAAAGTTTTGAATAACTGTTTGGGGTTGTAAGATAGGGAAGATATGAGGGTTGTAAAGTAGGCCTGTTTAGCAGCAGTGAGGGCAGATTGGAAATCGAGTGTTGCCTGTTTGAATGTGGTGAAGTCATCTTGCGAATTTGTTTTCTTCCAGCGCCGCTCTGCAATCCTGGACACTTGCCGGAGCTTTTTAGTGGTGTTATTGTGCCAGGGTTGTCTGTTGATAATCAAAAACAGAGAGAAAAGCACCATTGCAAGAAGCGCACACTGAACCAACAATATAATATGGAAAATGTGAAAATGTTTATTGATGCAAAAGAGTTATACATTAAAACCATGATAAAAACATGACAGGCATCCCACGAGTAAATAGCAATTGAATATAACATATGAAAACATGTATAGCATAGTATAATTGCCCATACCCAGTCTGACCCAACTATAGAAATATATCAGCGAACCTCCCTACAACTAGGCTCATGGGGACCATAAGGCCCTAATACTGCAAAATCACTGAATGAAATCATTCAATCCATATAGCCATCCATGCTAACTGGTTTAAGCATACAGGCCATGATAGGCCACACAGCAAAATCACCAAAAATAACAATTGCAATACTCAAGTATGCCAAACCAGACAATATCCAAGACACAATGGGAGGTTGAAAGCTGTGATAAAAAAGCAGACAAGTGGGTGCCCAGCCCAGGACCGTTACCCCACGCGTATCGCCGCAACCCATGCGGCTTCGTCAGGGGAAGTGAACTGACCACGGTCCAAGATGCTTTAAATACCTTGCTGAAGTCCAGGTGGGTGTGCACGTGCACCAGAGAAAAAATCCCTCCATCCGGAAACCACAATAAGTGCATAGAGACCGGCGTCCCGGTCATATGACGGAAAAACATGGGCACCACGCCTGCGCAGTATAATCATAAGGAGCTATGAGCCAGGAGTAAAAGCTCCACCGTGCCTGCGTCCGGTGGAATGCATGAAGCTATCCCATGGAACGGGTTGTCTGTTGATAAGTCGCATTCTGCCATGAACGAGAGGGGCAACCGCGTCAATAGCTGATGCGAGAGTGGCATTGTAGAAAGCAGTGGCACCGTCTGTGTCATGGAGTGAGGATATGAATGCCAGTGGTAGAATAGAGTCAGAGAGCATGTGGGTGTCTAGGTGTGCAAGGTTTCTGTGGGGGTGCGCGTGTTGCTGGACATGGGTGCCAGGTGAGGAGGACAGGGATGAGAACGTGAGTAGATGGTGGTCAGATAGAGGGAGTGGGGAGGTGGTGAAGTTAGAAAGAGAGCAGAGATGGGTGAACACCAGGACTAATGTGTGTCCGTCTGTGTGGGTGGCTGAGGAGGACCACTGACTAAGTCCAAAGGATGAAGTAAGGGACAGGAGTTTGGAGGATGCTGACTGAAGGGTATCAGTGGGGATGTTGAAGTCACCCATGATGATAGTGGGGATGTCAGTTGAAAGAAAGTGAAGAAGCCATGTAGAGAATTGGTCAATGAATGCAGTGGTTGGGCTTGGAGGTCGGTATATGACGGCCACTTGGAGGTTGGAGGGAGAGTAGATGTGGACAGAGTGGACTTCAAAAGAGGGGAGGATTAGGGAGGGAAGAGGTGGGATTGGGTTGAAGGTGCAGTTGAATGAATGGAGAAGACCCACTCCTCCACTGTGTCTGTTGCCAGGGCGAGGAGTGTGGGTAAAGTGGAGGCAGCCGTAACACAGCGCAGCAGGGGAGGCGGTGTCAGAGGGTGTCAGCCATGTTTCTGTGAGGCCGAGGAAGGCAAGATTGTGAGAGAGAAAGAGGTCATGAATCACATGGAGCTTATTGCAGATGGAGCGGCCATTCCAAAGTGCTCCCGAGAGAGGGAGCGGGGGTTGGGTGTCAATGGCACTGGTTTAAAGTTGGAAAGATTGCGGTAGTTCTTATTAGATAGGGAGCGGTAGGAAGGGGAAGTAATGGGGGGTATGAGCTTTGGGGGTCCTGGTTTGGGAGATATGTCGCCAGCAGTGAGGAGAAGCAGGGAAAGGGAGAGCAGATGAGAGAAGGAGAGTGGGCAGCTGGTTTTATGTTTCACTCGGATAGATTTGAGGTTGAGGAGCAGTTCAGCAGAGGAGGTCAGGTGGGGAGGAAAGAGGGAAGGGGAGATGATTATTTGGTTAGAGGGTGCTGGGGTTTGGGCATAGCGAAGGAGAGTGAGGACTAAAGGAGTAAACACTGTGAGGGCATATGTAAACATGGTGAAGAAATAAGATCGGTTAAAAGACAAGCTAAGTCCAAGTAATAAGAAGGGCATACTCAGCAGACATACCCAAAAGAGACAGATGCATAGTGTGGGGTCCTGACTCCTGCCGAGACTAACTGCCGTAGTAATAACTGCATCTTCACGATACTTTTGCTGCAGTGATACTTATGCTGCAGGGACACACGAGCTTGACCCGCACACGTGCCCCCCTAGGTGGCATCTGAATATATAGGACTGAGTAGAGGATCAGGTGAGAGGGATTGTGGGAACTGATTTGGAATAAATTACCAATTGCCTGGCACACCAGGGGAGGTTAGACAATCAAAGGCACAGGGCCTGGCTACATCCATATGCTGGTAGCACCTTACACCTGATAACATCTCTACTGGCCCCAACATGGCTATACAGCAGTAAGTATTGAGTTCAATGCAACAAATGAATTTAGCAAACATTCAGTAGGCACTGTTATGTACCATTAGATGAAAGGTTGCACTAGATGACAGCAAACAGGGATTGTAGCAGTAGCAGGAGCAGAGATTGCACCATTAAATGAAAGGTTGCACTAGATGACAGCAAACAGGGATTATAGCGGAGCCTGATGTTAATTATCGGCTGGCCGTAGTAATAACTGCATCTTCACGATACTTTGCTGCAGTGATACTTATGCTGCAGGGACGCACGTGCCTGACCCGGACAACAATGGCAAAAGTATCGTGTGTTAGATAGGATTGTGCATTTATGTTAGATTTTCATTCAAATGAAATGTATACATTAAACATTTAAGCAAGCACTCCTCCTCCTCCCATTAAAGTTTGTATACTCTTAATATATTACAGTCATCATATTATATAGCACTGTGAACTTACAATTGCTCATTTTGCATTTCTACCCAGTTATTGCTTCTCTTTTCCATTAGGTCTATGGCATCACATGATTAGAAAAAGACTGGTTGAATCCCTCTCAGCTCTGTGTAGAAACAGGATGGCTCTTTTCCCTGCATGAGTCATCATTGCAAATATAATTCTAAATCACCGCAAAGTCCTTGGCAGAGGGAAGGAGAGGAATAGCTTGGTCAGGAGTTGAATAAGGAACGCCAACTACTTTGTAGTGATGTATTATTGTAGTTCTAATGATGACTCATACTAGGAAAAGAGACTTACTGTTGCTACATAGAGCTTGAAAGGATTCAGATAGCCAGTTTTTAATCACATGATGTCATAGATTTAATGGAAAAAAATAATTAACTGGGTAGAAGAACAAAATGAGCCACTGTAAGTGCACAGTGCGATATAATATGATGAATGCAATATATTAAGAGGATGAAAACTTTGTTGGGGGCGCTTCTTTAAATACTAAAACTAAAATGTTATGTTGCTTATATCACTTTATTATGTCATCAGACGAAAATCATGAAAAATACTGATGCAATTGTTCTCTAAAGATGTATTGATCGATAGTGTGGCATTTATTTTCTACACAACTTCAAGGAGCAATTTGCTATCCACTTCTATTTGATGAGTTATATTACCTGCATACTGTAAGTCCGTTTTCACATAGAGTTTATTATTAACATTATTGGAGTAAGTGAGATATTGATAATTGAGGGCAATATAAAGGACAGTGAAATCAGCCTGCAATAAAACATAACGACTTGTATGATATTCAGGGCAGTGCATGTTGACAAATGAAATGGATGTTGAAGATGGTAATGTGTTATGCCATTATTGTGTAATTTAATGGTGCAGACTTGCTAAAGGCTTCTTCATAAACTGTAGATTAGATACTATTCTTTTTTTTTTCTTTAGGTGCATTTTGCCAGATAAGCATATTCTGAGTTCAAATTGGATTAGGAGGATTTAATAGTAATTACAAAAGTCCGGGAATGAACCCGAAGAATCTTGGTTTTCCCGGTCAATCTAGGTCTCACATATCAGCTTCTATTGCACGGTGATACTCGAATATCACTTGAGTATCTGGGTGCTCAGATTTGTTCGGCACTCGTCGAGCATTGGCTGGTGCTTGAATTTAATGTTCGAATCCCTGCGCCACATGTTTGGTGCCTACACAGCCAATAAAAATGTGGGGATTGCCTGACAGTCACTGTAGCCTTCTTGTTGGTGGCATTACTGTGATTTGCTGGCTGTATTAGCTCATCAGAGGTTTTAAAAGGACCGGCGTCACCACGATCGGCACACTGATGCCATTGCACACCTCAGGGGCAGTTCTGACTGGTGGGAGAGAGTAGTTGTCCAGGCCTGTGTGCACAGTTTAAGGAGAGTCCTCTAGTGGTGATATTTTGCTGAACCATCATACTAAAAGTCCTTCTAAGGTCTAATCTTGTATTTTGCTGTTTCAATGTGATATAGCCGGCATTTAGCCTAGGGACAGCTGCTGGAGCAGAGAGAGTGGCTGAATACAGCATTTAGGTAGGGCTTAGGGTTTTGCAGTCCATTGCTAAATACAGCTCTGGCAAAAATTAAGAGATCACTTTCGAATGTTCAGTTTGTCTGATTTTTCTCTTTATAGGTATATTTTTGATTAAAATGTAAATTGTTCTTTTAGTCTACAAACTTCTGACAACATGTCTCTGAATTTTCAAGCAATAAATTTTGGTTTTTTTTCTGAAAAAGAGAAATAGTCAAAATTTAAAAAAAAAGACCCAGTGGTTTCAGACCTCAAATAATGCAAAGAAAACAAGTTCATAATCATTTAGAAACAATAATACTAATGTTTTAACTCAGGAAGAGTTCAGAATTCAATATTTTGAGGAATAACCATGATTTTTAATCACAGCTTTCATGTGTCTTGGCATGCTAGTTTCCACCAGTCTTTCACACTGCTTCTGGCGCAAAAAAATTAAACAGTTCTTCTTTGTTTGTTGGCTTGTGACTATCCATCATCCTCTTGATTACATTCCAGGGGTTTTCAATGGGGTTCAGGTCTGGAGAATGGGCTGCCCATTACAGGGTTTTGATGTGGTGGTCTCTTAATTTTTGCCTGTATATAGCTGCTGCAGGTGGCCACATTTTTTGGGGTGTGAAAAATATGATTGTATTGTCATCAATACAGTTTAACTTGCTTTGTGGGAAATTATGATGGTTTGAAATGTAAAAAAAACGCTTTGCTTGCTACAGGTGACCAAATTTTTTTGGTCCAAAAATTGACTATTGTCATACATACAGCTAAAACTGGATTGTGTGAAATTACTGTGGCTTGAAAAAAAACAAAAACGCTTGGATTGCTACAGGTGACAACATTTTTTGTACAAAAATTGACAATTGTCATCTATACAGTTTAACCTGCCTTATGTGAAATTACAGTGGTCTGAAATTGAAAAAAAATGCTTGGCCTGCTACAGGTAACCATATTTTTTTTAACTAAAAAAAAATTTCCAATTAAATTTGATTTCCAGAGCTCTAGCAATTAGAAAATGTGTAAGGTTTGCTGTAAGGGACGGGGAAGTGGAAGTGCTCAGGATTACCACAACTACACTTTGTTCACCATATTAATATATTTGCTTTATTATTATTTTTTACCAATAAATTTGAGGTTTTTAAATATTCCAGCAAAAAGAAGCAAATATAAAATTTAAGTCATGTCCAAAAATCCTTTCTTTACACTCCGAGTCAGAAGACTACATAGAGGGTCAAGTCTTCTTCAAACCTTAGTAAGAAGAAGTCTTACTTCTGGCTTAAGCTAGGACTAGGACTGGCAGCTTAATGTCCTCAGATTGGTTCTTCATAACCGAGTACCCCAGGGCCGTGGGGTACTCGGTACCGGGCCAGCGTCAGGGGAATGTGTCACAGCAGCGGTGACCCGGTCCATGGCCCTGGGCGCCCAAATCAATGGGAGAATGTAGTTAATGGAATGGAATAGTTTGTGATGCCACCTGTGGTGTTCGGCAAGGGAGGTGTTAAGCCGACGCTGCAGACAGATCCTCCGGGACAGATGGTGTGGCGCAGAAATGATGGTATAGCCCTCCACAGGCAGGGCTGTTGTCCCAGGGCAGTGTAGATGTGGGGACACTTAGGTGGTGTAGTGTCCGGCGCAGGGGATGTAGCAGTGTCAGGCAGACGGACGCAGGAAGGAATGGAGGACACCAGGGCATATAGTTCCAACGCTTTACTCACAGTCAGTAGTGCCTGCTTCTGTGCCGTGTCCTCCGGGTGAGGGACCCAGTCAACCTCCAGGCAAGATGGAAAGCTCCCCTCCAACACTCCGCCAACTTATGTGCCTTTCCTGAACGTCTCCTCTATAGCACCTTTAAGTGTGAAGATCTCCAGTACCGTGGTACGCTGGAGTTCCTCCTGACAGGTGTTCCCAAGAACTCTACTTGTATGGCAGACAGCTGTAGCCTGCTTTGGGGAATCCCTTCTCCTGAGTGCCGGCTCTCTACTCAATTACTGTTGTGCCCCAAGTCTTAGATGGGAGTAGTGCATTTACAGCCAACTACTCCACCGGTGTCTTGTAGAACCATAAGTGTCCATACAACCTTGGGGAAAGGGCCCCGGCCTTGTGCTGAGAACCTATAGGCAGGATTCCTCTTCTAACCCACGCCCTCTCTGTTCTCTCTACTCCTTCGTTCCGTACTTGTCTTTCTTTCTTATGGAAGCCTAGGTTTCAATTCGACGCCTTTCTCCTTCTGTTCTTTTCCCGTGCCAGCTGGTTCAGATCACTAAGGCAGCTGCAGCACTCCTTCCTCCATCCCTTCTTCCAGGGATCCTCACTCCTGTCTGAGTGACTTCTTACCCGACTGACCTTCAGTCAGACTGAACCTCACATCCTACACTTTCCCACTCTTTTATGTATCTTAATTCCACCCACCTCCCAGCACATCCAGTGTTCCAAGCAGGGAACCACCAAAGGTGCTCTGCTACTCTCTAAGCACTGAGCCGCAATGTGGTTGTGCAAAACTACCCTGTTGTGTGGGGTGCGAGTGTTGGAGTGTGGAAAGGAGTTCCCACCTTACCTGGATGGTAGGGCACTACACCCTAGGAGAAGGTGCAGTACCTCTGTGGCGACTGAGCCTCAGGGGCGCCACAAGAGCAACAAAGGTTGCAGGTTGAGCAACCTAATGGACAGAATCACTTCAGACCTCCAAGAGGGACATACCCTAAGAAATTTACACCCTGAAAACATATTTGTAACAATTAACGTGGACACTGAATACACTGTTTATGCCACCTGGACAATGACCACGTAATAATTCCCTACATTGGATAGAAAAAAGGTCTAAGCAACTTCATATATATGTGCCTTAATGGCTGAAAGTGAAGTGGATGAAAACGTCACATAAAAGATGGAGAAATACCCAACCACTCTTTGGGTATTTCTGCACCTTGGGATTTTAAACAACCTGAACTTACATCTTCAATTCTTCAATTGAGGGTTGTGTATGGAATTATTTTTTTTTTAGGCGACCACATAGATTGCAAGCTTGGGAGCCTTTGTTTGACCGCAATGGAAAAGAGGAATGGCCAAACAATACCTGGACATAACTTGTTTCTTAGGAATTAGATCTTGGTGGCAAAACCCTTGTTGGCAAGCACAGCAGTCAGACGTTTTTTGTAGTTGATGATGAGGTTTGCACACATGTCAGAAGGAATTTTGGTCCACTCCTCTTTGCAGATCATCTCTAAATCATTAAGATTTTGAAGCTGTCACTTGGCAACTCTGAGCTTCAACTCCCTCCATAAGTTTTCTATGGGATTAAGGTCTGGAGACTGGCTAGGCCACTCCATTACCATAATGTGCTTTTTTTGAGCCACTTCTTTGTTGCCTTGGTTGTATATTTTGGGTCATTGTCTTCCTGGAAGACCCAGCCATGACCCATTTTAATGTCCTGGCTGAGGGAAGGAGGTTGTCACTCAGGATTTTATGGTACATCGCTCCATCCAATCTCCCATTGATGAGGGGAAGTAGTCCTGTACCCTTAGCAGAGAAACACCCCCAAAACATAATGTTTCCACCTCCATGCTTAACAGTGGGGATGGTGTTTTTTGGTAGTAGGCAGCATTTCTCTTCTTCCAAATACATCAAATTGAGTTAATGCCAAAGAGATCAATTTTTGTCTCATCTGACCACAGCACTTTCTCATAATCACTCACAGAATCATCCAGGTGTTCATTGGCAAACTTCAGAAGGGCCTGCACATGTTCCTTCTTGAGGAGGGATACCTTGCCGGCTCTACAGGACTTTAAACCTTTACAGCATAATGTGTTACCAAGGGTTTTCTTGGTGACTGTGGTGCCAGCTGCCTTGTGATCATTAACAAGTTCCACCTGTGTAGATTTAGGCTGATCTCTCACTTTCCTCATGATCAAGGATACCCCACGAGGTGAGATTTTGCATGGTGCCCCAGATCAAAGTCGATTGGCATTCATTTTGTATTTCTTCCATTTTCTTACTATTGCATTAACAGTTGCCTCCTTCTCACCCAGCATCTTACTTATGGTTTTGCAGCCCATTCCAGCTTTGTGCAGGTCTATGATCTTGTCCCTGACATCCTTAGAAAGCTCTTTGGTCTTGCCCATGTTGTAGAGGCTAGAGTCTGGTTGATTGAGTTTGTGGACAGGAGTCTTTTATAAAGGTGACTATGTAAGACATCTGCCTATAATGCAGGTAATGAGTTGATTATGAGCGTCTAATTGGTCTGTAGGAGCCAGAACTCTTAATGGTTGGTAGGGGATCAAATACTTATTTCTCACTGCAAAATGCAAATAAATTTATATAATTTATACAATGTGATTTCTGGATTTTATTTTTGATACTCTATCTCTCAATGTTAAAATTATCCTACCCTTAAAATTATAGACTGTTCATGTCTTTGTCAGTGGGCAAACTTACAAAATAAGCAAGGGATCAAATGCTTATATCCCGCACTATATATCTTTGCACATCTTTACTGTAATACCTAAAAACCAGTCAGTTGTATTCTGCATTCTATTCTGCACACGAATGACACAGTGACAGTACACTCGTACACACGGACGGCACACGAATGACACAGTGACAGTACACTCGCACACACGGACGGCACATGAATGACACAGTGACAGTACACTCGCACACACGGACGGCACATGAATGACACAGTGACAGTACACTCGTACACACGGACGGCACACGAATGACACAGTGACAGTACACTCGTACACACGGACGGCACATGACTGACACAGTGACAGTACACTCGTACCCGCGGACGGCACACGAATGACACAGTGACAGTACACTCGTACACACGGACGGCACACGAATGACACAGTGACAGTACACTCGTACACACGGACGGCACATGACTGACACAGTGACAGTACACTCGTACACACGGACGGCACACGAATGACACAGTGACAGTAAACTCGTACACACGGACGGCATATGAATGACACAGTGACAGTACACTCGTACACATGGACGGCCAACAGAAAACCACACTGATATTAAAAACGGACTGTTTTGCTGATACTTTTTTTAAGCGAACCTGTGAAGGGGGCCTGAACCATGGTTATGACATTGGAAATAGCCATTTAAAATAGATTTTGAAGGATTTTCCAAGGTTAGTGTGAGATTTTAGCCCACTGACTCATTATTGATGACATGATATATATGAAGCATTACTACACTAAATACTGTCTTACATTTACAAATGATCAATAGCCGCTTTTGTTTTATGTTAAATCTCAGCTGATTTCCCGAGAGGATACGTTCATCAGCTAAACCTCTTCTCTAAAGGCTCAAATAAGAGTCTACAGTGTGGAAAGTGAACCGGGAGGAGGCTTGTGGTTTTAGGCCTTGCACCATTTACATGAGTTATGCGTTGGTGTCACGTTGGACACTTTCAGCTTACTGTCCTTGAGAAATCATCTGTAGAAATAACTCCTGATTACCAGCTTCCAGTCATTACTGCATTACCATGGCCGACCGTAGTATTTGAGAGATTTTCTTTCTTTTGTTTTTTTTTTTCTGTCTAGGAACAAGATTATATCTGTCAATCTGTTCCGTGACTGTGATCTTATATTTAATTGTTTTCCGTGCAGATAGCGCACAGTGTGATGTTGTCGTTTTACGTTTGTGATTCCTAAACTACTATATATGTTAATTATACATTTTAGGCTCATTATTTCACAGGTATGTTAGTTGCATGATGATAATGTGAGTACCTGGACAATATTGTAAATGAGCTGAAGAGCAATTACATTCAATAAAGAATCAAATGTGGAAGTAAAGTCAGACTAGTATTAATATAGAAGTAACTAAGCTTTCCAAATTTTTTACATTTTTTTGTGGAAGATGAGCTTGTGAATTTTTCTATACATAATCACCTCCCTTTCCGTTTGTCGAAGCTTGACATCACAAGAAAAATTCATCTTTAGGCTAGGATCACACCAGCATATATTCTCACATCCTTTAGAATCAGGTCAATTATGCAAATCACACTCTGATCAAACTCTGATATCAGGGTTTGATCAGAGTATGTTCATAATGTGATCCGATTCTCTTGGAGGAGGAGAAGATGGAAAAAAGATGTCTCCATCTTCTCCATTGTGTCAGTCTGTGGAATCTGGCCTGCACTTAGATGTCATCCGAGCGCACTCCGATGGTTTCCACTGACTCATTGACTTGCATGGCCGAGTACAATTCAAATACCGGATGTAAATCGGGCATGCTGCGATTTTTTTCTATGGACTGGCTTGGTCCCCAAAAAATGGATATTTGCACGGTTCATATAGACTAACATTGGGCCTCGGGCAATCCAATGTTTTGTCAGATTGCACTTGGACCGAAAATACGGTCATGTAGATAGGCCCTTAGGGAAGTTTTGCTTTCTGGGATGTTTCAGAAGGCTTCTTAGATGTTGGAACATTTGCCAAGTCTTCCAGGAATCTAAGGTTTCCTCTTTTCTAGGAATGTTGGCAAATAATGTCAATATCTGAAACAATAGTTTTTTGGCAAGGCCTTTTGGCAAGTCGGAGTCTTCACGGTGGTAGCTTACAACCATACATGTCCGAAGGATTTAATATTGCATGATTTCATAGCTGTCAGGCAAAAGTGTCATGCTGTGACTGTATGTGAATAGGTAAAGGGGGCCTGCACAGTCCCTAGAGCTGGGGCCCTAACTATCCCTGCTTCCAAAAGGTACCTCTGATTGTGAGGAGGTTTGGGCCACACTGTCCTCCTGCTATAACCCAAACTGTTCCCTCCCCTTCCACAGGAGGCCTGGGACAGAAATGCTAGTGTATAAACAGGTAAGACAAGCAGGGGTAACAAAAAACAACTAATATACAAAACACTCACTAAAGGTAGAGAGGTATATACAGTGGGGCAAAAAAGTATTTAGTCAGTCAGCAATAGTGCAAGTTCCACCACTTAAAAAGATGAGAGGCGTCTGTAATTTACATCATAGGTAGACCTCAACTATGGGAGACAAACTGAGAAAAAAAAAATCCAGAAAATCACATTGTCTGTTTTTTTTTCATTTTATTTGCATATTATGGTGGAAAATAAGTATTTGGTCAGAAACAAGCAATCAAGATTTCTGGCTCTCACAGACCTGTAACTTCTTCTTTAAGAGTCTCCTCTTTCCTCCACTCATTACCTGTAGTAATGGCACCTGTTTAAACTTGTTATCAGTATAAAAAGACACCTGTGCACACCCTCAAACAGTCTGACTCCAAACTCCACTATGGTGAAGACCAAAGAGCTGTCAAAGGACACCAGAAACAAAATTGTAGCCCTGCACCAGGCTGGGAAGACTGAATCTGCAAAAGCCAACCAGCTTGGAGTGAAGAAATCAACTGTGGGAGCAATAATTAGAAAATGGAAGACATACAAGACCACTGATAATCTCCCTCGATCTGGTGCTCCACGCAAAATCCCACCCCGTGGGGTCAGAATGATCACAAGAACGGTGAGCAAAAATCCCAGAACCACGCGGGGGGACCTAGTGAATGAACTGCAGAGAGCTGGGACCAATGTAACAAGGCCTACCATAAGTAACACACTACGCCACCATGGACTCAGATCCTGCAGTGCCAGACGTGTCCCACTGCTTAAGCCTGTACATGTCCGGGCCCGTCTGAAGTTTGCTAGAGAGCATTTGGATGATCCAGAGGAGTTTTGGGAGAATGTCCTATGGTCTGATGAAACCAAACTGGAACTGTTTGGTAGAAACACAACTTGTCGTGTTTGGAGGAAAAAGAATACTGAGTTGCATCCATCAAACACCATACCTACTGTAAAGCATGGTGGTGGAAACATCATGCTTTGGGGCTGTTTCTCTGCAAAGGGGCCAGGACGACTGATCCGGGTACATGAAAGAATGAATGGGGCCATGTATCATGAGATTTTGAGTGCAAACCTCCTTCCATCAGCAAGGGCATTGAATATGAAACGTGGCTGGGTCTTTCAACATGACAATGATCCAAAGCACACCGCCAGGGCAACGAAGGAGTGGCTTCGTAAGAAGCATTTCAAGGTCCTGGAGTGGCCTAGCCAGTCTCCAGATCTCAACCCTATAGAAAACCTTTGGAGGGAGTTGAAAGTCCGTGTTGCCAAGCGAAAAGCCAAAAACATCACTGCTCTAGAGGAGATCTGCATGGAGGAATGGGCCAACATACCAACAACAGTGTGTGGCAACCTTGTGAAGACTTACAGAAAACGTTTGACCTCTGTCATTGCCAACAAAGGATATATCACAAAGTATTGAGATGAAATTTTGTTTCTGACCAAATACTTATTTTCCACCATAATATGCAAATAAAATGAAAAAAAAACAGACAATGTGATTTTCTGGATTTTTTTTTCTCAGTTTGTCTCCCATAGTTGAGGTCTACCTATGATGTAAATTACAGACGCCTCTCATCTTTTTAAGTGGTGGAACTTGCACTATTGCTGACTGACTAAATACTTTTTTGCCCCACTGTATAGGGAAGGGTAGGACTGTACAAACCAAATGGGAATAGTACAAAGAGGAAAGCATATAACCCCGAAACAGCATACAGCAATCTCCAGCAGCAGCAACTTTCCAAAACTCAGCACAGCAACTCCAGGGAATCAGGAAGTAAACTTTCACTGGCGAGGAGGAGGTCTGGCCAGATTTTATAGAGAGAGGAAATGATAAGGTCAGGAGCAGCTGTGAGATGGAGCTGCATGTTTCCAACCAGCATAAAAAGGGTTGCTAACCTATTCAGAACCAAAGGAAACAAAATACATTTAATATGGGACTCGAAATACACAGGCTAAATGGAAGACCTGCGATTCACACTACGTAATGATTTTCTAACCGCAGATCTCTCATTAGTAGAGTTGAGCGATACCGTCCGATACTTCAAAGTATCGTATCGGATGGTATCGGCCGATCTTTAAAAAAAGTATCGGTATCGCCGATTCCGATACCGGAAGTCCCATTCAAGTCTATGGGACTTCCGGTATCGGAATAAGAAAAACCCTTTCCTGCCCTTGTACAGCCTCTCTGGGGTCTGTACGGGCCTTTTGGGGGGCTGTGCCGGCCTGCCAGGGGGTCTGTGCAGGCTCCGGTGGTCTGTGCCGGCCTGCCGGTGGTCTGTGCAGGCTCCGGGGGGCTGTGCCGGCCTGCCGGGGGGCTGTGCCGGCCTGCCGGGGGGCTGTGCAGGCTCCGGGGGGCTGTGCCGGCCTGCCGGGGGGCTGTGCCGGCCTGCCGGAGGTCTGTGCCGGCCTGCCGGTGGTCTGTGCAGGCTCCGGGGGTCTGTGCAGGCATCGTCCGATGGGACTACAAGTCCCATCGGGCGATGCCTGCTACCATGACAGTGATTGACACATTAGCCAATGATGGGACAGTAGTAGTCCCATCATCCGGCTAATGTGTTAAATGTAAAAAAAAAAAAAAAAAATTACATGCTACATACATACAACATGCATACTACATACATGCTACATTCATACTACATACTACATACATGCTACATTCATACTACATAAATACTACATGCAACATACATACTACATATATACTACATGCATGCTACATACATACTGCATGCTACATACATACCACATATATACTACATACATACTACATGCATGCTACATACATAACATATATACTACATGCATGCTACATACATACTACATGCTACATACTACATATATACTACATGCATGCTACATACATACTACATGCTACATACATACTACATATATACTACATGCATGCTACATACATACTACATGCTACATACATACTACATATATACTACATACATACTACATACATACTACATGCATGCTACATGCATGCTACATACATACCACATACATAACACATATATACTACATGCATGCTACATACATACTACATGCTACATACATACCATATACATACTACATGCATGCTACATACATACTACATGCATGCTACATACATACTACATGCTACATACTACATATATACTACATGCATGCTACATACATACTACATATATACTACATGCATGCTACATACTACATGCTACATACATACTACATATATACTACATGCATGCTACATACATACTGCATGCTACATGCATGCTACATACATACTACATACATACTACATGCTACATACATACCACATATATACTACATACATACAATACATTCATACAATACATACATAGACATACAGTACATATAACATAGAGTAACATACTTACCAATACTTGTCACATTGTTCCCCGAAGCCATTGTCTTTTCCGGAATAAATATTAACATAACAAACCACAAAAATACTCACCCACGATCCGAAGCAGTCCACGAGTGTGTCCCACGACGATCTTGGGTAGAGAACTGCAGCATCAGCTGTTGCTGCCGTTCTCTACGGGCTGCAGGAATCCAATGACGGAAGGTAGGTATCCTTCCGCACTGTATTCCTCCGCCACTTAAAAAAAAAAAAGTCCCTAGTCTCACTTTATGCCATTGCTGTGTGGGAATTTCCCACGCAGCAATGGCATAAAGTGAGACTAGGGACTTTTTTTTTTAAGTGGCGGAGGAATACAGTGCGGAAGGATACCTACCTTCCGTCATTGGATTCCTGCAGCCCGTAGAGAACGGCAGCATCATCTGATGCTGCCGTTCTCTACCCAAGATCGTCGTGGGACACACTCGTGGACTGCTTCGGATCGTGGGTGAG
The DNA here is from genome assembly GCF_039654945.1 of Dendrobates tinctorius. Lineage (NCBI taxonomy): Eukaryota > Metazoa > Chordata > Amphibia > Anura > Dendrobatidae > Dendrobates > Dendrobates tinctorius. Next base: position 1,522,609 of record NW_027361697.1, read on the forward strand.
TATTTTTGTGGTTTGTTATGTTAATATTTATTCCGGAAAAGACAATGGCTTCGGGGAACAATGTGACAAGTATTGGTAAGTATGTTACTCTATGTTATATGTACTGTATGTCTATGTATGTATTGTATGAATGTATTGTATGTATGTAGTATATATGTGGTATGTATGTAGCATGTAGTATGTATGTAGTATGTATGTAGCATGTATGTAGTATGTATGTAGTATACTGTATATGTAGTATGTATGTAGCATGCAGTATGTATGTAGTATGTATGTAGTATGTATGTGGTATGTATGTGGCATGTAGTATGTATGTAGCATGCATGTAGTATGTATGTAGCATGCATGTAGTATGTATGTAGTATGTATGTAGTATGTAGCATGTATGTAGTATGTATGTGGTATGTATGTAGCATGTAGTATGTATGTAGTATGTATGTAGTATGTATGTGGTATGTATGTGGCATGTAGTATGTATGTAGCATGCATGTAGTATGTATGTAGCATGCATGTAGTATGTATGTAGTATGTATGTAGTATGTATGTGGTATGTATGTAGCATGTAGTATGTATGTAGCATGCATGTAGTATGTATGTGGCATGCATGTAGTATGTATGTAGTATGTATGTAGTATGTAGCATGTATGTAGTATGTATGTGGTATGTATGTAGCATGTAGTATGTATGTAGCATGCATGTAGTATATATGTAGTATGTAGTATGTATGTAGTATGTATGTGGTATGTATGTAGCATGTAGTATGTATGTAGCATGCATGTAGCATGCATGTAGTATGTATGTAGCATGCATGTAGTATGTATGTAGTATGTATGTAGTATGTATGTAGCATGCAGTATGTATGTAGCATGTATGTAGTATGTATGTAGTATATATGTAGTATGTATGTAGTATATATGTAGTATGTATGTAGCATGTAGTATGTATGTAGCATGCATGTAGTATGTATGTAGCATGTAGTATGTATGTAGCATGCATGTAGTATGTATGTAGCATGTATGTAGTATGTATGTAGTATATATGTAGTATGTATGTAGCATGTAGTATGTATGTAGCATGCATGTAGTATGTATGTAGTATTTTTTTTTTTTTTTTTTTTAACATTTAACACATTAGCCGGATGATGGGACTACTACTGTCCCATCATTGGCTAATGTGTCAATCACTGTCATGGTAGCAGGCATCGCCCGATGGGACTTGTAGTCCCATCGGACGATGCTTGCACAGACCCCCGGACATCAGCACAGCCCCCCGGCAGGCCGGCACAGCCCCCCGGCAGGCCGGTACAGACCCCCACAGGGTGCACAGCCCCCCGGCAGGCCGGCACAGCCCCCCGGCAGGCCGGTACAGACCCCCACAGGGTGCACAGACCACCGGCAGGCCGGCACAGCCCCCCGGCAGGCCGGTACAGACCCCCACAGGGTGCACAGACCACCGGCAGGCCGGCACAGCCCCCCGGCAGGCCGGTACAGACCCCGGGCAGTCCACACAGCCCCCCGGCAGGCCGGCACAGCCCCCCGGCAGGCCGGCAGAGACCCCCGGAAGGCCCGAAATGACGGCGCATCATGATGCGCACACACCGCGCATCATGATGACGTCAGGCTGTCAATCAACTTTGAACTTCCGATTCCGATGCCGAATTCCGATATTGAAAAAATATCGGAAGTCGGTATCGGAATTCCGATACAGCAAGTATCGGCCGATACCCGATACTTGCGGTATCGGAATGCTCAACACTACTCATTAGATCAATTTATAGGAAAACCACCCCATATAGCCAGAGATAGCAGGCTGAAGCACAATCGATGGTATGTCAGTATATAGAACATACCCACATAACCTCCAAAAAGTGTCAAGCCAAGGTGAAAGGTGATGTGGTGTCCCACCGCGTCTGACATATTTTTTGTAAAAAAACAGCTTCGACCTCCCTGATTTTCCTATAAATTGCTATGGCTATCCAAACATTACATTTTACTGTTGTGTCTTACAACATGCTGTGGTTATGGTGATTCCATGGTTTTGCGGGATCTCTATCATTGATAGTATATCTATGCACCACATATGCTATGTACTTATGCATATTATTTAATTCGCCACTCCAATTGGGGTCTATTATAGCATATATTTCTGCCCCACCTATGCCTTTGTCTATTAATTTTTCTCCCCATAACTATAGTCATTTACTATTATCTAGCTAGATAACTATATGTATGTTCATCAATATTCTTATGGTAATATCCCCCGGTGTCTATTGCCTGTGTTATACATTTGTTGTACTTTTGCCATTTCTCTTGTCTGCCTTTTAAAATACTTACCATACATTATCAATAAAGATTTGATTGATTTTATTGGCCTGCTTTGCTCTATTTTGGGGTAGTATGTCCATGCTTGCATTAAGAGCCTCGTCACATGTGGATTGTGTATATCGGTGTTCATAAATTTGCAATACCAGTACAATACACTACTGCTGATGAATAGAGATGAGCGAACACAACCTGTAAAGTTTGGGGCTCGTAGTAAACACTGACTTTTCCCGGAAATCCGTTTCTGAGAGAAAGACCCCTAGATGTTACTATAACCATTTTAAAGCACCAAAGTTCGGATCCCATTGACTTCTATGGGGTTCAAGTTCCGGTAGCGTTCTGGCACCCGAACCAAAATTTAGACTAGCTCGAAACCGACAAACTTGAACATCCACAGGTTCACACATCCCTACTGATGAACAGTGCCCTAGGATCCCATCAGCTTCACTGCATTGTTATTTTGCAGAAAGCCTGTGAATATTCAGTACTGGTAGTTTAGGTGTTTAAAACAAACGTTAATAGATCCATCTAATTATAAAAGTGAATGTTAGATTATCAGACCGAATTTCCATTTACTTCAAAAATTAAAGAAAAAAAATCACCTAGGGATTTGACTATATATTAGTTTTATTAAAGTTTTTTGTATTATTAAATGGCGTTTCTGTAGAGCATATTTAATTAATAGCCATTAAAATCATTTTATTACCAATTAAATATTAATACCGCACTGTTTTACCAAACAGAAGTCGATGGAAAGTAGTTTTTCTCTGTTCAGTTCTAACACATTTTACTAGACCGACACCGACATTATGAAATCATATAAGGAGAGAAGAGCATTGCTGATATGTTCACAGGAGAATATTAGAACATGCAGAAAATAAAACAAAAGGAAAATGATAAATGGTCAAAAATTGAAAAAATGCATCATTTGTTCACTTCATGCTTTAGTGCAAATAATTAAAAGCGTACAGTAGGGAAAAAAGTATTTAGTCAGCCACCAATTGTACAAGTTCTCCGACTTAAAAAGATGAGAGAGGCCTGTAATTGACATCATAGGTAGACCACAACTATGAGAGTCAAAATGAGAAAACAAATCCAGAAAATCACCTTGTCTGATTTGGCAAGATTTATTTAACAAATTATGGTGGAAAATAAGTATTTGGTCACCTAAAACATGCAAGATTTCTAGGATTTCACAGACCTGTAACTTCTTTAAGAGGCTCCTCTGTCCTCCACTCATTATCTGTAGTAATGGCACCTGTTTGAACTTGTTATCAGTATAAAAGACACCTGTCCACAACCTCAAGCAGTCACACTCCAAACTCCACTATGGTGAAGACCAAAGAGCTGTCGAAGGACACCAGAAACAAAATTGTAGCCCTGCACCAGGCTAGGAAGACTGAATCTGCAATAGACAAACAGCTTGGTGTGATGAAATAAACTGTGGGAGCAATAATAAGAAAATGGAAGACATACAAGACCACTGATAATCTCCCTCGATCTTGGGCTCCATGCAAGATCTCACCCCATTGGGTCACCATGATCACAAGAACAAAAATCCCAGAACCACAAGGGGGAACTTGTGAATGACCTGCACAGAGCTGGGACCACCGTAACAAAGTGTCAGAGACACCGCACTACACTCGCTCACAGAGCCAGTGTGCATGTCCTGAGTACAGAAACAGTGCTAAAAGATACCTGTGGAGCAGGGCAGCAGAGGTGACAATGCGTTCTTCAAACTATTAGTGTCAGGGTCCAGTCAGCGCCGGAAAGTAAAGAGGCACAGGACCTGCGGACACAGAAGTTAGGAAGCTGGCACAGGACCTATGGTCAGGTGACTGCAAGGGGGTGGGGCTTAGCATCCTGCTTACAGATATGACAGGACACCATACAGCAACTCAGAGTCAGGCAAAACGGAGGTCACAACAGTACGGGCAAACGAGGCACAGGAGGAACAAACAGATGGGTAGTCAGACAAAGCCAAAGGTCATACACAAGAGGGCAACGTGGTACCAAGGGGACGAGCAGAGAGAAGTCGGGTCACAAGCAGAGAGTCATACATGAGAGGTAGCGCAGTACAAGAGGGGCATGCAGAACTCGTAACAGGGACAGAACCGGATCAAAACCAAACAAGCAAGCAAGATATCAGGCACATGTACGCACAAGGTCAACTAACTCAGCCAAGGGCAGAAGTATAACTGACATCGGACCTAGGTCCAGTGAGCATTAAATAGCCGCCCTCTGCCAGAGAGAGGCAGAACAATTAACCCCCAGTCTGATCAGGACGGGCCAAAAGCGAAACCCCATCCTAGATCATGACACAAAGGCTACCATCAGTAACACACTACACCACAAGGGACTCAGATCCTGCAGGGCCAGATGTGTCCCCCTGCTTAAGCCAGTACGTGTCCAGGCCTGTCTGAATTTTGCTAGAGAGCATTAGAATTATCTAGAAGAGTACTGGGAGAATAGTTGTGGTCTACCTAAATCAGGCAAGGTGAATTTCTGGATTTGTTTTCTCATTTTGACTCTCATAGTTGTGGTCTACCTATGATGTCAATTACAGGCCTCTCTCAGATTTTTAAGTAGGAGAACTTATACATTTGGTGGCTGACTAAATACTTTTTTCCCCACTGTAATTATTTGTAGTAGGATCCCTGACTATTGCCCTTTATTAATTATAGGTCAGGTTTCGTAGTATCCATATTAATATAGGGTCACAGATTTTACAAGTCAAATATCTCCATGTCTTAGACAGAATTTGAATAACTAAATGGCAGTAGAATCGCATGGTCTGCTATGCTATGCATTGCCTGTATATGTTTATTTTATCAATGTTATCATAGCAATAGCTCAATTTAATCTACATCCAGCTGGTATAATACGTAAATTGTATAGTAGGTCTAAGGCAGTATGTCTCCGCTGCTACAAAGAACGGTTGCGTCTGTTCTCAACGTGTTGCTTTCTTCACTTTTGCCTTGTATCAGATTATTTTTTAAATCTATGATTGAATAAAGTTTAAAAATTTTTACTAGGAGCTCGAATTATCCTTTTTTTAACTGAAGTGGAAGGCAAGCCGTTAATCTACCTATGAGTCGCTCTTAATACATGTGCAGCCAGTGAAAGGACGTCATATAGATATGGGCAGTGTCGGGAGGAAGAGAGCTACGCTTCTGCTCTATAACATACTCGCCACCGACTGATTTGACACATGATTCGCATCTATAGATGTGCGGTTAGCGAGGGAGATTGCTTGCAGGTAGACCAGCAAGAGAAGCAGTCTCCCTAAGGCTACATTCACACTTGCGTTTTTTTTTGCACTGTGCTGTATGTGCAGTGCAAACGTTCATAAAAAACGCATCATGCGTTTTTATGCATTTTCTTGTTTTTTGCGCATGGTTTTTACAAAAAAACGCATGCGTTTTTAAACGTCAGCGCTCCCATAGACTTTAATGTGTTTTTGGGTAAATTCCGTGTGCATTTCGTGCGCATGCATTTTTTAAGATAGGTTGGACACACAAAAAATGCAACAGGTTGCATTTTGTGCGCCCGGGCGCACACTACAAAAAAACGCATGCGCATACAAACGCGTACAAACGCATGACAATGCGCACCCATGTTAAATATAGGGGAAAAAAACACATGCGCATTTTTGCGCAAAACCAGTGTGAAAGTAGCCTAAGTCAGTCATCACGCCGATACTTGAAATTAGTCAGCGCACACTAATGTTAGTTACTCTGCAGTTTCTTGTGGCAAAGCCATTGCAACAGCATTCATAGACATCTATTTACATGTAACCGGACCCTATCCATACACTGCTGTCAAGCATAAGACAGGGACATGTGTCCTTGATGCACATTTAGCCCTTAGAAAAGCCAGTATCCAGGCAAAACGTGCGTCAGGGACACGTCTCGATCATATGCTTGACAGCAGTGCATGGATAGTGTCCGGTTACAAGTAAACAGATGACTTTGGATGTTGCTAAAATAGCTTTGTCACGAGAAGCCACAGTAGGGAAGAGCTGGACAAGCCATTACTAGAGATGAGCAAACCTGAACTTTAAAGTTTGGGATTCGTACTGGCGCTAGTGTCAGTTAGTGTCCAGTCCTAAAAGCCAAACATGGACATCTCCCGGAAGCCCGTTGGAATGTTCGGAGTTCGAGGGAAGTACATTGCAGAGAGAGATAATTTTACAGCTCAAAAGTTTGGGGTTCGGGTTCTGGTTCAAGTTGGGTTACAGTTCCGGTACCTGAACCTGAACTTTGGAATCCAAACTTCCACAGGTCTGCTCATCTCTATCCATTACCAGCAAATGTTGGCAACAATCTGTTTCTAGTAGACTGAGAAAGGAAACATCTACCTTTCCAGATTCTTGTTTCTCTGATATCTATTCTTGGAGGCCACTGATGAAACTCCTATAAATAGTAAATTATCATTTAGACCTACAAAACCAGATGTTATTCTAATATGCACAATTTGGACATATTTTTATAAATGTTAAAAATGAATCTGTAAGCAAATTTGTGTTATGTAATCTGAAAACAGTATGATGTAGTGGCTGAGATCCTATATCCATCTATGTGTCATTTACTGGGCGGCTGTATTTTGCTGTTTCAAACCAGTAAGTATTTTATCAGCAGTAAATTTTCACTAGAGGACAAAATGTCTCATGCCTCCTAGTGTAACCACGCCCCCACCGGTTATTAACAGTTTTCTGCCTATGCACAGTGTACACAGAAAGCAGCCTATCAGTGGTGGGGGCGGGGTCATGCACAGCTCAGAATTCTGAGCTCTGCTAGATCTGCACCAGAGAAAACTGCAATTGTATCACAACTTGTGCACCAAGTAAACTAAGTAAATCGAGATCTCAACCCCAACATCATGTTGCTCTCAGATTACATAATAAAAACCTGCTGATGGATTATTATGTCATACTTTTGGATGCTTGTCTGTGGATTAGAACCTGAATGATTTTCCTGGTGCATGGATTGTGGTATAAAAAGACCTCTAAGCTTTAATAGTTAAAACCTAGAGTTAATATAGAACATAACAAAATAAATCATCATGACGCTGAAAACAGCCAAATTAAAAATTTTGTCATCGTGACTCAGTTGAAGCCCAGACTACACCAAGAGACTAAAAGCCGAACTTTCTACTCAATCGCATCAATTTCTCAGCAGCAAAGCAGTTTGGCTAGAAAACGTAAAGATAATTTTATAAAACTCCAAGAGACCAATCCAACAATTACAGTAAATGTCTACTTGTAGTTATCGCTTCTGAAGGTGAGGTACTCCAATGCTGTGCCACCTGGGCTACCACTTTTCGCAAAGGTTGAGTGATAAGGAAAATAATGTAATGAGTCTTGACCATCAGTAGGATATTATTACCGGAAATCTGGCAGTAAAAGGCTATGCAATGACTATCGGTTCTTCTGCAGATCTTTTACTTGATCATATAATGGCCATGCTACAAAAAGTGCAGAGTATGCAAGTAGTTGCACACTTGAAACACTTTGAGTGACATTAGACTCTACGCTACATGTATTACCAGCTCTTTGGAATAATTTGGCTGGTACCTGAACCGAACTATGGACTAAAGTTCGGTCAAATCTGACAAACCCAAACATCCACAGGTCCGCTCATCCCTATATGTCACCAAGTTTCTAAGTAAATATATTTTTAAAGGCGCTATTGTCATGAAATTCTCACCATTTATAGGTTTGACAAAACTTTACTGATACAGTCATGTGTGGATTACATGCATTTTAATTTAGTTTTTAGCGCGCCGTTGTTTGTATCTTTTTGTTATGTCATTTTTTTTTATTAAGCTTCTTTTGTGTTTAATACTTCCTGGTATTTGGGTTTGACAACTTTATTAATATAGCCATGTGCAGAGTACATGAGTTTTAATGCCTGAGAAATGGACTAAAAATGCCCGTGCACTTTTTTAATGCATATTTTCCGCATCTAATGCAAATCTATGTGAAAAATCTGCACATAAAACTCGGCGTACCCGCAATAGAAATTGACATGTTGTAGATTTAAGACGTGAATTGCATGTCAGTTTACGGTGAGTAAAAATTTATAGAAATCTCATTCACTTTGATGGAACTGTAAGACGCTGCGTTTTCGACACAGCAAAAATACGCAGCATCAAAAACTCAATGTGGACCCACAGCCTAAAATCTCATTAACTTCGCTTATTGCTGCAAGACGGTATATTCACACAGAATTATTAAAAGTTATGTCATGTTTTTGAATACTTGGATAGGTATTGCAATCTGGATGATTTGCCAGATCCATAAAAAATATACAGCATGCTCTTTTGTTGAAGTGCATAAGAAATTTTCAATCATCTATAACTAGTGATGAAAGAATACATTTGAAGGACCCTGATAAAGCCGTCAGGTCAGTATTCCATGTCCACTGGATGGGAACCCTTAGATCCACCTCCTAGCTGTTGGCATCCATGGTTCCTCTTTTTAGTAGTCGACCTGAGATGACATTATCTGTGCATGATGACAGGCTGGATTGTTAAAGGGAACCTGTCACCCCATTTTCGGCCTACTAGCTGTGGCCACTGCCATCAGGGGCTTATCTACTGCACTCTGTAATGCTGTAGATAAGCCCCCGATGAAACCTTAAAGATAAGAAAAACACGTTAGATTATACTCACTGGGGGCGAGGGTGGGTGCGGTGGGTGTCGCGATCCGGTCAGCGCCTCCCATCTTCAAACGATGATGTCCTCCTCCTTGCTTCTCCCTCGGCTCCTGCGCAGGCGTACTTTATCTACCCTGCTGATGGCAGAGTAAAGTACTGCAGTGAGCAGGCGCCGGGAAAGGTCAGAGAGGTCCCGCGCCTGTGCACTGCAGTACTTTACTCTGCCCTCAACAGGGCAGATAAAGTACGCCTGCGCAGGAGCCGAGGGAGAAGCAAGGAGGAGGACATCATCGTATGAAGATGAGAGGCACCGGACTGGAAGGCAACACCCATCGGACTGGACCGAACGCCAGGGTGATTATAATCTAACTCTTTTTTCTCATCTTTCAGGTTACATCGGGGGCTTATCTACAGCATTACAGAATGCTGTAGATAAGCCCCTGATGGCGGTGTCGGCAGCTGATAGGCCAAGAATGGGGTGACAGATCCCCTTTAAAAGAGGAGTTGGGGATGAATAGTGGCTATAGAAAAGTGACCTGGGAGCTTGGGCAGGATCATTTGAATCCATTTGCTAATATCTATCGATTACCTATCTATCTATTTGCCTATATCTATCTATTGTGACAGGGTCACTGGCACAGAATATGCAGGGAGATATGTGTCACGAAGATTGCTTTCTTCCGTGATCAAGAAACTCATAAGCTTCTCTCTAGCATGTGTTGGGATTTGACACGCTCAGGTGTATCGAGAGACAGTCAAGAGGCAGGTTCCTTTAAAGTTCATGCGGTTTATTTGGGTCATAAACCATAAATCAGCATCTCACCAAAAATAACCTCTAGCTTAGGCAAAAAAGAACATAAAAATGTCCATTACTTCAGGCTCAGTCCTGGAGCCTCAGCAAAACACATGAGGCTTATCCCTCCTCACATACAGCCAGCATACATAGGCCTCACCGGGTCAGCAGCCTCAGCACGTGGTCTTCAGGAAGCTAGCCCACCTTCCTCCACCTAGGCCTGCCGGGACCTTCCACATGGCCCAATCAGATACATGCGCTCTCTCTCCATTTGACCAGACCTCAGGTACCTTATATGGTCCATAACCACACCCACAGGTGATCACATGGCTATGACCTCACTAAAGGTCCTATTACACACATCCACACACAGGCTTCCCTGACACATTGTAACGGAAACATCAGCAGTACCTCTGCTGATCAATACTCGAGCCTGCATCTCAAGGTCACCTACCTTGGGATACATAGTGGTCATTCAGCATCCTATACCCATTACCACAATGGATATGCCTGTAGGCCCATCCTGGGACACCCACACAGCGCCCCCTAGCGGACATAGTGGTCACTACACCACATACCTCCCCACTCTGTTCAAACTTGTGGGGTTGAACACATGACATCACCCAGGGATCTCGAGACTGGGCACCCATGTCACCTTGCCCTACAAGTCGAGAGGACCATCTCCGTCTGTTTCGGTAATCACACTGCATCATATTTACATTAGGCCTCCCCCGCCCCCAGCGGTCAGTATCTCGGCCTTGGGCTTTGGCCTTCCCATCAACGTCCATCAACGTGACCAGACACTCTTTAGTCTCCACCTGTCTGCAGTGCGCTCCGTCACCTGACCTTTCTCTCACTGGCCAGCTCTCCCGGTTCGTACGGTCATGAGTCCCACGTCCAGTTGGGCTAACTGGCTGGTCTGAGTCTGACCCTCTGTCGCTACATCCACCACCGGGTCTCATGCCTATGCTACTAAGATTAGAACTGCCACTTGCAGACTCCCGACGTTCTTGCCTTCGACTACCTGTCTTTTCATTTTTTGGAGGATCCCTTCGGGTCCTTACACCTTGGGTTGGAGGTGGATGCCACCTGACGTTCTGTATCTGCTTATTCAACTGCAGTCGATCCTGTCTTAGCTGCTCAATCTCCTTCAGGTACGCTACCCGATATTCCAGGAGCATGCGAAGGTTCCCAATGCTTTTCATCAAGCCAACCAGAATGACTGGAACCATGTCATCTTCAACAGCTCCTTGGATTTCCCCAGCAGGTGGGATCCTCACTCTCTTCACACTGGATCGATTTACCATCTCCTGCATCACCTTTCCAAGTCTGCCAATGACTTTTCCCACCAGATTTCTGGGTACCGGAATTATGTCTTCCACAAAGCCCAGCCGACGTTGAGCTTCCCTCGCAAGCTCCAGATGTCGAGCGGCTTTCCTATTACGCATCATGAGCAACTGCTTCGTGTGGAGACATTGTAGGTACATCTCCTTCAGGACAGCCACCCTTCTGTCTGTGTCTTCCGTTTCTGCCAGCATCACCAACTGGTCTGTCTCTGGTGCCCAGTTCACACTATAGGCCTTTACTGCCTTTTTAAAGGTCTCATGCACACCTTCGCTGGCACATGCTTCTCGCACGTCTTTGGGTACCTCCATCACGCACTTGAAGGTCGTGGACTTGCTCTCATCCTGGACAGACGGCTCTGGGTTTACCATGGACACTTCCCTCAAGATATCTGCCACGACCGGGTGACTGTCTTGTGCAGCTATTGGCTCACCATCTTTCTGAGATTTACAGTCTTCAGGACCCTTTTCCAAGATGGGCTTTGGCAGTTCTGCCTTGTTATCACTCGGGCCCGGCCGCTGTACATCTTCGTCCCAGCTCTTCTCCTGCAGAAGACCTTTTACTACTCCTCTGAGTTCTTGGAGAACTTTATCCCGCTCCTCTGCCAGGTAGCGACGCTCATCCTCTCTCCGGAGAATCTCCTGCTGAAGCTTCTCTTGGGCCTCTCTGAGCACCTCCATATCCTTCACTATAGCTTTGTTCATAGTTTGACATGCTGACAGGTGACCTCTGAGCTCAGAGATTTCCTTCTCTAGCTCATCCACTCTGTGCTCAGCTGCTTGCCTTAGGACTCCTTCCCGTTCGACATGTTCTTGTTAGGAGTCAGTTTTCTGCCAGTACTATGCAGGAATCTAGACCCTCACATTCTGCAATCTCCTGCTCATTGTCTACTGCAGAAGATATTGCAGAGGAGATTGCCTTGCAGCAACTCTGTCCAGAGGCTAAAGGGCATGTCACACTAAGAGATATCGCTAGCAATATCGCTATAACTAGTGACGTTATAGCGATATTGCTAGCGATATCTCTGTGTCTGATACTTACCTACGACCGCTCCCCCGCTGGTTATCGCTGATCGCGCGAGAACGTTCAGGACTGTTTCTCGTCGTCAACTTCCTGCGGCGCTTCCTGCTGTGACGACGAGCGACGCGTGGAGCCGGGCGGGAGGACGCAGGATCGCCTAGTGTGACAGGTAAGTAGCGACCCCCGTCCCCAGCGATGTCGCTAGTGAGATCTGCCTGAGTGGCAGCTCTCTAGCGACCACTTAGCGATGTACCAGCGATCCTGACCGCGTCATATCGCTGGTCGGGATCGCTGGTACATCGCTAAGTGTGACAGTACCTTTAGCCCTTCTTTCCATCTTCTGAGCATGCTCATGGAACGAGTCCCCATTGGTGTTTGGGAGTCAGGTGCTCAGGTTCTGCTCCTAATCCCATTGGTCCTGAAAGGGAAGAAAAACAAGTTATATTATACTCACCCAGTGCTCAGGTGCCGGGAAAGGTCAGAGAGGTCCAGCACCTGTGCACTGCAGGACTCTGCTCTGCCCTCAAGGGCAGTGCAGTGCGCCTGCACAGGAGTCAGGACGAGAAGCAAAGAAGAGCACATCACCGCTAGAAGATGGGAGGCGTCGGACCGGACCGTGACACCCATCGGACCAAAACCGGTCCCTGGGTGAGTATAATATAACTCGTTTTCTTCTCTTTCAGGTTACATCAGGGGCTTATGTACAGCATTACAGAATGCTGTAGATAAACCCCTAATAGCACTGCCGGCAGCTGCTAGTCGAAAAAATAGGTGACAGATTCACTTTAAGAAGCAACTTATTTACTATGCTCTTGCCATGTTTTTGTGAAGAGATGCAAAAGCACATTAGGGTCTTATCCATGTTCAAAGGTTGATAAAGGTAGAAAGGCTCCCTTTATGGGGTTGTGTGAGACAACACTCAGAGAGCCTGAGAACCGGATGCAGCAGCTTCCATCAGACAGTAGATTTGAGTAACTAAATCAACATGTGTCCAATGAATAACTAAGGGCACTTCACATAATAGTAACAAACTATCCCGTGTGTGTGAACACAGGACTAAGAAGAGATCCCAAGATGAATAAAAACAAATTTATTACAAGCTTATTTTTAAAAAATACAACATAAATATAAAAAGCAAAATGCCGTATGTAGGGACGCAAGAGCACACCTTTATAATAATCCTAATAGGACAAATCAGCAGTCCACAAACATAAACTACAATCGAGGGATTTACATAATGTTGTTCTTGTACAAACAATTATCCTAACAGTATAAAAAATCAAAATACAATGTCCAGAAATTAATCTCATGCAAATAACGAGGAGCAAGAAATTTATTATTAACCCCATAAACATGTGGTTCAATAAATGGCTGAAGTGAAACAATCCTAATCACCTAAATGGTCTGGCCTATATATCACAAAATTATCCTCAAGTGCATAATGACACTATAGGTAGGGCACAGACGGGGAGGAACAGTCCCAAAATGCCCCAAGTCTGACCGCAGTTAAACAATTAATTAATATAGGCCAAAAGCCTGCATAAAGGCATAATTACCGGAGGTGGATATAGGTGCTCCTAGCATCCCCTCACCCCGACGCGCGTTTCGCCCCCTGGAAGAAGCTGGCGGCGAAACATCGGGGTGAAGGGACACTAGGAGCACCTATATCCACCTCCGGTAATTATGCCTTTATGCAGGCTTTTGGCCTATATTAATTAATTGTTTTACTGCGGTCAGACTTGGGGTATTTTGGGACTGTTCCTCCCTGTCTGTGCCCCTACCTATATTGTCATTTTGCACTTGAGGATAATTTTGTGATATATAGGCCAGACCATTTAGGTGATTAGGATTGCTTCACTTCAGCCATTTATTGAACCACATGTTTACGGGGTTAATAATAAATTTCTTGCTCCTCGCTATTTGTATGAGATTAATATCTGGACATTGTATTTTGATTTTTCATACTATTAGGATAATTGTTTGTACAAGAACAACATTATGTAAATCCCTGGATTGTAGTTTATATTTGTGGACTGCTGATTTGTCCTATTAGGATTATTATAAAGTTCTGCTCTTGCGTCCCTACATACGGCATTTTGCTTTTTATATTTATGTTGTATTTTTTTAAAATAAGCATGTAACAAATTTGTTTTTATTCATCTTGGGATCTCTTCTTAGTCCTGTGTTCACACACACTGGAAAGTTTGTTATTGTTGTTAGTAGATTTGAGTAGCAGGATCGGACGTGTTTCCGCGCTCTCCGGAATATGACAGAATTCGTGATATAATAAATATTATTACATTTTTGCGTATGAGGGATGGAGATGGCATTTTATCTTCTTCCATTAATTCAGTGCTCAATTTTGGAGCAATTTATCTAACAGAAAGGAGAATTGGCATGTCATTTCTACTTCAAGTGGGAAGTAATTTCAAGTGGGAAAAAAAAATAATAGAATACAAAAATAGAATTATGAGCAGTATATAATGTGTTTTCACATTGAAATTAATAGAGAACTTATTAAGAGGATATTCGATGGGGTGGTTCATGTTAATTTTGAAGCGGGTGTACAGTGGAATATAAAGAAAAACCTATTCACAAAAAATATAAAGTCAAAATATAGTAAATAAATGCAAATATTTATTAGGCAAAATTAAAGAGAATGGAAAAGACTATACACAGGCACAGTGAGCTAACACTAGGGTGACAAGGCAGCAGGAGGAGATGAACATGCTAACATACAAAAGACTACACATCAGGTAAATATAAAGGTGGTCGGTAAGGCTACTTTCACACATCAGGTTTTCGGCGTCAGGCGCGATCCGGCGTCGTGCCGGAGCGCCGGATCCGGCAAATATTTCATAAAACCTGATGTGCCGGATCCGTTTTTCTTCCGGATCCGTCTTGTTCTTGACAGACAAAACCGGATCCGTATCATCCGGTTCATCCGTTTTTCGATCCGTTTTTCGACGGATTACGCCGGATCCGGTTTTTAAAAACACCCCTTGTGGCCTTCCGAACGGGATTGGCTACTGGAAAACTATATATAGCGTGTTCCTACAGCCCTACTTTGACAGGTTGTAGAGGAGAAAGTGCAGGTTGGAGAGAAGAGCAAGTTACTGGCGAAGATGGATGTTGTCATTGGAAATATTTTGAAGAATTTGGCGGATTTTACAGCGGAGGCGAATTGTTTGAGGGTGATTGTTCTGGAGAAGGAGAGAGCGAGACAGCAGCGCATCAGGCATCGTAGACGACGTTTGTGGATCCACCCCATCACAGCCAAGAGAATGACGCGTGGGGTCTATTCTACACTCTGCATGGACCTTCGACGAAACCCGGATACATTTTTTGGATATGTTAGGATGAAAATGGAGAATTTTGATTACTTGGTGGAGCGCATTGCACACCTCATAAGAAAAGCGGACACCTATTGCCGCTTCTCTGTTTCACCCGCAGAGCGTCTGATGGTGACTTTAAGGTAAGCCACATTTATTGGATATGCTCGCATCAGAGCACACTTTCACTGCAATCTTGTTGGTGGTAGTTTGTATCTCCAAGTGTTATAGGTCAGTTTTGGTATGTAATGCTGTGATTTAAAACTAATTGATTGTTTTTTAATTCCCCACAGATTTCTTGCAACTGGAGAATCCCTTTCGTCACTGCATTTCCAGTACAGACTCGGGATTTCCACTATATTTGGAATAGTGAAGTACACATGCCGTGCACTGTGGGACTCCTTAGCTGAAGAGTTTTTACCAGAGCCCACAACAGAGAGGTGGATTGAAATTTCAGAAAAGTTTCAACAGATATGTCAGTTTCCCAACTGCTTGGGCGCTGTGGACGGGAAACATATCCGCATTGTAAAGCCAGCCGGATCGGGATCAGAATATTTCAATTACAAGAAATATTTTTCAATTGTCCTCAAGGCCATCGCTGACGCGGAATACAAATTTATTGCTGTTGATATTGGGGCCTATGGCCGCTCCAATGACTCTCAAGTTTTCAAACTGTCTGCCATGGGGCGTAAACTGTATGGAAACACCTTCCAGTTCCCACCCCCTAGACCGCTGCCGCAAACATCTGGTCCACATATGCCATTTGTCTGTGTAGGGGATGAAGCCTTCCAGCTGTCAGAACACCTTTTGAAACCGTACAGTAGCAGAGGATTGTCAAGAACAAAACGCATTTTTAATTACCGCCTCACAAGAGCAAGAAGAATGGTTGAATGTACCTTTGGTATTCTGACAGCCAAATGGCGGGTCCTATTGACTGCGATCAACCTCAAGACAGAAACTGTGGACGAGGTGATCAAAACTTGCGTGGCACTCCACAATTTTGTTATCTGCAAGGAACCCATTTCAATTGAGGACACCTCTGAAGAAACCACCTTGCAAGATTACCATGACATTACCACTAGAAGTTCTGTGACGGTTTCAGTAATGAGGGACAATTTTGCACTATACTTTATGTCACCTCAAGGCAGAGTACACTGGCAGGATGACAGAGTGTGAAAGATTTGTGCCCTTAACCAAAATTTTGTACCTTCTGTACCAACAGTATATACCTTTGCCAACCAAAGTTGGCTATCTTGTCATGGTCTTACTATTTTTAGCTTTAGGCCACAGGTGTGTACCTGGTTGTGTTTTATTCAAAGTATTTCACCTTTTAACAAAAGTTGTGTACATTGTTAGGAAATCACCAACAATAAACACAACTTTTTAGGTGAAATACTTTGCTTCAAACACAACCAGGAACACAACTGTGGCAAAAAACTAAAATTTACCCACAGTTATATACCTAGTTTTAAATACCATTTTACCTTTTAAATACCCTGTATTTAACCTTTTTGGCCGCAGAAAGAAATGACAGACAACCAGTGTAAAATAATTTAACTTTTATTGAAAAATGTTTTTTTTAGTAAACTGTTTTTAAATTTTAATAAACTTTTTTAATAAAGCTTTGAAACCATAAAACTGGTCATTTTTATTAAAATACACACATATTATAAATCTGTGTAGTGTGGGGTGGAAATACTGCTGGAGGGGCTGCGGGACACTTCGACACTGGGAGTGTGGAGAGAGGACTGGGATCGTGGTGGGGAAGGAACAGTTAGAGGTGAAGGTGTGGAAAAAGCTACAGAATGGGTGGACATGTGGGAGGCAGAAGAGGTGGTGGGCGGTGGAGTGGAGGGTTGGGCAGGGACTGTAGGAGCAGATGATGTTGATGGCAAGTTGTATGGGGAAGGAGTTTGGTATGGGGCAGGTTGCTGGAAGTGGGGAGATGTCTGGTACTGGGGAGGTTGCTGGTACTGGGGAGGTTGCTGGTACTGGGGAGGTGGATGGTATGTAATAGGAGGGGGAGGATGGAAAGTGGCTGGAGGGGGTGCAGGTGGAGGAACTACTGGGGTGGGAAGAGGAGGTTGGGAGGTAACGTGCTGGAGAGCACCGTGGCATGAATGCATTACATGCATCTGCTGGGTAGAAGATAGCGTTTCCATGCGCTCCACAACAGACCTGAAAAAGGTGTGGTTTGGCGAAGATCTTGCTTCTGAATGCATGGTTTGCAGAAGTGTCTTCACCTCCAGAATGCTGGAGTTGATCTGCTGAAAGCCTGCGGAGATTTGCTCTGACAAGACTTTTAGACAGTTCAGGAAAGATGCATTCAGATGCAAGAACTCTTGCGCATAAGTCTTTTCCTGACCCCTCTGCCGCTGCCGCCCAGTACCCGCAGGTGTACTAGAGGTGGCAGGGGCAGAAGGGTGGGGTAAAGGGAAAGTGATCTCCTCACCAGCAGCTTCATGTAATGTAGGCGGCCACGATGCTCCTGTGCTGGTGGATGGGACAGAGGGGTCGAATGTGTGGGAAGGCTGTGAAGGTGCAGATATACCGGGGCGGTCGAAGTGTCCCTCGGTGCCGGTCTCCTCAGGGATCGCCTCAGAAGGGTCCAACCGTGCAGGCTCCCGAGTGCTGCTCACCGTGCTGTGGAATAAAGAGAAAAAAAAACAATTAAAAAAGTGACATGGAATGGCCCTGGCTGAAAAAAAATTGTTACATCTAAACATTTTTTTTTCACATGTGGTGTGTAATATTTACCTTCTGGTGACCATTGTATCCCGGAGGAACGACAGGGCTTGTGCGTACTAGTACTTGCTCCTGCGTCCTCCAGATCCACTCGGGGCCCGCATCTCTTTATTGAACTCCTTCTTGAAACGATCCCTCACAGACCGCCACTGCTTCACAATTCTGTCCCATGAAACGAGAAAGGTGTGGTTAGTATACAACATCAGTGTTTCCCAAACTCCAGTCCTCATGGTCCCCAGGGGTCATGTTTTCAGGATTTCCATAGTAAATAGAAATCCTGAACACATGATCCGTGGGGACCACGAGGACTGTTGTTCGGGAAACACTGATTTACATCAAGCAACCGGTACTGTATATACTTACGCTCTTTAATCTGGGCCCGAGCATCGAGGTCCTCCCAGCGGTCCACAAGGAGAGAACAGATTTCCTCCCAGAGTCGTCGGGTAACGATCAGGTCAGCATGGCGGCAGTCAGCCATATTCCAGAGCGGCTCCCTTTCTCTGATGAGATCGATGAGGTGGTCCACATCGATTCCTCCATCCTCACCGTCAGAGTCGGGAGCATGCTGTGAAGGCTGTTAAAGAAAAAGACAAAAATAACATAATTAGCCTCCACAAAAGAAACGGAATAAAAAGTGCAAAAAAACAAAGCAAAAATATTTATACTTACACGCTGGTGACCGCCGCATTGCTGTCGCCGACGACCCTGGGAGGCACTGCGAGGACCTCTTGGCCGAGCACCAGATTGGGAAGACTAGAGAAGAAAACAAAAAATGTTATGTCTTTGGATGTAGGCATTTGTTTGCTGTGTGTGGTCTGCAGAACATTGTTTTCTATGTGTTGTGTGTAGTGTGATGTGTTTCTGCGTTTGATGCCAAAAACTTACCAATTGTGAGCCCACTCCAGGTGTCTGTCCACCCCTTCCTTCTTCTTCTGGGAGCTCCTCTTCATCTTGTGATTCCTGTTTTGAAATAAAAGGCAATGAATAGACATATATTACAGAGATGATGGATTTTGGAAATAAAAACTTACCGTCAAACGCTGACGATGCGAGGGAGGGCTCCCAGAAGAAGATGTGCTGTCCTCTTGCTGGCCAGACTCCATGGCTGTGGGTGGTGTTACAGCTGCTGCCAGTGCTGCCAGTGCTGCTGCTGCTGCTGCATCTCTTGGGCGGCTGTTGAATAAAGAGAAACAAAGGGCCAATGAATATCTTGATATTCCATGGCCCTAGTTTGGAGGAATGGGGGATTTGATAATTACCATCTCTCATCTGCTGCTGGACTCCCCTCCTCATCATGTTCCATTTGCTGCTCCATTTGGCGTGGTGGTGGTGCTGATGGTGCTGCAGTTGTCTCCTGCCTTCTCCTGCGCCTGGTTGCTGTCTTGGGTGGCATGTTGGGTGTGGCTGAGGGTCCCACTGTCTTGCTTTTATATATGTGTCTTGTGGGCAGAGCTACTGAGCATGCTCAGACCAAAAAAACGGCGCTCATAGGCTTTCATTGTGTGAAAAAGCCGGACGCGCCGGATCCGGCGTGTCCGGCTTTTTCGCCGGAGACAAAAAACGTTACAGTAGCCGTTTTTTCCAGACGCCAGATTGAGACGCATTGCCGGATCCGGCGAAAACCGGATGAAACGCATGGCCATCTGGCGCGATCCGGCACAAATGCAAGTCAATGGGGGGGAAACCGGATCCGGCATTGCATTTCGCCGGATCCGGTTTTTGTCAAAAGCGCCGGATCGCGCCTGACGGCGAAAACCTGATGTGTGAAAGAGGCCTTAAGGAACAATTATCCATGTGCTAACCTGTTTAAATATCTACAAATCAGTCAAAAGGCTGAATGTATGAAACAAACAATGAAACAATGCAGAAGATATTATTAACCAATGTCAATACCTGTAGTTCTCTCCTCCTGCTGGACTGGTGTCAGATCCCAACGCGTGTTTCGGCACGTTGCCTTTTTTAAATATTTCCACATCAGGTTTCAGGTTAACATATAGATAATAGGAGAAACCTTAGAAACCTTCGTCAGTTTATTTTTTTTGCATATGTGAAACACTGATAAAATACTGACAAACTGACGAAACACGAATGAAAATCTTAACACAAAATTTTAACACACACAGAGCAAGAAGAGCTAATATGCTCGTTTGAACGAGTCCAAATTGTTTATTCAGGTAAGCAAATAAATCAGACGAGTGCTATCCAATGTTAAATCGGACCCATGTTAGTCAATGGGGCTGTTCAGATGATTGATTTTTCTCTCTGTATGAAAAAAATGCAATTTAATGACCCAAATAGTGCATGTAAATGGCCGGTAGCTTTTGCACTCGTACAAAATTTGGATGAGCACACTCGTTTACCAAATTTTCAGGTCTGTACCTGGCCTGGTTAAGTTCACATGACTTTATTTTTGGCTGTTCTTGAAAATGCTGATGTAACAGGGTCTACCAAGCTGGGGTACCTCTTTCAGTACCACCCCATGTTTTTGGAGGTCCGCTCTGCATTGGCTGGAGTCTGAATGAATGACGCTGGCTGGAATTTCTTGGTTACATGGGCGCATATAAAAGATCACTGCTTCTCCATGCATTTCCAGTCTGACAACACTTTACTCACAGGACACAGAATATATCACACAGATACAGAGGGCAGGCCAATAGAAAAGCGGCAGGCCAGATATGCATTACAAAAGCCGCAGGTGGCCGGAGCCTGCCGATGCTTACTGTGGGAATTACAAAGGTGGGGGGAGGGCGGACGCTGATGCATTAGGGACATGCATCTCACATAGAACCTATTATACATACATATACCTGCACAACATATTCTGGGTGCTGAGTGGTTCTGTAACAGCTGACATCACACGGACAGTGCTAGGACCAATGTTATCCAATTAGACTGTTCAGATGAGCGTTTGTTTTTTCAAGTTTGTGCATGGAAAAAAAAGAAAAATCGCAGCATGCACCAGTTTCTTCTGTATGTTGGATAAGACTCGCCTATTCGAGTCCACGAAAAAAAAAGGATCAATTGAACAGTATTTGATTTTTATGAAGAAATTGCAATTTTTTAACGTAAGTAATTGTGTAAATGTTAATAATAAAAAACTGGCGCCCTACGTATTGTATACGGACAACCATAAGGATGTGAATCGCTTTGTTTTTCTATGACAATTTTTTTGCGTGAACTTAGAGTAAAGGGTATGTTGTTGCAGTTTGAGAGAAAGCAACAATTACAAACAGGGATTCAGATTTTAAGATTTCGAAAAATATTATTTTCTTAAACTTTATAAACAGTTTTGCCGTAAAGCCACGGCTTGCCTTCCGTGCAATCATTCAGCATCTCGTTCCATCTTTTGGCGAAGTATGAATCCGGAACCTATTAGCTGTCGTACATAGAGCTCATTAGCGGTAGGTACAGAAAATAGACCTCTGTATTTGAGAAGCATAAAATGTGTTTTCTCCCTTTTGGACAGAGAAGCACACGAATCTCAAAGACTATACCGCTTTAATGAGCGTATACCGTTTGCTTGTTAAGGAGAAAAAGATACCGCAAGCTGCTGTATTTCCTAGGCAATGCTGCTCAACCCTGGAGTGCACACGTCCAAGCACAAGGGTCCGCTACAGGTAATTAACCAATTACATGTCTTCTCCATCTATACTTCAAAGACAAATATTTAGGTCTGCACTCCAACCTGTCAGGATTCCCCATGGCTATACAATGTCATAAACCATTAGACCTTCTGTCCGTTACAAGTATGTGCCATGATACAAAACAGTGCAGCCGCTTTCCCGTATAATGCTTTGTCCCATGATACATTGCATTCCTTACAAATACATTATATTATGCATATAAGAAAGCAAAATAAATAATGTATGACAATAATAAAGCATATAATAACATTTTTCTAAGCCGCCATCCAGATCAACTGTCCTGTTTCTACTGATAAAGAGCTGCCCAACCATCTGGAAATTGGCCTGAAATTGAAAACTGACCAATGTTAATCAACGTAAAACGCTCTTCTGTTTTATGAAAAAAATCATAACACAGACTGCAGATAAATTATAGGATATGTTGAAACAGCATTTTTTTGAACAGTCTTTTGGAGCAGGTTTGCTCCAAAAGATGTTGTGAAACACTTGAAAGACCCTTAAGGCCCTATCTCACATAACGAGATCGCTAGCGAGATCGCTGAACCGTCACATATTTTGTGACGCAACAGCGACCTCGCTAGCGATCTCTCTAAGTGTGACACATAGCGGTGACCGTCCCCCGCTGCGATCTCGCTGATCGTGCTCGAATGTCCTGGGCCAGTTTTTGATCACTGGTGTCCCGCTGGCCAGCATGCATCGCTGTATTTGATGCCTGACGAGCGACCTCGTTAGTGACTCAGAACTCAGGGACGCAGGCGTGAGTCGTCAGAAAAGCTACTGTGTGACAAGGTCTCAACGACCGCCGAGGTCGTTATATGGATCGCCGTATCGTTGCTGCGTCATTGAGTAGATCTGCCTGTTTGACATCTTACTAGCGACCATGTAGCGATGCACCAGCGATCCTTACCAGGTCGTATCATTGTGGGGATCGCTGGAGTGTCGCTATGTGTAATGGGACCTTTAGGCTTTTTTCACACGGCACCTTCTTCAGGCATTTCCGCCCTGATTGCACCTGAGAAAACACGGCAAACCACAACGAGAAATGAATATTGCTGTACACTTGTTTTACCTTTGTTTTAACTGCCTCAGGATTTTGAAACCGTGAAGTGATTAAAAGTAGTTAGATGTTCACCCTTCAGATGGCTTCTGCTAGGAAGCCACTCAACAATATAGTGGAAAATATGGGGAAAGTTTGACGGGGGGCAGAGCCACAGTAAAGAATGATGGCAAGGTCGCCAGCTAAAACGATTTAGGAAAAAGACTGTTGGCGTTTTTCTGATATAGTTTCACCTACAAAATCTTGCCAGCTGTGCCACCGAAAAGAAAACGTTGAGTGCTCCTACCCTTACTATTCATTTCTTGGAAAACAACTTGATGTTGATATGTTTATTATTTTAATTAGCATTAAGTTTCCAAAAATACCAAGCATTTTAAAAAGTGAGCTGATCATTCTTCAGACTCTTTTTTTGGCTATTAAACCGCTTGATATTTTACAGAAGAAGTCAATGAGATGGTTACAAAAACACCAAAATGACGATTTCTGCTCTAAATATGCACACATAAAAAATGCATGAAAACAAAACAAATGAGCCGCCCGGAACATAAGTTGGAATATGTGCAATGTGTAGGAGCATGTTCACACTATGGCCATTTAGCAGACAAGGCCAAAGATAAAAAAAAATGTGCATATACCATGTAGTAAGAAAGTACACCCCTGTTTGTACAAGGTACAAGAAACTACAGCAACACCAAAGACATAAGCTGGAGCATAAATTGGGATAAGTGCAATATGTAGGAGCAAAGAGGGGCATGCCCTCCCCTTTCTGAGCTGGGCATCTAAGCTACATAGCTTCCCATGGGTAGTTTTCTGAATAGTTATACCTCCAACCTTCTCTGCCCCATCTATATTGACATTAGCATGCCCTCTCCTTTCTGAGCTAGACATCTCATCTATATAGCTTCCCATGGGTAGGTGTCTGAACAGTCGGACCTTAGATCTTCTCTGCCACCATCTATATTGAGGTTGGCTGACACAAGATGAGCTTTTAATACTAGAGATAGGACCATCCCTGTTGGGTACACTTTTTCGTGGTGGGATGGCTTTTACACTTTTTTGGTCAAGACAATGTTGGCTAAATACCCTATGTTATTTACATGTACTGTTAATATTTATTTATGTGCTACAGGATATATGCACAAAAAATGCTTTAAAACAAACCCCATTGTTTTCAATAAGAAAAAATAATTTTGGGGGAATTATGCTTGAAAATTGGGCTGTATAGTGGAACATGGATTAGCTCCATTGAATAGGCCCAGTCCCTATGTAGACCAACATCAGTAAATATTGAACATTGGGCTGCAAAAATGGAAGATATGCCTTGGGTTTGTATAACAGATTCGGGAGAATATACAGGTCAGATTTTTTTTTTTACTTTTATCAAATCCATGTGACCGTACTGTAAGACTAGAGCTACATGATGACTTTGCCTGCAACACCTGACGCGTGACTGAGGCCCGCTTGGTGCCGCGTCTACATTGCAGTCCGATACAAGGGAATGGGGTCGCAAAAGTACTATTATAAACAAGTTGCAAGGAGTCCAATGTTTACGACTTGCTTGTCACAGTTGCAGTATTTTGGAGATGCAATGCGATCCCTTTCACTTGTACTGCACTGGGATGAAGCAGCAGCACCAAGCAGACCTTGGCAGGTGTTGTGGCCAAAGTAGTCATAGCCTTAGTGTGCACCTAGGCAATGCAGATAAATGATTGTTCCCATAACGTACATTTATAGTACACACACATGATTTGCTACCACTGTATAATTGTGATGACTCCTGGAGTGGACCCTCTGGGTCGTGGCACCAACCCACCTAGGGCGAGCTGACCTAGTGAGGACCATCCCCTATACAGGGAGTGTCAGGGACAAGCCCAAGGGAGTGAGGTACCTCGACTGCTGGAACCAGGTGGCCGGCTCACAGGAGACATGAGTGAGTGCGTCTGGCAACAGGGAATGTGCAGAGTACAAGAGTATGCAAAGCATGAACACAGGGACACACAGGGTATTGGATAATACAGGGTGAGTGTACGGGAGCACGGAGAGTACAGGACAACACAAGGTGTGTACATGGGAGTGCACTAGTCACAGGATAGTGCAAGTTTAGACAAACACAGAGCAGAGGCAGAGTGTGTGCAATGAAGCACGATAGAACACAGAGCAGAGTGTATGCACGGAGCATGTGCTGGGAAGCACGGCAAGGCAGAGTACAGGAACAGAGCACAAGGCAGAGTTCAGGAACAGAGCACAAGGCAGAGGACCCGAATACAGAGCACAGCCAGGCAAGGACCAAACAGACCAAGCCAGGAAGCACAATAATCAGGCACCTCCCATAGGAAGAGGTAGCCTGATATAGGGCAGGAGCACAGGGACCTCCGGGTCAGGTCCTCCAGGACCATAGAGAGGACAAGGCTGCAGTTAGAACATAGAAGAGCGCACATGCACACAAACAACATTGTGCAGCCATGGAACTAAGTACGATAGGTGCGCGTGTGCACCCGACGGGACCCACGGAGTGGCCACGGCGCCTGAAGTGGTGACGTCGAGCACAGGGTCCTGCTCCCAGGTGAGCGTAGCGTTACAATACTAGATGTGCATCCTTCCAATGAGAACTGCATCTGCCTTGAGGACAGGGTACTGGCGCAAATCCCTGTCAGTAGAGAGGTGGTCGGAATTTGCATAGTAATTTTGACTACCATACACTACCGGACAGTCTCTATGCACATATTCTGCCATGTGCATTGATCTTATCATAAGAAAGAGGTTAAAAAAAGTTTTTTCGCTTGGGGAAGGAATGCAAAATGGCAACTAACGAAGGTAAAAAAATAAATTTCAAATTGTAACCAGAGTTACACATTTGCATTTGAAGAAACTGCAGAATAAAGTTTAATGCAGCTACAAAAACTGAAGAGGCAATGTTCACAAGTATTTCTTCATAAGTGCCATTGCTCGGAGATATGTGAACTATTACATCTGCTCCAGGTTGTGTACGGCTCTAGGTGTCTACATCAAAATGATATCAACATAATTTTTCACTTTGCATTACTTGGTATTTGCCCAAAGCAGAGAACAGTGAGACAATTTACACACAAATGTTCAGTTAATTTGTCACTTGTTCTTCAAAATAGATGCAGATAGTCCACAAACCTCACCGGAGAGCCTCTTTTTTTATCTCAATTTCTCTTTACAACAGCAATTTGATCAAATACTATCCTTGGCCTGCTCCATCAGGGGCTCCAAGGGAGACATTGTCTTGGTTAAATTGCAGTAGTTTGAAATGTTGGATGAACGATGAGCTAATCCATGTTTGTTTTATTGCCTTTTTGTGTTTGTTTTGGTAGTTTTTCAGGTACATTGGTTATATATTAGTAATGAGGATTAGAACTCACTGGGCCCAGTTGGTATCGTTATTTCAGAGTCTAACACTCAATCATTCAAACTCAGTATCGAGCGGGGACACTACCTCTACATTACTCAAAGAGGCCAAGAAATAAAAACAATATAAAGTAAAGTTCCAAGGAGAGTACAGTCTCAGTTCTGAAAAGTCTATAGTTTGGTATATTGTGTACTAATGAACCTAATGAAGAGCCTGAATCATTACATTGGGGAACATTTATAGAAACCGATGTAGCAAAAATCTATAAAAAAAAATTCCACTTTTCTCACTGCTCGTAATTATAGTTTTACAGCTATTGAGAGTTATAAATTAGTGTACGCATTTATTTTTTTTGCCCGGAGGTTAACATTTATCATTATAAATGGTTAAAATTGCAAAATGCTCGTAAAAACTAGAAACTTTGCAATTTACTTGTTGTTGTTAAAAATCCTCTCCATTCTCAAGAATTGATGAATTTTTAGTTCTATTGTTTATTGCTCATTCTCTAGTGTACAGTCCAGCTAGGCAGTCTATCAGTGGTGGCCGGTCTCCTAAGCAAGGAGCAAAGTGTTTACAAGGAAAGATGAGAAGTTCAAACCGGGGAGGATTGAGTCTTATTTCTCGGTTTCACGCAAAATCAAACATTTTTGAGATTTGGTTCGCTAAACAAAAACTCGCCCGATGCTATTTGTGAAACTGCTGGCGCATCAGACAGTGGGCTACCTCCATTTTGCATGTACGCTTGGTATTCCCCCATAAAATCCTGCAGCTATGACATCTTAGGCTATGTGCACACGTAGTTTTTTGGGTGAGAAAACCGCAGGTTTATCTGCGGTTTTGCCTGCGGTTTTACACCTCATCCATTATGAGGTGTAAAACCGCAGGGCAAAACCGCAGGCAAAACCGCAGATAAACCGCAGGACTTTTGTCTTTTCTCTCCCAAATCCGCACACCCAAAAAACTACGTGTGCACATAGCCTTACAGATTATTATACCTTATACAATATTGCTTAGTACCTGGGACATCACAGATCAGCGGCTCCCAGTGGAGCCAGTTTGTACAGCAGTGTCCTCTCTTTCCTGTAGAGAGTAAGCTGTTATGGTCAGCGGGGTCCTCTCTCTCCTGTAGAGTGTAAGCTGTTATGGTCAGCGGGGTCCTCTCTCTCTCCTGTAGAGTGTAAGCTCTTATGGTCAGCGGGGTCTTCTCTCTCCTGTAGAGTGTAAGCTCTTATGGTCAGCGGGGTCTTCTCTCTCCTGTAGAGTGTAAGCTCTTATGATCAGCGGGGTCTTCTCTCGCCTGTAGAGTGTAAGCTCTTATGGTCAGCGGGGTCCTCTCTCTCCTGTAGAGTGTAAGCTCTTTTAGTCAGCAGGGTCCTCTCTCTCCTTTAGAGTGTAAGATCTTATGGTCAGCGTGATCCTCTCTTTCTTTCTCCAGTAGAGTGTAAGATCTTATGGTCAGCTGAGTTCTCGCTTCTCATCCATATGTTTTTAGCAAGAAGTTTCATGCTTTCAAGTATTATGATTTTCACAAATTTATTTGCCGCAAATCAAATTTTTTGGGAAAATTCCAAAAAGTCAGAAAATTCGAATTTCATAAGATCTGGTCACCTTTACTTACAAGCTCTTTTTTTATAGAGCTTGTAAATGCTTCTCGGAGGCTCTAATAATCAGTGCCACTCCACTCCTCTGAAGCTGCAGAGACAAAGCTGCCTAACATTTCCTGCATTGCAGAGTACAACTTGAACTAGCGGCAACATCATGCTGCTGGTCCGAATTGTCAATTAACATTTCAAATTTTAAACTCATGCTCATTAGGTCCAGTGCTCTCTCTTTAATGGTACATACAGCACTTGTTCAGAGCTACAGTGAGTATGGAAAGTATTCAGACCTCTTTAAATTTTTTACTCTTTGTTTCATTGCAGCCATTTGGTAAATTCAAAAAAATTCATTTTTTTCTCTATAAGGTACACTCTGCACCCCATCTTGATTGAAAAACAGAAATGTAGAAATTTTTGCAAATTTATTGAAAAATAAAAACTGAAATATCACATGGTCATAAGTATTCAGACCTTTTGCTCAGAAACTCATATTTAAGTCACATGCTGTCCATTTCCTTGTGATCCTCCTTGACATGGTTCTACTCCTTCATTGGAGTCCAACTGTGTTTAATTAAACTGATAGGACTTGATTTGTAAAGGCACACACCTGTTTATATAAGACCTCATAGCTCATAATGCATGTCAGACCAAGTGAGAATCATGAGGTCAAAGGAACTGGCCAAGGAGCTCAGAGACAGAATTGTGGCAAGGCACAGATCTGGCCAAGTTTACAAAAGAATTTCTGCAGTACTCAAGGTTCTTAAGGGCTCAGTGGCATCCATAATCCTTAAATGGGAGACGTTTGGGACCACCAAAAGGCTTCCTATGCCTGGTTGTCCAGCCAAATTGAGCAATCATGGGAGAAGAGCCTTGGTTAGAGAGGTAAAGGACTCCAAGATCACTTTGGCTGAGCTCCAGAGATGCAGTAGGGAGATGGGAGAAAGTTCCACAAAGTCAACTATCACTGCAACCCTCCAGCAGTCGGGCCTTTATGGCAGAGTGGCCTGACAGAAGCCTTTCCTCAGTACAAGACATGTGAAAGCCCACATAGAATTTGCTAAAAAAACACATGAAAGACTCCCAGACTATGAGAAAAAAGATTCTCTGGTCTGATGAGACAAAAATAGAACTTTTTGATGATAATTCTAAGTGGTATGTGTGGAGAAAACCAGGCACTGCTCATCACCTGCCCAATACAATCCGAATAATAAAACATGGTGGTGGCAGCATCATGCTATGGGGGTGTTTTTCAGCTGCAGGGACAGGACGACTGGTTGCCATTGAAGGAAACATGAATGCGGCCAAGTACAGAGATATCCTTGATGAAAACCTCTTCCAGAGTGCTCTGGACCTCAGACTTGGCCGAAGGTTCTCCTTCCAACAAGACAATGACCCTAAGCACACAGCTAAAATAACAAAGGAGTGGCTTCAGAACAACTCTGGGACCATTCTTGACTGGCCCAGCCAGAGCCCTGACCTAAACCCAACTGAGCATCTCTGGAGAGACCTGAAAATGGCTGTCCACCAACGTTCACCATCCAACCTGACGGAACTGGAGAGGATCTGCAAGTAAGAATGGCAGAGGATCCCCAAATCCAGGTGTGAAAAAACTTGTTGCATCATTCCCAAGAAGACTCATGGCTGCACTAGCTCAAAAGGGGGCTTCTACTCAATACTGAGCAAAGGGGCTGAATGCTTATGACTATGTGATATTTTAGTTTTCCTTTTTTAATAAGTTTGCAAAACTTTCTACATTTCTGGGTTTTTATCAGTCAAGATGGGGTGCAGAATGTACATTAATGAGAAAAAAATGAACTTTTTGAAATTTACCAAATGGCTGCAATTAAAGGGTGAAAATTGAAAAAAGGTCTGAATACTTTTCATACCCACTTATATATTCAATGATTGGAAAGACAACGATGGCAATAAACCTTCTCTGCCTTCTCTCTTTGGAATCTGGATTTGATAGCCTGCTCTCCACATGCAACTGCAACTGCTTTACAATGCAGTGACATTTACCATCTATGGACAATCTGGAAATACTTAAATACATTTTCCCATCTTAGACATTTATGGC
The DNA here is from genome assembly GCF_039654945.1 of Dendrobates tinctorius. Classification (NCBI taxonomy): domain Eukaryota; kingdom Metazoa; phylum Chordata; class Amphibia; order Anura; family Dendrobatidae; genus Dendrobates; species Dendrobates tinctorius. The sequence goes on from NW_027361697.1 coordinate 1,552,572, forward strand.
ACATCGACAGGATATTCTACAAATGTTCATTGAAACCGTTTCTGCTGTCCTTCAAATCAGTGAAATTCCCAGGGATTTTACCCATATCTATCAGACATTTATGGTATATCCTATAGATAATAGCTTTATCGGAAAGCAAATATGTATTAAATAAATCTATCCTCAAGATTGAGCCAGACAAGGAGACAACCAGAGGATCGTCCAGTTGGAAAAGGGAACTGATATAATAGACTTGCTGTTCAGGACCATGAGGAAGCCGAGTGGAAACTCCTGCGGGATTCACAGAAGAAGCCCCATTGAATGTCACTAGAAATGGTGAAATTGATTAAAAGTTACAGTGAATCGAAGTGATTTACATTCTGGAGAATTCATTGAGAATAGAAATGTATTTCTGGCACGAGTTTTCTGTTTAATCACAATGGTGTGAACAGTTTTTAAAATACAGAACTCAATGATCTGTAAATTAATCAAAATTCTGGGCATGTGGGTTCAGTGGTCGAAAAATGAATTTCTTGTCTGATCACTTATCGATCTATCATACTTGCATGTACGAATGGGTAGGGTCTAGTGATGAGCGAGTACCGCATACTCGTTGCTCGGGTGTCCTCCGAGTATTTTGGCGTGCTCGGAGATTTAGTTTTCGTCGCCTCAGCTGCATGATTTGCGGCTGCTAGACAGCCTGAATACATGTGGGAATACCCTAACAAACAGGCAACCCCCACATGTATTCAGGCTGTCTAGCAGTTGCAAATCATAAATCTCCGAGCATGACAAAATACTTGGAGGACACCCAAGCATGCTCGGGAAAACCCGTTCAATGAGTATACTCGCTCAACACTAGTAGGGTCATGTAGAGTTGAGGTCTGTGCTTCTTAGGCGGTGATTGCTTTTTTTCTACCCTTCTAAGTCAGGGTTAGCCACTTACAGGTTTGTATTATTTGTGGGGAATACAAATTGAAAGGGTGCTATGCTCCGCAGGAATGTCTCAAACACTTTTGGTGAAACTAAAGGTACTGTCACACTAAGCGATATCGCTAGCAATATCGCTATAACTTGTGACGTTATAGCGACATTGCTAGCGACATCGCTGTGTCTGATACTTACCTACGACGCGCTCGCCCGCTGGTTATTGCTGATCACGCGAGAACAGGCTGGACCGCTTCTCGTCGTCAGCTTCCTGCGGCGCTTCCTGTGGAGAGACGAGCGACGAGCGTGGAGCCGGGCGGGAGGACGCAGGATTGCCTAGTGTGACAGGTAAGTAGCGACCCCCGACCCCAGCGATGTCGCTGGTGAGATCTGCCTGTGTGGCAGCTCACTAGCGACCACTTAGCGATGCACCAGCGATCCTGACCGCGTCATATCGCTGGTCGGGATCGCTGGTACATCGCTAAGTGTGACAGTACCTTAAGAGTATCTATTTTTCTCACAAAGAGGCACAGAGATCTTGGTGGTTACTGTTATTTAAGAGATACACAAGCTTAGTGGTTGTGACTAAGTACCAGGGGTTTTAAATGTTCAAAACGTGTGATAACTATTCCATGTCTTAAACACCTTTTGCCTAAATTTTTTATGGAATATTTACTGATAAAGATGTTTTCAACAATTTTGGAATAAATATTAATTTTATCTTCTCTCGCTGGACTTTGGAACAAGCTTAATAGCTCCAGTCTCTGGATGAGGTACACGCTTGTTGGTTACTATCACTCTTTCTGGGTATAGTTTCTTGAACAAAAGAACATTTGCAGCAATTTTTAAAGTCTTTAGTTCAGGCTGGGCTCTTCAGGATCTATTTCTCTATCAGAAGCATTTCAAAGAAACTTTCCTCTGTTCCAGGGAACATGGTCCTGGAGATTGAGAACCAGGCTCTGACTAGGACAGAGATGCACATGCTCGACTTTCGCTCCATTGATTTTCCGTGGAGCTGTTGGAAAAAAACAAGCACAGCACTCCACTATTTCCGGCAGTCCCATAGACAGTGAACAGAGTGAAGATCGAGCCTGTGCACTTCCACTTAATTCAAGACAGGGCTCTGCAAACCCTGGTTCCTATGATCCGGAGCTACATTCTCAGGATTGCTGTGGATTAAGATTCTTTTTGCGAGAGCCATTTTATCATTGTGATTTGGCTGCACTCACTGCGCATGCGCTGACATCTCTTTCTATCAGTCTGCTTGTATTTTTTGAATGCAAGTTGGCATCTAAATGCCTGCATTTTTATGCACAAAGCATGAGATGTATATCTCCATTGTGAGTATCCAATTATTGTTTGTTCATGTGCAAGTGTAAGGGAGTGAGATATAATGTCTTTCTTGTTTCCCTTCCTCAGATTACCCCTCCTTACTTATTGTCATATATTGCTAAATTATAATGTTTATGATTAACGTCTGCAGTACTGATATATTGAAATATGTATTATCTCTCGTCTTTAATGGTATTGCCACATGTATGTGTTACCATTGTGTAGAAAGTTGTAGCATATTGTCTTGTGTTTCTGTATTGTATTATTGCATAATATAATGTGACTTGTGCATGTACAGTTAGGGTAAGTCAGAGCATCCTATTGAGGACATTAGAGGAGGGCACTTTAGTATATAGTTTACATAGTTATGGGTAAGTGTAGCTCTGTTGCGGGCCACTAGATGGGGGCATACTAGGGGGCTCTATAGGTATAGCTGATTGGACGTTCAGAGAAGGTTAAGTATAGGAGGGGCTGCCGGGTAGTAAGCGAGGACCTCCTAGTAAGTTAGGTGAGACGGGGCCAGGGTGCCCTAGTGTCCACATCAGCTAAAGGCCCGGACAGCTTGGCAGCCACGCAACATTCAAGTGCTGCAGCCCATGTAGTACAGAAACAGAAAGATGTGGCGTCTTGTCACCTGGGCCGATGCTTTTAGGGCAGGAGTCGGCTGGACAGCTGAATTGAAGGAAGCTGAGAATTCGATGAGTTTGGTACAGACGGGCCGGATGCTTTACCAGAGGCAACCAAACCTAGTGACTGACAATTTTGAGTCTGGGGCGAAACAGGCTGAAGGAATTGTTATCATGGCGAGGTTAGGCCGGAAAGGAACTGGGGAGCAATCTAGGAAGGTCCAGGCGTGTACTGCACAGAAGTGACAGCCAGAAAGGGAAGATGAGGAAGCAAGCAAATATCACAATGTAACAACTTTGGATGTAACGTGTGAAATACTCAGTAAATAAAGTGTTAAAGTTAACTCGGACTGTGTCTCCATTGCTGAAGGTCACCTGGAAGAGGGATCACTATCATCTGGAAAGTGCCCAGAAGAAGCTTATTCTGGAGATACAGGTATGCAGGAGAGAAGAGTATATTTTCCTGTAGGGGAAGGACTGGACATGAATATACCTGTTGTTCAGGTCATGACTACAGCCCTGTCCCTCCCTTACACAAGTTATATGTTTTATTAAGGGGTTTCTCTATTTGATTATTTGCTTAGTAAATATCTTATGCTTATAATCATCAACCACTCCTGAAGAACCAGTAGGTGAAACGTGTTCGATCCGGTGAGTGAGCTTACCATTTGAACATTTCTAAGTGGTTAGCATGTAATAGTTTTAAATAACATCAGAAGTACTATACTTTCTTCATGTCACTTTTTAAACTTTAAGTTCTCAATACTCTATTACATGCTATGGTGCCAGTCATCTTATGCTGAATTACTGAAGTTAGATTCTACACTAGATTTTACATTAGGTGGTATATAATATATTTATGTAAATTACTTGGTGCTTTCTCACCCATATGTATTTCAGCATCTGTTTTTTTCTTAACCTCAATCATGTAAGGTTTGACACATTTTATCTTAATTATTCATTAATTTTATCTGCTTCCACACTTGTTTTATTATTTTGGGTTCATATCTTTTGGTGTGTCTTTGTGGGGAATTATAATTTCAAAGTGTGGAGACACGGGGGTCAGTGGGTGCTCTTGTCCGCTGGCACGGCTGTCTTTAGAAAGACTGCATGGACCATGGCTTATACCACTGAACGCCAGCGTTCTCTCCACGTGGGCAGAACACTATTCAGACAACACAGGGTGAGAGTAAAATGGTGGCAATAATTTATTAAACCACCAACACACAATAGCATACAGAACAGTCCCAGCAAATACCCAAGATGGTGCAAATTACAGAGTCTCAACCTTCTACTGACTCACCGGGATTAGAGCTGCTTCCTGTGCCGAATACCCCCACCAGTGTCTTTTGGTGGGCCCACACAGAGAGGAGGTAACAACAAGCTTAGGAAGCTAATCAAGAGCAGTGAAGTAAGTGGCCAAGTGACCCGATTGTCCCAACCTGGATTCTTTAAGATGTCTCAGGGGTTTCAGTGATGGTCATTGAAGCAGTCCTGTGTTCTTCCAGCCGGGGCCATAGTCACCTGAGCTGATGTCCTGTAGAGTCACCCAGACCAGAGGAAAAAGTCTCTTTATATAGTTCACAACTGACCTTCAACCAGCATCCAGAGGTCAGAGAGAGATGTGAATGAGGCCTACCTGCATTGTTCGATTACGTAATCTGTTTGCATAGTTTTTCATCCTCTGTTTGGAATGCCAACAAAGTGGCTGGCATGGACAATGCAGGTAATCAACATATCAGCAAACATAATTGTTCAGTGGCCATGCATTACTGTTTTGCAAAGATAACAGAAAATAAACTGTAGGAGGTAATATCAGAGGTAAATATTCATCCTACAAGTAGAGTCAATACTTCAGACAACAGTTTATGATTCTGGGCTTACTCAATTTACGCCTAGCATAATTAAGAAGAAATGCTGTGACATCACACTAAGTGGTAATCAGTTTTTGGTTTATTGTAGCAAGGATGGTCAATCAAAACCAGGTACAGAAACAGTGGAAAAAACTGAAGTTAGAGGTGAAGCTAGTGTCAAGTTCTACGAGGTCAAACAAAATCAGGGTCAGCCAAGCTGGGGTCATAGTCAGTAGAAATAACTGATAAGACAAGGCTTGAAGTGTCTGACAGCAGCTTACCTCTTCTCCTCATTGAAAGCACAAATATGCTTGAATGTGTATAAGGAGATCAACTACAATAACTGTTGACAGAGCCAGCATCTAGCCAAAAGCTATTGAACTATTGAAATTTGAATTTTCTAGTTTGACTCAATTTTTCCACAAAATTTGTTGTACGGAAAATACATTTGAACGAATTTCATTTGTTCAAAGCTTGAATTACTAGGAAAATATATGTGGAGAAGGAGAGAGAACCCCACTAACCATAAGAGCTTAAACTCTACAGAAGAAGAGGAGCCAACTGACCACAAGCTGACACTCTACAGGAAAGGAAATAGAACCCCACTAACCATAAGAGCTTAAACTCTACAGAAGAAAGAGGAGCCAACTGACCACAAGCTTACACTCTACAGGACAGAAAGATAGGACTCTAATGACCATAAGCGCGAACACTTTATAGAGGAAGAGCCCACTGACCTTAAGAGCTTATGCTCTACAGAAGAGAGAGAGACAACTGACCATAAGAGTTTATGTGGCACCCCTGGGGAGTCCAGTCCCCAGAGAGGTACTGCACCTCACCCAGAGGTGTGGTGTCTCACTCTCCAGGTAAGGTGGGAGCACCTGACAGGACTCTAACACCTGAACCCAACACACACCCTATAGCAACAGGGCATCTGGATGTACCCTACGGGAGGAGGATCTCAACCCTGCCTGGGTGGTAAAGGGTGTTGGGAGGTGGTTGGAACTAGTAAGATGAGAGCGGGAGAAGAAAGTTCAGTTAGCCAGTTATGAGGAGAAAGTGAAACTAAGAAGACATGTGTGAAGCAGCTCCATGTCAGGAAGAGCTGCAGGGAAGGGAAAGACAGAATTAAGCTCCCTGAAGAGGGAAAGGATCCTAGAGGCACGGTACAGCAACCATACTGTCCGTGGGACTCTCCACGTTGGCTGACGTCAGTTGGAGGCATCAGGTCGCAGTATAGGGACTGGCCCTAAAACTAGTGGAGTGGACAATGGACTCAGCTAGATCAACCAGAGGCTCTGAGCATTGCAAGTGCTGCAGCCAAATCCACAATTATTTGCTGAAAAGGCAGACACATAGGATCCAGGGACTTAGAGGTTATTCCCGCCAAGATCTGAGTCTGCTGGCTTGGGACACTGTTTGTGAAGGTGCTGGACAGAAGGGAGGAAATCAGCACAGGGAGACGGCCAGGAAAGGAACACACTGAAGGGAGTTCTGGAAAGGTGTTCTCCATCTGCCTGGGAGTTTGCTGGACACCTCACCTGGAGGACGCAGCGCCAAGTGGGTATCCGTGTACTCAAGATCTGTGAGTAAAGCTTTGGAACTGCACTCAGCTTTCTGCAACACCTACTCAGCACTGCTACATCTACCACTACAAAATGGAACATCGTTTCCATCACAACTGCCCTGGGACAAAAGCTCTGCCTGTGGAGAGCTATTCCAACTCTGCTGCATCACACCATCAGTCCCAGAGGATCTGCACTGCAGTGCTGGTCACCTCTGACCAGAAGCCACAGGTAGTGTCACGAACTTATCTACACATAGACTTCATTTCACATCAATCCTTATGTAACATGGACGCTCATGGCCACGGACCGGGTCACTGCTGCCGTGACACATCCCTTTAAGATATCGGCCCGGTACCGAGTAACCCACGGCCCTGGGAGTGCTCCACTTACACAGGACAGAGGGATGACCCTGCTGACTATAAGAGCTTAGACTTTACAGGGGAGAAAGAGAGAGCTTACACTCTACAGGAAAAACAGAGAGGATCACGCTGACCATTAGAGCTTACATTGTACAGATGAGAAGAAAGCCAACTTAACATGAGAGCTTAAATTATACAGAAGAGAGAGATGAGCCAACGTACCATAAGAGTTTACACTCTACAGGAGAGAGAGGAACATGCTGACCACAAGAGCTTACACTCTACAGAAGAGAGTGAGATAGGACTAGTGTGATCATAAGAGCTTACAAACTACACGGGGGAGAGACTTACCCAGTGACTCTGGAGATGAAAAACGACTTTTCTGAACAAATTGTGCTTCTCTATAAAATGCTGATCTGTGATGGCCCAGGTACTGACCACCACTGTACAAGGGATGATAATCCTTTCAGCAGCGTGGGAAGTGGTGTGGCAAGTTGCATATGAAAGTGATCCTCCACGGATCAATCTGCTCATCTTTAGTTGCAATAACTGTTGGCGGAAGAAGCTTATGGCAGACAACTATTGCAAGTATATGGTCACTTTTACATTGAATTTAATTTACATATCTTAATTAAGATAGTGAGTAGTGACTAATTACCGTAATATTCATGGGGGTTTCAGCTCTGGATTTTGTAAAATAATAGCTCAAAGTAATTTATTCCAGAATATATCAGAATATAACTTTGCTTTTAAGTAAGACAAAGGTGACAGGTGCTAACCATGGGCCACTAGAGAGCTAAGTGATTTAGTAATAAGAAGCATTGTTAGCACAAAGCACCGTCTGTGAACAAAACAGTCTTTGTTCTCTTTCTTCCTACTGTTTACATCTTTAGGAAAAATTATTGTTTCAAATTCATCCAAGTGTTTCTGAAATCTGAAAAAATAATTGGGCTGTGTGGATTAAACCCAATTAAATAAATAAATGTTTTAGGAGAAAGAAAAAAAAAATCCCCCATTTGGTCAACTGTTGATTTCAGGAACGACATTAAGAATACTTTATTTTCATTGTAAATTGGAATGGTGATCATGATTTTGTAAAATGGTCAAAAGGGGGTCGTAAGTACCCATCTGTTTAATGATAAACGGAAAGGACGGAGAAAAAAAATATATATTGTCCTGGCGAAGCAGCCATGAGCCTATTTTAGTCTCGAACATCATACGGAACATAAAATTCATGTACCGTAGTGAGAATCTGGGTGCAGACATGCAAATGAGGACTGTGTTTGTTTTACCTTCAAATCCCTTTTCATGCCAGGAATTTTTTTTTTCTTCTCCTTCCTCCTAAAGTCGAGTGCGGATTAACCCCCTTGGTTCAAGAATGGATGTTAGTATTTTGCAATGCAAGGCCTTAGTAAGTCCTTCAGGAAATCATGAGCATAAAGGAGACTCAGAGCTGGGACAAGCTCATTTAACCACAGTGGGGCCAGTAGCACATTACGGCGGTCACACAGCAGTGGAGATAGCGGACTTAACCCATTGAGCACCATTCTGGCTGGCTCGCCACGTTCATCAATTATTTCCCCAGATGAGTTAAATCCTACATAGCATGCAAATTGTAAGGAAAAATGGTTTAGGAAAAACTCCGCAGATGCCCTGCAATATCAAATTATAACAATTTAAATACCGTATCCTAGAGCAAAATTAAAAAAATGAAAAAGGTATGGTAAATAAAGAGCGATGTCAGAAAAGATATGGTAAATAAAGAGCGATGTCAGAAAAGATATGGTAAATAAAGAGTTTATTCCCCTTTAGGATGAAAAGACGGAATATAAGTCAGGGATGATCTGAATTAGACATTGTGTTCCAAGAAGGACATTGTACTTTTGTCATTGACGGCCTGATTCTCAGATAGAGCGGGAGCTAGACAAGCATCCCCGGAGCAATAGGAAAAAAAATATAATCAATCAATTCAGTTTGTTGTTCCTATGAAGGTGTTCGCTACTGAGGTACAGAGTGCCAAAAGACGATGAAGTGACTTAACAGGAGCCAGGACTTTTTCTATTTATCTTCATAGTTGTCATGGTAAGCTTGTAGGCACAGATATATAAATCATAGATATATTTGGTGTAATTTGGAAATTACAAGGTTTATAATTACCATTTTTTTAACACATTATCTCAACTTTTTCCGCTTCGTTGCCTCTTAGTTTTCTGCTTTTGGTGTTTTCCTGCTTGATTGACAGTTTGGACCAGAGACATTGTTGTGCTGCTGGCCCAAATGATGAACTTTTCCATGCTACTATATAAAGCAGCTTTCTTTCTGCAGTGTAGTAGGAACCCAATTGTACTGAAGAGGATCAATATTCAGAGCTATCAGTGCCCAGTCAGCTTTAGAGCAGCGCATGCAAGCTCTATTGGAAAAAAGCTTGTAAACAGCGCAGCACATATTCAGCCAGGACTTCAGTGGTGACTGATAACTAAGGAAATAAGATTTAAAGGGTAGAATTAAAAATCACTCCATTCTTGAGAAAGGAAATTTAATAAAAGTAAAAATTGCAATTAAATTGCCAAATTTTGTAATATAAAAACATGAGAATAACATGTCCAGATCCAGGTGTATTCAAGCCATTTTGTATCATACTTACAGTAGAATCCATGTCCACTCCAGCTTTAGCTTGACTGGTACATAACTGTCCTGGATCCGGGCTCTGCTTCCTTCACCTCGTTCCGCTGCCTTCTGCTGTGCTCCACATCAGGTTTTGTAAGTTCCCCATTGTGGCTCAGTGATGTAATCTCCCTAGTCTTGTTAAGGCCCATTAGAACATACATCTGTATCTTTGAATTGTTATTCAAGACTCTAAATTGGAGTACTTCTCCTACAGTAGACACTGCGATAACATGCTCCTATCCCTGCTGCCCTTTATCCATTCTGCTGCTCCCAAGATTCCTGCCTCCTCCTCGCTTCCCACTTCCTGTCCTGCCAGCTGCACCAACACCCGGAATCTATCTGTGTAGACACCTGTACCTGAGACTAAGGCTAGGTTCACATTTGCATATGAAGGAGCTGCGGACTTCCTCTATGAAGCTCCGCCCACTGCCATACCTCCTCTAGTCAGCTTCGCCTATGTCCGCATACTTCTACACCCTATCTTTAACATTGGGTACGCAGGTCGCGCGGATGTATGCGGATGCCTCCGCATGCGCCGTTTTGACAAAGCAGCGACCGCATCAAATTCCAGCACGATGCGTTTGACGCGGGTCTCCGCATCGTCAGAGCGACACAAGTGGAGGCATCCGCATACATCCGCATGACCTGCGTACCCAATGTTAAAGATAGGGTATGCAGGCCACATGCAGAAGTATGCGGATGTAGGTGGAGCTGACCGGAGGAGGTGTGGCAGTGGGCGGAGCTTCATGGAGGAAGTCCGCAGCATGCCGCAGCTCCTCCTTATACAAATGTGAAGCCAGCCTTAGTGGGTCCACTTGACAAAGTGAGCCTAACATTAACAAGCCTAAAGAGCATGCTTGTCAAGATGGCCATAGTCCTCCAAAACCAGTTGGCTCCGGTACTGGTCAAGACTGACCCATGGCTAACACCGGCTATGATTATAAGAAAAAGGTATTATACATACCTTGTATAATACAAGGGCAATTTTATTACAGTACATTAAGTTAAATAAAAATTTCAAATCTGTTTCTTAGTTTGATCTGTTCCACAAAATGACTGTTACATCCAAAAATTACCTATTATTTAAGTCAGGGGTTAAATGTATTTAAAAAAAATGTTGACAATAATTTTTTTTCATAACACACCTTGCATAAAAAAATAAAAATCTTAGCAATTTTCACACCGGCTGCTGGGGCAATTTTTTGACTCAGACTTCCTGTTCCTTACAGAAGACTTTTCAGAAGTCTCATTATCGTCACAGACAGAATTCCAATAACAGATAACATTAGCAGAAAACATAGGATCCACCATTTACAATAGGAGGTGTCACACCTCAAATCCTCCCCTCCGTTCACAACGGCTTTTGCACACGCTGACTAGATGCTTTTTGTACATAAGATGGAGTTTGAGTCAGTTTATTGCAGCTAATGTACATGTGAATTTCCTGAAAGAACAGAAAGTATGAGGTTAAAATAGTCCTAGTGACCGGTGTAAAAAAAAATGCAAGATTTCTATTTTTTTTGAATATAGACTGTGCTGTGAAAAATAAAAAAAAACTAAAAACCTGACATAAAATACTTTTAACATAAAAACCTGATGTAGCTCGTTTTCTGATGATGACACATTCCTTTTTAAATGCTTTTGACAACTAATATAACCATCATTATTGGATTACTACTGAGAATGGATTGTCATACAGCTTTTTCTGATTCTAGCAGATCAGAGTACAAAGCTTTTATTTATGAAAAAAAAACAGTTTATCAGTCACTATATAGATTTTCAGGTTTGGTGTTTAGGAGTGTGAGTGAGAACCCATGTAACACCTGTATTGGTGGCCCGGTGGACAACAACCGGTGGTTGTCGTCTAGTTTTTCAAAAATTGCTTTAAATTAGAAAAATTACAAGATGATAAATTATACTCTCTTATGTTCTTTAAACATATCACTTATTAAATTAATTTACCAAACTCTAAAAATGGTAATTAGTTTTGACGAAGAGAATATTCTAAATTTCTACTTTGCTTAACATATGTTACTATCCACTTATGAAGGAAAACAGGAAAGCAGATTCCGATAACAGTCAGATATGGAGAATCAATAAATAAGCTTTGTCATTAGCGGTTAGTTCAGAGAAGGGTGTTCAATAGATAGAAATACATGAGATTGGTAAAAAGAATTTGACAGGAGGCATTTGCAATGTAATCTGAGAGCATCATGGCGTAAGGGCATAGAGCCTGATTCCAGCGATGTATCATTTACTGGACTGCTTGGTGCAGGTCTGATAAAATCAGTGTTTTCTGTGCTGTAGGTGTTGCAGTCCTATGAATGCTGAGCCCTGGGTAACATCACTGATTGGAAGCTGCCAATCGGTGGATTGGGCGAGGTTACACTGATTAGCTGGACTATCTGGCATGTGGCACCTAGTCCTGCAGTGATCATCTCCTGCTGATAAAACACTGATTATACTGAAACTACAAGCTTCTGAGCAAGTGACATATCCCTGGAATCAGGATCTCTGGCCCTATGTTATGCTGCTCTCAGATTCCATAAAAATACCTCCTGGTACATTACTTTTAAGTAACACTGGACACCAACTCACAACATTGTTACTTCGCTCTGATGCAAACTTCTCCAAAGTTGTAGAAGAGATCAGGTCGACTGAGCAAGACTACTGCATGAAATGGGCACAGTTGGAAGTATACAGGTTATAGAGTATATTCCAAAATCAGATCAAGTCATATAAAGATTTACTGGTCTAAGAAATAGAAAACAAACCATAATATCAACAGAAAACTCAGCAGAGCAGCCAGAAGTTGGCAATGAATTTATTCTGCTAAATCTAAGCAGGTCTCATATATTAAATGATACAAGGACATGGCTCAGGGCAGAAAAAGGAAGTGGATTAGGGTTAGAGGCGAGTGGGCAGTAGACCGTGACTGCAAAAATCAATGACCACCTTCAAAATGATGGCCGCCTGTGTTACGGTCGTAAAAACAATATATACTCTTTGATTTTACCAATATTAATTCTGTTTTTTGACCTCTCCTTGTCACATCGAAATTTGTCATTTAGCATTAAATAATATTACTAAGAAAATCATGTAGTTACATTGCACTATATTGATTGCCCCCATAATGGAGTATTAGGAGCTGCGGTCTCACCAGTGTCACCACATCCTGTAGAGGACATCGGTGACCACATTATTGGAAGTCATCCTGCCATGAATTTTTTGCCTTCTGACTTGACAGTTCAAATGCCAGAATTTTGCTCCACATTTGTCAGAGAGCCCTGTTGAAAATCTGAGAGGAGATCTGGACCTAGACAGGTATTTAAGGAGAACACTGATGCAAGCAGAACAAGTTCAGCATAATAATAGGAACAGGTTGCTTAGAGCGCTAGTGTAATAACTTTTCGGTGTTTGCCTTTCCTGTCTCTGCTTCTGTCGCCAGGCAGAACCGCGCTTTAGTTGTAGTAGACGCGAGGAAAATACTCTAATTCCTTATTTTCAGGTTCTGGTAGTTCTATCCGTACTGGGAGATCAGGAATTATTTTTTTTGTGTTTGTTTTCCTCTGTGTGGTCTGGGTGGGGATGCAGGCTATTTAAGCTCCTGAAAGCCAGCAGTCCACTGCCAGTTATAATTTGACTTGCTCAGAGAGAACTTCTTAGCATCCTGCTTTGAATACCTGTAGACATCCCCGATGTTTGACTGCAGCTCGTTTTTGACTACTTTCCTGCCTTGTGATTTTGCCCCTGTACTGAGCTCTCATTTCTGACCCTGCTACCGGACTATTCATTTGCCAGTTTGCAACACTGAACAGCAGCTAACTGTGGCTCCAGTCTAGAGATCCCTGTTAAGATCCTATATAGGGGTTAAAGGGAATCTGTCACTCCATTTTTTGACTATCAGCTGCCGGCACTGCCATCAGGGGCTTATCTACAGCATTCTGTAATGCTGTAGATAAGCCCCTGATGTAACCTGAGAGATAAGAAAAATTGGTCCGATAGATGTAGCCGTCCGCTCCGGCGCCTCCTATCTTCTAATGGTGATGTCCTCTTCTTTGCGTCCCATCGTGGCTCCTGCGCAGGCGCACTCTGCTCTGCCCTGTTGAGGGCAGAGCAGAGTACTGCAGTGTGCAGGCGCCAGACCAGGTCAGAGAGGTCTGGCGCTTGCACACTGCAGTACTTTACTCTGCCCTCAACAGTGCAGGTAAAGAACGCCTGTGCTGGAGCCGCGACGGGAAGCAAAGAAGAGGACATCACCGCTACAAGATGGGAGGCGCCGGACAGCAACATCCATTGGACCAAGACCGGACTGCCCCCTGGTGAGTATAATATAACTTGTTCTTCTTATCTTTCAGGTTACATCAGGGGCTTATCTACAGCATTACAGAATGCTGTAGATAAGCCTCTGATGGCGGTGCCGGCAGCTGATAGTCCAAAAATGGGGTGACAGATTCCCTTTAAAGGGTTGAAGACCAAGGCAACAACTGGGTTCTGGAAAACAGAGTAGATAGTGCCAAACCTGTCCATGGTAGACCTCTTTAGAGCTGCCAAGTAACCAGGTACAGTACTCTTGTTACAACTAGACAAATGGCAAGACAGGGATGAAAACTGGAAATGCATGTATGTTGTGAGAAGAGGACAAGTGAAATTATTACAGGTAACAGTGGAAGCTGTAAAGATCCTGTAATCTGTTGCAATCCTCCTCCTGCTAATTGACATTGGTCCAATAGATGCTCATAGATCAACTAAAACAAACTGAACATAAAGAGGAAGCCGGAGATCAGCAGTAGCCTAGACTTCCTCTTCATGTTCAGTTTGTCCAAAGGCGGAGACAGTGATGCCAGCTCCAATTAGGCGCCAGCGTCACGTGTCTCAACACTGCATAAGAGCCGCAGGGAGGGAAAGTGATGACACCACGGGAAAAGCACCGACACAGGAGGTGAGCATAGACTTTATTATTTTATCGGGGTTGAACATTTAATTTAAGAATGGGTTGTCCTAATACTGTAGTGGACAACACCTTTAATGAATTTTTTTTTCAAGAGTTCCTGTTAAACAAACTGTGCTGCTATTACCAAAGTTAAAGTGGTACTCCTGAAAGTGGGAGCACCTCTATTGGCTTGTGGACTTGAGCTGTATTATTAGGGAGTACTCTTAAAAATGTATTTCACACTTGAATGTGATTAGAGTTAAGGCCTCTTTCAAACGTCTGAGATCATTGTTCCGATCTCGGATCACAATGCACTGACTGACCGCGCATCTCCTGAACCAAGCGTGACAGCCTCATAGAAATATTTATGAAGCTGTTATGTTCAGGACGGGAGACGCTCGGCCAGTTCATGCATTGCGATCTGAGATCACACCAACAATGGCGGACATCAGAAAGAATCCTAATTCTGTAAAAGGGTATTGGCCTTACATTTATCCGGACCATTAGAGGCACTAGGCGAATTCTATACAAAAGGTTGGTGCAACCCTGTAAACGATGCCTGCACAGAGTATGCTATGGTTGAGTGTAGTAGCCTCTTTTTAAGCTAACCAAACATATTAGATAACTGTTGACATACTGATCATTTGCCTGACGGCTATGTCTTCCGATTTCACCATACACATAAATGGTTGGCTCAGCTGAGCTTTCCAGGGTTATCAGAATCATCAAGTATCAGCTAAGTGAAAGGGTCAGGTGATTAAATTCAAACCAAGCGATCCTAATATTCACCTATATAATCTTTCAGAGGAGTGGAGAGACCCTCACACATATTAGATGTTCAGCTGATCCCGCTGATATTGGATCTATTGTTTAGGGGGGTCTTTAGATTTATAGCGGCACTGTTGGTTTGGGCACTATCTCTTTGTCAGCTATCTTGTGCACAATAAAAATCTCAAAGATTTGGAAAACTGTTTTGATGTTCAACTGAGCAAAAGTATTACGGTACTCCTCAAGTGTGAGAGAATCCAACATCATTGCGATAGCAACAATTACGAGTACGGGGCCTCAATGTGAGATAATGAAGCTCCTCAATTTTGCAGCATCTGTGATATTTCCTTAAGCCCCCTAACAATGCCGAGAGACATTTCATGTTTTTGTTTAGTATCGAAAATATATATTGGACCCTATGATGAAAAATCTCTATGTTCCTCTATCTAAGGACATAATACAGCCATATGCACGAGCACTAATATTTCGATATGCATTACACTTTACCACTTCCCATTTTTGGCTACAAATTTGTGCATTTTCAATCAGCTTCCAAAGCAACATGAAATGAATGATTTCTGAATGGATTTTGCAAACATAACTTTCTTTCACATTCTCATTGCATCCAGAAATGTTCCATAAAAGGCTCATTAACCCCAGTTCATTGCATAATAAAACAGAAATGTATGGAAACTGGCACCATGATAAAACAGTAAGCTGCACTACATTACCAAAGATGTGCAAAAAAGGGAGATTAGAATTTTTTTTTTATATAATTCATGTTTCATATATCGCTGTCATTAAGAGTTTAAATGCAAGGCTCATTGTTAAGAATCAGATGTCACATTTCCATCAGTATTTGCTTCTTGTGATCACTCTAGTAGGGAATCATCAATGACATTGTCACCCGATTATAGGAAACAGAAGAATACATGATTTATGCAGATACTTGATAAAAAGAAATTTTCACCAATTTATACAAATGTGTCCTTCCTTATCTTTGCTTTTGGCTCAAGTGTCGAAGGACAAACAACTTGAAAAAAAGACTAGGTGATTTTGCAATACTCTGTCAGGAGTGGTTAATGACAGATGTGTCTATGTGCACCCACCCAATGGGTGCTATGTGGGTTGCAGCCTGTAGATATTTTTTTCTAGGATGTCACATTAAGGTGTTGAATTAATTTTGTGAAAAATTGGAGTCTTAAAGAGTAACTCTGATGGGCAGCAAGGTGGCTCAGTGGTTAGCACTGCAGCCTTGCATCGCTGGGGTGCTGGGCTCAAATCCCACGAAGGACAACATCTGCGAGGAGTTTGTATGTTCTCCGCGTGTTTGTGTGGGTTTCCTCTTGGAAATAGGGCAAGGAACATTGAGGGTGTCCGAAAGTTGGATTTGTGTAGAATTCAATTCCACATAGATAAATTTGCCCATCTCTACCCTGAGGTCACAGCGACCGTACTGTGCAGATCCAACTCTAGCAGTCTTCTCACTGTGACTAAGATATAAAACGAGACTGAGAGTGCTTAATGAAGAGTCTGTTCCCTCTGTTGGGAGACCTTTATTCCAGATATAGAATACAGATCTACACGCTTGTTAACGCACACTTTGGCATCTATTTTCTCCATGAAGGAAGCAAAATAAGGTAAGTAACCCTATTTTAAAAAGTTTGCATTTCTAGTTTAAAAATTAAAAAAAAATAAAACTTTAGTTACTCTTTACCCAAATTTAAGAATATTAAGGAGTGGACGCAAAAAAATCTTCAACCAAAAAATATTGTATAATTCTTGACTTGTGCATGGAATTGACTCTCCAAAACTTGCAAAATGGGTGCGTGGTTTAGCTCTATACTGAGTTAGGAAGCCACGACATATCATCACAAGAAAAAAACTGTCAAGATATCCGACATTCGGAGATAAATCTATTTTTTTTTAACTACAAGGAGACTTCTTTGGAACATCATAATCTCCTAGAGGGGATTTTGTCACAAAGAAGAGAATGGTGATCCATAGAGCAGAGATAACTGAGATAAACAGTAGAACACATATCAAGGTGATAAAAAATATGCTTACCTTGCAACATCTACAGCTGAAGAAGAATCAGATGCTGTCCACGTTCCAAAGAGGAGAAGAATATTGCCATATAGACAGCATAAATTAGGAGGAAAACCTAAAACTGTGATAATACGTGCTTCTAATGTAGAAAAACAGGATCAAGAAGTCCACAAGTACCATCAGGCAACAAGTCTTCTGTTGAAAAGCCAGTCATTCCTTCAGTAACTTCATCAGTCTTTCACTGGTTATTTTGATGGCCTGATGGAGCCCAAATGCTGTTCTGTGGTGCCAATCCCATTCTTGATTTTCTGGACCACAAATAGAACACATTCTGCCAAATTTGATCCTAAACATTGGTAACTGATCAGTGTCCCAATGATTGGCCGTGGTTTTGTCAAGTGTGAGTTTTTGAAAGTCGAGATACCTATGAAGAAGCATCAGCGATACCTCGTCTCATCAAAAATTCTGACACTTACATTTTTTTTTCCCTACTGTTTTGTCCAATGTAAAGCTTAATATTTTATATAGTCTAATGAAGCTGTAAATCCTAATTTTTATGAATTAGAAGTCCTTTTTGTCTTTATACACACTGCTCATGTCTTTTTTAGTCTATTACATGTAGGTTCTGTGTGTTGCAATTATGGCTTTTAGCAACGGTTGGCAGTGCCAGCCTTTATTAGTGTTCACATAAAAGTGTGGAACTTCATAGTTACTGTATTGTTCACATGGAGTGTGATCAAAAAAACACCAGCACGGGAACAGAGGAGTTGTTTTAAAGTTACTGATAAGGCCCCGTCTCACATAGTGAGATAGCTAGCGAGATCGCTGATGCGTCACCGATTTTGTGATGCAACAGCGACCTCGCCAGCGATCTCTCTACATGTGACACATAGCAGCGACCGGCCCCCCCGCTGGATATCGCTGATCGTGCTCGAATGTCCTGGGCCATTTTTTCATCGTTGGCGTCCCACTGGCCAGCATGCATTGCTGTGTTTGACGCCGACAAGCGACCTCGTTGGTGACGCGGAACTCAGGACGCAGGCGGGAGTCGTCAGAATAGCTGCTGTGTGGCAACGCACCAGCGATCCTTACCAGGTCGTATCGTTGTCAGGATTGCTCATGCGTCGTTGAAGCGATCTGCCTGTTTGGCAGCTTACTAGCGACCATGTAGCGACGCACCAGCGATCCTTACCAGGTCGTATCGTTGTCGGGATCGCTGGTGCGTCGCTATGTGAAACGGGACCCTTAGTTTGCTATTCATAGTCATTTGCATGCCACTCTAGGAATTATTGCGTTGTAAAACCCCATTTGGTAGCCCGAATAGAAACAAAACAGAGTTTGGGAAATTCCTCCAAATAGATATTGTTAAGGCCATTGAACTTCATGACCATGCAAAATATATGTACCAACCCACTGATAGCTATTGATGGAAATTTTGGCATCCTGTAGATGGGTGTGAAGTGACCTCTAGAAGTTAGTAAATCTCCCAAAATTCCTATTTGGGAGACTCACTTGAATTCATCTGGAGTATTCAATTTGTGTCAAATTTATTTGACGCAAATCAAAAGTGTCCCAATTGCCATTAAAGGACATTTATTATGCTGTGAGTCTTTCTAGACCTTATCGCAAAATAAACTGAGGACTGAGAAGGTGGTAAAATTTAATAAAACAATAAATTAAGTTGCCTTGCTATCACAGCTCTTCGCCTAGGCCTCTGCTCACTCCCACCGGTCTTCCAATGCTGACTACTAGGCAACCGCCAAGTCCTATGCTGACTAGAATGCACACCCACAGAGGTTATGGAGTCAGTGCAGGGCAACAACACACGCATCATAGAGGTCAATGATCTGTGTGGTCAACATGGGATGTGATTGAGGCTTGGGGGTGAGCACGGAAACACTAGAGAGAGCGAGCGTAAGACCACATGGGGAGCTGTGATGGAAAGACAGGTGGGGTGAATATACAGGGTGGGCCATCTATATATCCACCGAAATAAAATGGGAATGGTTGGTGATATCAACTTCCTGTTTGTGGCACATTAGTAGATGGGTGGTGACCATGGCGGCCATTTTGAATCCAACTTTATTTTTTCCAATGGGAAGAGGGTCATGTCACACATCAAACTTATTGAGAATTTCACAAGAAAAACAATGGTGTGCTTGGTTTTAATGTATCTTTATTATTTCATGAGTTATTTACAAATTTATGACCACTTATAAAATGTGTTCAAAGTGCGGCCCATTGTGTTGGATTGTCAATGCAACCTCTTCTTCCACTCTTGACACACTGATAGCAACACTGCAGAAGAAATGCTAGCACAGGCTTCTAGTATATCCGTTGTTTCAGATGCTGCACATCTCGTATCTTCACAGCATAGACAATTGCCTTCAGATGATCACAAAGATAAAAGACTAAGGGGGTCAGATAGGGAGACCATGGTGGCCATTCAACTGGCCCATGACAACCAATCCACTTTATAACCAACCATTCCCATTTTATTTAGGTGTATCCATATAGATGACCCACCCTGTAGTATTTTATTATTTCTTTAACCTCTTCCTGCTCGTAAAAAGAATTCAGAAAAATGAAATCCAGTCTCCATTCTTCTGGATTCATGCAAATTCAATCGCAAAAAAATCGCAACCAAATTTTTGGTGAAATTAGAAAATTCGATTTTCTTCAAATGGATTTAATCAATCTCCACAGCCGCACTAAACAGAAACTTTTCCGTAGTATAGAAGATTTAACATCTTCTGACTAAGTATTGATCCACGTTTATAGCATGCTGGGGTAGATATTATGCAATTTGATCATTTATAATTTTATGGGTTTTTTTTCATTTTCTCATATACCAAAGCAGCGTGTCTTTTCACTGGTGGCCAATGATTTCTAGCGAGAATCGGTGCTTAGTGCATACTATCAGAATATATAAGAAGATGATAAAAGCTCATTTAAGTATCAGTTAATGATCCGCACGGTAAGTGGAGGACAAATGAATGTGCAATAGCTCGTTAGTGATCATTTGCATAAATACTGCTGGTACTGCTGGTAATGTTTTCATTGCTGGGGAAAAAATGTCTTCATTGTTGCTTAGTACATACAATAATAAAGATAGCTTATTGGGTTATCGGACATTTATATATGCTGCTGGTCGGTTTTCCTATATTATTTCTTGAATCTATTATATAGATCACTTAATTGGACTTTACCAATTGTCTGTCCATGTAAAATGTATGCCAAATTACATGACACAAGATTTCCTTTATATGTTCTTTGAAGGCTTTTTCATATAAGGTTCTAATAGATTAGCGAAGAAAATTGTATTTACACTAGTTGTTATTGCCACATTTTCTCCTGCTAAATAAAAACCTGAGGCGTATGGATGTAAAATTTGAAATTGTCAAGAAAAAAATGTACAGTAGAGCATTATGTACCTTAATGGTGTAACAACCCTGCTGGCATCACTGCATGGCCTCCCATCCCCCGCACACCAACTTACTTTCTGCTTCAAGCCATGCTGTGAATTCTGTCTGTTGCCAGTCCTGAGCTCCATGTGCTATGCCTCTTGTTTTCCTGCTTGCTCTCCATGTTTCCTGACTGTGTGTATAGGGGGGCGGCGCCTGAATTCTCTGGTTCTTATGCAGTCAGGGTGCACCTGTCTAATCTGTCCCTGACCAATCACCTAGAGCCCTGGACTATTTAACCCTGCCACACCCACTGAAACATTGCCTGTGCAATGTCTAATCTCAGTTAGTATCTTGCTGCTGAGGAAGCCAGGCCCTGTCCTGTGTATTTCCTCCTTCTCTGGAGGAATACTTCTTGTCTTGCTTTGTACCTTGTCTGCCTGCCAGGAGGCAGAATATCCTGGCCCTTGAGTCTTGGTCCCAGTACCTTGTCTGTACTCTGTCCTACCTTAGTCTCCCTTTCTCCTTGTCTGTGGCTTCCTTCCCTGCTGTGTCTTTCCTTATGTCCTCCCTGTCTGTGCATCTGCACCCTTGCAGCTGTCTGTGCATCTGCACCCTTGCAGCTGTCTGTGCATCTGCACCGTGGCAGCTCTGTCTGTGCATCTGCACCCTTGCAGCTCTGTCTGTGCATCTGCACCCTTGCAGCTCTGTCTGTGCATCTGCACCCTTGCAGCTCTGTCTGTGCATCTGCACCCTGGCAGCTCTGTCTTCTCTGCTGCTGCAGAACTTCTTGCTGCAGTTTCTCCACAGACCTTGTGGTTCAGCTCTACTCCGCACTCCTGCGGCTCCGCCTACTCCGCACTCCAGTGGCTCCGCCTACTCCGCACTCCTGCGGCTCCGCCTACTCCGCACTCCTGCCTATATCCATACCTGCACCTCCTGTGTGAACAGGTCAAAATCCTGTTCCAACATACACCAGTCCCTCCTGCCTGCACCTGCTGTGTGAACAGGTCCCTACCTGTCCCTTCTCATACCACGCCATCTGCACTCTTGCAGCTCTGTCTGCATCTGCACCCTTGCAGCTCTGTCTGTGCATCTGCACCCTTGCAGCTGTGTCTTCTCTGCTGCTGCAGAACTTCTTGCTGCAGTTTCTCCACAGACCTTGTGGTTCAGCTCTACTCCGCACTCCTGCAGCTCCGCCTACTCCGCACTCCTGCGGCTCCACCTACTCTGCACTCCTGCGACTCCGCCTACTCCGCACTCCTGTGGCTCCGCCTACTCCACACTCCTGCCTATATCCATACCTGCACCTCCTGTGTGAACAGGTCCAAATCCTGTTCCAACATACACCAGTCCCTCCTGCCTGCACCTGCTGTGTGAACAGGTCCCTATCTGTCACTTCTCATACCACACCAGTCTGTCCTGCGTCTCCAAGCTGTGCCCGCCTGTCCTGTGTCTCCAAGCCATGCCCGCCTGTCCTGTGTCTCCAAGCCGTGCCCGCCTGCCCCGTGTCTCCAAGCCGTGCCCGCTTGCCCTGTGTCTCAGCCTGCCTGTTAGGCACACCTGTCCAAGTGATTTGTCCCAGAGTGGGATCAGCAGCCACAGCCAGACACCACCCTGGAGTGGCACTCATCAGCTACCTGCCGCACAAGCCTGACCTCACCATCAGAGGCTCCAGTGAAGACCGAGGTAGCTGTCATAGTCACGCCCCTTCCAGGGTAGTCTGGTTTGTGGCACAGTGGGGCCACAACCCCCCCGGCTTGCGCCATTCAGCCAAGGCGCGAACGTGACAAATGGTAGCCATTAGAGATGAGCGGATCGATCTGCAGAGGATCAAGTTTAGTGAAATTCATGGCTAGAAGTGAATTTTGAAGATTTGATTTGCAGTTTACAAAAAAAACTTCCGTATCTGGGCCATCACAGATCAGCTGCTCTCAGCGGAGCAAAGTTTGTATGGCAGAGTAATTTCCCATCCCCAGAGTCACTGAGTAAGTCTCTCTCTCCTGTAGAGTATAAGTTCTTATGGTCAGCGGGGTCCTCCTTTTCTCTTGGATAGTGTAAGCTCTTATGATCAGTGGGGTCCTCTCTCTGTCCTGTAGGGTGAAAGCTCTTATGATCAATGGGGTTCTCTCTCTCCTATAGAGTGTGAGCTCTTAGGGTCAGTGGTTTCCCCTCTCTCTCTCTTGCTCCCACTCTCACCTGTAGAGTGTAATTTCTCTTGGTCAGTGGGATTCTCACTCCAGTAAAGTGTAAGCTCTTATGATCAGTGGGTTGCCTCTCTACTGTAGAGTGTGAGCTGTTAAGGTGAGTGGAGTCTTTTCTCTTTCTCTCGCTCTCTCACCTGTAGTGTGTAGGTTCTCAAGGTCAATGGGGTTCTCACTCCAGTAGAGTGTAAAATCTTTGTAACGCACAGTGTAGGACAGACTAAGTGCAATACAAAGGAATTAGAGAAGGGGAACAAAACGCTAGGGAAGGCTGAAGTGGAGACCTCTTGACTGAGCTAACGTCACCCTTTCTGTCCTACTGTCCCTATACAGGTTCCGCACCTGTCACCAAACAGGATACCTAGTCCCTGTGTGACCCTGGTGAAAAACCCTACACCGGGAGGGTCAGGATGACACTAGTCAATCCCACTAACACTAAAGACAGTAAGAATAAAGGAAACCAGGGGGACACTTAGCTTGAGTAGACTCAGAGATAGATGCCGACGCCCTCCAAACTCTAAAAGAATACTAGCAGACTGCTACTGCTCCATGCTTCAACAGAGAAGTGCAAATAGGAAATAACACCAGCACCTCCCAACAGGGAGTAGGGGGTTATAAACACTCAGGTCCAGGTGACAACATTAAGGCCGTCGGAGATGGCCACTAGTCTGCAAGGCCAACCGCTGTGACCTTCTGCAACCAGATGCAATGCAACTGTCTCCTGTCTCTGACACACCCATGACACTCTTATGATCAATGGGGTTCCCTCTCTTGTAGAATGTGAGCTCAGTCAGTGGAGTCCTTTCTCTCTTGCTCTCTCTCTCACCTGTAGAGTGTATGCTCTCATGGTCAGCGGGGTTCTCACTCCGGTAGAGTCTAAGCTCTTATAGTCCGCAAGGTTCTCTTCCTCGCTCTTTTCTCCTCCATGTATATTTTCTGAGCAATCACAAGCTTTCCAGTATTAAGATTAACCACATATCAATTTTTGGTGTAAATTCAGCCAAGTTGACAAATTCAAGCTTCAAAATATCTCTAGTAGCCATGTTATGGCTCTGTACAAATGCATGAGTAGTAAAGGCGGTATGTGGAGGTGGAAAAAGGGGTCACCAGTTCTTTGAAGGAAAACCACTTCTTTTCATTAAACTGAGAGGCCAATGTTTTTAATAGGCTCCATATTTTTGAGAAGGATTCTCACAATATAAATATAAACATAATACATTATTTTGACATGCACAAGACACAACAGAACAGGCCACAATACACATTACAACCAATAAACCTAAGAAATTAGGCATCTTCCTCCTGACAGAGAATCACAAATCCATGTATTTTTTTCAAAGCTAGTTATTTTTTGCCTAAAGAGAAGAACCTGTCAACCAAGCTGAGCTGAGTAGGGAAAAGGTGGCGGGGAGTCACCCTCTTGACTATTCTCTATTTCCAGCTTATTCTGAAGCTATGGGAGAATTTATTGAGAACAGTACTTCAGTTTTCATGTGAAAAAAGTTGACATACCCCTGTTTTATGTAAAAAAAAATGAAGCTTTTTGTTTTCAATTTTATATTGCTCTCTTCACTTTTGCAAAAAAATAGAAGGGGTAAAGTGTTGAGGGCATGGCAACGTTTGTAATGCATGGACAGCTCAAGATTCATCAAACTTATTAAAAGGCATGTGGCCCTTAATATTTTATGCATTTTCCTCTAATTCTATTTAAAACTTGGTATATTTTTCCCTATTTTTTTCTCTGAAACAGCAGAGCATTTCAGAATAAAATAAAGCTGTTTGTAAGGATGGAGTCGATCCCAATTTCCTGCTACCCATTATTTGCTATTTTCTTTTGCTTATTGTTTGGGCAGCATGAATTTCCGGAGAGGTTCCCTTTAACAACATGCATCACTTAAAAACATTTTTGAAGGATTAATCTTTTACTGATAATTTGCTGGGGATATAAGAAACAAACTCAGCGATACTCACCCACTGCTGTCCGATTGCCCTCTATCACTGATGCCTCCTGTCTTTGTTGATAGGTTTAAGTGGTGATTTCCCCACTACTATGCACATGGGCTCAAGTCAGTTAACATATTTATTCTTGGAAAACTCCTTAAAGGAGGGATAGTATTGCATATTGCACAGTGACAAGATCCTACTGAGCACATATCGTAATTAGAGATGGGCGAACCTCTGTATGTTCAGGTCCAGCGGGTTCGGCCAAACCGTTACAAAAAGTTAGGGTTTGGGTAACAGAACAGTATCCGGACCCAAACACAAACCCGGACCCCATTCACTTGAATCAGGGTTTGAACATCCAGTGTGCCTGACAGCTTTGCAAACACTGCTTCTGATCGGCAGTAAAATCATTACCGCTGGTAAGTCAGCTGCTGTTTCCATGCTGTCAAATGACAATATGACTTCGTAGCTGTGATAGGAGGTAAAAAGTTTACCTCCGGTCACTGGCATCAGCTGATGGGACTACTGCTCCCATCAGCCTACGCCTGCTGTTGCTAACAACATCGAGAGCAGGCGGTGGCTGATCCCCCTCAGACATGGAACACAACATGGGACAGAATGACGGACAGGTGAGGGATATAATTGTTTTTTACTTTTGTTTTATTACAGGAGACGAGGGCTTCGGTGGAATTAGGTGTTAGATGAGTATAACTGTGTTTGTTATTTTTAAAGAAAAAAGTGTGTTTTATTTCAAATAAAGGACCGCATTCTGGCTGTTTATTTATTTTCAATACAACTAGATTAGTAATGGATAAGTGTCTTATAGATGCATCTCCATTACTAATCCATGGGCTTGATGTCACCTGACAATACAAAGGTGATATCAATCCCACAAATATGAACCCCACTTGCCACTGCTACAGGGCAACTGGAAAGAGCCAGGCAAAGTGCTAAAATTGGTGCATGTAATAGATGGCTGGCTGTGGGCTGCTATTTTTAGGCTGTGGGGGCGATATCCATGGCCCCTTGCCAGCCTGATAATACCAGCCTCCAGCTGTCTGCTTTAGCTTGGCTAGTTGTCAAAAATGGAGGGGACAACATGCCATTTTTTAAATTATTTATTTAAATAATTTGAAAATCGGAGTGGAGACCCCTCTATTCTTGATAACTACCCTTGTTGAAGCTGACAGCTGAGGGTTGCAGCCCTCAGCTGTGAGTTTTGCCTAGCTGGCATTCAAAAATACAGGGAAACACACACCATTTTTTAAAAATTATTTATTTATAGCACAGGTGCCGGCAGATGAATACTCCCATCACCTGCCTGCTCTCACTGTTATTAGCGCCGGCAGGAGTAGGCAGTGGTCCTTTCAGCTAACACCAGTGACAGGAGGTAAGCTTTTTACCTTTGATCACAATTGCGGGCTCACTCTGTCATTTGAGAGTGTGGGAACCGGAGCTGTCTGACTGGCGGTGATGATTTTACTGCCAATCGGAAAAAGTGTTTGCCAGTGCAGCAAACACCCAATGTTTGGGGGGCTGAACTCGAACGGTAACACAGACTTCCTGGTGAAGTCTATGTTCAGTGTTTGTGTCTGAACAGTAGGTGTTCGGTACAGATACAGAACTTTACTGTTTGGGTTCGCCCATCTCTAGTTGTAATTGACAACTGACGCATGGTTAATAGAGCAGGGACTAGCCCAGCCTCTGAAACGGACATCACTGCTGATGCTTCACATCAGGGAGAGTGCAGGGGCTGTGACAGTAACTCTTTCCCCTCATAAAAACTTATTTGAGTATCCCAGCATGCACTTAGAATTCTCAAACAAAGCGTCATCAAATATTAAGTGATAAAAAAAGCAGTTAGATAGTGTAGTGAGGGAACAATATCATCGAATCATAGAATGGTAGAGTTGGAAGGGACCTCCTGGGTCATCTGGTCCAACCCCCTGCTCAAAGCAGGATTCACTAAATTATCCCAGACAGATGTCTGTCCAGCCTCTGTTTGAAGACTTCCATGGAAGAAGAACTCACCACTTCTCGTAGCAGCCTGTTCCACTCATTGATCACTCTAACTGCCAAAAAGTTTTTTCTAATATCTAATCTGTGTCTCCTCCCATTCAGTTCCATCCCATTGCTTCTAGTCTTTCCTTGTGCAAATGAGAATAAAGATGATCCTTCTACAATGTGACAGCCCTATATCGAATTATATACTGTATATTATAGTATATTAGAAAAGAGATTACATTATGACATTATATAAACAGACATTTGGAATTAAAATAAATGTTAGTTTCAGACTAGCCCTTTAAGGCACCAGAAAATCTCTATAAATCCTGCACTGCACTGTTCATGTCTATAACTCATGTGTGCCACCATCTCTGCTCCACTCACATGCAGAAAGAAGCCCCCGGCGCCATCCGCAATGCAACAGAAACCTTTTCTTTAACCAACCTTTCCTGATCATTTGAGATAATTCCCCTAGGCATTATATATAATATATATATTAGCATAGCCTAGAAATTACTTTCTCTGTCTCCTCCGCATTTTCGCATGCGAGAGGAGAGGAGCACAGAGCCCTGACACTCAGCTCAAGCTTGGAGAAGAGCTGGAGCCGAGTGTCATTAGCATTTCGCATCGGATGCCATGCGCTAGTGTGTCTCCAGCCTTGGAGTGCAAAGTTCCTTTTTATTACATGAATAGTTGTAAAATACTCCCGTCCTCATTATTCTTTAAAACCAAAAAATACCATTTTCAACCATTTTTCAGTTTGATTGTCTGCTCGCATCATCCAGTTACTTCCGAGAGTAGCTCAATGAGTCCTGCCGAGAACTTTCACCAAAAAGAAAATGAATAATATCATGCGTTATCCTGCAAATCAGCATCATGACTGGTGCTTGGATGGCTTCGCCTGTGCTTACACACCAGTAAAGCATTCAGGTACATAATAGCACATAACAGATCTACAAAAGCTTAGGGTTAAAAACCCATGTGTATTGGAGAAACTTTTTTCCCTGCATTGTATCATTTTTGTGCTGCTCCCTAAACCAAGGTTGTCGGATTGTGTTCATCCATTCTAATTTCATGTCCTTTTTTATGTAGAACAAAAGAATCTACAAATCCCAGGAGAGGCAGGAAATAAAGAAGAAATAAAGGCTGACAGGCATCAACGTGTCCCTTTTACACTGAGCAACCTTTAACCCTGTTTTTTGGCGCCGGGCCAGTAAGCTCTTTCTTGGCTACACAACCGGTATGATGAAAAGCGCACTATTTCTCCATCATCGACATGATGTGCCATTGGCTGCGAGTTGTGCTATGACAATCACGCTAAAACACCGGAGCTGAGGGAAGCCATTATAAACACAATACTATTAGTGTGCGTTCTCTTTTTGTTTTATTTTTTTGACCAACAAGGGGGGAATAATTCTTTTACCATTGCCATCTTGGGCTTAAAACTTCATCCCCTGACACTTCTACTTGAATTCACAATCAACTCATTTTTATATTTTGCCGTTCTGCCAAAACCCTCCAAATGATCTTGGCTGCAATAGTTGTCGGTAACAAGCGCTGTCATTGCAGTCTGTAGGAACGTCCAAAGGTGGATGTGGCCACCACCATGAATATTGTAAATATGTATTATATAAAACGAGCATGCATAGCGCTGCTGGGACTGTGAACTCATCTACAGTCATGTCCACTAGCAATACTGATATCATCAAGACAAGGACAAGCTCGAAGAACACCAATGCATAGTAATAAATGTATGATGTGCCCTAGTGTCTTAAGGGGGTTTTACACTAAGCGATATCGCTAGCAATATCGCTAAAACGTCACTGGTTTTGTGACGTTATAGCGATATTGCTAGCGATATCGCTATGTGTGATACTTACCTCCGACCGCTCCCCCGCTGTCCATCGCTGATCGCGCGAGAATGTCCGGCTCCATTTCTCGTCGGGCGCTTCCTGCTGAGACTTCATGCTGTGAAGACGAGCGACGCGTGGAGGCGGGCGGGAGGACGCCAGGATCGCTGTGTGTGAATGGTAAGTATCGTGCGCTGCGTCGCTGCTGCATCGCTGTGAGGTCTTTCTGTATGAAAGCTCACTAGCGATCATTTAGCGATGCACCAGCGATCCTGACCGGGTCGGATCGCTGGTCGGATCGCTGGTGCATCGCTAAATGTAAAAGGGCCTTTACATTATAGGATCAATCACTTTCTTGGTACTGGTAGAGGTGTAACCTGTTATGGATAGCATTTCTTTTTTAACTTTACATTCTTATATAGCAGAATTACCTTTTTGTCCCCTAAGGCACAATTTCTGAGTGCAACTGTCATCTCCTCACCTTCCAGCTATGCCCCTGAATATGGGAGTGTAAAAAGGTTCCCACCCAAAGAAAATTTGCAAGACATTTCTGCAAAAAACTTTCACTGTTGGCAAGTATGGTCATCACTTAAAGTGGATCTTTCACCAGATCTCACAATACCTATTCCATACATTACTGAACAAATCTCTTAGCTCAAATAAGGATGCCCTATTTACTGGGAAAAGTGTGTCAAAATGGCTGCATAATTCTTCATGAAAGTTTATCATATTCCCCTGTCCACCTAGTGTCATGGGGATACTGCAACAGAGAGGAGCCAGAAGACCGCAGCGTCTGATTGCTCCTACTTCTGCGCTGAAAAGAAGCACTTCTTTTTAAATGGTGTTTATTTCTTTTGGCAGAGCAGGGGTTAATCGGTCATGTTGGAAACACTGGGAGTATTGTCTTTCAGCTGACCTTGGTTAGCCACTCCCATCCCCTTTATAATCTGGGTCCTGATGCTAATCCGTGTCGGAGCTAGCTTTTGCTGCATGGCTTGGTGGGGAAGTGTTTATATGAGGAGTTTTGGAGGAGTTATCTGTGATTGTTGCATGGTTTGTAAGTGTGATAAGTCCATTCCCTCCTCTTAGGCTGGTTTCACACTTGCGTTTTTTTGTGCTGCATTTTTGCGCATTCGTGCTCATGCGTTTTTTCCCTATATTTAACATGGGTGCGCATTGTCATGCGTTTGCACGCATTTGTTTGCGCATGGTTTTTTTGTAGTGTGCGCCCAGGTGCACAAAATGCAACCTATTGCATTTTTGGTGCGCCCGACCTGGCTCAAAAAACGCATGCGCACGCAATGCGCACGGAATTCACCCCAAAAACGCATTAAAGTCTATGGGAACGCTGCCATGCGGATGGTCATGCGCACGTCAGCGTTTAAAAACGCATGCGTTTTTTGCAAAAACCATGCGCAAAAACAAGAAAATGCATTAAAAGCGCACGATACGTTTTTTATGCGCATTTGCACTGCGCACGCAGCGCAAAAAAGCGCAAGTGTGAAAGTAGCCTTAATTTGGTTTTTCCCTGTCCTCCAATCCCTGGTGCCTTCCTTTGTTATATGTGAGTGAATATTTGTATGATTGGTATTTCAGTTTACCCTTGTTTGTGTTGCCTTGTTCGTCAGGTTGGTGTACTGTACAGTAGCGCCCCTCTTCCCTTGGTGGGGGAAGAGAACAGACAGAGGGCTGATTCAAGAGATAAGGCAAGGGTTGCAGCCCCGGCATCTTCACCTTCAGAAGTACAGTATCCAGGGGAATAGAGCGAGCTAGGGTGCCCCTTAGTGCTAGGGACAGGGAAGGAGCCACTGGTCCCTGGTTACCCGACTGCTGAGTCGTGACACCTAACCTGATTGACTGTTCCTCAGTGACTCTCCTCTCTGCTGAGATCTCACACTGCTCAGCACAAACTGCAGCTTTCAATCAAGCTGGTTGGGTGAATAGTGAATACATTTGGACTCATGAGATAGTTAACTCTATGGTCACACTCATAAAATACTCATCTTAACAACTTAATATCAGAATTAAGACAGCATTCTGTCATGGATTTTTTCCACCAGGAGCAAGAATCAGACAGCTGCTCCATGAATTCAGCCAGGTATGTTTGACACCTTAAGAGCCACCGAACCTCAAGAGAGACTTGTTGGACATGGGGGTCCCAGGTGTCTTCTTCTTGCCTGCTGCCCTAAGTTGACAAATTTCGCCTCATACACACATGCAGGGAGAGACCTGTTACTCCAGTTCAGCATGGATGGAGAAGCATCAGGAACTCGCATTTTCAACTGTTTTCCCTTGCAGCTCGGCGGCTTTTGGAGTGTGTTTTACCCTGAAATGTCACAGTGTTTCATAGTCAAACATACCTGGCTGAAATCATGCAGACAATGTCTGATATGTGCTATGCTGCCTGTGGTTCGGGCAGCATGTATAAGCTGTCAACTTCCCTAAGTTGCCTACTGTAGAGCTACAGATTTTGTACCAGGTACCCATCCGAAATCGGTGGACTCAGATAACCAGATGAGTGAAAACTGGAAGAAGACGCAGCCAAGGAGATACTGAACATGGTGATATTGGATGCGTGCTTGTGAGGTGCACACTTCATCCAACACTTGGACGCTACATTTCCATAGTTGTTCTCTTAAAGTGTCCTCTTTTCTTAGGAGATACAGTACTGCGTCTGCAATTATTTATAATTACTTAATCATATCATATGATAACGACTATATTATATATATTTGGGTATTTTGTTTTTGAAGGAGCAATCACTATAAAGGTAGACAGTAATACACTCCATCCATAGATACTATGAAGCGGATCTGTGTACAATTATTCCCATTACAATTCTTTCTGCATTGGTAATCGGGAATGTTTATGTTCTCTTGATTGATTTCGCTTTATTGCATTTGAAATACAAATGAAAATAATGGGCAGTTTTCACAGACAGAAGCCGGATTCTCATAATGGAAGATCACACTGAAGTGCCAATAATCTCTGTTCTGCAGATGAGCTAGAAGTCTTGTGTGGTCTCCTGGGTTGTTCAGAGGTTGCAAATAAACCAGTGGTGCTTCTAGTATTAGGGAGCAAAAGCTTTCAGTGCACATTTTGTATTTTATAAACTACATCCTCCGAAATATCTTCAGACACTTAGATATGGTGAAAATAATGGACCCTTCATAAAACTGAGACCCAAAAGTCGACCTGAAGACAACCCTCCCAAGGCCTATTTTATGGTTGATGTACAAATAATAGTGATTATATATCCTGTCTGTGCATACAATGATAACAACAAACGCTCCTTTAAAATTAAACAGGGTTTTAATAAGAGTGGTCCCCACATGCTATTAATACTTGTAAAATAACAAAAAGAGCACATATTCACCCTTCTAGGTTTGATGGCCTGCTCTCCACCGGTGCTCCAGTCTCTGAGTTTTGACTGCAGCAGTGATGTCACATTGACTTCACACATCACTAGTGCAACCAATCACTGAGCTCTATGGCTCAACTGCTGAGCTCAGTGATTGGCTGCAGTGTGATGTCACATCGACATCACACATCACTGGTACAGCAAATCACTGAGCTCAGCAGCTGATGCCGTATAAATAAACAGAGCCGCTGAGCTCAGGATTGGCTGAAGTATGACGTCACAGCAGCAGACAAAACCCAGAGACAAGAGCAGCAATGGAGAGCCAGCGCTGAACTCAGTAAAAGTAAGTACCTGTTATTTTGGATATTTTACAAGTGTAAAAGCTTTTGGGAACTACTTTTCTCAAAGTGGAGAAGTCCTTTAAAGCAGATGTGCACACGTTCTTTATAAATGAGTGGTGAATCTTCATGATAATGTTCCATAGTGGGTCAGAGGATGAATGGTCCGATACTTGATTTATATTATTAAAGTGGAGCATCTGTCCCTTCAATTAATCAGCATTCATCACAATGTTAATTCCATATCAGCGAGTATGTATATTCCACGCAATTAAATGATGTGAAATTAGATAAGGAGTCCCGGTTGGCTTCCACCTTGCAGGGCAAAAAGGGGCAATTGTTCAGATTCTCCAACTGCACAAAAGCTAAAACTATCTTGATAATATAGGCTAAAGCTATTTTGATAAAATCTACCCTATGTCCTTATCTTATTTGCAGGAGAACAAAGGAAGATGCCATAACCACATAAAAAAAAGCTTTGTTTCTCTTGTTTTTCAGGAGCAGACACTAAAGCCCCCTTCACACATAGCGAGATTGCTAGCGATATCGCTAAAGCGTCACGGATTTTGTGACGCAACAGCGATATCACAAGCGATCTCGCTACATGTGACACCTACCTGCGACCCGGCCCCCCGCTGGATATCGCTGATCGTGCGAGAACGTTCAGGCCCATTTTCTTCTCTCTGGCTTCCCGCTAGCGCCGACGAGCGACGCATGGACCCAGGCGGAAGACGTCATCATCGCTGCGTCTGACAGGTAAGTAGCGACCGTCTACGGGCTGCTGCGTCGTTGGTGAGATCTGCCTGCTTGGCAGCTCACTAGCGACCATTTAGCGATGCACCAGCGATCCTGACCGGGTCGTATCATTGTTGGGATCGCTGGTGCATCGCTAAATGTAACGGGACCTTAACGCAGGCCATACACATGGCATGGCTTTCGACTGAATGATGCTTCGGCTGATCGGTTGGCCGACAGCCAGCTCAGGCATCTTTCCCATACACAGGAGTGCTCATTTGGCCAAGCACTCCTATATTCTCTATGAGGTAGCCACTGACTGACATGTCAATCAGTGGCTTATCTCCAGAAAACGATCGGCAGTTTGAAATTGGACATATCTGATCAATGCATGGAGGGAGGTCTTGGAGCGGCCACGAGATGAATTCAAATTAGATGAGCCAATTCACATGTGGAGGGTGCACGTCCAAGCTAGTTAGCATAGCGGAATCTGGAAAAAAGAAGTTTGACGGCACTCCAGGAATAAAAAAAAAAAATCTTTATTGTGGCAAATCAAGCCATATTAAAAACAAGTTGCCTGACGCGTTTCGAGTGCCTGGTGTGCACTCTTAGTCATACCATCCTATTACTAAGAGTGCACACCAGGCACTCAAAACGCATCAGGCAACATG
This sequence comes from Dendrobates tinctorius, assembly GCF_039654945.1. NCBI lineage: Eukaryota > Metazoa > Chordata > Amphibia > Anura > Dendrobatidae > Dendrobates > Dendrobates tinctorius. The sequence continues at coordinate 1,586,147 of NW_027361697.1, forward strand.
TTTTTAATATGGCTTGATTTGTCACAATAAAATATATATATTTTTTCTTTATTCCTGGAGTGCCGTCAATCTTCTTATATCTGATCAATATCTTTCCCGACGATCAGTTGGTCATCGCTCCCATATGCAGAGCATTGGCCAAATATAATAGATATTGGAGGGTTCAGCCAACATTAGTTGAACATGCATGGAGGCCTTAAATGCCGCAATTACTGTACATTACAGCTGAATTAGTGTAAAATTTTTAGGAATTTGCTGAAATTGGCATATCTGAATAATATGCAGTTTGCTTCCTGTGAATCATCTAAATTGGCCACAGACACATTGTACAAAATTGCATCAACCACAGAAGATTCACATGACATCAGGCACCTCTGGGAGGGCTTTCCCATAAAGTCTTGTAGCTACCATATCACATGTTGTAGCACAGGCAATAACAAAGAACTATCATAACCATATAAAAGCAGATGGAGGGAATGCAGCAGTCATTTTGTGGTGAATCTGTACAGTGAGAGGACATCACAGCTTACAGTTTAGCAATACAGAAAAGGAAGAGAAAGCCATAAGACACTGAAGAAACTGTGCAGATAGTGTGTGATGGCACAGCAGTAAAGATTAGTGTGTCAGGAAATAAAGGATAAAACAGATTTAGCTGATACTGAGTGTGATATATGAGAGTCGTTGTGCCTGTCAGGCAGGGACACATAGCTGAGAGCTCCTGCTTGCTTATTCACTGTGAAAGTAGCTGATGCAATTCAATCACATACTGGATGTGTATTTTCTGGGTAATTGGAGGCTTTGGAATACTTTTGATTCATTACAAATAGATTAGTTGTGTATCAAATTTTCCTGCAAAAATTCGGCAAAGCTGGCAAACTCGAACTTCAAAACTTTTGCCCATCACAACCTCATATACTTTAGAATGTCATAAGATTAGGATGGGAAGCAGAAGCAGGGGCGGACATGTCATTGATGTAACCAGAGCAGACGTACTGAGGCTCAAGCGGTAAGGGGGCCCATTTCCACCATATCTCACAGAGTGTATGCTCCTTGGGGCACATAGAGTAAGAGCTGGTGCACTAGTCTTAACATTATTAGAATTCCAGTGATAACTGATAACAATAATGTGTTCCTGGATGCGTCAATGCAGATCGAGCAGATATCATTCAGAAAAAGCAATAGCTGATAACATAAGTCAGACCTGAAGAAGGATGTTATGTTTCCAGGAATGCAACCGTGCAACTATTGGTGAGATTTCAGCTATATCAATAAAAGACTCTGTGAGACCTTTTGTGGGACTGGCGAGAGATCTGGCCCAATAAAGTCACCATAAAGCATACCGGTGGACTATGATAGAGAGACCGAGGAATAACTAGAAACTAAGAAGCATTGGATCCCATCTGTAGCTAAGAAGCGACCTCATTGTGATCGAAAAGGGCAACATCGTAGCAAGGTGAAGCAACCCTTTCCTATCAATTGTGTAGGTCAGCCTAAGTAAGCCATGCTTAAAATTACATTGCTAGTAGGGAAGTGGTCTCAACAAAACATAAGGCCAGAGGTCACCACATGGGTTAAAAATTCAATATTTCCCACATTAGGAAGAACAAAAAGTTGCAGAATGTTTTGTAATCGTGCCATAGCACTTTTCCACTTTTTATAATAAGGACTGTTTTTTAGTTGGTTAACCCCATATCAGGTCAAAAATCGTTTTTGAGAAAAATGATTTTCTGGTAAGTATATTGTTTACAAGTATCCATGAGATATAGTAAAGGGAACTTTTAAAAGCATTTTCTAGTAATTAAAACCTTAAAATTGACCTACTGGTAGTAAATAGTTTATAAGTATCCAATAGAATTATTACATGGAATTTTGAAAGCATTCCTAAGAATGAAAACCTTAAAATTGCCAAATGGGTTTCATTCTTTTCAAGACATACTGTAGTTGGAGAGTCAGAATTTGCCTTTTTCTTGGTTGTGAGGTTATGTTAACTGTATTGATATTTCCTCAAAACTCATGGACATTATGTACTTTCTCAGGAACAGAATTTCTTTGGTCATTTTTTTTGAAGGGATGACCTATGAAAAGATTTTGAAAAATGCAAGAGAGTTTTTCAAGTACATTTTCATTGTTCAGGGATGATTCATTGACAAAGTAGATGGTTAACACAATGCATTTGCCTTGTGCAGTCAGACAAGTTTTTGTCAGCTCTTTAGGATATCAGAGTTAAAATCAGAAGTCTATACGTGAGTCTTTAATCGAGAAAGGACTGGCCGATTTTTTAATTTAGGACAAATTTTTTTTTTTATTTTTGTTTTTTTATCATCAGATTCCAGAAGTCATAATATTTTAAATTTTTCATCGATATAGCAGTATGAGGCATATTTTTGCTGGATCAGATGTACTTGTCAGTGGCACCATGTTGGGGTGCATATAACAGATTACTAAACTTTTTTAAATCTTTGTGGGAAGTTTAAAAAACAGCAATTCTGCTGTTGCTTTTCAACATTAGAAATTTTACGCTATTCACGTACTGAATCCATAAATTGTTAACTTTATTGAGTGGGTCAGTACGCTTATTGTGATACCAAATTTAGCTAGTTTTGTTTATGTTTTATAAATAATAAAAATTTTAAAAAATGTATTTATTTCTATTTTCCCATTAGGATTAGAGTTAGGGCTAGGGTTAGAGCTTTATATCATTTAATAAAACAGCATGGGGACCCCTCTATTCTTGATAAAAAGCTTTTCTAACACTGACAGCTGAAGGATGCAGCTGGCAGTTTTGCCTGGCTGGTTATCAAAAATACAGGGGAACGCCATATCATTTTTTTATATTTATTTATATCACATACTTCCATCAGCCACCACTTGTTCTTACTGTTAACAGTTGAATACAACTCTCAACATTGTCACCTGCTAGCACTGATCACAACTTAAAGGGAACCTGTCACCTCGTTTTGCCGCTATAAGATGCTGCCACCGCCTTTCGGGGCTTATCTATAGCATTCTGTAATGCTGTAGATAAGCCCCCGGTCTGACCAGAAAGAGAAGAAAAACAAGTTTTATTATACTCACCCGGTGGCGGTCTGGTCCGATGTGCGTCGCAGGTCCCGGGTCCGGTGCCTCCCATCTTCATGCGATTTCGTCATCCAGCTTGCTTTGTGCCACGCACCTGCACAGGCGTACTGATCTGCCCTGTTGAGGGCAGAGCAAAGTACTGCAGTGAACAGGCGCTGGGTCTCTCCGACCTTTCCCGGCACCTGCTCACTGCAGTACTTTCCTCTGCCCTCAACAGGGCAGATCAGTATGAAACCCAAGAAAGAACAAAGAAAATAAGCATGTACCCTAAAGCAAGTAAATAAGTGAATAGCAATCGTTCATGTAAAACTGAATCTGAGAATATAACACCGGGATTGCGGAGATGTCCATATCACTTATAATTGAGAAATATTACTTTAAATGTGAAAATAAACCAGATGTCATGATCTGACAGTTTTAAATTGGACAAAGTGAATTTTTTTTACTTTGTCAAGTGCAATGTGTGACGTGATTGCCCCCGGTGGCCATTGGAATTATCACACGTGGTGTCTTTCATTCTAAGTTGCCCGGTGGTGGTTAGTGGTATCGCACTTTAGGTTTAATGTGCACATAATTATAAATCAGGTGTGAGGCTCTATAAATTAGTCTCAGGGTATTCAATCATTGTTGGTGATAGTTGTTCATTTGCAACCAACCTTGATGGTGGAAGGAGCTGGAGAGATTGCTCAGCTCAATCTGAGTTTTGATGTGGAAGGAGTCACCGAAGGGAGTTCTTTGCAGCACTTACTGAACTTGGTGGCAGCTATTCAGGAGGAAGGCTGCAGTCGGTTGCTGGACTCTGTGCTGGAGCATTTGCACAGAGAGAGCTAAGTTTTCTATTTCCCCTGTTTGTGACCTTCCTTATGTGTGATCTAGTGCAGTGGTGGGATTAGTTTCCGCACCGGCCAATGCCCTAGCGAGGGACTAGGTTCAGGGCGAGTCAGGGCATAAGGTTCGCGTGCGGCGACAGGTGCGGAGCCTGTTTAGGGAACGTAAGGAGTGCAGGGACGCTTCCTCAGGGGAGCTTAGGAGGTCTCCACTTCCCTATTTCCTATTACAGGGCCCACCACTGTAATTGTTCCTGTGTTTCCCCTTATTATTTAAATTCGCCAGCTGGAGGCGGGGTATCCAGTTTTACGTGTACTTTTTAAATTCGCCAGCTGGAGGCGGTGTATCCGGCTGCACGTTCCGTTATTATTTAAATTCGCCCCGCTGGAGGCGCTGTATCCAGGGTCATGTGTGTCATAAATTCGCCCTGCTGGAGGCGCTGTGTCCAGTCACACGTTGATCATTACACTATCACCAACCATAAAAAAAAATTTTTCTGCTGAGCCATGGACCTAATGCAAACCTTTACCCAGGTACTGCAGACCTTTACTGAAGAGATCAGGGGGCTGCGCGGTGAGATGGTGCAGCAACTGCAGCTGTTGGTGGGCTTTGGAGGTTTGATTCAGGCACAGGCTCAGCCAGAACCCAAGATATCTCTCCCAGATCGGTTTTCTGGAGGGAGAGATCAATTCTTGGTATTTCAGCAAGCCTGTAAATTATATTTCAGGCTGCGCCCTCGTTCTTCAGGGAGCGAAGAGCAACGGGTGGGGATCATTATGTCCCTTTTGAAGGGGGATCCCCAGTCCTGGGCCTTCTCCCTGCCGGACGATTCACCATCTTTAGAGTCCATGGACGAGTTTTTTTGCGGCTTTGGCGCTTGTGTATGGGGATCCTGATGGCGTCTCTCTGGCGGAATCCCGACTCCATAGGTGTAAACAGGGAGTCCGGGTTGCTGAGGAGTACTGCTCCGAGTTTAGGAGATGGGCCACTAACACTCAGTGGAATGACCCTGCTCTTAGGAGTCAATTTGCGCAGGGTCTGTCTCCAAAATTGCAGGACACTCTGGTGCAGTACGCCGCCCCCAGGTCGCTGGAGGCCACCATGTCCCTCGCCATCCGGGTGGATAGACGCCTTAGGGAAAGACATACACAAAATGTGCCCCCTGTAGTCCTCTCCGGGGGGGAGGACCCCCCGGTACGGTTGGTGGAACCCAGGCAGCCCGGTGTTATTGGTACAAATAGGGGGTTGCCTGGGGTTCGCCGTGGTGGGGGGGTATGCTTTTCCTGTGGGAAGCCAGGCCATTTCATGGGAGCCTGCCCAGGGCGTGCCAAGTCTCCGGACGAACCGATGCAAGTAGGAGGTGTTAGGTTGTGTTCAGGCCTGCCTACGGTTCAGGGAGTGGTGTCGGCATGTTTTTTCTGTGGGCAGACTGGTCATTTCCTTAAGGCGTGCCCATTACGTGCCAAAATATCTGTGTCATCTCAGAAGCCGCAGACCCCTGGTCATTTGGAGGAAGGCAACCAGGGAGTGTACATTTCCTCCATTTTGCCCTCCCAAGGTATTATGTCAGCAGAAGTGTTTGCTGGCGGGGTACCGGAGGTGGTACCGGTGCTTGTGGACAGTGGAGCAGGGGTTAGTCTGGTGGATGCTCGTTTTGTCCATACTCATGGCCTGAAGTGTAGGACGCTGGCCCAACCTATAAGCGTCCAGGCCATTAACTCTGTTCCACTGAGCCAGGGGAGCCTTACCCAAGTTGTGGAAAACATCCGTCTGCGTATAGGACATCATGAGGAGTCCTTGTCATGCTACGTCTTGGAGGGAATGCCAGTACCTATCATTTTAGGCTTCCCCTGGCTGAAAAAACACAACCCGGGGATAGATTGGCGAGCAAGGGAAGTAGTCAGCTGGGGGCAGTCGTGTGAGGGCTGCTGCCTTGGGACTACTGTCTCTGCCGTCTCTCTTCAGGGGACCCCTTCCTCTCCTGTGAGAGCAGCGATGGTGCGGCGGGAGAGTAGGGGCAAGTTTCAGCCCTCGCCGCTAGCTAACCCTGTGAGAGGCAGACCTTGCGGTGGAAAGGGTTGGAGTGTGGTGTACCCTATGGTGTAGTTCGGGGGTGTGAGTGTGGTGACACAGGGGGACACCTCTGTTATCAGGTCCAGAATGAGTTCGCCAATTTTATGACATAACGAATGTGTGCAATAAACGTTCAGGTCCGGACCTGTGTGTGAACGAGCATGTATGGGTGGCCACCAAAAAAAAAAAAAAACATCTTGTGGGAGAGTGTTGTGGAGCCTAATCAGCTCATAACAAAGATACTCATACATAAACTCGTTCCCCAGGTTGGCGCTATGGAGATGAGTGATTCCTCCAAAATAAACTTTATTGCCAATACCAACTGTGTGTTTGTCATAAATTTAAATTCAGGTGATGGTGGGGTGAACTCAGGGTCTGGCCGTCCCCGCTGTAGGGGTTTCCCTAATGAGGGGTGGTCTTGAGGGTCCAGAGGCCCCTCATTATGGAGGGGGTACTGTCATGATCTGACAGTTTTAAATTGGACAAAGTGAATTTTTTTTACTTTGTCAAGTGCAATGTGTGACGTGATTGCCCCCGGTGGCCATTGGAATTATCACACGTGGTGTCTTTCATTCTAAGTTGCCCGGTGGTGGTTAGTGGTATTGCACTTTAGGTTTAATGCGCACATAATTATAAATCAGGTGTGAGGCTCTATAAATTAGTCTCAGGGTATTCAATCATTGTTGGTGATAGTTGTTCATTTGCAACCAACCTTGGTGGTGGAAGGAGCTGGAGAGATTGCTCAGCTCAATCTGAGTTCTGATGTGGAAGGAGTCACCGAAGGGAGTTCTTTGCAGCGCTTACTGAACTTGGTGGCAGCTATTCAGGAGGAAGGCTGCAGTCGGTTGCTGGACTCTGTGCTGGAGCATTTGCACAGAGAGAGCTAGGTTTTCTATTTCCCCTGTTTGTGACCTTCCTTATGTGTGATCTAGTGCAGTGGTGGGATTAGTTTCCGCACCGGCCAATGCCCTAGCGAGGGACTAGGTTCAGGGCGAGTCAGGGCATAAGGTTCGCGTGCGGCGACAGGTGCGGAGCCTGTTTAGGGAACGTAAGGAGTGCAGGGACGCTTCCTCAGGGGAGCTTAGGAGGTCTCCACTTCCCTATTTCCTATTACAGGGCCCACCACTGTAATTGTTCCTGTGTTTCCCCTTATTATTTAAATTCGCCAGCTGGAGGCGGGGTATCCAGTTTTACGTATACTTTTTAAATTCGCCAGCTGGAGGCGGTGCATCCGAATGCACGTTCCGTTATTATATAAATTCGCCCCGCTGGAGGTGCTGTGTCCAGTCACACGTTGACCATTACACCAGAACCTGTTCAATGTCCAGAAAAAAAACAGTTTAAGATGGTGATCAGCAACAATAGCTTGCTTATATGGACAAGATGAAGTCTGAAAAAATAGCGGCACTCATCACTGGTAACAGCATCTTTATTGAGGGATCATGCACACGACGTGGACCTAGGAGAGCAGAGACAAGGGACAGCTGTTTCGCATGAAACACGCTTCTTCATATCTGACCGCTGTCGCTCATCTTTGCTTTCCTAGGTCCGCATCATGTGCATGATCCCGCAATAAAGATGCCGCTTTAAGTTACTAGTGATGAGAGTCAATATTTTTTCAACCTTTCCCTTGTCTTTAAAAGTACATGTAGATAACATGGGGTACTTAGTTAATGCTATTTTGATTAAAAAAAAACACAAAAACCATCCTACCACGACGAAGTGTACCCATCGGGATGATCTAAGACTGTCTCGTATTAAAACCTTACCATGTGTCAAACTACATCAATTTAAATTAAGGGCAGAGCCAAACCGAGACACCCAACCATGAGAAGCTAAACAGATGAAATACTTAGCTCAGAAAGGTGTGGGGGGGCACACCGTCTGTATAAAGTAAAAGTAATTGTGCAAATATTTTATGTTATTGGAGATGGGATGATTTTGTATCCATTAGTGCAGTCAGCAGCCATTATAGAGTAGTAATTTTGCTTTTCATTAAATTCTCAAAATCTTTGCTCAAAAACTAAGTTTAAGCCATCGTTTTCTTCATAACAACACGATGCAAGAAAATTTTGTCAAAATTCTGGTATTTTCCAGAACGAATGACCTTGGTGAACTGATTCATCAGAAAAGGATAAAACACTGACATTTTTAGAAACTGAAAACTTCTGAAGAGGATTTACTTATCTCCAAGAATTAATAGTGTCAAGAACTTTTAATTCAGGTCATACAAATGGCTTTGCCTATGAGTAATTGTTGGATAGTTGAAGAATATACTTTTGGGGGGAATGTGGTAACTGTTGTTACAGTAGATTTGGGCTTTACATCGTACAGGGCTAGGTGCAGAGAGACTCATGAGGACACTGTTATTCCTACGGCAATGTGATTTTCTCATGAATTAGGGTTTCTTTAATTATGCTGATGACAACACTATTAATTCTGAGTTACTTTTTTTCCTAATGCATAAGCGGCTTCAGATTTACCAGGCCATGTCACCTATTGTAAATTGTATTATGTCTTTTGTATTATTCCTCTATGGCTATGAAATGCCGCACAGCTTCTATAAAAGATTTACTCATTCCAAGGGACAGGATTAACGAATAGATGAAACGAAAGAGGGAAACATTCCGAGCCTGAACTTCACTAAAAAACAATCTATCATCTCCCTACGTTTATACTTGTGAACCTCGAGTGGCGCAGTTGTTGAAAATCAATGGGCAATATTTGGGATGTTGGAATGACTGCTGTAACTCAGTGAACGTTTTTTTTTTTTAGGAGGCTAAGTGCCTCGTCAATCCGTGTCCATTACATTTTCTGGAAGAAGACAATTTTTCTTTCTCCAAATTTCAATAAAATTTTCTTTGTTAGGATCAAGTAAAGCTGCTAAGAACAATATCTAATACATCAATGGGCTGAAGTATCGATAGTGGGAAATATCTAGTAAAAAATGGTGCAAATATATATATATATGCATAAATCAATACAGAACTATATATTGTGCTAATAAAAAAAATTGGGAAAAAAATAAAAAAAAACATAAAATACTTCGTACAAAGTTTTCACTGAAAATATACTTCTCAAACTTTGCATCTACAACTTCTATGCAGACTTATTTGTCTCCATGGTGACAGACTACAAACAAACATTGCATACTGTAGTCAGATGTAGAAGTCTCCTTTCATCTGGTTTTAGTAGTTTATCAAAAGTAGTGTGAAAGTAGATTTTCAATGAATGAGGTGTATTTGTAAACTCTAAGGGCTCATTCACATGCAGGGCCGGACTGGCCATCTGGCAATTCTGGCAAATGCCAGAAGGGCCTGTCTGGTCATGGGCCGCCTTGTCTGCTACGTTGTTAACAGAATTTGTGTTCTCCAGACACCCACACTGTTAAGAGTTGTGACAGAGCATAAAGTCGATGACTCCATCACTTATCCCAGCAGGCCACGGGTATCATTAGAAATATTGGACTTGTAGTAAATCTTTCTGTCCTCCATCCAGGGTAATATTAGCAATATATCTGGGGACGGGAACATCATGGGCCTGCATGATTTCAAATGCCAGGGCTGACTTTCAGTCCCAGTCCGTATCTGTTCACATGGATATAGTTCCAACAAAACATCGGATCCAATTTTATTCTACGCGGTCAGGTACTTGCCCAAGGAAAAAATCCCTGAAAGCCCAAGTTTGATCCAATATCCGAGTGTGTGGAAAACATCAGCGTGCAATCTGATTTTCACGGACTAACAAAAAGGAAGATTGAGAAGTTATTTTATCCATCTTATCCTCATCCGAGAGAATCGGATCTCACTAGGCTCACACTCTGATCAAACCGTGATTAGAGTTTAATCAGAGTGTGATTTGCATAATTGACCCAATTCTCTTGGGTGCATACACTCGTGTGACCGTGGCCTAATATAGATGGATACTTCTACCTCCATTCAGGGTCATAACTAGAAATGGATAGACTCCACGCTATACATTCGATTGATCCTACTCCTCCGAGTGTTTGTAGCTGTTCCCACCCTTATTAGTAACCAATGCCATGTATACAGTACATAGTAAAATATTAACGGGAACCAGTCATCTTGGGAAATACTATTTACCTGCAGATGTAAGGATAATCTGAAGATAAACAGCGCTTAAACACTCTGTTGTCGGATTAACGGAGCAGCGGCTACAGGGAAAAAAAAAGTTTTGTTCTCCCTGTAGCCTCTCTCTTCCAGTCATTGGGGCATGCAGGGAAGGGTTACAGTCAGCATACAGTGAGTGTGCTGCAATCACACCCCAGCACATTGATTGACAGGCCGCTCTGCACATACACACTGCACTCACACATTTAAGAGTAGGCTGTCAATCATAGTGGGGAGTTAATACACCGCACTCACTGTGACTGTTACAGCCTCTTCCATTACCTTAATGACTGGTAGAGAGTAGCTACAGGAAGGATATAAGTTCTTTTTCTCCCTATAGCCGCTGCTCTAGTAATGCAGCTACAAAGACTTTAGATGCGATTTACATGAAAATTAACCTTATATCTGCAGGTAAATAGCTTTAATCTTTTACCCAAAAGCCAGCCTGTATCAGTGATATATCTTGTAGCTCATAACTGACGTCTGGGAACTCTAATACACCACTCAAGTTAACCATTGTTTCCAGGGTGGGTGAGGACAGCAACAACAGGACCTCTCTCATCAGACTTTTATGATGCATCCAAGTGACCCATTGCCTGAAAATTCCCTACGACTTACACTCTGACAGAACGAAGCTACATTGCAATGGACTGTACCTAGAGATGGAGAGTGATTCTAATCAGAGTTGTGTCCACCACTATGGAACTGATATTGCTGGTATGCCAGGACCAGAGGTTTCACAGTTTAATGAGGGAGACCACCATTCGAAAATAAACTTTTTACTAAATGGGAACTTGGTAAGGAATATATACAGGAGATAACGGGTACCTAATCTAATGAATGTTTCCTTCACAATGTGGAGCATTTTCCACACAGCTTCAATTCCTTCCTGTTTAATGTCTTCACTTGTCCTCTGTATTCATTATTTCTCACTACTTCACTAAAACTCAACCCTATAGTTTTGTTTTGCAAGAGTCCTTTACTCAACCAATGTTTCAGCATCTTAGGGGAACTATGGCGCCATTATGGCCGGTACTTATCTTCTCTAGCACTGACACTCTGGAACTCCTGCCTGGGGCACTCAGCTTGACTTGCGTACTCTGTCCTGTCTAGGCCTGTTAATTTCAGGAGTTATAAACCTAGGGCTGTACTGCTAAGTATCCTCTCTCAGGATCCATCTCTGGAAAATCACTTTGTCTCTTAGTCGCTACTGCTCTGGATCTTATTATCTCTTCCTCTTTTCTCCTCTCACTTAGGGACACCCACAGATGCAGCACTGCTCACATTGAACCTTAGGTCCTTTCTCTGTGCACTCCAGGCCCTATCTGACTTATTACCAGTCAACTGTCATGTCTCCTTTAATGTAGCCCCTCCCACTCTGGGCAAGTCCCAAATATTAACTCTTACTATCCCTAATGTCAAGTTACACACACTATCGACATTGCTAACATCTTTAACAAACGGTTCACATTACACATTACATCAATTTACATATTCTTCAGGGGGGGAACGTTGGCAATATGTCCATGTCCTTACACATGCACTAAGAGTAATTTTAATTCTGGATCCAAACATTTAATCCTAAAACATTTTTACCCAGAAGATTTTGTCTTTTTAAACCCTTCTTTTCCATTGCTCACATTAATATATTTCATTTAAATAATCCCTAGAAGAGGAATATTACTACATCATTAGGAATTAATGTAAAAGAAAAAAAAGTAATCCCCCAGAGTGCCCAGACGGTCTTCTCATCTGCAGAGTTCTTGGGTCACTGGAATTCCAATTCCAAAGGATAGGTAAATATTCTGACAGTTCTCGGACTTAATTAAATATTAAATGTGAATATTCCGCCTCTTCACAAATTGACTCTGTAAGGATCCAGTATTAGGAGGAACTCATTCTAGGAAGAATATTCTGATTTTCTTTACTTAATGCAAAATTAATTCTATAGGAAAATGGAAACCTGAGATCTCGCCTATCATTAATATTACAGAGATTTGTTCTATGCTCTTCAATCTGCACCTTGTATGATGATGACCTTAGTATCTCACAGGGGACATTTTTATATTGCAGGAGAATTTGGTTCTGATATTTTCAGAAATTAATCTCATGCATTAATATATATATATATATATATATATATTTTTTTTTTTTTTAATTTGCATATATAGACCCCTCACTAGCACCATTAAAAAAGCACTTTTTTATTCCAAATGCTGAACAGTATGGATTCATAATAATTCTCTGCCCAAGCTCAGTTAGCTAAGCCTTGGGATTTCTAAGCATTTGTATTTGCAGAGTTGTGTGCGGAGGATGTTGCCTTAGGTACTTTCTTTGTTTATACTCTTTCCTGCCATCTTACTTTCAGTAGTTTACTCCGAGAGCGCACAAATAAATAAAAAGTCCCAAGTCCAATATTCTGTTCTGATTCATTCCACAGCATTTTTTAGGGTACAGAGCTCAATATTTAATTTTGTTTATCTGTCATAAAACCTCACTTTGCCTCACTGTTAGAAGCGTATTTGCTGTCCGAGTGTGATCCGACAACGCATTGGATCACACTCAATCCAATGTTATTCTATGGGGCCATGACCATGGCGGTCAGAGGAGAAAAAATTTTCAGCATGCTCAAGTATGACCGATATTCAGGTCGCACTCGACCATGCAAGTCAATGAGTGCGTGGGAAACTAACGGACTGCACTCAGATGACATTTGAATGCATTCCGAATTCCACAAAGTGACAGAATTCACGACATGGAGATATTGTTTTTTCTCCATCTTCTCATCTGAGAGAATCGGCGCGCACTACGCTGACACTGTAATCAGACATTGATCAGAGTGTCATTTGCATAATCGGCCCAATTCTCTCGCACGAGAGACGATATTATTGTGTGCAACTTACCCAAAGGTAAGGGCATCAAAATTATATTTATGGAAAACTACTTTAATTCTACTCCTCACATACATGTGATTTTATTGATGTCTCTGGTGAAATACTTTATTTAAGACATTCTGTTCAAAGCTGGCATCGGTTCCACACTGAATAAATGTTGTATGATAGAAAAATTCAAACTCTTAACTTTTCGAAACAACTACCAAAAAGACACTTTGCACTTTGTATGTTGCATACTTTAAAAAAAAAATCATTGCATTTTAAAGAACGTAAATAATGGCCTAAAAAACTGCAAAGAATAATGAAATATTATCGATTCCTGAAAGGTTTTCTTCCATTTTTAGCAGCGAGCTTGGTGTACACCAGTGTACATGATGCTAATATACTATATATTCCTGTTTAATATATATATATATATATATATATATATATATATATATATACTAGCTATGAACCCATTCTACGCCCGGGTGGCAGGCATTTTTATTGGTATATGGTCTCCCTTCCTGGTATGTGCTGCACCCCTCATCCCTATCCCGGTATGAATGGTACCCTCAACCCCACAATCCTGGTATGCATGGTGTCCCCTTATCCATATACTGGTATTCATGGTGCCCTCACCCCCCAATCCTGGTATGCATGGTCCCCTCCCCCACCTATCCTGGTATGCATGGTCCCCTCACCCCCCTGTCCTGGTATGCATGGTCCTCTCACCCCCCCAATCCTGGTATGCATGGTCCTCTCACCCCTCAATCCTGGTGTGCATGGTCCCCTCACCCCCCAATCCTGGTATGCATGTTCCTCTCACCCCCCAATCCTGGAATGCATGGTCCCCTCACCCCCTATCCTGGTATGCATGGTCCTCTCATCCCCCTACCCTGGTATGCATGTTCCCCTCACCCCCCAATCCTGATATGAATGGTCCCCCTCATCCCTATTAAACTTCACACATTAAAAAAAAAATGTATACTCACCTTTCTTCCCTGTGTCCAGTGCTGTCCTATTCTGGGTGTGTTGTGGTGCCGGACTCGGCGCCTGCACAGTCCTCACTTTCCGCTGCCATGTTCTTTTCAGCTTTAGATAATCTGATTCGTGCCCTGCAGGTTCTGCAGCCAGCATTATATTCTTCTTTAGATATGCCTCCCTCTTTCCATTTGATAAACATTTCTGTCTTCCTTTTTAGCATGCGTTTAAGTTCTGTGTTCATCCATCCTGGTTTCCTTAAATGCTTCCTATTCCTATTAACGATTGTGCTTTGAGAATCTAATTTTTTAAGATTTCCCATCAATCCTGAAATTGGTTCCCTCCAATTCTCTTTCTGAGTCCCTTAAAAATCTGCCTTTCTGAAATCTAACCTTGACATCTGAGTCTTTACAGGTCTTCCTCCCCTAGTTATCCAAAATTCTAAAATAGCATGGTCGCTACCTCCTAGTGTCCCAGCCACTCTTACCTCCTCAGAACTCACCACTTCTCATGGCAGCATGTTCCACTCATTGATCACCCTCACTGTCAAAAAGTTTTTTCCAATATCTTATCTGCAACTTCACCCTTTCAGTGTTAGTCCATTGCTTCTCGTGTTTCTATGGGCTAATGAGAGCAAGGATAATACCTCTACACCGTGACATCACTTCAGATATTTGTAGACTGCTGTTAAGTCTCCTCTTGGCCTTCTTTTTTGGAAAATGAACATCCCCAGATTCTTTAGCCGTTCTTCATAGGACACACTTTGCAGTCTGCTCACCATCCCGGTAGCTCTTCTCTGAACTTATACAGATACTGGCTGGTGACTGGCTAATGCAGCATTATTAGAATGCCCCTATCTATTATACTGATGGCTGGACCATGCACAACTTGCACTTTTATTTTTACCATTTGTGCCCCCCCCATTTCCTCATAGATTGTAAACTTGAGAGCAGGAACCTCACTCCTCCTGGTGTGTGTTGAACTATGTGTTATTCTGTAATGTCTTATGTTTTTTGTACAAGTACCCTCTGAATTGTAAAGTCCTGCTGGATATGTAAAATTAAAAATTGTACTTATTACTATTATGTGCATTCATATAATTATGGCCCAAAGTGCCTAAATAATACTGATATGCAATGCCCAATTAAAATTGATATGCAGCATAAATAATCATGACACAGAGAAAAGAATGATAATGTTTATTAAACTATTATATCATTTCACCCAAATACAATATCTAAGGATTTTTCTGGTTTCTGCTTAGCAAATTGTCACATTCTAAACTGATTGTAATTAATTGATTTGCAATATTTATTTTTCTTAGAATTTCCATAGATTTCTACATAAGAAAAGTTATTTATGAGGAGCCTAATGGGTGCTATATCATGATGTCTATGAGTTTGTCACCTTTATGTCCCTGGCCTCTTGTATATAATTTGTATTGATGATTTTGTATTCTTTTTCGCTTATTTATGGGCAATGTCAAATAAATAGACTTACTTGCAAATGACCCTTACCGGCAATACTGCCAGCTAATACATGTATAAATAACTATCAGGCCATCATAAATATAACATAAGTCAATAAAAATAATTAAGCTAAATATATTTAAACGAAATATAAATTTGACTTCATTTTTGCTCATTTTATGGTTCACAGATAATGTGTCCTGTAAATCATTGTGGTGGTTAAAATCACCACCTGATACACAGTAATTCTTTTTTATTGATTTATTTTGTCTGCACTTGAACAAATGTATTTCCTTTTTTTGCTGAGACAATTTTACTTTTTCCTCCCCCCTTTTATTTGTTTTTACTGCTGCGCCAGACTCAAGTCATTGGATCTTATACTGCAAATCGCGGCTGCAGTATTTGCTTGATATTGTTAGAATGGAGAGTTTAATATATATTTTAGCTTTTAGTTTACACGGTCCTCTGAGAATGAATAATTGTAGATGCACCGAAGATTTTTAACTTTTTCTCAAAAAACTTTCAAAACTTTATTACATACTTAAAGGGCTATTCCAAACCCACATGCTGGTTGGTCAGGGTCCAATCTCAATATACAGGCTCTGAGACCCCTAATACAGGGCTTTGCAGTCCCATCACGAATGGAGCGGAGGTGTGCATGCTCAATCCTCTCTCCATTCAGAGTCTATGTAACTGTTGAAGAAATCTGAGAGCTGTAGTCACTATTTTCAGCAGTCCCATTGATAAGGAACCAAGGCCAAACATGCACAGCTCCACTCCACTTAGAGAAGGGCTGCTGAGCTCCATTATAGGCATTCCTGAGCCTTAATCTCGGGATTAATGGGGTCAGATCCCAGGCAATCAGCAAGTTATCCTCTACCTTATCAATAGGGAACAACTTGTAATTTTGGGAATAACCCTATAAATGGGATCAATAACTGGGGGTAGTTTCGTCCACCAAATAAGAAAACGAATACTAACTAATTTATGATATTACCCTCTAAACAACATTTCAGTGCCTTAAATTGGGAGTTTCAGGCCCTATCTCTTGGACTACCTCAAAAGCAATCAGGGCACAATCCACAACTGCATAAAGCATTTAGCTGCATTGATAACATACTCATTTGGAGTACAGATGATGGCAGTGATGGGACAGCACCTCAGAGTGCTGTGCATATCAGAAGAATCTCTTGCAGGAGCTTATCCCCAGAGTTAAGGCCCTTTTACATTTAGCGATGCACCAGCGATCCAACCAGCGATCCGAACCGGTCAGGATCGCTGGTGCATCGCTAAATGATCGCTAGTGAGCTTTCATACAGAAAGATCTCACAGCGATGCAGCAGCGACGCAGCGCACGATACTCACCTTTCACACACAGCGATCCTGCGTCCTCCCGCCCGCCTCCACGCGTCGCTCGTCGTCACAGCAGGAAGTCTCAGCAGGAAGCGCCCGACGAGAAATGGAGCCGGACATTCTCGCGCGATCAGCGATGGACAGCGGGGGAGCCGGTCGCTGGTAAGTATCACACATAGCGATATCGCTAGCAATATCGCTATAACGTCACAAAATCTGTGACGTTTTAGCGATATTGCTAGCGATATCGCTTAGTGTAAAACCCCCTTTAGTGAGACACAGGTGCTGCGCATATGACCATTTCACTGCCATCATCTGTACTCCAAGTGAGTATATTCTGATATCAATCCAACTAAAGGCAGGGAAATAGAGTGGTGAAAACTAGGGGTTTGGAAGTCACTCGCATGATTTTTTTTTTTTGCAGGAATAAAGACAAATCCTCTAATATTGTGACTTGCAAAGTTTAACAACTTTCCATGCTATGCAAAATTTAAAAAAAAAGGTTTAGTTACTTTTTAATTTAAACAAATTCCAGACAACAATTTCTAAAGAAGTGCCTGCCATGTCAGTGAATACCATCTTTTATTGGTTGGTTGTCCTTCTAAATAGTTATGTAAAGTTTACTTCCAATGTTATGCTCACTGGTTGAGGTGAATCCTTTAAGTCCAAGCTCTGGATGGGCAAACGGGTCATGGGTATCAGTGCAGCAGGCAGGTGAGGCACGTGGGAGACAGGTAGCAGAGGAACTGGAAGACGCAGGTTTGCAGGAGACATCCTGGAGACCGCGGACAGGCAGCAGATGTACTGGAAACCGCAACTGGATTTTCAAAGCTGTAATTTTTGATATCAGGAGCAAATTGCTGGAAAGTTATTATGGGCTAATTTTATTGAATAAAAACTTTTAAATGTGAAAGTGGTAAGCAGTTTTAGAATTGGCTAGCCTGAGATATGTGTTAGTGTCAACTGCGGGGCAAGCCCAGCAGATATATACAGGCACGAGGATTGCCCTGGCTGAGGCATAATCATGTCTAGAAGATATTTCATAGACAGAACATACTGCACTTGCTTTCAGGTCAACTACTCTATGACAGACAGTTGTGGGCCCTTATGGTAGTCATGAATCCCATTGGTTTACAACCAAGCAGTTCACATCTATAAGGGCCCTTCAATATCTAGAAATGAAAGGGGTTTTCTGAGACTTCAAACCTGATCGCTTTTCCCTGGCATAGGCCATCAATGTCAAATTGCTGGGGATCTGAAGACAGGCACCCCCTGCCAATCAGTGAACAGATGAACAGAAGTGGCCACAATGTGCCATTGTGTGCCGCGTCCACTTCATTCCTTACGAGGCACAGCTCTGTACTTTTCCCTAGTGGCTGTGTCTGGTAATGCAGTTCACAGCTGTAAAGTCCCCCTGAGTGAATGAAAAGTAACTGCAATATCAAGTACAACTGCTGCCAAAAATAAAAAGCTGATCCTAGCAACCAATGATAATGGTAATGTATGCCTAAAAATTGGATACGATACGGATAAATTGGTGGCATTTTAAGGCACAGTGGACCTTTTTTTTCTTTTTTCTGTGGACCATGTTCTGTATATAGTGTTTTTTCTGTTTTTCCTATAAGGCTTTACTATAGCTTTTCTATAGATTTGTTGACCATGTGTCACGTGGACCCGTCCTGTGTGACACGACCCGTAGGCCGGTAACTCAGACAACAAGACACGGCATGTGTAACTGTCCTGTGTGACATGGCCCGCAGGCCGGTACTAAAACAACAAGACACGGGGGAAGGGGCAACAGTTACAATGGTGGGCCCTGCGATAGGGAACGGGGACGTGGAAACCACCTGCACTCCCCTGAGTCAGTGTGCACTATAATCACATGCACTAAAATAAAGAAACCAGAGTGCAATGACCCTAACGGCCACCGGGGGCAAAACTAGAACTGAAACCACCACAGTGCAATGACCCTAATGGCCACTGGGGGCAAAACTATCTTTAAGCACACAGCTTAAGGAGAAAAAAAAAAGGTTACCAGTGCTTTCTATCTGTCATGATCCAGCATGGATCATGACACCATGGTGAACGTCATTCAGCGTTTCCAGCTATATATAGGGATCTAATGGGTTAACATTTCTCCGTGTGGAGAGTGACAAGCCAGGCATGTAAGAGTGAGGAGACTTATAAGCCATGCATGCTCCTCTGAGAAATAAAGGCAATTTGCATACAACTAAACTCAAGGTTATACATTGGTGATTTTTTTTTTATTTTAGGCAAATGTTCTCTGTTTTACTTAGGATGTGCTGGAGTGGATGTTCATGTCAATGAATGTTTATGCTTTTCTGTATTTGCCAACAAATCTGTTGAGATCGACCCTGTCACCTCAGTGGGAAAACAATCATGAGAACAGGAGAGCTTGATTATAACACTTTTGCTTTTTGTTGCAAGGAAAAATGTTAAGTACAATGTAAGAAAAGAAATTGCACGGCGACTCATAGCTGTTTGTTATCTAGACAACAGATGTCATGAATATGCTTGTTCAATCTTATGAAGAAACACTTTCCAACAACAACATGAAGGATCTAAAATCAAGAGTAGAATAATCATGTATATATATATATATATATATATATAAAAAAAACACAGCCCCTATAACATGGGTATGGGCAGCTCTGGGGTCCTGGGCTTAAATCCCACCAAGGACAACATCTGTAAGGAGGTTGTAGGTTCTCCCCATGTTTGCGTGGGTTTGCTCCAGGTTCTTTAGTTTCCTTCCACATTCCAAAGAATCCTCTCCGAGGATCTGTTTTCTCTCCGAGGATCTGTTTATACCAAGGAAGGTGACGGTCACAAGGGGGCATTCTCTGCGTCTGGAGGAGAGAAGGTTTTTCCACCAACATAGAAGAAGATTCTTTACTGTTAGGGCAGTGAGAATCTGGAATTCCCTGCCTGAGGAGGTGGTGATGGCGAACTCAGTTGAGGGGTTCAAGAGAGGCCTGGATGTCTTCCTGGAGCGTAACAATATTGTATCTTGCAGTTATTAGGTTCTTTAGGTCGTAGATCTGGGGATTTATTCTGACAGAATTTTATAGGCTGAACTGGATGGACTATTGTCTTTTTTTGGCCTTACTAACTATGTTACTCTGTTACTATGTTAAAGACATACTGATAGGGAATCTAGATTATGAGCCCCAATGGGGACAGCGATGATAATGTCTGTAAAGCGCTGCAGAATATGATGGAGCTATGTACGCAAAATAAAATATACTACAAATAACTAAAAATGTAACCATGTAACACTAAATATTGGTATACAACAAATCTTGAAAAGACAGTTTTGTATGGACACATGGACCTTTGCAATCTATAGGGAATGAGGAGTTGATACAAGAGGTCAAGTTGCATGCTTGTCAAAGGGCACGGTGGCTCAGTGGTTAGCACTGGTGCTTTGCAGTGATGGAATCCTGGGTTTAATTCCCACAAAGGACATCATCTGCAAGGAGTTCGTATGTTCTCACCATGTTTGAGTGGGTTACCTCCAGGTTCTACAGTTTCATTCCACACTTCAAAGACTGATGGGGAATCTAGAACATGAGCCCCATTTGGGACAGTGTCGATAATGTCTGTAAAGCACTGTGGAATATGATGGAGTTATATAAGCAAAGAATAATAAATGAAGGTTTTCACTAGTGTAAAGGTTTGTAGCCTTGGACAATGTCTGATGGAATGAAGAAGTGAGCCTTGGAAGACAGAAGAGGCATGAGAGAAATCTTGTGATTGAAAATAAGTAGCAGGATGTGATTAAAGTGCTAGAAAAGAAGTCATTTTTGGTTGTGTGCAACCTGGTACCTGTAAGATCAGTGTCACACGTCTGTGCTTCGTGGTCCATATACGGATCATGATGTCCGGGTATTTCCTGCAATACCTTATATATAGCTATGAGGTTGTTGAGTTTGATCAGATGACCCTGGACCAATCAAGGCATTGCCATTTGTACTCAGACCGTGAAAAATGGATATGTGAAATGGGCCAAATTTAGAGAAGTAATTGGATAAGGTTCTTCAGGTGATGCCACGATCTCACGTTCAGCAATTGATCAGTATTTCACATCAGTATTTGTAAGCCAAAATCAGGAGTGGGTGATAAATCCAGAAGTGGTGAGTGGTGACATGTTTCTATTATACTTCTCCTCTGATTGTTCCACTGCTGATTTTGTCTTAAAATACTGATGTAACATACTGGCCAAATACTGAACATGTGAACGTGGACTCAAAGTGAGAGTTTTGAATTTGATTATCTGGGCATTAGATGGAGAGAATGACAAAAGGAGGCATGGAAGGAATAAAATGTCCTGCAGAGTGCATTCAGCTTAAGGCAATTTTTTCAAAGTCCATCAGTCATATGCACCCTCAGTTTAGTAGAGCATGCACCTGTTTTTAATATGGATAGGAAAATAAGGATGCAGCTTATTTCTCTTGAGAACAAAAGGATGGTGTGTTTAAATTCAACATGCCTGATCCTTTTTAATCAAGATCTATCAGTGGGAGGGGGAAGTTAGGAGACCACTATATATAGGATTGGCTATAATGTATATTGGCATATAATTTAAAAAATTCAGTTCGGGTAACAGAACAGTACTCAAACCCAGACCCGGAACTTATTCATATAAAATGGTGGCAAACACTGCCTCTCATCAGCAGTAAGATTATTATGGGCGGTAAGAGAGATGCAGTTTCCATTCTGTCAAATGATAGCAAGAGCCAGTAGCTGTGATCTATGGTTAAAAGTTTCACAAAGGCGTCAGTTGTTAAGAGAGTACTACTCCCATCAGCCTACGCCTGCTGCCATTAATAACAGTGAAAGCAATAGCCGCTGAAAGGAGTATTCATCAGCCGGCACGTGCGTTATGAATAAATACATTTAAAAAAATGACGTGGAGTATGTTCTATTTTTGATAACCAGCATGGCAAAACTGACAGCTGCAGTCTACAACCCTGAGCTGTCAGCTTTTGTCAAGAATAGAGGGTCCCCCATGGCATTTTTAAAAATTGTTTAAATAAATAATTTTAAAAAACAGTGTGGGGGTCACCCCACTTTTGACAACCAGCCAAGCTAAAGCAGACAGCTGGGGGCTGGTAAGGGGCCACGGATATTGGCCCCCCAACCTAAAAATAGCAGTCACAGCCACCCAGAAAGGGCACATCCATTAGATCCATTGCCCTGTGGTGGTGGCAAGTGGGGTTCATATTTGTAGGGTTGATGTCACCTTGGTATTACCTGGTGATATCAAGCCCACAGGTTAGTAATGGAGAGGCGTCCATAAGACACCTATCCATTGCTAACCCCATAGTCAAATTGTAAATAAAAAACACCCAGAATAAAGTCCTTTATTTGAAATAAAAATCCACACCATTTTACAAATTTATTTAAAACTAATAAAGAAAGTTATTCTCACGTCACCACTGCGTGAGAACTGTGTAAGGCTAGTTTCACATTAGCGTTTGGAGGCGCAGCGGACGCTCGCCATGAAGCTCCGCCCCCTGCCACGCCTCCTCCAGTCAACTACAACCATGGGCGCATGCCGCTGCATGCGGCCTGCGTACCCTATCTTTAGCATTGGGTACGCAGACCATGCGCAGGTATGCTTTTGCCGCCGCATGCGTCCTTTAGACGGTGCGGCAAGCACACCAAAATGCAACATGTTGGGTTTGGCGCAGGTCGCCGCACCGTCAAAAGGACGCATGCGGCGGCAAAAGCATACCTGCGCATGGCCTGCGTACCCAATGCTAAAAATAGGGTACGCAGGCCGCATGCAGTGGCATGCGCCGTGGAGCTGACCGGAGGAGGCGTGGTAGTTGGCGGAGCTTCACAGCGAGCGTCCGCTGTGCCTCCAAACGCTAATGTTACACCAGCCTAAGGGTTGCAGCCTTGGTTGTGCTTGCGCTGGTAATCAAAAATAAAGCAGACCACACTCATTTTTTTATTCAATTATTTGTAGTGCAGGTGCCAGCTGATGAATATTCCCATCAGTGGTGCCTGCTCTTTCAGGCATAGGCTGATGGGAGTAGTACTTACATCAGTCGATGCCTCTGTGACCGGAGGTAAACTTTTTACCGCCAGTCACAGCTGCTGGCGCTCTGACTGACTGCTATAATCTTATCGCCTATCAGAGCCATCGGTGTTTCATGTGCTGTCATGCTCATGACAGTATGAGAAACACCCAATGTTCATGGTCCTGAACCCGAACTCTAACATGGACATCCTGGTGAAGTCTGTGTTCGGGGTCCATGCCCGACCAGTAGATGTTTGGTTTAGACCTCAAACTTTACTGTTCAGGTTCACCGATCACTAATACTGAACACATATTGAATATATGTCCCTCTGTCTCTTTATTTTGCCTCCGAGGAGCAATACTGTTTATAAGGAAAAATACATCAGTAAATGGCATGTAATGAAACATGGCAGAATTATTATGATGGATTTCTTAAATGTTTATGAGAAAACCCCTATACAATTGAGGCACATAAAAATCCCATATAGTCTATGGCAGGTCATAGGTGCAGAATGCAAATCCATACGACATGGAGTCATTATATGTCTTTGCTTGAAGTCTTAGCTTTAAAGGTATTTATTAAAAGTTACTGTAGATAATAGCCTAAAAAGAGGAATCAATGTGGAGGAACAGAGGGAATTATATACCTAGCTGACTTTTTTTTTCTAATTCGCCCTTGATGGACTGTTTCACCTGCTGTGCTGTTAAGCAATAAAATTGCATTGGACGCACATTAAACCTCCCTAGTGCCTTTATTAGTTCTACTCCAGAAATAAGACTGCACCGACACTCCATGTTATACGCTCATAAGGGAACATATTGCTACCATTTAATGGAAAATTCCTACTTCTCCCCCTCCCTCCAACATATAAAGATACATAGGTAATTATTTGCTACACAGTATGTATATGGTGGCGCTGCTCTCATTAAAGCGAAGAAATCAAAGATCTGTGCGGTTTTCAGGACTCGTTAGTAAAAACAACTGAGTGCAAGTAAAGGGGCTATTTTTGTGGCATGTTGTCAAAGGTTCCACTACAACCACAACGTAAGAAGGCAGCCACCCACAAAAACTGGGGACGAGAAGCCTTTGCAGGAAGAAACATTGAGATATACACTACTCACAAAACGTTACAGATATTTGGCTTTCGGATGTATTTTCTGATTGAACCTAAAATGCACTCAAACCTTTTCAGGTGAATTTAAAGGGAATCTGTCACCCCATTTTTCAACTATCAGCTGCTGGCACCGACATCAGGGGCTTATCTACAGCATTCTGTAATGCTGTAAATAAGCCCCCGATGTAACCTGAAAGATACGAAAAATGAGTTATATTATACTCACACAGGGGCGGTCCGGGTCCGGTTTTGGTCCGATGAGTGTAGCGGTCCAGTCCGGCGCCTCCCATCTTCTAACAGTGACATCCTCTTCCTTGCTTCCCGTTGTGGCTCCTGCGCAGGCGCACTCTGCTCTGCCCTGTTGAGGGCAGAGCAGAGTGCTGCAGTGCGCAGGTACTGGGAAAGATCAGAGAGGTCCAGCGCCTGTGCACTGCAGTACTTTATTCTGCCCTCAACAGGGCAGGTAAAGTACGCCGGAGCCGCAACGGGAAGCAAAGAAGAGGACGTCGCCGCTACAAGATTGGAGGCGCCGGACCGCGACACCCATCGGACCAAGACCGGACCGCCCCCCAGTGAGTATAATTAACTCGTTTTTCTAATCTTTCAGGTTACATCGGGGGCTTATCTACAGCATTACAGAATGCTGTAGATAAGCCCCTGATGGCGGTGCCAGCAGCTGATAGTCCAAAAAAGGGGTAACAGATTCCCTTTAAAGTGACCATCTTTAAACAGGTCCAGCTGTTCAATGTTTCAGTACTTTTTGCACAACTTGCTGTTCTATAACAAGAAGCTTAACGCAAAATTCACAACAGGTGTTTGCTCCATGAATCTCCCAATACATTTTGGGGTTCAATTAGATTTGGTATTTAAACAGTCCTCCTCATCACGCTTTTCATATTTTGAAAACATGAGACCAAGACGACACCTAACAAATGATCAACAGTACCTCGCCATTGCGAGACTTCAAGCAGGATGTTCTCAGATGGAAGTGGCCAGTCATCAGCAAGCTGCAATAGAGATACTGAGAGACAGGAAGAGTCACAGAAATTCAGAGAAGTGGACGCCCTTCCTTCCGCCACATCCCACACTGATGACCGCTTCATTATGAACAATGCCCTTTGAAACCAGATGATGAATGCCACACAACTCCAGGCACGTGAAAGTGAGGTGAGGGCACCCAAGTGTCACGTTAGACCATTCGAAACTGTTTGCATCAGTTTGGTCTGCATGCTAGATGACCTGCTAAGGTGTCTGAATTCACTACTAGGATCATGCGTCACCATCTTGCATGGGTCAGGGAGCATGTATGCTGGACGAGGGACCAGTGGGCCTCAGTGCAGTTTATTACTGAATGTTGATTCGCTGTGATCCGAAATGATGGCCAGCAACGATGTTGGAGACGTCAAGGAGAGCACTACTGTATCAGCCACTGTTGTCACCAGATGAGTCTTTGGTGGTGGTGTTACAGTGTGGGAAGGTGTGCATTGTCGATACAGACTTTGTGAATAGTACATGGTGATTGTTAATCCAGTCATCCTGCCTCTGCATGAAGAAAACAGGCCTAATTTAATCTAAACGGATGACAATGCTCCAGCTCATCGAGGTCACATCATTAGTTAACATCTGCTAGAGACTGTGGGACCTCAAATGGAGCAGCTGCACTTTCTCCAGACTTGAATCCCATAGAAAACATATATGATCAGCTGAGGCGCCATGTAGAGGCTCATAACTCTGTACCCCAGAACCTCAATGACCTGAGGGTCACCCTTCAAGAAAGAGTGGGATGCCATGCCTCAGCAGGCAATAACTCGACTTGTGAACAGCATGAGACATTGTTGTAAAGCTGTAATGCTCAAGGCCCCATACATTTTTGATGCAAAAAAAACCCTGTTTGGGAGAGAAGAACAGACAATTCGCGGCGCCCTAAGTGCGTAAACACAATATTGTAGTCTTTAAAAGGTGCACAATTTTATGCACTCACCTGATAGAAGACTAATATAGCTTTGGATTATGTATCCTCAAAAATCCTTCCTTTTGGGATACTTCTCAGAAGACAGGGCTTGCAGCTTGCCACGGGTGGATCCAAGTGAAAGAGCCAGGTTCAGGCTCACACAGGATGAGTAAATCAAGATAAAGACATCCAGCCCATAAACGGCAGCGCTTCCCAGGACTCACATCCAAAGATGATATTCCATATTTTTTTATTTCATGGGTTTCATGGTATCTCTTTTTTAACCCATGAAATAAAAAAATATGGAATATCATCTTTGGATGTGAGTCCTGGGAAGCGCTGCCGTTTATGGGCTGGATGTCTTTATCTTGATTATCCATACATTTTTGAGACAGTGACATTTTTGGGGTGTACCCACCACTATTGTTGGATTTTGTTTCGATAAATTGCTTGAGACGAGGAAATCACCATTGCATGCTTCTACATAAATGCCCTACTGTCATGATAAAATATCACTGTAGCGTGAACTTTTTACATTTTTTATATATTTTTATCTCGAAACCAAATATCCCTACCTTTATGTCAGTAGTGTATATACTATATATATATAACCGCACAGTTACACAATTAAAAAGTCATCAAGCGTCTTTATCTCGTTTGTGAGAAAGTTAGTGCCCCATTAAACCTCAAGGGGAGGCGCCACAGCAACCATTGATTAGCTGAGTGGACATGTCTGGTTTTGTTCAGGACAGAACCAACATACATAAACAAAGTCCGGGACCTATGTAGGATCATGGAGTATGAGTATAATTTTCTTTTTAAATCGTCTGGAGACGTTATAGATACCTTTGATGTGGAAAAAGATATTAGTGGCGACATTTAGTTAATAAAAGTGCACTAAGTTTCAGTTTGCAATCTTCAGTCCTTTATTTATTTTCAGCCCATCTAATAAGGATTTTGAAGTCTAAGACAAGTTTCAGATTTGTCTCTTGGGAGAGTGCCTCTCTCAGTAATATGGGCTGGATGTGAGCTCCATGTGTATCCAGGGTGCTGTTGTCTTTACTTGCTTACATGTATCAGCACAGCTTCTATCCTGCTCTAGTCTCTTTTTACAACCTCTTTTTGTTGTGTGTGCTCACTCCACTACAGATCTAAAGCTCTAATACTGCACTTTCCACTCCGTGGGTTATTCTCTTTGTCTATGACTTTTTTTTTATGTGATTTCCATATAAATTTCGCCTTTTTCCACTGCAGACCTGTGTGCAGCCTTCTCTTCCTCCCTGCTGCTATCTCACAAAAACACTTAACAATGGTTTGGCTGAGGGCTATCTCTCTGACTCCCCTCATATACAGCAATGCTTCTCTTTGATATGAGAGACTCTGCTAGACCTTTCTGGCAGCAGATTATCTCCAGGGAGAACAAAGGTTCATATGACTTTAGTTTAATGTGTATAGGGTGCGACTCCTTAACACTGAGAAAATGTAGCAGAAAGATCATCAGGATTTGTATCTCTATTTTTACAGATCACTCAACTATACATAGGACATAGGACTGTACATGAATGTATATATCAGATGAGTGCTATCCATAGTTTTCTATAGTGTTCCATACTGCTGTCCAACTTTTTCCTCGGATCAAGTGGTCGGAGGAAAAAAAATCGGTGACATATTCGATTTTGATCCGAGTGTCGGATCAAAATCGGCAATGCAAGACTAAGGGTCAATGAAAAGCATCAGACTGCACTCGGATGTCATTCAAGTGCAGTCCGATTTTGACTGACTGACAGAATGGAGAAGATGGAGAAACTTTTTTTTTCCTCTGTCCACTTCCAAGAAAAACTGATGCCACTGATCAAACTCTGTTCAGAATAATCGGACCATTTTTCCTTGATGCAGAGAAAGCAGTCCTATGCAATTACACTTAAGGTCGGGGTCACACTAACAGACGCAAAATACGGTCCGTAGTTTACAGGCGTAATACGGATGAATGACCCCTAAATAGTGCTCCGTATGTCATCCGTAAGCAAGGTGTGGGCGTGTATTTTGCGCATGTAAGCATCCGTATGTAATCCGTATGCTGAGATTTTCTCGCCGGCTTGCAAAATGGACATATAATGGAGCCCTATGACAGGTTTTATAACACAAACGAAAGAATGGATATAGACACATAGAATATATATATATATATATATATATATATATATATATATATACAGTGGGGGAAAAAAAGTATTTAGTCAGTCAGCAATAGTGCAAGTTCCACCACTTAAAAAGATGAGAGGCGTCTGTAATTTACATCATAGGTAGACCTCAACTATGGGAGACAAACTGAGAAAAAAAAATCCAGAAAATCACATTGTCTGTTTTTTTTTCATTTTATTTGCATATTATGGTGGAAAATAAGTATTTGGTCAGAAACAAGCAATCAAGATTTCTAGCTCTCACAGACCTGTAACTTCTTCTTTAAGAGTCTCCTCTTTCCTCCACTCATTACCTGTAGTAATGGCACCTGTTTAAACTTGTTATCAGTATAAAAAGACACCTGTGCACACCCTCAAACAGTCTGACTCCAAACTCCACTATGGTGAAGACCAAAGAGCTGTCAAAGGACACCAGAAACAAAATTGTAGCCCTGCACCAGGCTGGGAAGACTGAATCTGCAATAGCCAACCAGCTTGGAGTGAAGAAATCAACTGTGGGAGCAATAATTAGAAAATGGAAGACATACAAGACCACTGATAATCTCCCTCGATCTGGTGCTCCACGCAAAATCCCACCCCGTGGGGTCAGAATGATCACAAGAACGATGAAAAAAAATCCCAGAACCACGCGGGGGGACCTAGTGAATGAACTGCAGAGAGCTGGGACCAATGTAACAAGGCCTACCATTAGTAACACACTACGCCACCATGGACTCAGATCCTGCAGTGCCAGACGTGTCCCACTGCTTAAGCCTGTACATGTCCGGGCCCGTCTGAAGTTTGCTAGAGAGCATTTGGATGATCCAGAGGAGTTTTGGGAGAATGTCCTATGGTCTGATGAAACCAAACTGGAACTGTTTGGTAGAAACACAACTTGTCGTGTTTGGAGGAAAAAGAATACTGAGTTGCATCCATCAAACACCATACCTACTGTAAAGCATGGTGGTGGAAACATCATGCTTTGGGGCTGTTTCACTGCAAAGGGGCCAGGACGACTGATCTGGGTACATGAAAGAATGAATGGGGCCATGTATCGTGAGATTTTGAGTGCAAACCTCCTTCCATCAGCAAGGGCATTGAAGATGAAACGTGGCTGGGTCTTTCAACATGACAAAGATCCAAAGCACACCGCCAGGGCAACGAAGGAGTGGCTTCGTAAGAAGCATTTCAAGGTCCTGGAGTGGCCTAGCCAGTCTCCAGATCTCAACCCTATAGAAAACCTTTGGAGGGAGTTGAAAGTCCGTGTTGCCAAGCGAAAAGCCAAAAACATCACTGCTCTAGAGGAGATCTGCATGGAGGAATGGGCCAACATACCAACAACAGTGTGTGGCAACCTTGTGAAGACTTACAGAAAACGTTTGACCTCTGTCATTGCCAACAAAGGATATATCACAAAGTATTGAGATGAAATTTTGTTTCTGACCAAATACTTATTTTCCACCATAATATGCAAATAAAATGAAAAAAAAACAGACAATGTGATTTTCTGGATTTTTTTTTCTCAGTTTGTCTCCCATAGTTGAGGTCTACCTATGATGTAAATTACAGACGCCTCTCATCTTTTTAAGTGGTGGAACTTGCACTATTGCTGACTGACTAAATACTTTTTTTCCCCACTGTATATATATATATACACATGTCATTGAGACACATATATATATTTATATTTCACAGAGTTCTTCATAGCAGAATAGCCGCTAATTCAATTGACGGCTTTTGTCAAATCATTCCCCAACCCGACCTGAAATGACACATGGTTTACATACAGTAAACCATTTCATTTCATTTTTTTTATATGTCTTTCATTAGTAATTAGATGAGCGTTGATGTGTAAAATTTGGGAGGTGTAGGTGTTAATTTAAGGGGTTAATTCGTTGCAAAAAAAATGTGTGAGCTCCCGCGGTAATTTGTCAATGCGGGAGCCCACACATTTTTGAGTGTAACCCATAGTAGTGCTCATCCTGAGCCACCTGTTTCATTGCTATAGGGGCAAATAGCCTCAGTGCAAAAACAATATATGGGCCCTTTTCAGTCCAATAGCTCCTAATAATGTCCCATTCCGCCTCCTTTAGAGGCAGTAGTGGCCTTCTTACCTTTGTGGTCACTATGTGGTTGTACAGATTGCACCGATGATATGTCCGATGTACGCGCCTGGCTATAATGCTAGCAATACATCAACAGAAGAGAATGCCAAAACTTGCAACAATTCATATACAAAGATTATTCCGGGCCTGTGGAAAGCTGGGTGGAAGCTGACCACCCATGGTGACATGTCATCTTGGATATTGTGGAATGTGTAGTGCCATTGTAGAGAGGACTGCACAGGACATTAGTGCCTGGCTCAACCTTGGGGGTCTTTTTATCTCTTAAATGGTATTTAAATATCAATGGAAACAATAGGGTGCGCTGAACAATGCTCCTGCTGTAATCCAGGAAGGGAAAATTCCTTTAGCTCTCATTAGAATAATCCAGAAAGCAGGAAGCCAATAAATTCAGCATTTCTTTTGCAGGACTGGCTGAGCCCATTCATTTTATTGCCCTGACCCTATAAACACATAGGCCAAGATACAATCCCCAGGAATCCCAGGATCTACCAGTTCTTTAGATTTCATAATGACAATCTATTTTAAAATTTCTACTTTTAAAAGTCAATTCCATGACCATCTGATAATCCGGAATGTTTGATAATCCGGCACATGTCTGGTCCCATTATAGGATGCTTACAAGATGTGTTCCCTAGCTTTAGCAAATCTACTCGCACACTATGATGGAGGGTGCGTGAAAAATATTTTTTACTTTTTTCTTTTTTTACTGGCTCATATTGCACTGAAAATATTACCAATGTGAAGTACAGATGGCACCATGCACTGAATATACAGTAAATAATAATAGCAGAGACAGAGTTGGATGAAATGTGAGCTTTGACCCATCTCATTTTTCACCGGTAGAGCATCTGTCTAATTATGCAAGAAAAATCAATACGCTTTTCGGGAATAAATATTTGTTTTCAACCTAAATTTATTCTAATCCATCCCCCTCATTCTGATGTAGGTCACATGTCACTGTTCTCCAAGTAAAGCGACCTTCTCCTCCTAAGAGACTTAGGCCTGTTTCACACTTCCGTATTTTTCCGTCAGTCAAAATCCTCCAAGTTTTTTAAAAAACGGATCCGCCAAAAAAGGGGAGGATCCGTTTTTTTCCCCCATAGACTTACATTATTGGAGGAACTTGACTGATGGCGTCCGTCCCACCCGTTTTTTTACGGATCCGCCGAGATTTTAGCGGCTCCTGGGCGGATGAGACGGACCATGCAACTTTTTTTGCTTTGACGGTCCGCTATTTTGAGCATTAACCCATAAATGCCGTCCCGGGAGCCGCTAAAATCTCTCTCTCTCTCCTGGCTCCGAATCACAATCTCACTCCGACCCGCGCCTGCCCGATATTCTCGCGGCCCCGCGATCTTCCAAGTCGCGGCCCCCAAATCGCGGCCCCCAAATCGCGGCCGCCCGATATTCTCACGGCCCCACGATCTCGCTCCAAATCGCGGCCGCCCGATATTCTCACAGCCCCGCGATCTCGCTCCAAATCGCGGCCGCCCGATATTCTCGCGGCCCCGCGATCTCGCTCCATATCGCGACCGCCCGATATTCTCACGGCCCCGCGATCTCGCTCCAAATCGCGGCCGCCGCACTCACTTTGAATTACGCCTCTTCGCTTCTCCCACAGATCCTTTATACAGCGTCCTCTGCTGACATCCGACCGTCACGGATCAGTTTGTTTCAACCTTTGGCGGATTTCAACTGACCGCCGACGACGGAGGTATGAAACAGGCTTTAGGCTATGTGCCCACGTAGCGATTCTGAAGCAGATTAAACCTGAGCAGAATCGCACACCCTGCTCCCGGGAAAACGCATGCGGTTTTTGACGCGTTTTTGTAAGCGTTTGTCAGGCTATGTGCCCACGTTAGCGTTTTTAAACGCTCAGGAAAAAAAAAACGTGCGCTTTTTGCAGCTATTTTTGCGGAAAAAACCGCGCGTTTTTGATGCGTTTTTTTCCGCGCGTCTTCTGGGCTATAGGAAATAGCCAAAAACGTGGACCTAAGCGGAAATTAATGAACATGCTGCGTTTTTTACCGCTAAGCGTTTCCTTAGCGGTAAAAAACGCATCCATTGGCACAAAAAGGCCAAAATGCATAAAAATGAATGGGATGCTTCTTTTAAGCGTTTTTGATGCAGTTTGACCCCGAAAAACGCATCAAAAACGCTTAAAAAAACGCAACGTGGGCACACAGCCTCAAACGTTTTTGCATGCGTTTTCCTAAGCGTTTTTGCCCATATAATTGATGGTATGCGGAATCGCGTGCGATTCCGCAAAATTAATGAACATGCTGCGTTTTTAATCGCTAAGCGTTTCCGCAGCGGCTAAAAATGCACCATTGGCACAACATGTGCGTTTTTCATTAAAAATCAATTGGATGCTTTTCTTAAGCGTTTCTGCAGCAGAATCACTTGCCTAAAAGCGCTGCAGAAACGCTTAAAAAACGCTACGTGGGCACACAGCCTTAAAGGGATTTTCCCATCTCCAAGATCCTATCCCAATATGTAGTAGGCATAAAAATAATAATATTAGCAAATACCTCAAAATAAAAATGTAGTATAGTTCTGCTGATTCGCTGTGTCTCTTTCCTCATGTGCAGGAATTGCAGGACCTTAGGCATCCATGGTTAGGACCACTAGCAAATAGCTGTAACTTAATCATTGGATGTAACCATGGATTCCTAAGGTCCTGCAATGCACGCACATGAGGAAAAAGACATAGCGAATCAGAAAAATTATACTACATTTTTAATTGGAGGTATTTGCTAATATTATTATTACACCTACAACATATTGAGATATGATCTTGGAGATGGGAATTCCTCTTTAAAGAAGCGCCCCTCCTCCCATCAAAATTGTAATCCTCTTAATATATTGCAGTCATTGTATTATATAGCACTGTGTACTTACAATTGCTCATTTTGCCTTTCTACCCAGTTAATTCTTCTCTTTTCTCTGCTCTGCTATAAGTAGAAACAGGAAGTCTCTTGTCTCTGCATGAGTCATCCACCTCTTCAACGCCTGACC
Organism: Dendrobates tinctorius; assembly: GCF_039654945.1. Lineage (NCBI taxonomy): Eukaryota > Metazoa > Chordata > Amphibia > Anura > Dendrobatidae > Dendrobates > Dendrobates tinctorius. The sequence goes on from NW_027361697.1 coordinate 1,619,377, forward strand.
AGGCTGCTCCATTTGACTTATGACTCATGCAGAGGCAAGAGACCTCCTGTTTCTACCTAGAGCTTAGAAGGATTCAGCTAGTCCATTTTTAATCACGTGATGTCATAGACCTAATGGAAAAGAGAAGAATTAGCTGGGTAAAAAGACAAAATGAGCAATTAGTGCTATAACATATGATGATTGCAATATACAGTATTAAGAGGATAAAACTAATTAAAGGGAATATCCATAACTTTGTAAAAAAAATGCACCTAAGCACCAAAAAGGGAGGTAGGTGCTACTTACCTGACTTTTGTGCCTTGCGCCGTTCTTTCCCGGAACAGTGCGGTTACAGATTTCTCCTGACAGTGATTTAGCTGCCTCTGCTGACATCACGTCGACAGAGGAGCAACATCTTTTTTGCTCTGCTTTGTCGACGGGACAGGACTGTCGACGTCATGGGGAACTACAATCGGCTTCCCCAGTTGCAGTGGGCAACCTGTTAATTAGAACAATGTAGACAGTCACGCCCTGTCAATAGAGTAGAGCGGAAAAGCATGACGCCAGCAGAGGCAGTTGAATCGCCAGCAGGAGAGGTCTATGACAGATTGGTAGTGGTGAAGAATGGGACCAGCACAAAAGGCAGGTATGCGGATCTACAATCGGCTTCCCCAGTTATGCAGTGGGGAACTGGCTGATAATCGGAATGATGTCAACAGTCACGCCCTGTCAACAGAGTAGAGCGGAAAAGCGTGACGTCAGCAGTGGCAGCTGAATCGCCAGCAGGAGCAGTATATGACAGATTGGTGGTGGGAAAAAATGGGACCAGGCACAACAAGGCAGGTAGGTAGCAAATACCTGCCTGTTAGCGGTTAGGCACCTATTCTTTTTACAAAGTCCCAGATATCCCATTTAAAGGAAATTGAATTAGGTGGAGTGCAAGGCATTATAATGCTGCCATGTATTACCACACCGCTCTAACACCAGGTAATGTCCTCAGCTCATCACCAGCGTGCAGAAAAGAAAAAAAAAGGACAACCCAATTTGGAGACATTACATGATGGGCAGTACAATTATCCTAAAACTACATGTTTACCATGCAGAAAAAAAGCGAGAGAGAATAGAGGGAAGAACTACATAATGGAGGCAGCTGTCTTAAACCCAAAGGAAATGCTTATTGTCTGTTCTTTTCCCTCGCAGCTTAAGTACTTTTCCATAAAAACTACAGCAATTCAACAGCTAGAGCGAAATGACTAATATTTTGCATACTGTTAGAAAACGCTCTTACATACCGGGAGTTTAAGCAAATGTACTTTGCATTGCACAAGTGGAGTTTTTTTCTTTACATGGGACTGGCACAAAAAAAACATGCACTTAAAGGGTTATAATCATGAGAGTTTGACATTTGGCGCAATTATGCTGATTATTATTATTATTTATTAATGTAGCGCCATTTATTCCATGGCGCTTTACATGTGGGGAGGGGTATACATAATAAGACAAGTACAGTAATCTTAAACAATATAAGTCATGACTGGAACCGGAGGAGAGAGGACCCTGCCCGCGAGGGCTCACAATCTATACGAGATGGGTGAGGATACTGTAGGTGAGGGCAGAGCTGGTCGTGCAGTGGCTTGGTCGATCGGTGCTTACTGCAGGTTATAAGGCCTTGTTCACACGTCCGCGTTTCCAGTACGTATTGTATACGTTTCTTTTCGTAGATAGAACACGTACTCGTTATAATAACCTATGATGCTATGCATATGTCTGTGTTTTTACATTTTCTTGCAACACACCGACATGCCCATTTTTGACTAGGGCCAATACAAATCCATGAAAAATCCATACGGCACACGGATGGCGCCCGTGTGCCATCCATGTGCTGCCTTGTTTAACATGACAAAGTATAGGAGAAGCTTTACTGATGGTAACAACGGAGACACGGATGACACCGGTACCGTTTTTTTCACGTACAGGTTTTATACGGATGTGTGAAGGGCGGCTAAGGATGTACTGGACAGGCTCCGAAGTCCTAGGAAAGCACATTTGGCCTTCTTACACCTACCCACCACCTCTGCATGGTGTGGGAGGAATCCGCCAGGGAATAAACACTTTATAATCTCAGTGCATGACAGCCAGACAGATCACTCAGTTTTTGCATCAATATTTCATCCGATAGGGAATTACGGAAATAATTGTAATTCCACTTTACCGCTCTTGTCCCTTTTTTTTTTCCTTTTACGCCACAACCTGTGTTGAGCAGAAATTGCTGTTCGGAATTGTTATTACATGATATACTATCTCCTGGGTGTCTTATTACATTAAGGATCAGGGATTGTAGAACAATTGGTTTCAAACTCGGCTACTTTAAGTGGAAATAAGAGACTTAATAGATTTGTAAATCCAGGCGGCAGCTGCAACCCTAACTCCCACCACCACCCCCCCCCCCTGCTGCAATTCTCTAGAAGATATTGTTCAACGTTTTTGATGCTCCAGAAGGCACGGAGGGGGTTAAAGCACGGAGCTCGTAGTCATCCAATTGAATGTCGCCCCGGGGACGGATTTGGCCAATTGTCGCGCGGCGAAGGCGTAGCTTTCGGTACCATTGGCTGAGTTGGGACAGGCATGGAATGGGGGAAAAAGGATGGGAGAGAGTTTTCACACCGACTTGGTGCTGAACTGGTGCTTGTGAATCCTGCAGGTAACAACACATTTAGGAGCGGAGAGAGAGAGAAAAAAAAAGGAGAAGGGATTTTAAGAAAAAAGGAGACACAGAAGGGACGGAGGCTGCAAGGGATTGACGCCTAAATCTAGAGAAGACGCTTCCGCACATCGGTGACTGATCATTTCCATGGCAAGACAATGGGAAGCAGACAGACCTTGATCCAGGGTATAAAAAAAAAAAGCCAAAGAAAAGCAGGATGTTTACCGTGACCTTATAGAAGGATGGCATGCTGTGCTCCATACATTGCACAGAATGATTGACATCTCGCCAGACATAGGACATGCCAAGCTATAGACGGTCCATTGCAATCACACAGCTTATCGCCTTGCAGGGGGTGCAGGGGTGCTGTGCACATCATCCTCTGTCCCCAGGTGACTTTTTGACCTGGAGATCCACCTTTGTTGGGATTGATCTGATGTCTAATTTTTTTTTTTTTTTTGGATATAAGCCCAGCGGACTGATTTGCAGCTAATCTGCAGTTGCCCAACTTTCGGTCTGGAAACTATAAGGACCAGGCAGCTTTGTACATACGTCGAGCTACTGCTGGATCCCATTTTTTTTTCCTGTATGCGATCAAGCCGGTGTGGACATTTGATTGGCAGTTCCAAGGTGGTGTGTGGGGGCCCCCCCTTTGATATTGCCCTTTGGGTAAGCATTTTCTTCTTTTTTTTTCTTCTCTCCTTACCATGACAGCTTAGTCTAGGCAAGACATTGAAATGATCTTGCAAAGGGATGGGAGATGCATGAGCGTTAATTGCTGGAAGTGAGGTGGACAGATTCCAGTTGTGGCACTGATGATTGGCTTGGACGAAGAAGACACTGTGGTCATGTATAGATTCATTATGTTTGTGCGACACTGCATGGGTATTATTAATAGCAGACTGAAGTCATCATCCCAAATGTACAGATTATAACCCAGCCCTGTGCTCATTACGATGTCGAGGATACTTGAGCTGGTCCTTGAATGGGTTAAACTTCTTCCCCTGCAATAATGCTGTAGGGCACCACTCCATTGACCTGTTCCTTGCTAAAGAGACCCACAAGGCATTGCTCCATTAATCACTTTATCGCTGGGTTTTGTGTTCTCAGTGCGCTGTAGAAAAATCTAATAACCCTTCCGAATAGAGGTTGTGGTACCCCCCATATAACTGCTAGAAGGGCCAGCAGTGCAGAGTCCGCCCGGAATAGCTGAAGATCCATCCCCAAGCTCAGTTTGCAGGCCATAGGCATCAATGCTACTTCAATTTTACAATCCAGGCAAAGCCAGAGATGGCAGCAACAGCACAAGTAACAGAATTTTCAATAACTTGGCAATGTCGTAAAGAGGTTCCGCAGCAGCCATAAAAAAGTCATTGTAGATAATGGTCAGTATTGTGAATGTTTAATAACCCTTCCCCAGTCATCCATTACGCATGATACATGGAAGTGAGGAAACTCCAATACTGCCGAACTCTTAAGTTGAGGCAGTAAGGGAATAATTGCTGCCGCTAATATGGCTCCAAGAAAGTTATTTTTTCTCCTTTGAAATGTTTTTTCAAGGTAGATAAGACCCAGTCTTGGAATCGCTATGAAATGGGATGTGAAGGGTGAACATAATGCCCAGCAAAAAAAATAGCTCTAATTTTGGATATCGAATCTTCATTTTGTGTATTTTTTCTAAACCAAAACCTAAATTTCTTTTTTTAGCCCAAGGTCCCTTAGGGCATCTACGGACGATTTTGGGAAAAAAAAATGGAACCAAGTAGGAAATAATCGAATGAATGTAGGGATGCGTTAACGGTAGCTATGAATGGCACACTGTATGGAACCACAGCTGCGCTGTCACGCTCCTTTAGGCAAATTAGAGTTCCCCCTCATGCCCTCTGGCCTCGTAACAGGTTGTTTATGGAAAATTATAAAAGCACCGGGGCCCACTTAAATGCCGCAGTTACTGTAAGTCCTGCCGTGCAGCTGAGCGCCAAGCGATCCTGCTGTAGAACGCAAAATATTGTTCTAAATATTCCGGCTTTTAATTATATTTCCTTTTCCTTTAAATCACTGGAAATTTCCATCGGTGCGGAGGTGTAAAGAGCAGCTGCAGTATCAGCCGGCCGCTCCGGGTACATTATGGGCAGCGGTTTTTGGAGTCTGGGCAGACTATTTTTTTTTGATGGCACATTTTGAACGATCCGTGTGAGCTGTGGATGCTGAGTCTGGAGGTGCAGTCTAGGCACAATCGGCGCTGCTTGCTCTCTTTCTTTTTTTTTTTCCCCTTAGCTTTTATTGATTGCATTAAAACAATGATGTATCTGCCGGGCAAAAGCTCCATTTATCCAAAAAAAAAAAAAGCAAAGAGCTTGACTGCGAGAGGCAGAGAAGTCGAGGCTCTTCCTAGCAGTAGTTATTATACATGGCGTGTCATCTTTTTGACTCGGAGACATGATTGATACTGGCCCGTATGCTTTCTCTAACCCTCGCATTTCCCGTAAAGGGCTGAACTCTACGCCTATGACATAATACAGCATATCCATTCTCGGGCTGTCTGCGAGGCTCTGTTCTCTAGTAAACATGCCATGAAAGCTAAGTGACAACCGTGGGTGAGAAATGCAGAACGTTCGCTGGAAAGTTTTTTTTTTTCCTTTTTCATATTTTTCTCGAGGGTGGTGAAAATTTTGTAGATCCTATTTTGATTGACTGTGTTGGCTTCAGTATACCGATAAGAGTCATTAAAGTAGCAGGTTTTCTCCCGGCTCCTTGGCACTAATAACATTTCTCATGCCAAGGCAGGATTCACCTTGTCAATACTAAGCAAGGAAAACAAACAACCAACCAAGTGCGAATTCTGATGGGGGGAACGACTAAAGATGGTATTTCGATGTCCCAGACGTCTTCTCTCTCTCCTACACCTGCCTGGCTCATGTTCTCACTGTCTCCTGCAGTTCAGTAGCAGACTGCTTGTTTGCTTGCCTGCCTGCCTTCCTGTCTGTCAGTTCTCCCTGATCAGGTTCTCCTGTCCCATAGCTGACATTGCCGGTGCTTCTCTACTTACTCTCCCTGTATGTCAAGTGCGGTGATCGGCTTTCTCCTTCCTTCTGTACTTTGGCGTTTATCTCAGAGATGGCAAAATTTGTCAATTGTGTTGTGTGCCAAAAGGAAACGCCTCTGAATGCAAAGCAATCACTCTGTTCTTCATGCCAACCTTGCCACCGTAGGCCTGGATGTAAGCAGCTGGTATCACCGAATAACCTTCTCAGTTGACCCTTATCTTCACTGGTCTCGGATCCCAATACACACCCGTTAGGTTTCTTATGTTAAAGAAAGTAGGTGTATATTCACTATATATATATGTATTATGTATATATATACCATGACCACATACTTAAATACTGGGACCGGTAGCCTTTTGTGGGTGATAGGGAAAGTGTCCAGTCCTGGTAAAGACCACTTAGAAGTAGAGAAGCTCCAGTGTTCATTTCTAATAATATACTGCCCTGTGTTGTGATACGCACTGACCTGGACTAATCACAGAACCCGTTTCCAAACACCACGGACTAAACGCTTTGGTATCATGGCTATGGCTCCACGATCATAATCTAAAACATAACATAATAGCGACCAAAGTAGTCATCAGACTTCGAAAAGCACTTAAAGGGAATCTGTCATCAAGTTTTTGCTACCCTATCTGAGAGCAGCATAGTGTAGGGGGCAAAGACCCTGATTCCAGGGATGTATCAGTTACTGGGCTGCTTGCTGCAGTTTTGAGTAAATCACTGTGTTATCTGCTGCAGATCTAGCAGTTCTCTGAATGCTTGGCTCAGTATAACCCCGCCCACACCACTGATTGGCAGCTTTCTGTGTACACTGTGCATAGGCAGAAAGATGCCAATCAGTGATGGGGCAGGGTTATACATGATTTGGAGGACTACGTGGCAGCAGGTTTACTAGTCCTCTAGTGACAATCTCCTGATGATAAAACAGTGATTTTATTAAAGTTCCAGCAAGAAACCCAATAAGTGACGCGTCGCTGGAATAAGGGTCTCTGCTACTTTCAGATTAGGCTGCAAAAACCTGATGACAGATTCCCCTTACGACCACTATAGACAACAAATGATCTTCCATGGGATCAATCAGCTACGTATCTAATGTGTATGTAAACCTTCTGACTACTCACTAGCGACAATGTAGAGTGACAGAAGGATGAGGCTTGTTGAATTTTTACCTTTTTTCTCTTGAAAGATTGACCTATGCTGGAGGTGTGTGGCAGCGGTTTTCTAAACTCTCCACAAATGAACACATGGTCAAATCAAGAGAGCATGAGTATGTGGGGTGGTGGGAGAGCTTGAAGTCAGTAAATTGAGCATTTTTCCAACATTTAATGTGTATGAGCACTTAATAGCACTGTATATGACTGCAGACTTGTAAATCCTCACAGCGTGCATAGTGTGCGCTGTAAGGATTCTCAAATGGTGGCACTGTGAGAGTTGGGCTTGTGACCGCAATTATGTGACTTGCATACATGCAGTCACATGTCAACTAGACATGCATGGCATCACTCAATGCAAGTGTATTAGGTGATGCCGGACACGTCTAGTTTGAATGTGGCAGAAATATGCAAATTGAATACCTGCATCCTGCGCCAGCAGCGGAGAATTCTCACAGTGTGCAGTGCATGCGCTGTGAAGGTTCACAAGTCTGCAGTCACACAGAGTGAGTGCAGACTTGCACTCCAAGGCTGGGCAACCCCTTTAAGGGCTGTAAGGAAATTTGGTAAGTCTCTGGTAAAACTGACAAGGGACATTTCTAAATGTTTTTAGAGGTAGAGATCACAGGAGTAGACATTTTTTTCTGAACTATGCACAATACTTCCAATCAGGAGTAGAACAATAAGCCTGATAGGCTGATAACAGGGAATAACAGAATCCACTTAACAGCACAGAAAAATAAATTAATTATAGTACAGTAACTACTTAAAGGGGCATTCCCATCTGGTAAATTTATGACATATCACCGGGATATAAATGTACAGCAGGTACTGATCCCACCAATCTCAAGAAAGAGGTCCCATAACCCTCTGCTTTCCGTGTATAGGTTTTTGAAAGTTCTATACAAAAGAATGGGAAATAACAGCGGCGGCCTTCAGGGTCCCATTCTCAAGATAGTCCCAGAAGCCATTCGTGGGATCAGCATCTTCTGTACTTTTATGCTGTATGGTATATTCTGCAGATTTTCCATACATGTACAGGATGGGAACACCTCTTCATTTGTTTAGGAGGATGTACTTAGGAAAGTCCTACCTAATCTTGTCATTGATAATTGGACTTCAAATTGCTTGAATTCTGGCTGCAGATGATCTTCATGCAACTTAAAGGCGCTTGCTACGGTTACACTAGCCATACACATCAGATATTTTTCTGTAGATCATTGGAAGATCCAACATTTGTTTTAGTAATATCCGCTTAAATGTAATAATAATAATAATAATTTTATTTCTATAGCGCCAACATATTCCGCAGCACGTCACATTTTAGGGGCGACTTGTACAGACAATAGACATTACAGCATAGCAATAAACACATACAGTAGATAAAACAGATACTAAGAGGAATGAGGGCCCTGCTCACAAGCTTACAATTTATAAGGAAAAAGGGGAGACCAGTCTGAAGAAATGCATTTTTAGGGCATGCTTAAATTGTGGGTATTGGGGATTAATCAAATTAACCTGGGTAGTGCATTCCAAAGAATTGGCGCAGCACGTGAAAAGTCTTGGAGATGGGAATGGGAGGTTCTGATTATTGAGGATGCTAACCTCAGGTCATTAGCAGAATGGAGGGCACGGGTAGGGTGGTAGACTGTGCCGAGGGAGAAGATGTAGGGTGGTGCTGAGACAGTTTGCACACATTATCATCGCTGTCCCCGATGGGGCTCACAATCCAAATTCCCTATCAGTATATCTTTGGAATGTGTTACATCTACCTGTCTCCAGTAATTCTCTATTGTCCACACATTAGGGTCAATTTTACAGGAAGCTAAAGAACCTGTTGGTATTATTAAAAGGAAAAAATGGACCTCTATGAGTGACCTACTTAATCTACTTCATAACTTCTCCATCATGGGCCAGGTTCACACGTTCAGTATGTGGTCAGTATTTTATCTCAGTATTTTTAAGCCAAAATCAGGAGTGGAAGAAAAAGGCCGGGGTCACACTTGCGAGTGTGATGCAAGAAACTCGAGACCGGAGTGTGCGGCTGCATATATATCTATGTAGCTGAGCGCTCCAGTCCAAGTGTCGGCGGCAGTGCCGGTTATTGAGACGCGAGACTCGTGCAAGTTTCTCGCAAGTGTGACCCTGGCCTTAAGGCCCCGTCACACACAGCGCTAGCGAGATCGCTGATTTTGTGACACATCAGCGATCTCTCCAGCGAGATCGCTGTGTGTGGTGGGGATCAGCGACCGGCCCCCCCTGCTGGTTATCGCTGATTGTCCTCGAACATCCTGGGCCGTTTTTTGATCGCTGGTCTCCCGCTGCCCAGCGCGCATCACTCCGTGTGGCAGCGAGAGACCAGCGATCAGCGACGCTGGACGCTGGTTTCTAATGTAAACATCGGGTAACTAAGAGCCGTGCGGCTCTTGGATACCCGTTGTTTACCTTGGAAATGAGCGTGCACGCTGGTTTCCAGGGTAAACAGCGGGTATCTAGGAGCCGCGGGCTTTTAGATACCTGATGTTTACCCTGGAAACCAACATGTAAGCTCGTTTCCGAGGTAAACAGCGGGTATCCAAGAGCCGCACGGCTCTTAGTTACCCGATGTTTACATTAGAAACCATCGTCCAGCGTCGCTGATTGCTGGTGCTGATCGCTGGAGGGGCTGTCTATGTGACAGCTCACTAGCGATCAGCCTAACGATGTCCCAGCGATCCCATCATGTCGGATCATTGGTGGGATCACTGGGACATCGATATGTGTAACGGGGCCTTTAGTCTCATTATTGGGCAACCAGCTAAAATACTGGGACAGTATACAAGCTCCATGCAGGTATCACCCATGGTCAGACATAACCCTGAGGCCACAGTGCTAATCACTTAGAAGCCGCCATGCAGAAATGACTTTGTCCCCTATTTGCCAACTGTTTTAAGTCTCTTACAGCCAATTAAAGGTGTTTTCCCAAATTTTAAAGTTATCTTTTTTTCCATAGGATGGGGAAATCTTTACTGTTCGCTGTCTGACAGGTGGAATCCCCAACAATTCCAAGAACGAGAGTAAGGCCAAATTTACATCTTAAATATTTGGAGAGTTTTTTACCTCAGTATTTGTAAGCCTAATCGAGGAGTGGAACAATCAGAGGAAAAGTATAATAGAAACACGTCACCACTTCTGGATTTATCACCCACTCCGGGTTTAGACTTACAAATACTGAGGTAAAATAAACTCACCAAATACTCAACGTGTGCATGTGGCCTAAGGCAAGGTTCCTACTATGAGCTTATGGTGAGTTTTTGATGTTACAGGTTTTCTGTACCACCTGAGCACCAATTGCGAAACATAGGTTACTTGCATTTTTTTCAAAAAATGCACAGCATCAAAAACTCACCAAAATCTCATCATGTGACCATATCCTAAGGCCTCCTGCACATACTGAATACTTGGTGATATTTTTACCTCAGTATTTATAAGCCAAAACCACGGAGTGAATGAAAAAAACAGAACTGGTGCTATAGTGGTTTCTATTATTCTTTTCCTCTGATTGTTCCACTCCTGGTTTTCGCTTAAAAATACTGAGGTAAAAAACTGTTCTGACCAAATACTAAACATGTGAACATGGCCTTAGGGTCTGTTTTATTGCATAACCTGAAGGATTTCCTAGTGCCAGCAAAGTGAATGAGATTCCTGAAGTCTTATGCACACTTTGCTTATTTTTTCCTTGCAGATTTGCAGCCGATTTAAATTTGCAGCCTATCAATTAATTGAGCGTTTTTGCTGCAGATTTCACTCATATTAATAAGTGGGAAAAATGCATCAAAAAGAAGTGCAAACAGCGCTCCAAAAACGCATTAAAAACTTGTAAAAAAACATGAATATTGTGCTTCGGTTTTTCTGCCAACACATCAATATTTGCTACGGATTTGCAGCAGATTTTCCTGCTGCAAGCACTGAACATGGGTACATACCATTAGACAAGTGCAAGCTTCTTTTAAGCAGTCCCATCAACAGTGAGTAGAGGGTAGGTTAGCCACTCCATACAGTTGTGGCCAAAAGTATTGACACCCCTGCCATTCTGTCAGATAATACTCAGTTTCTTCCTGAAAATTATTGCAAACACAAATTCTTTGGTATTATTATCTTCATTTAATTTGTCTTAAATGAAAAAACACAAAAAGAATTGTCCTAAAGCCAAATTGGATATAATTCCACACCAAACATAAAAAAGAGGGTGGACAAAAGTATTGGCGCTGTTCGAAAAATCATGTGATGCTTCTCTAATTTGTCTAATTAACAGCACCTGTAACTTACCTGTGGCACCTAACAGGTGTTGGCAATAACTAAATCACACTTGCAGCCAGTTGACATGGATTAAAGTTGACTCAACCTCTGTCCTGTGTCCTTGTGTGTACCACATTGAGCATGGAGAAAAGAAAGAAGACCAAAGAACTGTCTGAGGACTTGAGAAACCAAATTGTGAGGAAGAATGAGCAATCTCAAGGCTACAAGTCCATCTCCAAAGACCTGAATGTTCCTGTGTCTACCGTGCGCAGTGTCATCAAGAAGTTTAAAGCCCATGGCACTGTGGCTAACCTCCCTAGATGTGGACGGAAAAGAAAAATTGACAAGAGATTTCAACTCAAGATTGTGCGGATGTTGGATAAAGAACCTCGACTAACATCCAAACAAGTTCAAGCTGCCCTGCAGTCCGAGGGTACAACAGTGTCAACCCGTACTATCCGTCAGCGTCTGAATGAAAAGGGACTGTATGGTAGGAGACCCAGGAAGACCCCACTTCTTACCCCGAGACATAAAAAAGCCAAGCTGGAGTTTGCCAATACTTACATGAAAAAGCCTAAAACGTTTTGGAAGTATGTTCTCTGGTCAGATGAGACAAAAGTAGAGCTTTTTGGGCAAAGGCATCAACACAGAATTTACAGGAGAAAAAAGAAGCATTCAAAGAAAAGAACACGGTCCCTACAGTCAAACATGGTGGAGGTTCCCTGATGTTTTGGGGTTGCTTTGCTGCCTCTGGCACTGGACTGCTTGACCGTGTGCATGGCATTATGAAGTCAGAAGACTACCAACAAATTTTGCAGCATAATGTAGGGCCCAGTGTGAGAAAGCTGGGTCTCCCTCAGAGGTCATGGGTCTTCCAGCAAGACAATGACCCAAAACACACTTCAAAAAGCACTAGAAAATGGTGCACTGGAGACTTCTAAGGTGGCCAGCAATGAGTCCAGACCTGAATCCCATAGAACACCTGTGGAGAGATCTAAAAATGGCAGTTTGGAGAAGGCACCCTTCATATATCAGGGACCTGGAGCAGTTTGCCAAAGAAGAATGGTCTAAAATTCCAGCAGAGCATTGTAAGAAACTCATTGATGGTTACCGGAAGCGGTTGGTCGCGGTTATTTTGGCTAAAGGTTGTGCAACCAAGTATTAGGCTGAGGGTGCCAATACTTTTGTATAGCCCATTTTTGGAGTTTTGTGTGAAATGATCAAAGTTTTGCTTTTTGCTTCATTCTCTTTTTTGTTTTTTCATTTAAGACAAATTAAATGAAGATAATAACACCAAAGAATTTGTGTTTGCAATCACTTTCAGGAAGAAACTGAGCATTATCTGACAGAATTGCAGGGGTGTCAATACTTTTGGCCACAACTGTATAAGTCGGGGAATTACACAGTCCCATGGGATCGCAGGCCCCATCTATTTCTTATAACTAAGCAGACGATAAAAAACAAAACACTAGACACCTAAGGCCTTTTTCACACTTCAGTTTTTTGCATCAGTTCAAATCCGCCAAAAAGTCAGACAAGCGGATCTGTTCTCAACTGATGTGAACGAATGGCACAGGATCCGTTTTCAGACGGATCCTGAAAATGAGGAAATTTAAAGGAACCGCTGGCCGGGGAGAGAGAGAGAGAGAGAGAGAGATTGAGAGAGAGAGAGAGAGAATTTTTTTTTGTCCGGCACCCAGAAAGAATTTCGGGTTAAATGAGTGTCTGGAGGATCCGCCAGAGAAAAAAACGTTACAAGCTCCGTTTTGAAATCTTTGAGGATGGTAACGGACAGCAACTTTTGGCGGATCCTCAAAAAAAACGGATGCAACGGACAGCAATCCGTCACAATCCCCCATTAATGGAAGTCAATGAGGAAAAAAAACGGATCCTCAAAAGAAAATTGAGGATCCGTTTTTTTCAAAACCTGGCGGATTGTGACTGATTGTAAAAAACTGAAGTGTGAAAGAGGCCTTAGCTGGCATGAAATGGCTGAGGCTTTAATAGGGTTAATTTTTTAAAATAAACGAATAAATATAAAATTGATTAATACTAAAATAACCAAAGTTATCAAAGTCTATATAAGAACCAATGAACTCAGGACTATTTTACTTTCCCCTCAAAAAAGCCTCACGACGACTTTCTTTCGATGAATGTAGCAAACCCCAGGGATTGGGTGGGCGGGTGACAGATCATTCGTCTCTTCAGAGACACTGAGGAGAAAACCTGAGGGCGGGGTATAAATTGCTCACCTTCCCGCACTTTTTCCACCAATCAGAGTGACATCTGACAGATGACCAGGCCAGCAAATCAGGGCGATCGCCCGTCTCCGTTATTTGACAACAGGGACTGTTAACCCCTTACCGTTTTGCTCCTGAGGATCCTCATGAGAACTTAAGGCATCTATAAAAACAAAAACTGTAAAACAGCATAACAGTACTAACCCTCATTTAACATTCTTTAAAATGTAAGTGCCAGGAACCCATGTAGCCCCCCGCTCTAATTGCTGTGGGGGCTATCCATTCTCGCGGTTCAAGAACCCCAGTAGCCGAACCTCCAGCAATCGGAAAGTTATCCCCAAACCAAAGGATGGAGAATAACTTGCGATTTTCTGGAGGACAAGAGATAACTTACTATTTTGGGAAAAAGCATTTAACTTTTAAAACTAATACTCAAAAAGAAAATTGGGAAGAACAGTTCTATGCATGGAATTACAATATGACGATTACTAACGGAGCCTAGGGCTGCATACCACACATGCCGCCTTCCCATCACATACACATTTATAGTGGTAATCTCACGGGCAGGCAATGACACTACGGCTCGGGGATTGTGAAAAAGTCTATTTCACATTTCATCAAATTAGATGTTCTCACCCTTTGCTACCGTCATTAATATTACACTATCCACAGGCACCTCTGCTGCAGAGCGTTCATATCATGTCCGCCCATTGAAAGCCTGAGGTAGATCGAGATTGAGGTAAATATATGGTCATGTCTTTGAGTAGGGACTTGTGCTCTTATCGGTTGCGGTGCCATAGGGGTCAGCGGTCTATTGCATTGTAAATCACTGCAGGCCCCATCAAGATTAAAAGTGTATCCTCCGGCAGTGAGGAATATACAATGTGTGCTTTCGCCCTCTGCCTAACCTTGTGCTTTTATAAAGCGCTAACCTCTGTGCCATACCGTACTGTGTCGGCAGATGCTCCATTTATACACGGGAACGTTCTCACAGACTCATAAAACAAAAGTGCCTTCATCATCCATTAAACTTACCACCTGGCTCACATTCATAAAAACAGATTATACCATGAAATGCGTGAGTCCGGACGATCAGAAGAAACCTTCATATTGCTCCATCTCTTCCAATACACGGTTTTCGCTCTATAACAATTTATAGTGGATATTTCATGTTTCATGTTTCTCACCATGTCAACCCATGATGGGTAGAATAGATAGATTTTGTGAATGTATACACACTCTTCTAATTAGCAAATGAATGCTGACGATGTAATTATTTATTAACTATTATGTAATTGCATCAGTCATCATTTCCAAGGGCATTTCTACCATAAAGGTACAAGAAGAATGGGCCCATCTAATTGTAGCTTTATCACCCTTTGGACCTAGACTCAGTCCCCTCTCCAAAGTTAAATTAATGATATTAGACAAATAATGCGGGGAAAAAAAACAATGGTAGGCATACAGTAACTAATATGGGGCCTACGGAGTAGCACAGAAGCCCTTTAGTCAAGAAGGACCCATTGACACCCTCAAAGAATAATAATATCACTCCCTGCTGTCAATTTGAAAGTTAAGGCTTTGTTATCGTAATATTTATGGTTTTTATACCCCAGGATCTAAGCAAGCATTCAATGTTAAACATAGAGTCCCACATAGAGTTGAGCAAAAATATTTGCTGGACCCTGATCCAGCAGGATCATCAGAAATCTGTGGCTTCCAAACCAGACCCTTGGTAACTTCATCCTACCTGTTGGCATCCTACTCTGGTCCAAAAGATATGTTGGTAGTCCGTGGCAGCCACACCAGAGCCCAGCAAACCTTCTCCTACCTGCCGCCATCCTTCTGTGGTCTGAGTGCCAAGTCGGTAGTCAATGGCTACTGCACCAGAGCCTTGCAAGCCTCCTCCTACCTGTGTAATTCCTGCTCTATTCCAAGTGCCTAGTTGGTAGCCCATAGCTGTGACACACCAGAAACTTGCAAATCTCCTCTTATCTTTTGACATTTTACTCTAGTACAAATGCCTCTTCAGTGGCTCATGGCTACTGCATCAGAGCCTTGTGAACCTCCTCCTACCTAAGTAAATCCTGCTCTGAACCAAATACCATGTTGGCAGTCTATGGATAACATATCATAGCCTTACAATCCCCCTCCTACCTGCATAAATTTATTCTGATCCAAGTGCCAAGTTGACAATCCAGAAGCAATCAAAAGAACAGGAGGCAATCCAGAACGTTGATAAAAAAAGGCTTTTATTTGAATCTACTAAAAATACAGTGGGGCAAAAAAGTATTTAGTCAGTCAGCAATAGTGCAAGTTCCACCACTTAAAAAGATGAGAGGCGTCTGTAATTTACATCATAGGTAGACCTCAACTATGGGAGACAAACTGAGAAAAAAAAATCCAGAAAATCACATTGTCTGTTTTTTTTTCATTTTATTTGCATATTATGGTGGAAAATAAGTATTTGGTCAGAAACAAGCAATCAAGATTTCTGGCTCTCACAGACCTGTAACTTCTTCTTTAAGAGTCTCCTCTTTCCTCCACTCATTACCTGTAGTAATGGCACCTGTTTAAACTTGTTATCAGTATAAAAAGACACCTGTGCACACCCTCAAACAGTCTGACTCCAAACTCCACTATGGTGAAGACCAAAGAGCTGTCAAAGGACACCAGAAACAAAATTGTAGCCCTGCACCAGGCTGGGAAGACTGAATCTGCAATAGCCAACAAGCTTGGAGTGAAGAAATCAACTGTGGGAGCAATAATTAGAAAATGGAAGACATTCAAGACCACTGATAATCTCCCTCGATCTGGTGCTCCACGCAAAATCACACCCCGTGGGGTCAGAATGATCACAAGAACGGTGAGCAAAAATCCCAGAACCACGCGGGGGGACCTAGTGAATGAACTGCAGAGAGCTGGGACCAATGTAACAAGGCCTACCATAAGTAACACACTACGCCACCATGGACTCAGATCCTGCAGTGCCAGACGTGTCCCACTGCTTAAGCCTGTACATGTCCGGGCCCATCTGAAGTTTGCTAGAGAGCATTTGGATGATCCAGAGGAGTTTTGGGAGAATGTCCTATGGTCTGATGAAACCAAACTGGAACTGTTTGGTAGAAACACAACTTGTCGTGTTTGGAGGAAAAAGAATACTGAGTTGCATCCATCAAACACCATACCTACTGTAAAGCATGGTGGTGGAAACATCATGCTTTGGGGCTGTTTCTCTGCAAAGGGGCCAGGACGACTGATCCGGGTACATGAAAGAATGAATGGGGCCATGTATCATGAGATTTTGAGTGAAAACCTCCTTCCATCAGCAAGGGCATTGAAGATGAAACGTGGCTGGGTCTTTCAACATGACAATGATCCAAAGCACACCGCCAGGGCAACGAAGGAGTGGCTTCGTAAGAAGCATTTCAAGGTCCTGGAGTGGCCTAGCCAGTCTCCAGATCTCAACCCTATAGAAAACCTTTGGAGGGAGTTGAAAGTCCGTGTTGCCAAGCGAAAAGCCAAAAACATCACTGCTCTAGAGGAGATCTGCATGGAGGAATGGGCCAACATACCAACAACAGTGTGTGGCAACCTTGTGAAGACTTACAGAAAACGTTTGACCTCTGTCATTGCCAACAAAGGATATATCACAAAGTATTGAGATGAAATTTTGTTTCTGACCAAATACTTATTTTCCACCATAATATGCAAATAAAATGAAAAAAAAACAGACAATGTGATTTTCTGGATTTTTCTTTCTCAGTTTGTCTCCCATAGTTGAGGTCTACCTATGATGTAAATTACAGACGCCTCTCATCTTTTTAAGTGGTGGAACTTGCACTATTGCTGACTGACTAAATACTTTTTTGCCCCACTGTATATGATGGCAAGATCAAAGAGTGATACACCTTACTCATAACCTCCTGTTGGTAGTCCAAGTTGGTAGTCCATAGTTCACACACCAGAGACCGGCAAACCTCCTCCTACCTGCTGACATCTAAGGGTCCCGTTCCATGTAGCGACGCCCCAGCGATCCCGACAACGATACGACCTGGTAAGGATCGCTGGTGCGTCGCTACATGGTTGCTAATAAGCTGCCAAACAGGCAGATCTCTTCAACAGCGCACCAGCGATCCCGACAACGATACGACCTGGTTGTCACACAGCAGCTATTCTGAACGATTCCAGCCTGCGTCCCTGAGTTCTGTGTCGCCAACGAGGTCGCTCGTCGGCGTCAAACACAGCAATGCATGCTGGATAGCGGGACGCCGATGATGAAAAAATGGCCCAGGACATTCAAGCATGATCAGTGATATCCAGCGGGGGGGCTGGTCACCGCTATGTGTCACATGTAGCGAGATCGCTGGCGCATCACAAAATCGGTAACGCATCAGCGATCTCGCTAGCGATCTTGCTATGTGAGACGGGGCCTTTACTCTGGACCAAGTGCCACATAAGTAGTTCATGGCTGATACTCTAAAGACCATGCAAACCTTCACCTCCCTGCCGTCATTCCTGGTGCCTCTTCTGATTAGCATGACCTTGCCCTGTGCCTTTTAATCAGAAAAATTGTCGGGATGCTGGCAGGTAGGCAGGCAGGCAGGTAGGTGGAGATTTGCATGGTTCTGATATAGCAACCACAGTATCCTGCAAATCTTTTTGCTCAACTCTAGTCTGGAAACATACTATATACCAAGTGGTACACTATTTTTTGACTCTATATATAGCACTGTATGGAAGAGTATAGTTTACTATGGTAATCCATACAAGTATTTTGTGGCTTATTGACATATACCAGCTAGGCATAGGTCACAAGGACACTTTTTTTTAGCCTTATTGGTCTCACGGGGCTTACAGTCCCATTGTACAGGCCAAACATGCCTTGTAAACAAAATGTGAACATTGACAAATAAAGGTTGTCTGTCACTGATTGGCAATTTGAAGATAATAGGAACATCTTCACTTACTACATAGTATCCTGATTATATGCTGAGAGGAGGAAGGTACATTATGTTGTATATCTATAATAAAAATGAGGAAAATTGCATTTATAAATTAATTACACCAGTGCTGAAATAACGTTCCTATGTGTTCCCTATTAGCACTTTGTGCAGGCTTTCTGCTCACTATATTCACTGCTAAATCATAGTCTATCTGCTGCCTTAAACAAGTTCAAAATTGTTATATCTGATTCTGTACCTACCAACATTATTTAAGGGTCTTTTCAGAATTAGAAAAACATGGATGTTTTTTTTCCCAAAACAGCACCACATCTGTCCACAGATTATGTGTGGTATTGCAAGTCTGCACCATTCACTTAAATGAAGGGTGGCGGCACTGGTGGGGATTGGAAAAATAGTCGACCACATTTTTCCAATCCTGCACAACCACTTTGTCGTATGTGAGCCCCAATCATGTCCATTTGTGGACTGGGATGTTGGACTGTCCTGTTAGACCATTGGCAATTATGGCCACATACAGTTGTGGCCAAAAGTATTGACACCCCTGCAATTCTGTCAGATAATACTCAGTTTCTTCCTGAAAATGATTGCAAACACAAATTCTTTGTTATTATTATCTTCATTTAATTTGTCTTAAATGAAAAAACACAAAAAGAATTGTCCTAAAGCCAAATTGGATATAATTCCACACCAAACATAAAAAAGAGGGTGGACAAAAGTATTGGTACTGTTCGAAAAATCATGTGATGCTTCTCTAATTTGAGTAATTAACAGCACCTTTAACTTACCTGTGGCACCTAACAGGTGTTGGCAATAACTAAATCACACTTGCAGCCAGTTGACATGGATTAAAGTTGACTCAACCTCTGTCCTGTGTCCTTGTGTGTACCACATTGAGCATGGAGAAAAGAAAGAAGACCAAAGAACTGTCGGAGAACTTGAGAAACCAAATTGTGAGGAAGCATGAGCAATCTCAAGGCTACAAGTCCATCTCCAAAGACCTGAATGCTCCTGTGTCTACCGTTCGCAGTGTCATCAAGAAGTTTAAAGCCCATGGCACTGTGGCTAACCTCCCTAGATGTGGGCAGAAAAGAAAAATTGACAAGAGATTTCAACGCAAGATTGTGCGGATGTTGGATAAAGAACCTCAACTAACATCCAAACAAGTTCAAGCTGCCCTGCAGTCCGAGGGTACAACAGTGTCAACCCGTACTATCCGTCGGCGTCTGAATGAAAAGGGACTGTATGGTACGATACCCAGGAAGACCCCACTTCTTACCCCGAGACATAAAAAAGCCAGGCTGGAGTTTGCCAAAACTTACCTGAAAAAGCCTAAAACGTTTTGGAAGAATGTTCTCTGGTCAGATGAGACAAAAGTAGAGCTTTTTGGGCAAAGGCATCAACATAGAGTTTACAGGAGAAAAAAAGAGGCATTCAAAGAAAAAAACACGGTCCCTACAGTCAAACATGGTGGAGGTTCCCTGATGTTTTGGGGTTGCTTTGCTGCCTCTGGCACTGGACTGCTTGACCGTGTGCATGGCATTATGAAGTCAGAAGACTACCAACAAATTTTGCAACATAATGTAGGGCCTAGTGTGAGAAAGCTGGGTCTCCCTCAGAGGTCATGGGTCTTCCAGCAGGACAATGACCCAAAACACACTTCAAAAAGCACTAGAAAATGGTTTGAGAGAAAGCACTGGAGACTTCTAAGGAGGCCAGCAATGAGTCCAGACCTGAATCCCATAGAACACCTGTGGAGAGATCTAAAAATGGCAGTTTGGAGAAGGCACCCTTCATATATCAGGGACCTGGAGCAGTTTGCCCAAGAAGAATGGTCTAAAATTCCAGCAGAGCATTGTAAGAAACTCATTGATGGTTACCGGAAGTGGTTGGTAGCAGCTATTTTGGCTGAAGGTTGTGCAACCAAGTATTAGGCTGAGGGTGCCAATAGTTTTGTCTGCCCCATTTTTGGAGTTTTGTGTGAAATGATCAATGTTTTGCTTTTTGCTTCATTCTCTTTTGTGTTTTTTCATTTAAGACAAATTAAATGAAGATAATAATACCAAAGAATTTGTGATTGCAATCATTTTGAGGAAGAAACTGAGTATTATCTGAAAAAATTGCAGGGGTGTCAATACTTTTGGCCACAACTGTAATCTGTCTGGGGGCAGTCGGTAGGCTCCCATACATTTTAGATGGTCATTCAATCCCACTGTATGCGGGACTTGGAGAGGACTTGTCATCACGTTCCGCATCCTCAGGGGAGACTTAAGGTCAGCTTGGCACAGTTTCACCCAGACTTCCCCAGTCCACACAGGCCTAGGAAGCCACAGGGAGTGAGAGAATGTGACCCACACCATCACTGATATCCACACTCACTCAGAACCCTGAAAGGCTGAGAGGCCCTTTTTGCTAGCACCAGTGAAAAAGTGCCTGGTCAGCCTGATAGGACTGCCACCAGGTCTTCTTTAGATTTAAGCCTGGTCCTTTAACTGCATTCATGTGCAGTCTGTGATCTATTAGTATACCCAAGTCTTTTTCCACATGGGCTGTTGCTTAGTTCTATTCTTCCCATTCTGTAGATGTCATTTTTGTTTTTCTTGCCCAGGTATAGAATCTTGCCTTTATCCCTGTTAAATATCATTCTGTTAGTCTCTGTCCATTGTTCAAGCTTATCTAGATTCTTCTGGACTCTTTCTCTGTCTTCTCTAGTGTTAGCTATCCCTTCTGGCTTTGCATTGTCTGCAAATTTGATTAGTTTACCTTCAGTTCCCTTATGTAGATCATTTTTAAAAATGTTGAACAACGCTGGGGCCAGGACAGAACCTTTTGGTACCCCACTTGAAACACTTTTGCTACTGGATGTGCAATCATTTAATACCACTCTTTGCGTATGATAACTGAGCCAGTTATGATGAATACACCTAAGCGGCCTTTGTCATTTTTTCAATTAGGATAGTAAGAGATACTTTATCAAATGCAATTTTTCTCACCTACAAAAGAATGGAGAGATCTGTAATTTTTATCATAGGTACACTTCAGCTGTGAAAGACAGAATTAAACATTAAAACCCCCCCAAAAATTGTATGATTTTTAAATAATTAAGCTGCATTTTATTGTAAGAAATAAGTATTTGATCACCGACCAACCTGCAACAACACCATACCAACCGTGAAGCATGGTGGGGGAAACATCATACTTTGAGGGTGCTTTTCTGCAAAGGGGACAGGTTGACTGCACCATATTGAAGCTAGAATGGATGGGGTCATAGATCACAAAATTTGGGCCAATAACTTCCTTCCCTTAGTAAAAGCATTGAAGATGGGTCATGACTGGGTCTTCCAGCATGATAGTGACCCAAAATGCACAGCCAAAGCAACAAAGGAGTGTCTCCATAAGAAGCATTTCAAGGTCCTGGAGTGGCCTAGCCAGTCTCGAGACCTGAACCCAATAAAAATCTTTGGAGGGAGCTGAAATTCAATGTTGCCCAGCGACAGCCCCGAAACCTGGAAAAGATCTGTATGGAGGAGTGGGCCAAAATCCCTGCTGCATTGTGTGCAAACAAGAATTACAAGAAACGTCTGACCTTTGTAATTGCAAACAAATGTTTCTGTATCAAATATTAAGATCTGTTTTTCTGTTGTATCAAATACAGTATTTCTTGCAATAAAATGCAAAATAATTATGTAGAAATCATACAATATGATTTTCTGGATTTTTTTTTACATTCTGT
The DNA here is from genome assembly GCF_039654945.1 of Dendrobates tinctorius. NCBI lineage: Eukaryota > Metazoa > Chordata > Amphibia > Anura > Dendrobatidae > Dendrobates > Dendrobates tinctorius. Next base: position 1,641,476 of record NW_027361697.1, read on the forward strand.
CTGCCACAGTTGAAGTTTACCTACAATAACGATTACAGACCTCTCCATTCTTTTTTGATGGGAAAACTTGCAAAATTGGCAGTGTATCAAATACTTATTTTCCACACTGTACATACATGCTGTTTAATGACTTGTTCAAAGATCATTCCTGGTATAGAAGTTAGGCTCATTGGCCTGCCATTTCTTGGCTCCATCCTCTTTCCTTTTTTGAAGATAGTGGCAGCATTTGCCTTTCTCCATTCTTCTGAGACTTCTCCTGCTCTCCTGGAATTTTCAAAGATTGTGTCTAGTGGCTCTGCAGTTTCCACTGCTGTCTCTTTCAGTACCCTGGGATGAATTTCATTTGGACCAGGAGCAGCCTAAGGACACAACCCCAAAGAAACCTGACAACAATGCCCACTTGGTAAATTAGCATGTTGGGTCACTCTAATGCCGGATTTAAATAAAAAAAATTCAGTATAGAGCAGTGGTAAAAAGAAAAAACTGGCCACTGTTGACTTAGTGACAGGACTTTTTATAGATTGCAACAAATAGAATAGTCAATAGAGGTATGATAAAATTGAAGTTGGCCACATACTCTCAATAAGGCCAGGATCACACATGCGAGAAACTCGGACGAGTCTCGCATCTTAATACCCGGCACTGCCGCCGGTATTCGGGAGCAGAGCATGTGGCTGCATGTATTTCTATGCCTCCGCACACTCCGCTCCCGAGTGCCGGCGGCAGTGCCTGATATTAAGATGCAAGACTTGTCCGAATTTCTCACATGTGTGACCCCAGCCTAACCTTGAGCTGAGAATCTAATTATGCTAATCAGGCTCTGATCAGAGGTGGAGGGAGAGAAAAAAAAATTCTCCACCTTCTCCATTATGACAGTCCATGAAAATGGATTCATACTTGGATGTCATCCTCGTGGGGTCTGATTTTTTTGCAGGGACCCATAAACTTGCATTGGTGAGTGCCATCCGATTCTCAGAGGCAAATCATTCAAGCTGAGAGGTCCTAGGAAAAAATTGGACATGTGCACAGCATAACATGGGTGCGAGTTCTATCCGTGAAAACCGCAGATAGCGCAAGTCCGATATATATGGCTGTTAACACAAACCGTAAAGAAGATAGTAGGCTGTTATAAATACTAATCTCTACTAAGATGCCCTTGAAGTTCACACCCGATCCTATTTTCTCCATACATGATATGTCATGGAGGGGTAGTGACGCCCCCATACACATGGACACTTGATTTGTCTGAGCCTACATATGTTTCTACATGTATGTTCACAAAGTTCCGAGGTTATAAAAAAAGGGTCAAAGTTTCATCCAAAAAAGTGGGATAATTTTTTTCTCGCCTGTATCCATCCAAAATCCGTTTTTAATCATTAATCATTTACAGGACCATTTACCATTTAAAGAATTGCATTGTATGCATACATCACAAAACAATCACTGACCTCAGGGAGACCAGTCAAAGAAAACACTGCGGCAGCCAGCAAAGGCGCTCAATCAGTGAAATCCTAGGTGCATTGCTCCCTGGGAAATACGAATATGCAAATAAAGTCTGTGGAGCCTCATTTAAGAGTCTCAAACATGGGACTAGCCAGATCTTCCTCCAGAGAAGGACCCAGCCAAGGAGTGGCTCCTTTCGGAAACCACCATTACCACCATATTAAGTGGCCCTTTAAGTCAATATCCAGCTCTTTACGAGTTTACAGATATGACAAGGGAAATACCAAGGCCAGGTATCCATCCACAGACAGCTGTTTCGGGGTGTTGCCCCTCATCAGTGTGGAGTAGGATTCTGGCTAGGTGGGAGCAATGCCTTGTAGACCAACATCACAAAACAATCACTGACCTCAGGAAGACCAGTCAAAGAAAACAGTGCGGCAGCCAGCAAAGGCGCTCAATCAGTGAAATCCTAGGTGCATTGTTCCCTGGGATATACGAATATGCAAATAAAGTCCGTGGAGCCTCATTTAAGAGTCTCAAACATGGGACTAGCCAGATCTTCCTCCAGGGAAGGACCCAGCCAAGGAGTGGCTCCTTTCGGAAACCACCATTACCACCATATTAAGTGGCCCTTTAAGTCAATATCCAGCTCTTTACAAGTTTACAGATATGACAAAAGGAAATACCAAGGCCAGGTATCCATCCACAGACAGCTGTTTCGGGGTGTTGCCCCTCATCAGTGTGGAGTAGGATTCTGGCTAGGTGGGAGCAATGCCTTGTAGACCAACATCACAAAACAATCACTGACCTCAGGAAGACCAGTCAAAGAAAACAGTGCGGCAGCCAGCAAAGGCGCTCAATCAGTGAAATCCTAGGTGCATTGTTCCCTGGGATATACGAATATGCAAATAAAGTCCGTGGAGCCTCATTTAAGAGTCTCAAACATGGGACTAGCCAGATCTTCCTCCAGGGAAGGACCCAGCCAAGGAGTGGCTCCTTTCGGAAACCACCATTACCACCATATTAAGTGGCCCTTTAAGTCAATATCCAGCTCTTTACAAGTTTACAGATATGACAAAAGGAAATACCAAGGCCAGGTATCCATCAGTGTGCCCCTCATCAGTGTGGAGTAGGATTCTGGCTAGGTGGGAGCAATGCCTTGTAGACCAACATCACAAAACAATCACTGACCTCAGGAAGACCAGTCAAAGAAAACAGTGCGGCAGCCAGCAAAGGCGCTCAATCAGTGAAATCCTAGGTGCATTGTTCCCTGGGATATACGAATATGCAAATAAAGTCCGTGGAGCCTCATTTAAGAGTCTCAAACATGGGACTAGCCAGATCTTCCTCCAGGGAAGGACCCAGCTAAGGAGTGGCTCCTTTCGGAAACCACCATTACCACCATATTAAGTGGCCCTTTAAGTCAATATCCAGCTCTTTACAAGTTTACAGATATGACAAAAGGAAATACCAAGGCCAGGTATCCATCCACAGACAGCTGTTTCGGGGTGTTGCCCCTCATCAGTGTGGAGTAGACCAACATCACAAAATCCTAGGTGCATTGCTCCCTGGGATATACGAATATGCAAATAAAGTCCGTGGAGCCTCATTTAAGAGTCTCAAATATGGGAGGAAGATCTGGCTAGTCCCGTGTTTGAGACTGATTGAGCGCCTTTGCCGGATGGATACCTGGCCTTTGTATTTCCCTTGTCATATCTGTAAACTCGTAAAGAGCTGGATATTGACTTAAAGGGCCACTTAATATGTGTCTATATCTATTCTTTGGTTTCTGTTTAGAAACCCTGTCATAGGGCTCCATTATATGTCCATTTTGCAAGCCTGTGAAAAAAATCTCGCCATACGGATTACATACGGATGCTTACATGCGCAAAATACGCGACCACACCTTGATTACGGATGACATACGGAGCACTGTTTAGGGGCCATTCATCCGTATTACGCATGTAAAATACTGACGGTATTTTGCGTCGGTTAGTGTGACCCCGGCCTAATAGTGAGAGTGGAGTAAGATGTTCCGGACACTTCAGAGACTTATCTCTACTAAGATGCCCCAGTAGTTCATGCCCAATCCTACTTTCTCCCTGTATCATCTGTTCGGGGGAGAGTCGGGAGGTCTCCATATACCGGTACATAAGCTAGTAGGACGGTCACACTAAAATTGGCAGGATTGGATTACCAATGCTTATATGCAAATTAGACTTACTATCCTTTTGAAAACATCATTGCAAAGAATCACAAAAGAATAAAATAATCCAGCACTAAAGTATGCAAAACCTGTTGTTTTGAAAAATATCTTGTATTTGGTGGGCTCTAATCCGGAGTTTGAATTATTTAAGTAATCTTGTAGAATGTATTTCTTTTGTTCCGCCTAATGCCAGACTATTATTTATTTATAATTATTATTGTCAACTGCTTTGGTCCATGATAATTATAAGCTGCAGGCCATAATACAGGACCATTATTAATGCATATTACATTCCACGGGGCTCGTGTAACCGGGAGCTAATGCTTTGCTCGTTTCTCACTGAATTTAATTTGGGCCGAGTTAAATAATGTTAATAGAAGCCACATTTTACCACCAATGTCTTAACTCAACCCTTTTTAATAAAATATAAAGAAACAATAGTATAGAAAAACAGATGCGGGGGATTTGCATTGCGGAGATTGGAGATGCCGTTGGTATGGTTCACTGGTGGACAGAAATAGAGGGTCTCTATGCAAGAGCAAAATATGGGCCCTTCACAGTCCAATGGCTGATAAAAAGCCTACTTTGGATGTGGAAATAGCCCCCTTACCTCTTTGGACCTCGTGTGGCTTACTCAGGTTGCACCAATGGTATGTCCACACCTGCTATGGATAAACTATTCCACTGATCATGTGGTATAGACACACACAGTAATGCACTGAAACCAGAACATAGATGGTTAAAAAAATGATATCCTTTGGGGTGCTCTTCTCATGTGATCTCAGAGCTATGAGTTTTGTGCTGAGTTATTCTGAGCCCACCAGCTGCTCTTTTCTCATCTCAAGACATGCACAACTACACTAAAGGAGAGGCACTGCAGCTGCATCCCCCTCCTCCCTTTCTTCTGTTTACTTACTTATCATTTTTGGTTTCTAAACATCTAAAGATTTAGTGAAAGTCTGCAACTAGGTAAATGGGAACCAGAGACTATCAGAAGATAAAGATGTCCCAAAATGTTTTTACCAAAATTTAGTACCAATGTGCTCGCTTCTCAGAGAATCTGTAGCCACTGTTGACAGCGGTTGCTCAGTTATTCCTCTAGAATATTTAATAATGAGTTGACAACTGGGTGTTACCAATCGCCTTGTCAAAGGGTATGTGTCTGACACTGTCCAATCCGTGCTGTCGGTGCCATACTGTGTAGAGACACAACTCCAACTGGTAACACTCGGTTGTCAATTTATTCATAAATTACAAGGAGGAAAAACAGCAGTAAAGGAAAACACAGAGTTCTGTTTTTGCCCTTACTGGAAAAGAGTTTGTCCTGACTTTGTCGAGTACCTCTTCCAATCATTGTAAAAATAAATACATTGGACATTTACATATAGATCTGCTCTTAATTAGGGATAAGCGGACATGTGGAAGTTCGAGTTCTGGTTCCCGATTGGAACTGTTAGGCGTCAGGTTTCTGCATCTGTTCTGCAGGAGTCCAGAGCCTCACATTCTGTGGTCTCCTGCTGTCTATCTACCACAGAGGAGATTACTTTGCAGCAGATCGCTCCAGAGACTAAGTCCCTCTGTTCTCCTACTGGGCATGCTCACGAGACGATCTCCCATTGGAGATCGGGAGTCATGTGCCCAGGTCCTGCTCCAGATGTCATTGGTCCATCTCGGAGATCTGGAAGCTTCCGGAAGGTCCTGGCTATAAAAAGCGCGCATGACTGTTCGGCCATGCGCTAGTATAGTCTTTAGTTGCTACTGTATGAATGAAGATGAATGTATGAACCTGCGAATGACTCACTAAGATCCCCTCCCTCTAATATTACAAATGTGTACAGGGACTTAGTGTTATGGATGGCGGAACGCACCAAATATAAATAATAGGAGGTGCGTTCGCCGCCCGGGCTCCACCGTGCGGTAGATGTAAAGACCGCTGCTGGATAATAGCAGACTCGCTAAGAGGCGGAGCACTACACTCGGGTTAGCGTCACCCGAGGTGCTAGGACAATCTCTTGTTACAGGCACAGAGATGCCCTAGAGGAAATTAGGTGTAGTCGCCGGGCCTGTTAACCTCACAGGACCTGCCGGCGTGTGGCATTGCAGCCGCGAACGCTGAAAAGTGCTGCAGACTGCAGCACGGCTGTAAACTGTAGCCGCTTAACGACAGTGCCGGGGAACCGGTTACCATCGGATGCTAGTGTATGGCGTGATAAGCTCAGTGGCGCATAGCTAGCCACTACCTGGCGCTGACTAAAACCAACACTCTGTCACCATTTGTAATTTTAGAGGGTAGGGGTTTCAAATAAGTCAGTCACCAGACACATGCATCCATCACCATTCACACATAGCATTATTAGTCTACACTAACGCATGGCAGAGCCGCCATGCAGGCCTTTTATAGCCATGCGCTTCCGGGACCTTCCAGTACTCTGGGAAGGACCAATCAGATCCGTCGCAGGACCTGAGCATGTGACCCCTGCTCTCCACTGAGAGGTCATCTTGCGGGCATGCCCAGTAGCAGGGCGAGAGGACTTAGCCTCTGGAGCGGTTCCCTGCAAAGCAGGTTGCGCTACCACTGCTGCACCAGAGGTGGCAGCAACATCCAGACTCACAGAGCGAGTCTGAGCAGGACACCTGGATTGCTGAGCAGGTCCCTGAGCGGTCAGAGGGGAATGGGAGACTGCTGGATGTACAGCTCTGGATTCCTGTTGTGCAGTCTCAGAAATCCGACGCATAACACTTAGATTAGAGTCAGCGCCAGCGCGTGGCAAGCCTCAAGTCACTACATCATCATTCACAGTGCTAGCGTCTGACATTGCGCCTGCTTCCTTGCTTTGTCGACACGCTGCAGTTGCAGCCCTCTTTGGCATCCGCAGTAGCGACGCCGCACGCACGGTAGGTCTAGATGGATGCAGCGCCTCTGTCTTGGGTCCTGTGACCAGATACCATGTGTGCATTTACCTGAGACCTGTGACACTAACAGGCTCAGCCTTTTGTGTTTACCTCTGCTGACATCTCTGTGAGCAAGCAGAGATTGCTTAGCGCACTTGGGTGACGTTCAACCCGCGTGCGCATTTCCGCCATATTGCTCGTCTGTCACTACTTAGCAGCAGTGTTTACACCTACTGCACGGTGGACCCCGAGTGGCAAATGCACTTTATTATTTATCTTTATTTAGTGCATTCCGACGTTCCTAACATTATACTAGCGCCAGGGTCTGGCTGGTAATGGCAGATCAGCAGCAACTCCTACAGTACATTCGGCAGCTAGAGTGCCGGTTGGCTACTCTTGAGAGTGCTATCTCAGCTGCTGAGGCTGCTGTACAGGCAATCGCAGAGGCGGTTTCACATATGTCCACGTCCTCCCCTGCGCCAAAAGTTTTCCCGCCTCCTGTTGCCCGATAAATTTTCTGGCGATGGTGCCTCCTGTAGGGGTTTCGTGAGCCAGTGCTCTATCCAGCTGGAGTTACTGGCTCCGCGATTCCCTATGGAACGGGCTAAGGTGGGGTTTATTGCTTCCCTTCTGTCAGGCAGGGAGTTGGAGTGGGCTACGCCACTATGGGAGCGTGGTGACCCAGAGGTTCGGACCGCTGCTCAGTTCTTAACATCTATCAAGCAGGTCTTCCTGGGACCACAGGTCACGCACGATACCTCTCTTCAGCTACTTGCATTAACTCAGGGATCTCTCTCGGTCAGCCAGTATGCCGTTTGTTTTCGGACACTGGCTTCCGAGCTGGAGTGGTCTGATAAAGCCCTCATCCCTGTATTTTGGAGAGGTTTAGCGGAGCATGTTAAGGATGCTCTGTCTACCAGAGAGGTGCCTGTAAGTCTGGAGGAGCTGATTGCCATTGCCACCCACATTGATCTCCGTTTTTCGGAACGCGGGCTTGAGCGTGCTCAAACCAGACGGAAGGTTATTTCGGCTCCCAACCTTTTTGAACCTCCAGAATTACCCGAGCCAGAGTGTTCACTCCCAGAGTCCATGGAGGTGTCGCACGCCAGTCTCAAGGCGCGTCCGGCACTAAGCGCCACTCGCAGTTACCACTGTCAGCACTCTGTTCCCCAGGATAATGGGGCCCTGCAATGGCCAAACTCGGTTCTGCCGGGCAAGACCTTTGTCCCCTCTCACCTTCGGCCAAAGGTTCTCGTGTGGGCACACGCATCCAGGGCTGGTGGTCAATGTGGCTACATGCAGACCACAAAACTCCTGGCAGGGTCTTATTGGTGGCCGCACAGGGCTCGGGACACTAAAAAGTATATTCAGGCATGTGCCTCTTGTGGTCGGAATAGCTTCCTTAAACAGAGAGTGATGACGCCCGCCGACACACTGCGGCGTTCCACTTCAACTTCTGCTCCTGGCGATTTTTCCGCTCCCGTTGTCTCCCACGTGTCTCTTCTTAAACCTGGCGATCTTGCCGCCTCTGATACCTTCCACGTGTCCCGGTTTTCCGTGTCATCTGCCGGGACATCAGACTTGCCTTCGAATGAGTCTGAGGCCTATGCCTCTGATGGGCACAAGGTGGTGGATTGGAAGGCTCAGAGTGGAGGGGGCCCTAGGAGGGGGGGTAATGTTAGGCGTCAGGTTTCTGCATCTGCTCTGCAGGAGTCCAGGGCCTCACATTCTGTGGTCTCCTGCTGTCTATCTACCGCAGAGGAGATTCCTTTGCAGCAGATCGCTCCAGAGACTAAGTCCCTCTGTTCTCCTACTGGGCATGCTCACGAGACGATCTCACATTTGAGATCGGGAGTCATGTGCCCAGGTCCTGCTCCAGATCTCATTGGTCCATCTCGGAGATCTGGAAGCTTCCGGAAGGTCCCGGTTATAAAAAGCGCGCATGACCATTTGGCCATGCGCTAGTATAGTCTCTAGTTGCTACTGTGTGAATGATGATGGATGTATGAACCTGCAAATGACTCATTAAGATCCCCTCCCTTTGATATTATGAATGTGTACAGGGACTTAGATTAGAGTCAGCACCAGCGCGTGGCTAGCCTCAAGCCACTACAGCATCATCCACAGTGCTAGCATCTGACATTGCACCTGCTCCCTTGCTTTGTCAACTAACGGCAGTGTCCTACGCCGTGCTGCAGTTGCAGCACTCTTTGGCGTCCGCAGTAGCGACGCCGCACGCACGATAGGTCTAGACGGACGCAGCGCCTCTGTCTTGGGTCCTGCTCCTGTGACCAGATACCGTGTGTGCATTTACCTGAGACCTGTGACACTAACAGGCTCAGCCTTTTGTGTTTACCTCTGCTGACATCTCTGTGAGCAAACAGAGATTGCTTAGCGCACTTGGGTGACGTTCAACCAGCGTGCACATTTCTGCCATATTGCTCGTCTGTCACTACTTAGCAGCAGTGTTTACACCTACTGCATCGTGGACCCGAGCAGCGAACACACTTTATTATTTATTTTTATTTAGTGCGTTCCGCTGTTCCTAACAGGAACTTTATTTCAAAGTTCTGATCGGGCATCGGAACTATAGAAAGATTAGATTCGGTTCACTGTAAGTGGCATTCTGAAGATGTTCGTAGCTCAGAGATGCCGCGTTAAGGTGTAGGAAATCACAAAATGAAAAGAGTCCAGCTCAATGAACCGTGTATACTTTATTCATGTTGAGTGCTCAGATTTACCTGTTCTGGTTATCAAGAATAGACTGGATTTCATGCCATTTTTTTCTTTTGTTGATTTATTCATTCGATAAATACATGTACAGTAAGCTACACACGCACTGCAATAATTATCTCACTGACATCTTTCTTACTATGGACAGGTGCCAGCTGGTGAATACTCTCATCAGCCTTGCCTGCTCTCACTGATATCAGCGAAACAAGGCGTAGGATGATGGGAACAGTATTCTCATGAGACGTCTGTGACCAGCCGTAACCTTTTCACCGCCGGTCACAGCTGCTGGTTCATACACTATCATCTGTGCGATAGCGTGGGAACCACAGTACTCTGACCATTGGCAACGTGAAAGATTACCACCAATGAGAGTTGGTGTTTGCCTGGTACCTAAACTTTTTTTAATGTTCGGCCAAACCTGATGGAATTGAACATCCACAGGTCCGCCCATAACTATTTATTTATAGCAACAAAAAAAAATGACATTTATGCTTTAACCTTTGTCATTTAAATTAATCTTCAATAGGATACAATGACCCAGATAGTTTTTTAATTAGAATGATTGCTCTCAACCATTGATCATTTGATCGGAGCCTTATCTTGAAAATGGCAGCATGTGATTGTTTAGTAAATAAAGGTCATTTGGCTTGTCGATTGACACTTGTTATAGGGAGTTTATTTGCTCTCCTAGAAGAACCTTCACATTGACGAAGAAACTGTTGCGTTATTCCGTTAGTTTAGGCACCAAGGATGCCCACTGGTACTAGGAGGAGAATCCAGATCTCAGAATCTCCAAAACAAAGCAACCTCAAAAGCAGTACAGAATTCATTGGATTCTTTGTTCCATAAGTTTAATACAGAACTTAGAGCATCCCCTTAAGTAACTATTGAAAAAGGTGGAATTCTCTGTTATGACTGGGAATAGATGGTTACTTTGCCCGCGATACAGGTCATGAAGTCAAAGATCTCCATCTGCCACTGCATAATGCAGGTAGATGGGGTTGAATTGAAAAAAACTACAGTACATTGACAGTGACAAGCAAGTTGGATGGATTTGTGTCGCCCTCCCAAGGCCGTGGGGTACTCGGTACCGGGCCGGTATCAGTGGCATGTGTCACAGCAGCAGTGACCCGGGCCGTGGCCCTGGGCGCCCAAGAACTGGGGAAATTGTGAATGGTGGAATAGTTCGTGACGCCACCTGTTGTGTTCGGCAAGTGAGATGTTAGGCCGACGCTGCTTGCAGATCCTCTGGGGCTGGTGATGGGTTGCAGCCAAGATGGTGAAGCTCACCACAGGTGGAGCTGTAGCCCCAGGGCAGTGTGGATGTAGGGGAAAGAGGAGAGGCACAGGCGGTGTAGAAGCTGGTACCCAGATGTAGCGGTGCTGGGTGTGTTGGCGCAATAATCAATGGAGGACACCAGGGCTTGTAGTTCCAAAGCTTTTACTCACAGTCTGTAGTACACACAGGTGCCGGCCTCCATGCCATGTCCTCCGGGTCAGGGACTCAGCCAACCTCCAGGCAAGATGGAATGCTCCCTTCCAACGCTCCGCCAACATGTGCCTTTCTGAACGTCTCCTCTTATAGCGCCTTTTAGTGTGAAGATCTCCTAGTACTGAGTTACACTGGAGTTCCTCCTAACTGATGTTCCCAAGAACTCTACTTGTACGGCAGACAGCTGTAGCCTACTTCAGGGACTCTTTACTCTTGAGTCCCAGCTCTCTATCCGTGTTGCGGTTTGCCCCAAGTCTTAGATGGGAGTAGTTAATTTACAGCCCACTACTCCGCCGGTGTCTGCTGCAGAACCATTAGTGTCCATTAGTGTTGAGTGATACTTTCCGATATTGAGAAATATCGGATTGGATCGGACCGATACCCAAAAAGTATCTGGTATCGCCGATTCCGATACCGGAAACCCATGCAAGTTAATGGGACAGAAATATCGGAATTAAAAAAACCTTTCTTTACTTGCACATCCAGTTCGGGAGGGGGGAAGAGTGTGGGCGGTGCGTGGGCGGACACTGTGCGTGTATGTGTGTGTGTGGGCGGGGTCTGTACGGGCCTATCGGGGTCTGTGCGGGCCTGCCGGGGGTCTGTGCGGGCCTGCCGGGGGTCAGTGCGGGCTGCCGGGGGTCTGTGCGGGCCTGCCGGGGGTCTGTGCGGGCTGCCGGGGGGTCTGTGCGGGCCTGCCGGGGGTCTGTGCGGGCCTGCCGGGGGTCTGTGCGGGCCTGCTGGGGGTCTGTGCGGGCCTGCCGGGGGTCTGTACGGGCCTGCCGGGGGTCTGTTCGGGCTGCCGGGGGTCTGTGCGGGCCTGCCGGGGGTTGTGTGTATGTGTGTGCAGGCATCGTCCGATGGGACTACAAGTCCCATTGGGCTATGCCTGCTACAATGACAGTGATTGACACATTAGCCAATGATGGGACAGTAGTAGTCCCATCATCCGGCTAATGTGTTGAATGTAAAAAAAAACCTATACATACTACATACATACTACATTCATACAACATACATACATACATAATACATATATACTACATTCATACAACATACATACATACTACATACATACTGTACTTCATATATACTACATTCATACAACATACATACATAATAAATACATACTACATATGGAAAGGACACCATTGTAGGCATTTACTACAGGCTGCCTGTGCAAGCTGAAGATATGGATGAACTCTTCATGCATCAAATGGCCAAGTTCTCCAAAAAATATGACATAGTTGTCATGGGAGATTTCAACTATCCAGACATTTGTTGGGAATCTCTCTCAGGCAAAACTAACAGGTCAAGGAAATTCTTATCCTCTCTTGCTGACAACTTTATCTTCCAAAAGGTAAGGGAGAAAACAAGGGGAACTGCTACCTTGGATCTAATCCTTATAAACAGGGAGGAAATGGTTGAAGAGGTAAAAGTGGCTGGGACCCTAGGAGGTAGCGACCATGCTATTTTAGAATTTTGGATAACTAGAGGCGGAAGACCTGTGAAGACTCAGACGTCAAGGTTAGATTTCAGAAAGGCAGATTTTAAGGGATTCAGAAAGAGAATTGGAGGGATCCAATGGCTGGATATCCTTAAAGGCAAAAATGTCCAGGAAGGATGGGAAATCTTGAAAAATGAAATTCTCAAAGCACAGTTGTTAACAATTCCGAAAAGAGGGAAGAATAGGAAGCATTTAAGGAAACCAGGATGGATGAACACAGAACTTAAGCACATGCTAAAAAGGAATAAAAAAATGTTTATAAAATGGAAAGAGGGAGGCATATCTAAAGAAGAATATAATGCTGTCTGCAGAACCTGCAGGGCACAAATCAGATTATCTAAAGCTGAAAATGAATTGAGGCTTGCAAGAGATGTCAAAAGCAATAATAAAGGATTTTGTGGATATGTCAAAAGTAAAAGAAAAGTCAAAGATGCTATAGGATTTTTACAGGATGAAAATGATGAAATGGTAAGACAGGATGTTGAGAAGGCTGAACTTTTAAATTCCTATTTTGCATCTGTTTTCTCTCAGAAAGGAAATGTAACATCAACTGTTATTCACTGTCCTATTAAGGGAATAGAAGAATCCAGGATATCTATAAACAGAAAGATAGTGAGGAAACACTTAGCTAACCTAAATGAATTCAAATCTCCAGGTCCAGATGAATTACACCCCAGAGTACTGAAGGAGATAGCAGAAGAAATTTTTGAACCCCTCTCCATAATCTTTGAAAATTCTTGGAGAACAGGAGAAGTGCCAGAAGACTGGAGAAGAGCAAATGTTGTTCCTATCTTCAAAAAGGGGAAGAAGGTGGACCCAGGCAACTATAGGCCGGTGAGTCTGACTTCTTTACCAGGAAAGATCTTTGAACAAATTATTAAACAACATGTATGTCAATACCTGGATAAGAATGAAGTGATTAAACAGAGTCAGCATGGGTTTGTAACTAATAAGTCATGTCAGACTAACTTAATTTCCTTCTATGACGGTATCACTGATTGGGTGGATCAAGGAAATGCTGTAGATATAGTATATCTAGACTTCAGCAAAGCATTTGACAAAGTCTCTCATACAATCCTTATTGAAAAAATGACTAAGTATGGAATGGACAAGGCAACTGTTAGGTGGATTCATAACTGGCTTAGTGATCGGACCCAAAGAGTGGTCGTAAATGGCTGCACATCCAGCTGGAAGAATGTCTCAAGTGGGGTACCACAGGGCTCTGTCCTGGGCCCTGTATTGTTCAACATCTTTATCAATGATTTAGATGAAGGAATTGAGGGTAAACTGATTAAATTTGCTGATGACACAAAGCTAGGAGGGATAGCTAATACTAGAGAAGAGAGAGAGAGGATTCAAAAAGATTTAAATAAACTGGAGAAGTGGGCAGCAACTAACAGAATGGTTTTTAACAGGGAGAAATGCAAAGTACTACATCTGGGCAATAAAAATGAAAAAAGCATATATAGAATGGGAGGAATAGGGCTAAGTGACAGCACATGTGAAAAAGACTTGGGTATACTAATAGATCACAGACTGAATATGAGTCAACAGTGTGATGCAGCAGCAAAAAAGGCAAATGCAATTCTAGGATGTATTAACAGAAGCATACAGTCTAGATCACGTGAAGTCATTATTTCCCTCTACTCCTCTTTGGTCAGACCTCATCTGGAATATTGTGTCCAGTTTTGGGCACCACATTTTAAAAAAGACATCAACAAACTGGAGCAAGTTCAGAAAAGAGCGACCAAAATGGTGACCGGTCTGCAAACCCTGTCTTATGAGGAAAGGTTGCAGGATTTGGGAATGTTTAGTTTGCAAAAGAGAAGACTGAGAGGAGACTTAATAGCTGTCTACAAATATCTAAAGGGCTGTCACATTGTAGAAGGATCAACTTTATTCTCATTTGCACAAGGAAAGACTAGAAGCAATGGGATGAAACTGAATGGGAGGAGACACAGATTAGATATTAGAAAAAACTTCTTGACAGTTAGAGTGATCAATGAGTGGAACAGGCTGCCACGAGAAGTGGTGAGTTCTCCTTCAATGGAAGTCTTCAAACAGAGGCTGGACAGACATCTGACTGGGATGATTTAGCGAATCCTGCTTTGAGCAGGGGGTTGGACCAGATGGCCCAGGAGGTCCCTTCCAACTCTACGATTCTATGATTCTATGATTCTATGATTCTATATACATACATATATACATTATATCTCAGTTTCTGCCACAAATTTGTGCAGACATAACAAAGGCAAATAGGCAAAAATAGATGAATCAATAAAACCAATCATTTATTAATAAATTTAATAAAAAAAATTTTACAAGGAAATTTCTAAAAAACCAAGGTACAAATGTAATGATAAACGCTCACAGAGTTCAGCTTTATACAACATAATCACATATCATACAAACATTTTTTTCAATCTTTTTTTTCCCCATACAAATAATGTTCATTACTTAGGCATAAATTCATATAGCTATATATATTAAACTTCTATCTGAATGTTTAAGGAAAAAGCCCAATAGTTCTAAAAGCAGAAGGAACACATCCTTAATTAAATAGTGTAAAACACATACTGCTGAAAGTAAGTAACAATTTCGCTGAGCTCCCTACATTATATCTCTGCCATAGTGATCAAAGGTGCCGGCCTCCGTGCCATGTCCTCCGGGTCAGGGACTCGGCCAACCTCCAGTGTTATGATGAGTCACCGAAGGAGGAAAAAACAAAATACCAGCTAAGTCCAGAAAAACCAGAGAGGTTGGCAGCTATCAGATTGCAGACCCCTGAACCTATCCACAACAACTAGCAGTAGCCGTGGGGGGTTCCTACGGTGCCCTAGACCCCTCGATCACAGCCGGAGAACTACATAGCCTAAAGACAGAAAGGGGAAAAACTAAACTGCCCCAGAGCAGACCCCAAAGCAATAGGCAGCCCCCAACATATAATGACGATTAAGCAAGATGAAAACACTAACACAGATAGAAAGATAGGTTGAGCAAATGATGGGGCCCAAGCTAACTACATAGGACAGGATAGGAAAGCTGCTGTCTGCCATCCGCAAAAACCCTATCAAAATGAGCCAACCGACTGATAGGAAAAACAGGCCCTGAAGTCGCTAGGCTTCAAAAGACTATATCAGCACTCAGGTATATTCTGAAGACAGAGCAAAAGAACAACAGATCAGAGACAAAAATGGAATTCAGCTCACCCCCGGCCGGGGATGGCAGAACTCCCAAAAAACAAGGCAAAACAAAAACAAAACTGAAGAGTACAAAGCAGAGCAGAAAAACTTAGCTTTGAGATGCAGGAATCAGACTGGTCTCCAAGAATCCAGCAGGAAAATCACCAGCCAGGAAGAAGGGTGTCGGCAGCCTTATATTCAGTCCTCAATTCCAGCCACCCAGTCATCATCTAGCTGCCCAGGTGTTTGGTAATCAGTCTCACTACCTTCCTTCACTAGAGGAGGGAGTTCATCAGACCTCAATGGTGAAGGGAAAAATGAACTCACAACACTCCAGGCAAGAAGGAATGCTCCCTTCCAACGCTACGCCAACATGTGCCTTTCTGAATGTCTCCTCTTATAGCGCCTTTTAGTGTGAAGATCTCCTAGTACTAAGTTACACTGGAGTTCCTCCTAACTGATGTTCCCAAGAACTCTACTTGTATGGCAGACAGCTGTAGCCTACTTCGGGGACTCCTTACTCCTGAGTCCCGGGTGTCTATCCGTGTTGCTGTTGTGCCCCCAAGTCTTAGATGGGAGTAGTGCATTTACAGCCCACTACTCCGCCGGTGTCTGCTGCAGAACCATTAATGTCCATACAACCTCGGGGACCGGGCCCCGGCCTTGCGCTTAGAATTTCTAGGCAGGGTTCTTCCTCTAACCCACGTCCTCTGTGTTCCCTTACTCTCTTACATTCCGTACTTGTCTTTCTTTCCTATGGAAGCTCAGGCTTCAGTTCAATGTCTTTCTCCTTCCTATCCTTTCCCGTGTCAGCAGACCTGGGTCACTCAGGTCTGCTGCAGCACTCCTTCCTCCATCCCTCTCTCCTAGGGATCTCCTTTCCTCACTCCTCTCTGAGTGACTCTCTGACCGACTGACCTGAAATCCTAAACCTTCCCACTCTTTTATGTATTCTCAACTCCACCCACCTCCCAGCACGTTTCGTGTTCCAAGCAGGGAGCCACCAAAGTAGCTCTGCTACACTCTAAGCAAGGAGCCGCAATGTGGCTTTGCTGAACTAACCTATTGTGTGGGGTGCGAGTGTTAGAGCGGGTTGGGGCACCACACCTTAGGAGATGGTGCAGTACCTCTGTGGCGACTGAGCCTCAGGGGCGCCACAGATTCTTTATGATTTGCCTGCAGAGTTGCAAACCGTCCAAAAATTTCAGGACAGTCCGGAAAAATAGAGCAATTTTTTACCCTGTCCGTAAAAACAATTTAAATTGTCAGTATTTTTTTTTCCCAGACATTTTTGACTGTAATTATTATCATTTTATAGTTTACACTGAATGCAGTTTATAATGTTAATGTTAATATGTAGTGATGAGCAAGTATACTTGTTGCTCGGGTTTTCCCGAGCATGCTCGGGTGTCCTCCGAGTATTTTGGCGTGCTTGTAGATTTAGTTTTCGTCATCTTATCTGAATACATGTGGGAATTCCCTAACAAACAGGCATTGCACACATGTATTCAGCCTGTCTACAAGTCGCAAATCATACAGCTGAGACGACGAAATCTAAATATCTGAGCACGCCAAAATACTTGGAGGACATCCGAGTATGCTCGGGAAAACCCGAGCAACGAGTATACTCGCTCATCAATATTAATATGTCTTCATATCAGAATTATGGAATGTAGACATGAATCACTTGTAATCTCAATAATTTGTTGTGGTATTCCCAAGTGTCCTTAAAAATATTGTCAGTCCATGATTTAAAAAAAAAAAAAAAGTCACGTAGGCACCCCTGCTTGCCTGTCACGATCATTTGCAGTCTAGTTCCAGCCTAAGGGCTCTTGGACATGGCCGTATTTTCGGTCCGAGTGCGATCTGACAAAATCAGTCTGTAAGGTAGTCTATAAGGCCGTGCACGTGTCAGATTTTTTCATCGGACCAAGACGGTCCAAGGAAAAAAAAATTCTGCATGCCGGAGCTTGATCCAATACTTAGATCATGGCCATGCAAGTTAATGAGTCTGAAGTTAACATCATACTGCTTTCGGATGACTCTGAGTGCTGTCCGATTTCCACCCACTAACAGAATGGAGACGATGGAGAAATGCTTTTTTTTTTTCATCTTCTGTCATTCGAGAGAATCGGTATAATTAGAACAGTCGGCCTGATTCTCTCGGATGAGAGCATATATGGCCTTCTGCACCTAGCATTAAAGTGTTGAATACAATTATTACTTTTTTTAACCCCAAAAACAATAGTCCTTTTTCTTCTAATGTGAATATTCTGATACCTCTACTTTACAGCTAATATTTAGTAATTATTGTGTTTATCAGATACATCACAGCACAGAAAATCCCATTTGTTGATTTTTTTTCCTCCTCTAAGTACCTTTTCGCGTCTATTAATGCCTTCGACCTATTAATGGGGTACAACAGGATGAATAAAAACAAAACAATCAATATTCAAAAGTGTTTTTTTTTTCGAAGGTAATAGTATCATTCTGTTTACCTAATACCAGTTCCATTGAGAAGTGCATTACCTATAAGTAAATTGATTTTTTTTGCCCTTGCTCTTTTTTTTCACGTAATTGTCTAATTATGTGATATCCAGGCAAAAGGATAAGTAAAATAACGGTGGATGAAAATAGGATACTTCACAGATGGAATCATAGCCCATTAAGCTTTCACCTTTATAATGTTTATATTTCCAGGGCGTTGTGAAAACCGATGAAAATCGCTATAGAAAACCCATAAATACGGCCTCCTACACCAAACCCTTAATTTCACATCGACTAGACCTGTATTGTGATGGAACGGAAATTTAATGAACCCAAAGAACACAGTAAAATACCTTTTTTTCTTTTTTTTTGCGCCGGGTGCAGTAAGCAATTAAGTGAAAATTTCAATTTAAAGGTGACTGAATGTTCATAAGAAAGCTAATTATATTAAATTCTCTGAAAAAAAAAAACCTCCTGGAATTTTCTTCACGCGAACTAGTTTTGTGGCCGCTATCAACAGTTGTCATGGTAACCGAGCTGCCGATTTAATGAGTGTTAATGGCGGGCATTTTAACTTCCCAGGAAGGCAAATTCTGAGCTATTGGTATTGTCAATTTTTGATTACGGAAAGTAAACACAACAGACTGTTGAGTATATAAAGATGGAAATAGGGAGGATGAAGGCTGACTTCTGAGAACCGTGAATTTCTCTCGTCTGATTTTACTTCTTTTTTTTTTTGTTTCCTCACAGGGAGAGAGGGCGTGAGGGGGAGAATGAAGCATTTCGCTGCGTCCGAGAAGCATGAGGTGGCACCCGTACACCCGCTCTGACTGGGCATGGCTGGTGCTGACTTGCTTGTCTGTAATGCTGTGTTTGGCAACCGCTACAGCCACACTTTCTAGGCAACATGGCTCGGCCGCTTCATCCGGTCAGGCATCACTGGACTGGTTGCTTAGTAACAGGGGCCCGTTCCATGGGGCCCAGCAATACATGGACTTTGCCGAGAGGTACCAACAAGGATATACCACCAGGTACCGCGTTCACAGGTGAGAGATCACTGGGCACTTATATGGTGGGATGGGATTTTTTCTTATGTTTACATACTATTGTGTTTTATGTTTCTCTATCTATCTATCTATCTATCTATCTAAAGCAAATTAGCTCTCCTCCAGGCAGAGGAAGAAGGTCGGTGACACTCATCGGAGGGAGCTATCGGTACTATCAGTAGCGCTGCAGTGAAAAATATGGGACTGAAAAGCTAGTTATTAAAGGGGATGTAACAAAGATGTAGCAGGTGCTGTTTCTCTGCCAGCTGGGGTAGAAAAAAACTATTTTTGTTGGGATTAAGGTTTGCATATTAGATCTCCCCCCAAAAAAACAGGACCTCCTCACCCCCACTTTCAAACTTAGCACCACACCTGCATTTCTAAATTGAAAGTCCACATGTAATGCTCATTGGCATTCGGTCCCCCAAATGCTGATCATGGGAACCATTGATACTTTCCTGGAAACGACATTTGTTTATATCTAATTTAAATATTAATGACTAGAGTTGAGTGACTTTGGTCGGATCGGGTTTCGTGAAACCAGAATGAAACAAAATTTGAGTGGGATGAAACTGGTCCGACTAGGGCAAAAAAAAGTCGGAGTTTCATCCGAAACCTGACCCCAATGCAAGTCAATGGGAAATAAAAGTCGGCATTGAGCGGATGAATGTCATCCGCTCAATGCCGACTTTTATTTCCCATTGACTTGCATTGGGGTCAGGTTTCGGACGAAACTCCGACTTTTTTTGCCCTAGTCGGACCAGTTTCATCCAAAACAAATTTTGTTTCATTAGGGTTTCACGAAACCCGATCCGACCAAAGTCGATCAACTCTAGTTACATGTTGCTTTGGAGGTGGCAGTGAGCCTCCTTGCCTCTTGGACCCACCAGTGTTAATATATATATATATATATATATATATATATATATATACTTGTATATATATATATATATAGTGTTTCAGATCACCAAACAAATTTAAATATTAGACAAATGTAACACATGTAAACACAAAATGCAGTTTTCAAATGAAGGTCTTTATTTTAAGGGAAAAAGAAATCCAAACCTACAGGCCACTGTGTGTAAAAATGTCCCCCTAAACCTAATAACTGGTTGGGCCACCCTTAGTAGCAACAACTGCAAACAAGCGTTTGCGATGACTGGCAATGAACCTTTTACAATGCTCTGGAGGATTTTTCACCCACTCATCTTTGCAGAATTGTTGTAATTCAGGCACATTGGAGGGCTTCTGAGCATGAACCGCCTTTTTAAGATCATGCTGCAGCATTTCAAATTGGGTTAAGGTAAAGACTTTGACTAGGCCACACCAAAGTCTTAATTTTGGTTTTCTTAAGCCATTCAGAGGTGGACTTGCTGGTGTGTTTTGGATCATTGTCCTGCTGCATTACCCAAGTGTGCTTCAGCTTGAGGTCACAGACAGATGGGTGGACCTTCTCCTTCAGGATTTTTGGTAGACAGCAGAATTCATGGCTCCATTTACCACAGCAAGTGTTCCAGGTCCCGAAGCAGCAAAACAGCCCCAGACCATCATACTACCACCACCGCCACATTATACTGTTGGTATCATATTGCTTTTCTGAAATGCTGTGTTAATTCTACGTCAGATGTAATGGGACATACACCTTCCAAAAAAATTAAACTTTTGTCTAGACAGTCCACAGAGTGTTCTTCCCAAAGTCTTGGGGATCATCAAGATGTTTTCTGGCAAAACTGAGACAAATCTTTATGTCCTTTTTGCTCAGCAGTGGTTTTCGTCTTGAAACTCTGCCATGCAAGCAGAGACACTGTGTAGACACTGAATCTTCTGGGACTAATGAGAGATTTCATCTCTGAAACCAGCAGAAACATGAATAGAACTTTCTAATATATTTCAAAAGTTGCTCAATTTGTTCTGTTGCGTAATCCTGTACCTAAATTGTAGAAATGAAAATGTTGTCTTTTTCTAAAGTTTTTAGCACAAATTGAAGCATTAAACAAAAAAGAAATGCTACATACATACAAAAAGGCACCAAAATGGGGCTGTAGTTACCTACTTATATCATTTTTATATACCAAAGGACCCTTCTAAGGACAATAGGACACAACAAATAGATTCCCGAGTGGAGGCTATAATTGTATTTTCTCTTTGGAGACATGGGAGCCCCATCACAATTTTGCTATGGCATTTTAGATAAGCCCTTATAAGCAAGTCATCCTTAAATGAGTGGATCAGGCTCTTCAATAAATAAATGATTGGGAATATCCTTTTAATTAGAATTCTAGAGCGGAGTGTGTATATATTACAGCACATATATAGACTTTATGGGGTCCTCTGGGGTAGAGGTTGCTGGCCTTGCAATTTATCTAAGCACTCTAGGTTGAGACTTGTTGGTTCTTTCACTGGTAACCAGCACGTAGAGCAGTTGTTCCCCTAGGACCCTCTGAGCTATCCTACTGGAATGAAGCCCAATATCTGCTGATCAATTCTGCTATATGTTATGAATTACTGGTCATTGCTAGAAGTCGAAATCCACATGACTTATGGATAGTGATGAGCGAGTACCGTAATATTTGTAATCACTATACTCGTAACGAGTACTTTGTAAAAATCGCATATTCGTTCCGAATAGCGATTACAATGCAAGTCAATGGGAAATGCGATTAAGTTTTTGCTGGACCCTACAAAGGGGTCTGGGGGTCTGAGAAAAAGCCTGAAATGGATGGGAAAGTGATGAAACAGAATGAGAAGAGCCTGGAGAATATGCCTGCATGCATTTCTGACTCACATATGGTTTCTGAGAATAAGTTAGTCACAGTATTACACCACTTTTACAGATAAACAAGAACAACTACAAAACCTATATTTCTATTGAATATGTATCCCCTATCTCAGTCACAATGTGGGACAACCTGTCACAAGGGCTTCAATGACAAGTATAAGTTTGGTAGGACCACTCTGCATTCAAGATTTGTCCTCTGCACAATGTGCATAGGGTTTGTATAAATTAGCTCTATGCGCTGAGTTATGGTTGACACAGGAATCCACGATCCCAAGGGTATCCAATCACAAATAGTAGTTAGGTTGGAGTAGGAATTCTGTCCTGGTTTGGCGTGTGTGCCTATCAGTGATGATTGACCAAACGGAATTGAAAACACACTCTGACATCACACTAGCAGCCGGGCAGGACAGCACCTCCAAGGCGTTTAAGTAGAGGTCGGGCCAAATGTTCAGCTTCAACACCCAATAAATAAAGGGAATTGAAGCATGAAAAAGGATGCACATATGGTCACTTAAGTACCCCTTGACTGTGCTCGACAACTCCTCCCTCCTTGGCATTGTTACAGGCACAGATAGCCATTGTTGTTGTGCTTGTTTATTGAAAATTGCCCAATTTGTGCACATTTTCCCCCCACCTCTGTTGGACCTGGTGTTCGTGTTTCTCACCATTATCCCTTAGTGTTGAAGACAGCCTCTATCTCTGCCACCAGTATTTTCTGAGGGTGATGTTTTCAGCAATTGATCGACAACGGCCCTCTTGAATGATTCCATTGTAAAACTCTTTGGTGACTCCAAAAGGAGAGAAGGAAGTTTTTCCTTGTACTGTGGATCAAGAAAGGTGGCCAACCAGTATTGGTTTTTAGATAAAATGTGTATCACGAGAGGGTCTTTCCACAGACACTTACACATGAACTGTTCCTTGTGAGCCAAGCTGCAAAAAGGCAAATGTTCTGTGTACCCAATAGTAGGAACAGTACCCATCCTCTCCTTATGCTTACTCGCCTCCTTCTCCTCCTCCACCTCCTCCTTTCCAGCCCATCCAGGCTGCACAGACATGAAACTTGGGTTGGGTGTCCCCTCTGTAGCATTAGGAGTCCCCTCGGTAGCACAGAAAAACAATCCTCCTCATCAATGTTGCCTCAGAATATTGGCTGGGCTGGGTAGTATCACCCATTGCGAACTCTATCTCCATACCAACATGCTGGGCACTCAAAGCTTCCTCTTTGAGATTATGCAGTGATTGTCTCAAGACACACAGCAGCGGGATGGTTACGCTCATAATAGCCTGATCACCGATCATAAAGTTGGTGCAGTACTCAAAGTTCTCAAGAACCTCACAAATGTCAGCGATCCACATCCACTTGACAGTTATGTGTGGTGGCTGACTCTCAGTCTGATGGGCATGTTGAAGCTGGTATTCAGCTACTGCCCTCTGCTGCTCACTACTCCTTGCCAACATATGAATATGATAGGTTGAGTTCCACTGCGTGGGCAGGTCGCAAACGAGTGACTTGGCAAATTCAAGTGATTCTGCAGTGCTGTAAGACTAGAAAAAGAGGAAGAGGAATGGTGGAAATTGGCACTAATACGGCGCATCTTCTCAAGTAGGTACGGCAAGGCAGGGTAACTTTTCAGAAATTTCTGAACTAGGTTCAGCACGTGAGCCATGCATGGTACGTGTACCAGCTTGCAGACCTTTAAAGCCGCCACCAGGTTACACCCATTATTGCAGACGACCAGACCGGGTTGGAGGTGCAGTGGGGAGAGCCACTGATCGGTCTTTTGTTTTAAAGCTTGCCACAGCTCTGATAATGTTTGGACTACAGCTTTGCGTAGGGCACTAACTGCCTTTTCAAGTGGACTAATGTGGACAGCAGAATGCTGGCTGTGACCAAAATAGCAGCAGGGAAAATGGCCTGGTGCGTGCTTGTTAGCAGGCTGTAGGAAATGTTTGGACTACATCTTTGCATAGGGCACTAACTGCCTTTTTCAGTGGGCTAATGTGGACATCAGAAGGCAGGCTGTGACCACAAAAACAGCAGGGAAAGTGGCCTGGTGCATGCTTGGTAGCAGGCAGTAGGAAATGTTTGTACTACTGCTTTGCATAGGGAACTAACTGCCTTTTTCAGTGGGCTAATGTGGACATCAGAAGGCAGGCTGTGACCATAAAAGCAGCTGGGAAAATGGCCTGGTGCGTGCTTGGTAGCAGTCAGGAAATGCATAGGGCACTAACCCAAAAACAGCGGGGAAAATAGATCAGTGCTTTAAAAAAAAAAAAAAAAGCAGTACAAAATAAAATGCTAGAACTCACAGAGCTGCGTGTGGACGAGGCTTACGGAGCAGAGCCACGTGTGAACAAGGTGTACTGAGCAGAGCCACGTGTGAACGAGGTGTACGGAGCAGTGCCGCGTGTGAACGAGATGTACGGAGCAGAGCCGCGTGTGAACGAGATGTACGGAGCAGAGCCGCGTGTGAACAAGGTGTACGGAGCAGAGCCGTGTGTGAACGAGGTGTATGGAGCAGAGCCGCATGTGAACGAGGTGTAAGGAGCAGAGCCGTGTGTGAATGAGGTGTATGGAGCAGAGCCACATGTGAACGAGGTGTATGGAGCAGAGCCGCGTGTGAACGAGGTGTATGGAGCAGGGCCGCATGTGTACAAGGTTTACGTACTGGAGCCATGTGTGTGTCCGAGGTGTATGGAGCGTGGCCGCATGTCAATGAGGTGTATGTGTCACAGGACAGTAGTGGGAAAACAGGGAACGAGGAACCTGGGCCCCTGAACTGCCCCTCAGGCTAAGGGGGTGCCCTGACTTTCCTTAACTTGGGGGTACACTTGATGGTAGTGAGGCCCAAGTCCCCGACCTGTCCCTATCTCCAGTTTAGCCCTGAGCTAAACACCCAACCCCCTCCCCAGGAGGTGAGACAGGGAATAAACTGCCCCAAAAAACAAAGAAAAGATAATACAGACCCCTCAGGGTTAAATAAACTAAAAGACAAGACTTAGCTTGCTCTGCTGCAATGCTCCAGGACGGCAGAGTTAGCCACTTGAAAACAGCATGCAACTGAAGCACCACAGAACTCTGTCAGCTGCTGAACTCCAGCTTGGTTGGTCTCCAAAGAGGAACAATATCACCACCAGTTAGCTGGTGCACCTAGTGAGCTTATATAGGAAAGTGGGAGTGGTTTCCACCTGCCTCAACAGATAGACCAGCCATGCAATTACACCAGTGGCCACCGGGGGCAAAAACCCACCAGCAGACTAACTAAGCTTGTAGTAACACCAGCGGCCACTGGGGGCAATAACTGATATTAACCGCCAATGGCCTGAAAAGAAAAAAGGTTATATATGAAGATCCAGATCTGACATCGATCCAAAAATGGATCGTGACAGTATGGAGCTGAGCATTTGTATGAGGTTTACGGAGTGGAGCCATGTGTGTGTACGAGGTGTGCAGAGTGGAGCAGCGTGTGAACGAGATGTATGGAGTAGAGCAGCATGTGTACAAGGTTTACAGAGTGCAGCCATGTGTGGACGAGGTGTACAGAGCATGGCCGCGTGTGAACGAGGTGTATGGAGCATAGCCGCATTTGTACGAGGTTTATGGAGTGGAGCCATGTGTGTACTGAGTGGAGCCGTGTGTGTGCGAGGTGTACAGAGCAGAGCCGTGTGTACGAGGCATACAAAGTGGAACCGTGTGTGTGTGAGGTGTGTGGATCTGTGTGTGTACAAGGTTTATGGTGGGGGACAGTCCCGATTTTGAGAGTCTGCCCTGCTGTCCCGGCTGGGAGCTTGTTTTTCCCATGGACACAGGAGTACACGGCGGAGCCCCGAGTAGCACTTTAAAACTCGCACGGGACATTCCACCGGAAGTGACGTGCTGGAAGCTGACCGGAAATGAGACAATTTCGGGAGGAGATTGTGACGGAACCATGGAGGCACTTCAGGGAATGCTTCAGATCCATCACATGTCCTCCTCCGACAGTGCAGACAACGGGATCGCCTTGGAATCGGGGATGCCGGCCATGTGAGCGGATCATGATATGTCCTGCATTGGGAGGCTCAGGTGGGCACTACAATGGGAGCCGGGCTGCTATAGTATCTTTATAGAATCTTTCTTTCTCTCTCTGTTCTTTCTTTCCCTCTCTAATCTTTCTTTCTCTCTCTGATTCTTTCTTTCCCCTCTTTCTTTCTCTCTCTGTTTTTTCTTTCTTTCTCTCTGTTCTTTCTTTCTCTCTCTCTCTGTTCTTTCTTTCTCTGTTCTTTCTTTATCTCTCTTTCTGTTCTTTCTTTCACCTCTTTCTTTCATTTTTTCCTCTTTCTTCCTCTCTCTGTTCTTTCTTCTTTCTCTCTCTGTTTTTCTTTCTCTCTTTCTATCTCTCTGTTCTTTCGTTCTTTATCTCTGTTCTTTCTTTCTCTCTCTGTTTTTTCTTCCTTTCTTTCCCCTCTTTCTCTCTCTGTTCTTTCTTTCTCTATTCTTTCTCTCTCTTTTCATTCTTTCTCTCTCTGTTCTTTCTTTCTCTCTCTGTTCTTTCTCACTCACTCTCTGTTCTTTCTTTCCCATTTCTTTCATTCTTTCATTCATTCCCCTCTTTCCTCTTTCTCTCTCTGTTCGCTATTTCTCTCTCTCTGTTCTTTTGCTTTTTGTCTCTCTCCCTTTTCTTTCTTTCCTTCTTTCCCCTCTTTCTTTCTTTCTTTCTTTCTTTCTTTCTTTCTTTCATTCTTTCCCCTCCTCTTTCTCTCTCTGTTCTTTCTTCCTCTGTTCTTTCTTTCTCTCGCTCTGTTCTTTCTTTCTTTTTATCTCTCCCTGTTCTTTCTTTCTTTCCCCGTTCTCTCTCTCTGTTCTTTCTTTCCCCTCTATCTATCTTTCTTTCTTTCTTTCTCTCTGTTCTTTTTTTCTGTCCTCTCTTTCTTTCTCTCTCTCTGTTCTTTCTTTCCTCTTTCTTTCTTTCTTTCTCTTTCTCTGTTCTTTCTTTCTCTCTGTTCTTTCTTTCCCCTCTATATCTCTCTCTGTTCTTTTTTGGCACTCTGTTCTTTCTTTCTCTCTCTCACTGTTCTTCCTTTCTCTCTCTATTCTTTCTTTTTTCTCTATCTCTGTTCTTCCTTTCTCTCTCTGTTCTTTCTTTTTATTTCTCTCTCTCTTTGTTCTTTCTTTCTTTTCTTCAGTACCAGCCACTGTGCCCATAATGCCAGCCACTGTGCACCAGCTCTCAGTACCAGTCAGTGTGATCAGCAGTGCTAAATGGGTGCTGTTGGGGCATGGATATGGGTGTGACTAGTTGTGAAATGGGTGTGGTCGGGGCATGGCCTAAAATTTGCCACGCACCCGACCAAGGGTTCCCCCCTAGTTTTTATCCTGGTATGCCCATGATAGTACTCTGTGTGCTGGTAAAATATTGCTTTGCCTGTAACAAGAGCTGTTTTAAGATGGACACTGAAAGAACACTTTAATCTCTCCATGCCTAATACACAATCTCTCCATCCCTGTACTCTTACTTTGTTGTGTGTAATCAGCTTTGAAAAGAGCTTTTTTTGGTGACATTATGGAGCTAGTGACCGGCTCCTTTAAAGTGTCCCTGCTCAAGTATCTCTCTCTCCCTACTCTACACTGACCTAGTATACACTGCAGGTCACCCTGAAAAGGGCTTTTGTGTTGTCAAGAGGCTTAAAGACTCTCCTAGCAGCTGAGCGATCTCTCCCTATGCTTGTAGATTCAATGTGCGCAAAATGACGGCGGCAAGGCTTACATAGACCCTATGACGCTGGGCGGCCAGCCAATCACAGTAATGCCACAACCAAGATGTCTGCGGCATAGCTGTGATTGGTTAAGAAGCCCAGTATGTTTAGTGGCAGCAAAGGAGTACACAAATACTCGCAATGTAGCAAGTAACCCGAATACTGCACTATCCATGAGAATAGTGAATAGTAAGGCCTCTTTCACACTTCAGTTTTTTACAATCAGTCACATCCGCCAGGTTTTGAAAAAAAACGGATCCTCAATTTTTTTTTGAGGATCCGTTTTTTCCCCATTGACTTGCATTAATGGCGGATTGTGACGGATTGCTGTCCGTTGCATCCGTTTTTTTTGAGGATCCGCCAAAAGTTGCTGTCCGTTACCATCCTCAAAGATTTCAAAACGGAGCTTGCAACGTTTTTTTCTCTGGTGGATCCTCCAGACACTCATTTAACCCGAAATTCTTTCTGGGTGCCGGACAAAAAAAAAATCTCTCTCTCTCTCTCTCTCTCTCTCTCTCTCTCTCTCGCCAGCGTTTCCTTTAAATTTGCTCATTTTCAGGATCCGTCTCAAAACGGATCCTGTGCCATCCGTTCACATGAGTTAAAAACGGATCCGCTTGTCTGACTTTTTGGCGGATTTGAACTGATGCAAAAAACTGAAGTGTGAAAGAGGCCTAACGAATATACTCGCTCATCACTGCTTATGGATGTGGGACAGACCCCCACTCTATCTTAAAACAACCATAATTACAGTAAACCTAGATACCGGAATAAGCACACAAAAGACATTATTTTGGTTGTCAAAATGGCCAAAGCTTTATTTAAATCACAAAAAAAAACAATCACAGTAGGAGTCAGGTGAAGTGCTAGTACATTGGGATTCACAAGTACTGTGATATCCCCAGCTGTCTGACATACAGAACCAGGACAGACATAAAGGGGCGGCACACACTGGCTTCCCATTCAAGCAGAGCCAGTAAACTTTCAGGGCACCAATGACCCTATTATCCTCACTCCTGTGCTTAACCACTGTGCCCGCCCCGACTGGCGTTAAAAATTGCAACATCCTTGAGGCTGGCCACCAAAGCCGAGCCTGCTCACCACCGTAATGTTTTACATCCTCTATTAGTTAAAATGAGTCCACCTTAACTTTTCTGCAACTTCAACCTGACTCCTAAACTGCAAAGCTGTGACGGGTTCCAAATTCCAAGTCACAAATGACACTTCTGGCCATTTTTTTAAGTAAATCACTTTGGTAAACTTTTAAAGTAGATGTCCATGTAAAAGCATTAAGGGAAGTAAACTTGGCAAACCTCTGACTCACAAAGAGTCATCCTACAGCGCTCAGGTGAGGAAAAAAACCCTGTGGAGGAAACCTTTAGGGAACCATGGCTGAAGGATTGCCCTTCCCTTGGGCTCAGAGGTTAATGCCAATGTTAACTCTTTATAGTCATGATAAAATTGGACATGGTACTAGATATACAATGGCTAATGGCTATTTAAACAAATACTATAAATCATTCATTATTATACAAATGTTAAATAAAGCGCTGTAGGACAGTGATTATAGCAGAGCAGGAAGGTGGGTGATGTTTCCTAAAGTTCATCTGGTGAGAGAAAGAGGGAGAGAGATAAGCAGAGTGTTGCCTCCTCTATATAAGCCCCCACCATCCTCACAGAAACACCAGGCACAGACATACTGTGCTCCTTCAATCTTGCTTAGCCTACACAGCTATTCAAACAAAGTTGCAGAAGTTAAAGGTCCACCCCTCCCAAAGTCATGTCCCCCTCTGCTTAGTGCTTCAGGGGGTTGTCTGTATTAGCACCAATAGTGATTGATTTAGTTAGAGTCAGATCACTTAACTAACCATACTTTATAGGAAATGTGAACAAGGAAATCTTTTACTATAAGATGTGTATGCAAATGGATCCATAATGAATTCTCCAATTATCATATGCCTCTGGTAGCGTATTCATCTCTATCTGCAACTCCTCAAAAATAGTGCAAATTGGAGAAGATATTCATCAGTTGGATTTTTCATTGCTCAAAGCATTAGAAATAAATACTTTTAGGGCTTGTTCACACACTGTGTTTTTGCCACATATCTACTTGTGGTTTTGCCACGGTTTTTGCTGCATAAAAATCTGCTACAAACATTTGAACAAGCATTCAACAAATAAGCAAGGCCTAAACCTTTTCTGAACCTGAGCCATCATTTTATAGCTCTGGCAGGTAGATGCGACGTGAGCAAGTGGCTTAACTAAAGTTTGATCGGCAAAATTTGACATAGGCCCCCCTCTCTTCAAGTTGGTCAGATGTAGGTGCCCTTATAGTGTTCTAAATCCTATAAAAACATACATATTGCCCCCCTCCCCGATTAAGTAATAATGTCCCCACATCCTAGGCCCCTTCTGGGTATATATGTCCCCCATCCTTGGCACTTTCCTTGTAAATATGTCCCCCATCCTGGTTTATGTATGTCCCCCACCCTGGTATATACAGTATATCCCCCATCCTAGTATATAAGTCCCCATGCTGGCATATAATGTATGTCTCCCATCCTGGGATCACCCAGTGTTATACAGTATATATTCCCCATCCTGGGCCCCACCTATTATTCATGTCTCCCATCCTGGTATATATGTCCCCCATCCTGGGCCCATCCTGGGCCCATCCTATTAAATATGTCTCCCATTCTGGTATATATTTCACCCATCATGGTATATATGACACCCATCTTGGTATATATGTTCCTCATCCTGGGCCCATCCTTGTATATATGTATATATGTTCCCCATCCTGGGTTATATGTTCTCCATCCTGGTTTATATGTTCTCCATCCTGGTATATATGTTCCGCATCTTGTACACATCCTGGTATATATGACCCCCATCCTGGTATAAATGTTCCCCATCCTGGTATATATGACCCCCATCCTGGTATATATGACCCCCATCCTGGGCCCATCCTTGTATACATATATATGTTCTCAATCCTGGTTTATATGTTCCCCATCCTGGTATATATATTTCTCATCTTGGACACATCCTGGTATATATGACCCCCATCCTAGTATATTTGACCCCCATCCTACTATATATGTCCCCCATCCTGGTATAAATGTCCCCCATCCTTGTATATATGACCCCCATCCTGGTATATATGACCCCCATCCTGGTATATATGACCCCCATCCTAATATATATGACCCCCATCCTAGTATATATGACCCCCATCCTGGTATATATGTCCCCCATCCTGGGCCCATCCTTATATACACATATATATATATATATATATATATATATTCCCCATCCTGGTGTATATATATTTCTCATCTTGGACACATCCTGGTGTATATGACCCCCATTCAGGTATATTTGTCCCCCATCCTGGGTCCATCCTTGTATATATGTCTCCCAATCTGGTATATATATCTGCTGTCCCGGTATATGTGTTCTTCTTTGTGCTGCTGTTCCCATCCTGGGCTCATTCAGTTGTATATGCTCCCTATCCTGGGCCCCTTCCTAGTAGTATGTCTCCCTTCCTGGGCCCAGTGCAATGGCGGAGACTTCGCAATGGAGCTGGAAAGGTTGATTGAATCGCAGTTTTTTATTTAAAAAAAAAAGGTTTCAAAGTGAAAGTACAAATCCTCTTACAACTACTTTCACCAGGGACACATAAATGTTACTGTGATATGCTGTACATGTGAATTACGGGCATTGTGTGCACTATTCTTTTTGAGAAATTTGCAAACTAAAGAAATAACTGCTTAACCATGTGTATGTAACCGGGGTTAGCTGACAAGCTTGTCGCAACATAGACAGGTGTCAATAGTGTTACTGCATAGAGCAAGGAACAGCGACAGTCAGAAATCACGGCGCAGCGCTCACTGAGATCAACCTGTCGGAAATTTTCTAGATTTGGACGAGTGAATCATGCGCTGCATTCTGATAAGCAGTGGATACCAGACAGCATGAAAGTGAAGCTGTGTGTGCAGGAACAGAGTATTTACAGAATTGTACGCATGGAGGATTTGCAGCTGCAGAGATGGGGGATAGGGCAGAGAAGCAGTATACAATGAAAGACTGAAATTAGAGAACTGGCAATGACATGGACAGGAACTGCAATTAACAGAGCGGCACAGACACATGGACTGCTCAGTGCACACATAGGATTGGGAGCAAATGTTAATGTATATAAGAAGCTGGTGATTACAGGTCATTGCACATAGATTGCTGATGTGCCCGAATCAGTGCATAGATCATTGCACCTAAGGAGGTGATAGTCTCAGATCAGTGGACACATTGCAGATAGTCACGGATCAGTGTGCCCAAGGAGGTGATCTTCACAGTATACTGCATCCCAAAAGATGATATGGAGACACATAGAGAGGTGATAGTCACAGATCAGGGTTCATAGGGAGTGATAGTCAAAGATCAGTGCTCAAAGGGGGGTGATTGTCAGAGATCAGTGATCATGGGGAGGTTATAGTCAAAGATCAATTCTCATAGGGGGTGATAGTCACAGATCAGGGTTCATAGGGAGTGATAGTCAAAGATCAGTGCTCAAAGGGGGGTGATTGTCAGAGATCAGTGATCATGGGGAGGTTATAGTCAAAGATCAATTCTCATAGGGGGTGATAGTCACAGATCAGGGTTCATAGGGAGTGATAGTCAAAGATCAGGGTTCATAGGGAGTGATAGTCAAAGATCAGGGTTCATAGGGAGTGATAGTCAAAGATCAGGGTTCATAGGGGGGTGATAGTCACAGATCAGTGCTCAAAGGGGGTGATAGTCACAGATCAGGGTTCATAGGGAGTGATAGTCACAGATCAGGGTTCATAGGGAGTGATAGTCACAGATCAGTGCTCATAGGCAGGTAATAGTCACAGATCAGTGCTCATAGGCAGGTAATAGTCACAGATCAGTGCTCATAGGCAGGTAATAGTCACAGATCAGTGCTCAAAGGGGGGTGATTGTCAGAGATCAGTGCTCATAGGGGGGTGATAATCAGAGATCAGTAGTCATAGGGGGGTGACAGTCACAGATCAGTGCTCATAGGGAGGTGATAGTCAGAGATCAGTGATCATGGGGAGGTTATAGTCAAAGATCAATGCTCATAGGCAGGTGATAGTCAGAGATTAGAGCTCATAGGGGGGTGATAATCAGATATCAAGAGAAAGGAAAAAGGTTGTTGGATCACACAGCTGGATGTATCAAAACAAAATCTTCTTTATTTCACACCATTAAAAAGCAGATATGTCCACAATTCGATAAAAACAAGTTTACATTCTGACGCGTTTCTGGCTCTCAGCCCTTAATCTATGTGGATATATCTGCTTTTTAATGGTGTGAAATGAAGATTTCATTTTGATACATCCAGCTGTGTGATCCGACAACCTTTTTCCTTTCTCTCATTGTGATCCGGTGATCAGACGGAATTTTTTGGATCGCAGCTGGCAAATTCAAATCGCCGCATGTGGATGCATCCGCATACAACGCAATGTTAAAGATAGGTACGCAGGGAAACGCTGGATGCATGTGTGGCGCCCCCAGGAGTATGGTCGCCACAGTGGAATTACCTTCTTCCTAGGGAGAGTGATGTCATGCTTGGAAGCAATGAAAGGGTCTCTCTATCAGATAAATCCAGCACACACCATAGTTCCCGCTCCAGGCTAGCAGAGGGAGCTCTGAACCAAAC
Source organism: Dendrobates tinctorius (assembly GCF_039654945.1). Taxonomy (NCBI): domain Eukaryota; kingdom Metazoa; phylum Chordata; class Amphibia; order Anura; family Dendrobatidae; genus Dendrobates; species Dendrobates tinctorius. Next base: position 1,674,677 of record NW_027361697.1, read on the forward strand.
TGGGGGAGGAGTTGCTCTCTGGGGCCAGGAAAGGGAAGTTAGTTCAGTTCCTGTGAAGAGGGAAAAGAGTGTTGACGTGGAGAGAGGAGCTGGAGGATTGAGCAGAATGCAGGCTCACTTCTAGCTGTAGCGCATGGTCCGGAGTCCGGTATCCGAGGTTGTACGGCTGATGATGCTCCTGCAGCAAAAACCGGAGGAACAAGAGGCTGTAAATGCTGTGTTCCCAGCTAAGACTCAGAGGCACAGCAGCAACTTGTGTTAGCCAGAAAAAGGAGGCTATGGCTGCCTGCCACACGAGGGGAGTTCTAAAGAGAGCAAGCAAGGGGGACTTCAGTGTAACTCAGTACTGCAAGTGCCTCAGATAAACGCTAGAAAGGAGACTGCACAACCCATCTGCATAGAGAGATTCCTAAGTTGCTTCCAGGCTGATCAACTCCTGTTCCATCTGTAATCTGGACCCTGGACTGCACTTAAAAAGCACAGTAAAGGTAAAGGAAACTGCACCCTGTTGTGTCATTGCCTTCTTCCTGCAACCCCTTCAGCACTGCTACATCTCTGTGTCTAACACTGCACCCTCTTCCTCAACACCTATTACTACTGCCCTGGGAATACAGCTCTACCTGTGGGGAGCTATTACATCTTGCTGGCTTATACCATCTATCCCAGAGGATCTGCCTGCAGCGTCGGCTTAACCCCTTCATTGCCAAGCACCACAGGTGGCGTCACGTATCATCCACCTATAAACTTTATTCAGCTACGTTTCACCCCTTTTGCATGGACGCCCAGGGCCACGGACCGGGTCACTGCCACCATGACACATACCTCTGAGACACCGGCCAGGTACCAAGTGACCCCACTGCCCTGGCGGGCGATCCACATGTGGCAGTAGGCGGAGCGTGGGTGGAGCTTCACGGAGGAAGTAGGTTGCCATCCACTGCCCTTCTGAACGCAAGTGTGAAACCAGGCTAACACAGCAGGGAGCCGGCTGTCAATGGACATGACATGCACAGTGACACCCAGCAACAGAGCAGAGTACAAGAGAAAGAACTGCTCTACGAGATGTTAAGGAAACCAGAGAAATCAACGCCACTAGCAATGCAGGACTGTTCTAAGCTGGATGTGATAGTCATAAGGCACAACTGGCAGGCAGATAGCAACTATTTGCTGATAAGTGTTTAGTTCCATAAGGAAATAAATCTCAGATAACCCCTTTAAATAGATTAATATATTATATTATACATTATATTTTTTTCCATTTCATGGGATCCAAATATCACAGATCTGTACATTCATCAATATGACACAGGCAAATATATGTAGAACACAGTATGCCATTCTCAGATCCAAGCTCACATGGGAAAACAATTTTCACAGACTGGTTCACAAATGGTGATACACACGGATCTGTGCAAACATAAAGATGATGAAAGCAGAGGATGAAATGCACTAGTAAACATACAGTGTTTTAATTTCTCCTGTACAGAGAGAGTAGAGCTGTATTTGTCATTTCGATTTTCAGGACTGTGCACAATGTCTGGCCCCTAAGAAAATCACATACAATGGCCAGCACTATATACAGTAAGTGCACCCCACAGGGACAGGCATCTCAATTTCCCCAGTTAACACTAAAGAGCCTGGCTGCATCGCCAACAATAATATGCAATAAAGTGATGTTAAAAATTAGGGTGGTATTGGTCAATATTTTGGCTAAGGTATGCAAGCTCATAACAAATGTAAACGGTCCTCATTGTTATTCCAATAAAAATAAAACCTAATGAAAAGGACATAAAGTATAAAAAAAAATCAGAGAAAAATGGCAGCCTAACTTACCAACAATAAGACACAATAATAATGCACTTCAGGATGCAGCAGGCCCCATGATAAAAGAAAGAGCAGCAAAAATGTAAAATACTGACAAAACAACCGCTCACACACCGACCATCATGTTGTGACACCAAAGGAATTTGACGCATACGTTAGCGCGGCTCAAGGAAAACTGACTTAAAAAATTTCTCGCATAATGAATTTTTCCACCAATGAGAATCCAAACTCATTTTTAACTATTGGGACTGTCCCAATTTTTCTGGAAAAATCTTGGCAAATTTATGCTGTCGGTGTACACAAACCCCAGTCACAAAAGGGTGGACTATAAGGTCCCTAGTGCTTTTTTATTTGACATAATCAACTCTGCTACATCTACAGTGCCTTGAAAAAATGTTTCAAAACTATTCATACCCTGTGAATGTCTCCACATTTTGTTACACCCACAATCGTAAATGTATTTTATCAGGATTTTACGTGCTATACCAACACTAGGTAGCAGGTATTTGTGAAGTGTAAAGGAAATTATAAGTTTTCTAATTATATTAAAAATATAAATGTGAAATTTGTGATATGCATTTGTATTCAGCCTCCTTGTAGTCTGATGCTTTGTAGGACCTCCAATTACTGCTGCAAGTCTTTTGACATCTACCAGTTTTACACATTCAGAGGATGAGATTGGATGGAAGCGTCTATCAACAGAAAGTTTCAAGTCTTGCCACAGATTCTCATTGGGATTTAGGTCTGGACTGTGACTGGGACATTCACTCACATGAATATGCTCATCCATTGTAGCTCTGGCTGTATGTTTAGGGTCGTTGTCCTAATGGAAGGTGAACCTATGCCTCAGTCTCAAGTCTTCTGCAACTTCTAACAGTTTTTCCTCTAGGATTGCCCTGTATTTAGCTCCATCCATCTTCCCATCAATGCTGACCAGCATCCCTGTCCCTATTGAAGAAAAACATCCTCACAGCATGATGCTGCCACCACCATGTTTGACGATGGGGATTGAGTTTTCAGGATGATGGACAGTGTTAGCATTCCACCACACATAGTATTTTTCATTTAGCCCCAAAGGTTCTAGTTTGGTTTCATGTGACCAAACCACATTTTTCTAAATGCCATGTAGGAAATTCAGAAAGTACTTTGGTCATATGTGACCAAAGTAGAACTTTTAGGACTTTAGATTGTGAGCCCCATCAGGGACAGTGATGATAATGTGTACCAACTGTAAAGCGCTGCGGAATATATTAGCGCGATATAAAAATAAAGATTATTATTATTATTAAGATAAAATTCTATGAGTGGCCGAAAGCTAACACTGCTCATTGTCCTGAAAACACCATCCCCACCGTGGTAGCATGATGTTGTGGGGATGCTTTTCTTCAGCAGGGGCAGGGAAGCTGGTCAGAGTTGATGAGAAAATGAATGGACCTACAGAGCCATCCTGCAGAATAATAATAATAATAATCTTTATTTTTATATAGCGCTAACATATTCCGCAGCTCTTTACATTTTGCACACATCATCATCACTGTCCCCGATGGGACTCACAATCTAAATTCCCTATTAGTATGTCTTTAGAATGTGGGAGGAAACCGGAGTGCCCGGAGGAAACCCACGCAAACACGGGGAGAACATACAAACTCCTTGCAGATGTTGTCCTTGGTGGGATTTGAACCCAGGACCACTGAGTGACCACTGAGCCACCGTGCCGCCCGTTAGAGTCTGTTAGAGTCTGCAAAAACCTGTTGCAGGTCCAAAACCTGTTAGAGTCTGCAAAAAAATTGAGAAGGGGGACACAGGTTTACCTTCTAGCAGGACAATGACCCTAAACATACTGCCAGAGCTACAATGGATGGTTTAGATCAAAGCATATTCATGTGTGTGAATTGCCCAACCACAGTCCAGACCTAAATCCCATTGAGAATCTGAGGCAAGACTTGACAATTTCTGCTCACAAACGCTCACTATCCAAACTAGAGCTATTTTGCAAGGAAGAATGGGCACAATTTTCAGCCTCTAGATAGCGGCAAACCCCATAAAACTTGTAGGAGTAATTGTATCGAAAGACTGTCCTACAGACCATCAATCTATAGGGGCTGAATACAAATGTACGTCACAATTTTCAGATTTATATTCTTAAAATATTTAGAAAACAATGTATTGACAAATGCTGCTTTGTGTTGGTATATCATGTAAATTCCCAATGCAATATATTTAAGTTCATGGGTGTGATGTGAAAAAGTGAAAAAAAAATGTGGAAACGTTCACAAGATATGACTACTTTTTCAAGACTCTGCATATGGATGCCATTACAGTATATGCGGGCAATAATAAAAGCACAAAGAGCCCTTTATGTAATTACCGCCATTGACATGGAAGCAATAATTGAGCACATTTTGCAGCCAACTCAGCGTGACTGCAAAATGTGCTGTGCCAAACCGCCATCTCGGCTCTGCTACATCGATATACTACATATGTGTATTGTGTAGCGATTGTAAATCTCGCGCACTTGCTAGCAGCGGTGATTATAGAGAGTGCATGCAGCCACCAATCACTCTCTGAACAAGCGGTACTGACACGTTGGTACGTAAAGGGCTCAATAATCACAGAGCTGCGCGCAAACAAATCTTCTAGTCTGAATATTCGCAGCAAAGTAATAGTCACAAAGCAACGCTGCCCACAGCGAGGCTACAGCTGTAAATGAGAACATGCAGCGAGCGGTGCACAGAGGGAGCAGATTATCTGATCAGTGCACAAAGGGAGCTTCACAGTCCCAGACCGGTGCACAGTGAGCGCGTTATCATAGATCAGTGCACACAGGAGCGTTATCCATCACTGGGCGGCCCATGCCAGAGGTCGCACACAGCATGGACAGGGGTATAGGCATTACTCATGGGCATTCATGAGTAGCTCAAGTGCCATGTGGATAGGGAAGGAAGGTCAGAGCCACCGGCATAGAACACTACACACAGGTTTGTGGCCGCCAAATGTCAAAGCACGCAGAACTAGAAGTCTTGGATCCGTCCATGGCATTCAAACTGGCATTCAGATACCGGTGCCCGAGGTCCATGATGACTCCAGCAATAAACAGGCTGACAATGTGCTGTTTTTCTGCTCCATAAGCTTTATGGCAAGGTCCCTTCTTACTGGAGCATCCACTAAAACTAATATGGTGCCAGCTGAGCAGCAGGCACGATGAGCATCTGGTACCATCAATCCTACCACACCTGTTGCCATAGCACCTCAGTGCCATAGAGAGATGAGAGGCAGGGAAGGATGCAATATATTCTTTCCACCTTTGTGCCAGGAGGGCCATCGCGTCTCTCCGGAGGCAGCAGAGTGACGGAGGAGGGACAGGAAGGAGCGCTCCCTGGGGTGCAGTAGTTACTTCCACACATGCACCAGCTCGGGAGCTTACGGAAAAGGGATCCAAGATGAAAGAAATTATACGAAACAGGGAAGATAAAGCTCTAAAAAAAAAAAAGAGATGAGGATAAAAAAGTACTAAAAAAACAACAACGAAGGAATGGAGATGAAAGACAAAAGTAAGGAAGAGCAATATTACCGAAGTACATCTTCCTCAGCCACAATAATTATTCTCTTCTCATTCTGCGAGTTCTTCCTGAGCTCCCGCTTCTCATTACTAGTATTAAGAAAATAAATATTTCCTGAAAGATGCATTGACTTCGACTTTCTTTTACGTGTGTTAAGCATCCTGAATAAATATGTAAGAAACTAAATGGAAGGAGATTTTTTTTCCCCCTCCCTCCTTACGCATTTCAGAACTCTGCCAGCATGAGCGACATGGGAAAATATATGTATAGGGTTTTTTTTTTCCCTTCCTTGGCTATTTTCATTCCCTATCATATTAAAAGGTTTCCATGGTGACATCAGCAGCAGCGATTTAATGCCTTTAGGCTTTAAACTTTTATCAAAATAGCTGGAAAAAACAGCTGCATTTTTATTACAGTGTCTTTGCCTTTACTTGCCCCCTTTTTAGTGCTGTACAAAATATTCAGTCACCTTCCCGTGCATGCTCCTTGGATCATCTTTGCTTTGTACCAGACTGCAATACCCACCATGTTGGAGAAGACTTACGGTATTTGCCTGCAGAGTATGATATGTAGCATAATGTTACATGTATGTTCCCAATCAATAGCGCTAAGGGGTAAAATTGCCATCAGTACATGTCACAATCCCATGGATATGGATGCTATTAAATACATATACAGCTCTGGCAAAAATTAAGAGACCACCACATCAAACTCCTGTCATGGGCAGCTCATTCTCCAGACCTGAACCCCATTGAAAACCCCTGGAATGTAATCAAGAAGATGATGGACAGTCACACGCCATCAAACAAAGAAGAACTGCTTAAATTTTTGCGCCAGAAGCAGTGTGAAAGACTGGTGGAAAGCATGCCAAGACACATGAAAGCCGTTTTTAAAAACCATGGTTATTCCACAAAATATTGATTTCTGAACTCTTCCTGAGTTAAAACATTAGTATTGTTGTTTCTAAATGATTATGAACTTGTGTTCTTAGCATTATTTGAGGTCTGAAAGCACTGGGTTTTTTTTTTCATTTTGACCTTTTTTCTTTGTCAGGAAAAAAAATACAAAATATATTGCTTGGAAATTCGGAGACATGTTGTCAGAAGTTTATAGACTAAAAGAACAATTTACATTTTACTCAGAAATATACCTATAAAGAGAAAAATCAGACAAACTGAACATTGGAAAGTGGTCTCTTAATTTTTGCCAGAGCTGTATATATTATGTTGGGTCGTCCCATGGAGAACTGTCCCTGTTATTCGCAAGTATGCCATAAATACAGCATACTAGTTATAGATTTCACCCCCTCAAAACAACAGACACCGAGGGACCCCATAAAAAGTCCCACAATAAGTCAGAGAGGTGCGACGGTCAGCTCTAGTGTCCGTCTGTATGACGGAGTCATCACTGTGTGCTGGTTTTCCAATTATGAAGAAAACTATAAAGAAGCTATGAACGAGCCTTACAGATCTACTCCATATTGCCAAAGGGTTATTTTCAACATTGAAAGTCATCATCAATCCACTGGGCATAGTGGTTTGTGAAAGTATTCACCCCACTTGGCTTTTTTCCTATTTTATTACATTGCAACCTATCTGAATATTTTTGTAATCAGATTTGTGTGTGACTAGTGTTGAGCATTCCGATACCGCAAGTATCGGGTATCGGCCGATACTTGCTGTATCGGAATTCCGATACCGACTTCCGATATTTTTTCAATATCGGAATTCGGCATCGGAATCGGAAGTTCAGTTGATTGACGGCCTGACGTCATCATGATGCGCGGTGTGTGCGCATCATGATGCGCCGTCATTTCGGGCCTTCCGGGGGTCTCTGCCGGCCTGCCGGGGGGCTGTGCCGGCCTGCCGGGGGGCTGTGTGGACTGCCCGGGGTCTGTACCGGCCTGCCGGGGGGCTGTGCCGGCCTGCCGGTGGTCTGTGCACCCTGTGGGGGTCTGTACCGGCCTGCCGGGGGGCTGTGTCGGCCTGCCGGGGGGCTGTGCTGATGTCCGGGGGTCTGTGCAAGCATCGTCCGATGGGACTACAAGTCCCATCGGGCGATGCCTGCTACCATGACAGTGATTGACACATTAGCCAATGATGGGACAGTAGTAGTCCCATCATCCGGCTAATGTGTTAAATGTTAAAAAAAAAAAAAAAAAAATACTACATACATACTACATGCATGCTACATACATACTACATGCATGCTACATACATACTACATATATACTACATACATACTACATACATGCTACATACATACTGCATGCTACATACATACTACATACATACTACATGCATGCTACATACATACTACATATATACTACATACATACTACATACATGCTACATACATACTGCATGCTACATACATACTACATACATACTACATACATACTACATGCATGCTACATACATACTACATATATACTACATACATACTACATACATGCTACATACATACTGCATGCTACATACATACTACATACATACTACATGCATGCTACATACATACTACATATATACTACATACATACTACATACATGCTACATACATACTGCATGCTACATACATACTACATACATACTACATACATACTACATGCATGCTACATACATACTACATATATACTACATGCATGCTACATACATACTACATGCTACATACATACTACATATATACTACATACATACTACATACATGCTACATACATACTGCATGCTACATACATACTACATACATACTACATACATACTACATGCATGCTACATACATACTACATGCATGCTACATACATACTACATGCATGCTACATGCATGCTACATACATACTACATGCTACATACATACCACATATATACTACATACATACAATACATTCATACAATACATACATAGACATACAGTACATATAACATAGAGTAACATACTTACCAATACTTGTCACATTGTTCCCCGAAGCCATTGTCTTTTCCGGGATAAATATTAACATAACAAACCACAAAAATACTCACCCACGATCCGAAGCAGTCCACGAGTGTGTCCCACGACGATCTTGGGTAGAGAACTGCAGCATCAGATGATGCTGCCGTTCTCTACGGGCTGCAGGAATCCAATGACGGAAGGTAGGTATCCTTCCGCACTGTATTCCTCCGCCACTTAAAAAAAAAAAGTCCCTAGTCTCACTTTATGCCATTGCTGTGTGGGAATTTCCCACACAGCAATGGCATAAAGTGAGACTAGGGACTTTTTTTTTTTTAAGTGGCGGAGGAATACAGTGCGGAAGGATACCTACCTTCCGTCATTGGATTCCTGCAGCCCGTAGAGAACGGCAGCATCATCTGATGCTGCAGTTCTCTACCCAAGATCGTCGTGGGACACACTCGTGGACTGCTTCGGATCGTGGGTGAGTATTTTTGTGGTTTGTTATGTTAATATTTATCCCGGAAAAGACAATGGCTTCGGGGAACAATGTGACAAGTATTGGTAAGTATGTTACTCTATGTTATATGTACTGTATGTCTATGTATGTATTGTATGAATGTATTGTATGTATGTAGTATATATGTGGTATGTATGTAGCATGTAGTATGTATGTAGCATGCAGTATGTATGTAGCATGTATGTAGCATGCATGTAGTATATATGTAGTATGTATGTAGCATGTAGTATGTATGTAGCATGCATGTAGTATATATGTAGTATGTATGTAGCATGTAGTATGTATGTAGCATGCATGTAGTATATATGTAGTATGTATGTAGCATGTAGTATGTATGTAGCATGTAGTATGTATGTAGCATGCATGTAGTATATATGTGGTATGTATGTAGCATGCATGTAGCATGCATGTAGTATGTATGTAGTATGTATGTAGTATATATATAGTATGTATGTAGCATGTATGTAGTATGTATGTAGCATGCATGTAGCATGCAGTATGTATGTAGCATGCATGTAGTATATATGTAGTATGTATGTAGCATGTAGTATGTAGCATGCATGTAGTATATATGTAGTATGTAGCATGTAGTATGTATGTAGCATGCATGTAGTATATATGTGTTATGTATGTAGCATGTAGCATGCATGTAGCATGCATGTAGTATGTATGTAGTATATATGTGGTATGTATGTAGCATGCAGTATGTATGTAGCATGCTTGTAGTATATATGTAGTATGTATGTTGCATGTAGTATTTATGTAGTATGAATGTAGCATGTATGTAGTATGTAGTATGAATGTAGCATGTATGTAGTATGCATGTTGTATGTATGTAGCATGTAATTTTTTTTTTTTTTTTTTTTACATTTAACACATTAGCCGGATGATGGGACTACTACTGTCCCATCATTGGCTAATGTGTCAATCACTGTCATGGTAGCAGGCATCGCCCGATGGGACTTGTAGTCCCATCGGACGATGCCTGCACAGACCCCCGGAGCCTGCACAGACCACCGGCAGGCCGGCACAGCCCCCCGGCAGGCCGGCACAGCCCCCCGGCAGGCCGGCACAGCCCCCCGGAGCCTGCACAGCCCCCTGGCAGGCCGGCACAGCCCCCCGGCAGGCCGGCACAGCCCCCCGGCAGGCCGGCACAGCCCCCCGGAGCCTGCACAGACCCCCTGGCAGGCCGGCACAGCCCCCCGAAAGGCCCGTACAGACCCCAGAGAGGCTGTACAAGGGCAGGAAAGGGTTTTTCTTATTCCGATACCGGAAGTCCCATAGACTTGAATGGGACTTCCGGTATCGGAATCGGCGATACCGATACTTTTTTTAAAGATCGGCCGATACCATCCGATACGATACTTTGAAGTATCGGACGGTATCGCTCAACTCTATGTGTGACGCATCAGTTCTAAGTTGGTGAAATGAAATGAACAATATATAGGCATAACTTACATTTATGGGATCAAATAGCTAAAAATTAGTATGTCCATATGTATTCTCCCCTTTTTGCAATGATGCCCCTAAAATTTTCTGCTGCAAACAGTTACCTTCGAAAGTCACATGCTTTCAGTATGTATACACCATTTCTGAAAGGCCACAGAGGCTGCAACAGCATTAGGCAAGAGGCATCACTTGCCAAACAGCACCATGAAGACAAAGGAGATCTCCAAACAAGTCAGGGGCAAAGTTGTTGAGAAGGACAAGTCAGGGTTTCTTTATAAAAATATATCCCAATCTCTGATGAACCCCGGAGCAACATCATATCTATTATTATGAAATGGAAAGAACATGGTACCACAACAAACCTGCCAAGAGAGGGCTGGACACCAAAGCTCTCAACCTGGACAAGGAGGGCATTAATCAGAGAGGCAGCACAAAGACTAAAAGAAATCCTGAAGGAGCTGCAGAGTTCCCAAGCAGAAATTAGAGTATGTGTTCATACAACCACAATAAGCTGTACACTCCATAGAGGTGGTCATTAAGGAAGCCTTTACTTACACACATCAATTGTAAGGATCATTTTGAGTTTGCCAAAAGATATGTGGGAGATTCCCCAAATATATGGAGGAAGGTGCTGTTGTCAGATGAGACCAAAATTAAACTTTTTGGCCACCAAGGTTAATACTGGCACCAAACCAACACTGCTCATCATCCCAAGAACATCATCCACACAGTGAAATATGGTGGTGGCATCATCATCCTGTCAGGATGTTTTTCATCATAAGGGACAGGAAAAACAGTCCAAGTCAAGGGCAATATGGATGGTTCTAAATACAAGGATATTCTTTAACAAAACCTCTTTCTGTCTGTCAGTGATTTGAGACTGGGACGGAGGTTCATCTTCCAATAAGACAATGACCCAAAGTAAACTGCTAAAGCTACACTGAAGTGGTTTATGGGGAAAGGTGTAAGTGTTTTGGAGTGGCCTTTTCAAAGCCCAGACCTTAATCCAATGGAGAATCTGTGGTCAGAATTGAAGATTGCTGTTCCCCAGAGGAAAACATTTAACTTGAAAGAGCTGGAGCAGTTTTGCTTTGAGGAATGGGAAAATATCCCTGTGGCAAGATGTGGAAAACGTCTGGCAGCTGTTATTGCTGCAAAAGGAGGCTCTACAAAGTACTGACCTTAGGGGGGTGAATAGGTATGTACACTGAAGTTTTCAGTTATTTTGTTATATTTGTTGTTTTCTTCATAATAAAAAGAAAACCAAATGTTCACAGTTAATGGTATGTTCTTTATAATAACTGATGCAAAACCTAAAAAAAAGAGAAATTCCAGGTTTTGAGGTAGCAAAACACAAAAAATACCAAGGGATGAATACTTTCACAAGCCACTGTAGGTGGTAACTTTTTGACTGGCGGAGGTCTAAACACTGGGACTCCCACCATTCCAAATAAAGCACTATATTGCATCCCAAAATTCTTTGGTAATCTTTTTATATTTCATAATGCACACAGTCAAAGCACTCAGTGCCAGAGGCAGCAAAGCAATCTTAAAACATCTTTGAACCTACACTATATTTGTCTGTAGGTATTGTGTTTTTTTCTTTGTAGGCCTCATTTTGTTTTTGTTAACCATAAAATGATGTGCTTTACCAAAAAGCTCTATCTTGATGTCATCTGTCCACAAGACGCTTTCCCAAAAGGATTTTGGCTTACTCACGTACATTTTGGCAAACTGCAGTTTAGCTTATTTATGTCTCTGTGTCAGCAGTGGGGTCCTTGTTGGTCTCCCGCCATAGCGTTTCATATCAATCAAATGTCAACAGATAATTTGGACTGACACTAGTGCACACTGAGCCTCCAGCACAGCTTGAATTTCTTTTGAACTTGACTGGGGCTGCTTATCCACCATCCAGGCTATCCAGCATTGCAACCTTCAGTCAATTTTTTTCTGCCATCCACATCTTGGGAGATAATCTACAGTGCCATGGGTAGTAAAATTCTTGATTATGTTGTGCACTGTGGAAAAAGCAACATTGAGATTGTTGAGATTTTTCAACAATTTTGGTCCTCAAGTTCTCAGACAGTTCCCTTCTCCTCTTTCTGGTCTACGTGCCCAGTGTGACACACAGACACACAATGCAAAGACTGAGTTACCTTCTACCTTTGTTATCTGATTTCAGCTGTGATTTTCATATTGCCCACACATGTTACTTGCCACAGGTGAGTTTGAATGAGCATCACGTGCTTGAAACAAAGTTGCTTACCCCCAATTTTGGAAAGGGGACAACAATTTAGCCCATTTTTGGGGTTTACTGTGAAATTGTGCTCTTTGCAGTAACTGAGCACTGCCATATGCTTTACTATGCGGTGACCAAACTGTAACATCATTAGAGTGGATACTGTTCAGTAACAGCTTAGTAAAGTATGCAGCAGCTCTGGGTTAGTTCAAAGGGTGAGAGCTCACTCTAACACCATGAGAAAGGCCGTGGAAGATTGTGGAATCCAACTTTGCATGCTGGGATCCGACACTCCATCAAACACTCTACCTCAAGTCATAACTGATAACTGCGTATAGGCAATCCATAAGTGGTGTAACCATCAGGCAAAGAGATACATAAATGCATATTTATGTTTGATAGGGAATCTGTCAGAAGGTTTTTGTAATTTAGTCTGAGAAAAACCATGATGTAGAAACGGAGACCCTGATTGCAGTAATGTGTCACTTACTGAGCTGTGTGTTGATGGGTTTTTTTTCAATAAAATCAGTTTTTTATTAACAGGAGGTTATTACTACAGGACTAGAAATTGCATGCCTCCTGGTCAACTGCTGTGTGTAACCAATTAGCAACTGTCAATATACAGTATATAGAAAAAGCTACCTTTCAGTGATGTGGGCGGAATTACTAAGGGCTCAGCATTCTGAGCACTGCTAGAACTGCAGCAAAGAAAACTGACTGTACCAAAATGATAGCACGTAGACCAGCAAGTAACACATTGCTGTAATCAGGGTCTCTGCTCCTACATCATCTCAGATTATATTGCAAAAACCTGCTGACAGATGCGTTTAGCACGTTCTGCAGCACATGATGTCTCTATAATTCTCGACTACACAGCTGTAGGCACTCCATGTGCTGCCATATGGTGTCACCCATATGGAACTGTATTACCAATGTGTCCTTCTAAATGCTTGTAGGGAAAGATATCTACATTGCATGGTATTTGCTGATGTAAGTTATTGTCTGCACAACTGATGAGTGAACCTTCGTCTGGTGAACAATCATTTCACTGATGCTGTTTTTGGGGCATTTTGGGTGGGCCTTACAGTTATTACAGGTGTGAGAAAGATGAAAGATCTTTCTGAAAATGTTCTAGCAATGTCCTGAGAAGGCTCATTAGCAGATAAGATCACTGTATGAACATTTTAAACATGGCTGACTCCCTTTATAGTCAAATTACAGCATTATAAATTTTAGCAAAATGTGTAAGGGCACCTTTTGGCTAACTTTATTCTAGATGATCATGGTGCATCATTGATCTGCTAAAATGATTATTTATTGACCAATGGACATTCGTTATAGTTGAAATCATCCATTTTAATTAAATTTAGTCTAATGTGTATGAGCACCTGAAAGTCACCTGAAGGAGACTTCCGAAACGCGCGTCGGGGCGCGTTGTACCGGCACGCCGCTTCCCTTACATACCCTGAGCCAGCAGGTATTGGTGTTCCATTGCTATTATTATTGTCAATTTAGGCTTGGCTGTCAGTACTTTTCCTTGTATATGTGACCTCCACATTAATGATTGCTCACATATCTTACTGGGTTCTTTTTTTGCACAATTGATATCTGTGGTTTCACTGTGTAATTGGCACCTTTTTTGCACATTTTTTACATATAGTTGTGCACTATATGCAAATTTTATTATCTATATCACGTTTTAGTTTTTGCACTACTTTGCACATTTTTGCATTTTTTTGCACATTTCAGATATTGCGAGTTTGCACAGCAGGTCCATATTATTTGCCCTCTATACATTTTTGAGCACTATTTTGCACATATTTTGTGTATATTTTTTTGCAAACATTTCTTTGCACATTGCAGATATTAATTATATTGCGAGTTTCCACAACAGGTTTATGTTATTTGCACTTTATATATCTTTGTGCATTTTCAACATAATCAGATATTCATACAAAATTCTTTTTACTATTTGAGGTTATTATACTTTATTACTGCTAAAACCTTTGCCTTTTATATTTATATATTTATTTTTTTATTTTTTTACATATTATAATTTTTCTCCCTGCACCAGGCTTTTGGGATATAGGGATTATTTTGTTATAATAGTGGGTCTATTATCTGTATTTACAAGATCCTTTATTCTCCATTTATTATAAGCGGTTCAATTGCATTTTTACACTAATGTTGTATTACTTATATATGTGTATATGTATATACATTTCATATGTTGTTGTGCCAATTTGTAAAATAAAGGCCTTTTTATCTAGTAATCTTATACTCACTCTTTTTTTATTCTTTGATTTTATTATTTTTATTGTACACATTATCCCCACCTAGATTAACTTTAAAGACTACAAAAACATGCTGTGAGACAGTTGAGATCACCTACTAGTTAGTTTGTTATGCCAGACATTTGTACTATATTTGTACATTTTTGCCACATAATATTATACTTTAAGCCTCTCCTTTTTTTCCAGAGAAGGAATTTCCCTTGTTGGGTAAGAAGCAGAAAGTATCTAAAACACAAAAATGCAATACAAACCATGAAAGGCAGTGTTTTGGAGCAAATTGAGACAGAATTCTGGAGCGTTTATTTTGATAAATCTTCCTGTCTGTGTTTTCAGGTACTCTCACCATAAATTATCTTTGTGAGTAGCCATTCAAGGTCTTGTCTTGAGTCCCTCTTCTCCTTGATTTTGTCTCCTTAAGGCCCCGTTACATGGATCAGTGTCCCAGCGATCCCACCAATGATCCGACTTGGATGGGATCGGTGGGACATACTTAGCTGATCGCTGGTGAGCTGTCACATAGAAAGACCCAGCAGCGATCAGGACCAGCGAGCAAGCTGGTTTCCAATGTAAACAGTGGGTATCTAAGAGCCGCGCGGCTATGTAGTGGCATAGATCCTGATTAAAGATTACTGAAGGTTTGATTAAAATCTGTTTTACGGCTGCAGATCTACCAGTTCTCTGAATGCGGAGCTCTGTAAAAGTCCACCCACACCATTGATTGACAGTTTTCTGAGGGCACTGTCCATAGGCAGAAAGCCGCCAATCAGTGGTGGGGGCGGGGTTATACAGAACTCATGAATAAGGAGAACTACATAGCAGCAGGTTTACTAGTCCTCCAGTGATAACTACTTGCTGATAAAGCAGTGATTTTATCAAAACTACAGCAAGCAGCCCGGTAAGTGACATATCACCAGGGTATTTGCCTCTACATTATGCTGCTCTCAGATCAGGTGGCAAAAAACTGGTGACAGATTCCCTCTTCACGTCTGCTGTTGAATAGTTTTTCTCAGTCCAAACCATACCTTTTACTTACACACATTTAATGGTGTCTGCTTCTCATCAGTGCAAAGCATGAATTCTGATTTGGCTGAGTGAGAAGCATTTAACAGGGGATCTAATGGGTAACATTTGTCCTTCTGGAGACTGCAGTATTGGCATCAAGAGATTTATAGGTCATGCTACTTGCATATTTAAATTCTCAGAGGAGCATTGCACGGCCTATAAGTCTCCTTGTATGGCAACCTGCACAAAGAAGAATGTTACTGATTATACCTCCTGTTAGAGGCCTCTCAGACAACATAGTATTTCAGAGAGGAGAAACATTCCCACCACCCATGTGTGATATCAAATTCTGTTTTTACGGTCAGGGGTCTAGCTTAGTGACACATGAAGTCATAACTCCGTGAAGGTCGTTGACATTTTTTTGGGAAAGTTTGGTCACTTCTATCATTTTTCTTACTACCTACTTTGATTTTCCATCTTGGCCATCTTGGTACGTCATCGAGAACTTTCTTGCTGTGCCTAATTGCGGGTGAGTGCTCGTATGTGAAGTCTATGCTGCTTTATGATATGAGTGCACACAATTGTAGATACAATTTAGATTAATAAGAAAATGCATATTAGTTGGAAAATTGGTTTAAAAACACATTAAAGTGCTCCGTAATAATGGTCCATTAGAGGCACTGCTCCATCAGCATCTACTGCTGGGAAATGGTATGGCTCTTCCATCTGTTAGATAATGGAAATAGGAAGAACAATCAGCTTTATGTAGAGTGAATGAATGGTAATTTCTTTTTATTCGATGCATTTACTCTTGAATATTCTTCCCAGGGAGTTTGGTCGCTGGAAAGTGAAGAACATGGCAATGGAGAGTAAGGAATTTCCTAATCTAACACTGGCTCCAGAGTTTGTCCGGAACATCCGTCAGTTGGGGAGGAGACCAAGCTCGGCGCAAATCACAGAGAACTTGATAAAGAAGTATGGCACTCATATTCTGTTGTCTGCTGTGCTGGGAGGTGAGTTTAAGAACATTATGACCAAAGCTGAACTGGGGAGCCAAGGGGCCACCATAACATCAACTTCAGGAGGCCACTGTTTAGCTACAAGCAAATGTGACATTATCATAATTCACAAATTTATACCAATCAACTAGGTAGAACTTTAAATAATAATAATCTTTATTTTTATATATAGCGCTAACATATTCCGCAGCGCTTTACAGTTTGCACACATTATCATCACCATTGTTCCCAAAGGGGCTCACAATCTACATTCCCTATCAGTAGGTCTTTGGAATGTGGGAGGAAACTGGAGTACCCGGAAACCCACTCAAACACGGGGAAAACATACAAACTCCTTGCTGATGTTGTCCTTGGTGGGATTTGAACCCAGGACCCCAGGGCTGCAAGGCTGCAGTGCTATCCACTGAGCCACCATACAGTGCTAACCTCTGAGCCACCATGCTTTAAATAAATAAGATGCTACCTTGAACTGTACATAGTAAATCAAGTGTATTGTGCCAAGTACTACTCATATAAGATGGTGGTTGCCCACTCCTACACCGGGCCCACCAGAGGATTCACCTGTTCTCCGGTGGGCCAGTCCCGACCTGATTATAATCTAAACCTAATATCTCTCATACATCAGATGCATAGATAACAGTGGGAAGACACGCTCATTTGGCAAGGTAATATTATTGCTGTGGAACTTGCCACTCACATGTCAATGTCCTCTGTTCCTGTCCAATTGATTATATTCTACTCAAAGATTTGTTCTACTTAAAGGTTTACTAACCCATCTATGTGACCAGGTATGGGACATGTTCAAACATATCTGTTTTGGTTAAAGATAAATTTGTAGAGATTAGAGAACAGTATCTTTGATTATTGGTTGACCATGCAATAAATCTGGCAATTAATCCAGAATGACTGACCAAACTCCACTTAATGTCTCCTCCTTGGCTTTCATTGATGGGTCCATTGTTCTAACAGGCATTGAAATATTGTGCTTGAAAAATGTGCATGCGCCAGACTCTCCCTGTTGTGGTTCCATGTAAGTGACCATATTTCCCAAAGAACTCTGCACATGCACCAAAACTGGAATGCAAAACACATGTGCAAAATTTCTCTTTTTTTTTCTGGGAAGTTAACTCAATAACATTTGGAGTATATTAGAGAGGTAGCTCTCCACGGCCGAGAGAGACTTGCGCATGCGTACTGCTCTTGCGTGACTTTTTGGTGCAAGATGTCGTCCCAAGCATACTAATCAAAAGCGACGTCAGAGATTCCGGTAGATAGGGTCACAACAAGGCATTGGTCTGGCAGCTATGTACATGGCTGCTGGATCAGGTTCTGGACCATCTTTTAAATAATCTCCAACCAAAACATTTTTGTGCTTCCTTTAAGCTTAAAAGATCTTGGAGATTTGTAACTCTGCCCTTGGTGGATTAGCTTTAAATGGCAAACTCTAGCAGACACAGCTCTGGCTGCAGTGTGTGACAACGGGAATGGCTTTTCACACTGTTATGCTTTGCCCTGGAGCAAATGTAGAAGGATTCAGTGGATTAATTTTCAGTCTGATAGTTGAATCCTTTCCTGGTGATAATGTCTTCCATTTTACTCATTTGATGACGATGATGATGGTTGGTCTTACCCTTACTTGAACAAGAAACTCCTTAATGATAAACTTATTACAGGGTGTCATACAGTGCAAACCCCCAATGATCAGCTATACACTGTAGAGAAACCTATCAAGCGTGAAAATTCATGACTAAGGTAGTGTAAAGTGTCTACAGCATTAACAAATAAGACATTACGCTGAGTGACGAGGAAATATATGGTCACAGTAACCTTTATTGATTATAACATATATCAAATCAACCTGGATGGCCTAACACCGAACAGCACCAGAATAAATACTCTAGAGTCGCATCGTTCCAACTCAGGGGTGACAAATGTCACAGTGCTGTCCACTTCACAATTTTTTAACCTGTTTTCTGGCAACTGTCCCAGCAGGAACTAAACCATAAATGTCACGCTGTGACGATCTCCCGTGAGCAAGGGGGGGCTCAAACTGTACAGGGAACTGGAACCCTAACTACCCGGGGGTACTCTTGAACGTAGAGAGGCCTGAGTCTCCAACCTTACTATGCTCCTGTTTAACCCTAATCTGTCCCCTCCCTCACTCCATGAGGCATGAGCAGAAATGTAACATAAACAAAACAAAAAGACAAAACAGGGATAACAGAAAACCTCTATCATACTAAAGCACTAACCAACAATAGTGAGGAGGATAGGGACAAGAAGGAATAAACTAAATGGAACAGGGTCCAGGAGAAAAACATACACATACTATAGCAAACCACCGAACACATCTATAACAACTCTATTCCAACCACTTAGCTTTAGCACACAGCACAGGAAGATAAATCTTTTACTGGCAGGGACAAGAAGGTCTGACTAGTTTATATAGAAACAGGTAATGATGAGATCAAAAGCTGCTGAAATGGAGATTCATGTCTCTGACCACCATAGAAAGGGCTGTTAACCTCTTCAGCACCAGAAGAAATTAAATCCATTTAATATGGGGCGCAAATGACATAATCTCTAAAGAAGACCTATGATTCATTACCTGATGTGACTGTCCAACTCCTGGTTTTCCAAGGGAACGTGACAACCTTGTGGCATAAAGTAATAATGATTGGTCAGCATTTCTCCAATGTGACCCTATCCCCTCAACCAAGGCCATCTCTGACCTCCTCGCCTCCAGCTGGTATGGCATAGCAATAAAAATAGTTCAAAACTAACACACCACCACCAGAACTATATGTTAGCCAAATGAAGAAAACAGAATAAGGGTGGGTGCACAGGTCATTCACTGGTCCTGGATCTGCAGGGAAAATGATGATCCATGGGTCTTTTTCTTCTTTTAAGGTACGTCATCTTTTCCACATGACTTTCCACAACTTCCTACTCAATCCTAAGCTGAGTCTCCACCTATTGGACCTGGGCTGTAACCCTATGTCCCTTAACTTTATTTTGTTGACATGCAAAATTACCTAATAACTAGAGTTGAGCGACTTTTGGTTTTTTAGGGTCGCGTTTCGTTTCGTGAAACCCGACTTTTCCAAAAGTCGGGTCGAGCAAGATCGTCCGATTATAGGGAAAAGTCGGGGTCGTCCCGAAACACGAAACCCAATGTAAGTCAATGGGGAATAAAAGTCGGCAGTGAGGGGAGGACAGGAAACACACCTACAGTGCCCATTTGAATGCCAAAAGCATCAATTCTTCTTACTTAAGCTTGTCAACCTTAATTAACTTCATAATACAAGTTACGCACTGAAAAATGAGGGTTATTTGGCTAAAGTTGTGGGGGGGGGGAGGGCTGGCTGCAGGTTTTCATGTGCCCTGGGCGAAAGAGCGCCCCTTTAACACATACCACAACTCATCAAGCTCCGATACGGCAGATAAATAGCGGTATAGTACAATGAAAAATACCTCACTTTTTACATCTCATGACGAGGCCCATCTATTTCTCCATACAGAATCATTGGTCCCATATAATGTTTGAAACAGTATATGATGAGCTCCACATAATGCTACAGTATATGTTGGTCCCCATGGATGAAGCTCCACTGTCTTATGGGCCCAAATAATGCTCCAAACATAATGGGCCCCATTTCTAATGCTCTAGTGTATAATGGGCCCTGTAAATGCTGCTCCAGTGTCTGATGTCCACCTTTGGAATGTTCCAGTGTATGGTGGGCCCCATCTATCATTCTCCAGAGTATAGTGATCCCCAAAAATTGCTGTCCCAACATTGAAAACAATCAAATAAGTCTCCTCGCTAGGGAATCCCTGTACTTGTCTGGACAGGTGCTGTAGCTTGCTTACCAGCTCGCCAGCCGTTCTCACGCCCAGTATGGATTGCACGTGATTGCACAAAGGTTAGAAAGGGTACCGTATCCCTGGATAACATGTATGGATAGCGTACACATTCAAAATATATGTCTCAGGAGGCAGGCTCAGACGGTGTTAGGCCCAGTATGGATTGCACGTGATTGCACAAAGGTTAGAAAGGGTACCGTATCCCTGGATAACATGTATGGATAGCATACACATTCAAAATATATGTCTCAGGAGGCAGGCTCAGACGGTGTCAGGCACAGTATGGATTGCACGTGATTGCACAAAGGTTAGAAAGGGTACCGTATCCCCAGATAACATGTATGGATAGCGTACACATTCAAAATATATGTCTCAGGAGGCAGGCTCAGACGGTGTTAGGCCCAGTATGGATTGCACGTGATTGCACAAAGGTTAGAAAGGGTACCGTATCCCCGGATAACATGTATGGATAGCGTACACATTCAAAATATATGTCTCAGGAGGCAGGCTCAGACGGTGTTAGGTCCAGTATGGATTGCACGTGATTGCACAAAGGTTAGAAAGGGTACCGTATCCCCGGATAACATGTATGGATAGCGTACACATTCAATATATATGTCTCAGGAGGCAGGCTCAGACGGTGTTAGGCCCAGTATGGATTGCACGTGATTGCACAAAGGTTAGAACGGGTACCGTATCCCTGGATAACATGTATGGATAGCGTACACATTCAAAATATATGTCTCAGGAGGCAGGCTCAGACGGTGTCAGGCCCAGTATGGATTGCACGTGATTGCACAAAGGTTAGAACGGGTACCGTATCCCTGGATAACATGTATGGATAGTGTACACATTCAAAATATATGTCTCAGGAGGCAGGCTCAGACGGTGTCAGGCCCAGTATGGATTGCACGTGATTGCACAAAGGTTAGAAAGGGTACCGTATCCCCGGATAACATGTATGGATAGCGTACACATTCAAAATATATGTCTCAGGAGGCAGGCTCAGACGGTGTTAGGCCCAGTATGGATTGCACGTGATTGCACAAAGGTTAGAAAGGGTACCGTATCCCCAGATAACATGTATGGATAGCGTACACATTCAAAATATATGTCTCAGGAGGCAGGCTCAGACGGTGTCAGGCCCAGTATGGATTGCACGTGATTGCACAAAGGTTAGAAAGGGTACCGTATCCCTGGATAACATGTATGGATAGCGTACACATTCAAAATATATGTCTCAGGAGGCAGGCTCAGACGGTGTCAGGCCCAGTATGGATTGCACGTGATTGCACAAAGGTTAGAAAGGGTACCGTATCCCCGGATAACATGTATGGATAGCGTACACATTCAAAATATATGTCTCAGGAGGCAGGCTCCGACGGTGTTAGGCCCAGTATGGATTGCACGTGATTGCACAAAGGTTAGAAAGGGTACCGTATCCCCGGATAACATGTATGGATAGCGTACACATTCAAAATATATGTCTCAGGAGGCAGGCTCAGACGGTGTTAGGCCCAGTATGGATTGCACGTGATTGCACAAAGGTTAGAAAGGGTACCGTATCCCCGGATAACATGTATGGATAGCGTACACATTCAAAATATATGTCTCAGGAGGCAGGCTCAGACGGTGCTAGGCCCAGTATGGATTGCACGTGATTGCACAAAGGTTAGAAAGGGTACCGTATCCCCGGATAACATGTATGGATAGCGTACACATTCAAAATATATGTCTCAGGAGGCAGGCTCAGACGGTGTCAGGCACAGTATGGATTTGACGGCACAGATTACACAGCGGAGGAGCAGGGAGAGGTAAAGATTGCAAATGCTGGGGCCCTGCCCAAGCAAGGGGGGCCCACTCGTGGGCGTCGGTACTGGCACTGGGCCCCTCATAGTACAGCGGTGTGTCTGACGGCGGGTGTGCACCACCGCCGTCAGAGACACTTGATTGCACTATGAGGGACCCTGTGCCAGTGCCCGCGCCCAAGAGTCGGCCTACCCACCTGTCCAGGGCAACGGCACTCGCACGGTGTCGTGCGGTAGGTGGTGACCCCGGCCATGGGGGGGGAGGCAGCACAGTTAGGGAGTTTTAGAAAGTGGCATATGTTGATGTTGGACATTCAGCTGATGCAAAAGGCGAAATAGGTGAAGTACCAGGAAGAGGTGGACCAAAGCAAGCCATTTTTCTGTCACCCTATGTGTCATCAGGGGAAGGTGGGACAAAATCCTTGGAAACCCATGCGTGGTTCATTTTAATGAAGGTTAGATCATCCACATTTTGGGTTGACAGACGGGTCCTTTTTTCTGTCAGGATTGATCCAGCTGCACTGAAGACTCTTTCCGATAGCACACTTGCAGCTGGGCAAGCGAGCTCCTGTAAGGCATATTGGGCCAATTCAGGCCAGGTGTCCAGTTTAGCGGCCCAATAGTCAAAGGGGAATGACCTGTGTGGGAGAACATCGATATGGGAGGAAAAGTAGTTTGTAACCATAGTTGACAACTGCTGTCTCCTGTCACTTTCCATCGATGCAGTATTACCAGTTGTGTGAGCGGTATTTGAAAAATCAGTCCACAACATTGTCATGAAACCCCTGTCTCCAACGCCACTTCTGCTGTGTGCACCACGAACACCTCTGCCAAGCTGCCCCCGGCCCGTACGGCTCGTGTGAGAACCATCACCGCTGCTGTGTGCTGGGAATGCCTCAAGCAACCGATTTACCAGAGTTGCTTGTTTATTAGCCAATATTAGGTCAAGGTTCTCCTGTGGCATGATGTTTTGTAATTTGCCTTTATAGCGTGGATCCAGGATGCTGGCCAACCAGTAGTCGTCATCATTCATCATTTTGGCAATGCGGGGGTCCCTTTTTAGGATCCGCAAGGCATAATCTGACATGTGGGCCAATGTTCCCGGTGTCAATGATGCACTGCGAGTGCTGGGTGGAGGAGCACTTTCTGGCAAATCCACATCCCTCCAGTCACGCACAAACCCTGTACCAGACCTTGCCACGCCAACATTTTCACTTGCCCCACGAGATGCATCCTCCTCCCCTAAGTAATCATCCCCATCATCATCCTCCTCCTCCTCTTCTTCCTCCACCTCGTCCAGGAGAGGTCCCTGAGCAGACAATGGCTGAATGTCATCAAGGATTCCCTCCTCCTCTTCCTCCTCATCAACATTGGCTGCAGACGCCTGCTCCTTAAGGTGCGTCAAAGTTTGCATGAGCAGACGCATAAGTGGGATGCTCATGCTTAGGATGGCGTCGTCTGTGCTTACCAGCCGTGTGCATTCCTCAAAACACTGAAGGACTTTACAAAGGTCTTTCAGCTTCGACCACTACACGCCTGTCAACTCCATGTCTGCTCTCAAAGTGCCTGGCCGTGTATCCTCCCACAAATGCATTATGGCCTGCCTCTGCTCGCACAGCCGCTCCACCATGTGCAGGGTGGAGTTCCACCTTGTTGCAATGTCGATAATGAGGCGGTGGTTGGGAAGGTGGAGCAATCGCTGCAGCTTCTGCATACGAACGGAGTGTACAGGCGACCGGCGGATGTGCGCGCACAGTCTTCGCACCTTCTGGAGCAGGGCTGTTAACTCCGGATAATTTTTGAGGAAGCACTGCACCACCAGGTTCAAGGTGTGAGCCAAGCAAGGTATGTGGCTGAGTTTTGAAAGGGCTATGGCTGCCACAAAATTACGTCCGTTATCACTAACTACCTTGCCTGCCTCAAGATGTACACTGCCCAGCCATGACTCAGTTTGTCGCTTCAAGTACTCGGCCAGCACCTCGGCGGTGTGTCTGTCGCCCAAACACATCATCTGCAACACAGCCTGCTGACGCTTTCCACTAGCTGCTCGATAGGGGGACACATCGTGTGCAACAGTGGCAGCTGCAGATGGAGTGCTCGTACGACTGCGCTCTGTGGACGAGCTTTCGCTTCTGGAGGAGGTGGAGGAGGAGGAGGGTCGAACGCCTACAGCCAACTGTTTCCTATACCGTGGGCTAGGCAGCACTGTCCCAGCCACCGCTGTCCCCTGTGGACCCTGCATCCACCACATTAACCCAGTGCGCAGTGATGGACACGTAACGGCCCTGGCCATGCCGACTGGACCATGCATCAGTTGTGAGGTGCACCTTTCCGCTCACTGACTGCTTGAGTGCATGGACAATGCGGTCTTTCACATGATGGTGGAGGGCTGGGATGGCTTTGCGAGAGAAGAAGTGGCGACTGGGAAGGTCATAGCGTGGTACTGCATAGGCCATGAGTTCGCGGAAAGCTGTGCTTTCCACCAACCGAAAGGGCATCATCTCAAACGAGATTAGTTTGGCAATGTGGGCGTTCAAACCCAGTGTACGCGGATGAGAGACTGAGTACTTTCTTGACCTACTCATAGTGTCTGGGAGGGTGAGCTGGACTTGAGAGCTGCATATGGTGGAAGTAGCGGTGGACAGGGCGGACTGAGAGAGGGTTGATGATGGTGATGGAGTTGGTGTTCTTTCTGATGGCCTAGAATCAGTCTTTCGTTGATATAACAGTGGGATTCCCTGACTGCTGTGGTCTTGCAATGACACCTCAACATTTGCTGCTGTGCTAACCGGTGGGCTTACAGTGGGGGAAATAATGTAGCATTGCTAACTACCTTCGTTGTGATCAGTTGCACATGTGGCACTTGAGGTTTGGTGTTGTGTCCACGCTTGCAAGTGCATGCTGGTTAAATGTCTAAGCATGCAACTGGTATTCAAATTTTTCAGATTTTTCCCTCGGCTAAAGGTCTTTGTGCACTTCTTACAGATAACCTTGGCCTGATCATGAGGATTTTGTTCAAAAAAGTGCCACACTGCACTCTTCCTACTTTGGCAGACATTTTGCGGCCTAGCACGCTGTGATCTTTTGACCCTCTGGACAAGCTGTCCAACAACTCTTTTGATGTTTGGAACCTGTCTTTGGAGTGCTCCGGGCCTGCCAGATAACAGCTGTTGCGATGTCGATGTCTGCTGTGGATGCTCCTCATCTGAGCTATTGGAAGCAGCACCCTCTTCCCCCAATGGATGCCAATCTGGGTCAACAACTGGGTCATCCATCACCTCCTCTTCTATGTCATGTGCACCTTTCTCTGTGTCACCGTTTATGGTGGTATAGTGTGCAGGAAGGGGCACCTGAGTCTCATCAGGGTCAAAATCTGGCTCTGTACACTGCGAGGACAATGTAGTGCTCTGAGTGAATGTACCAGCAGAATCATCCATCAGCGGCTGTGCATCAGTGCACTCCATGTCAGATTCATCTTGGCCTGGGTAATTCACCATTTCACATGATAATCCAGGCATGGTAAGTGAAAACAGCTCCATGGAGTAATCAGTAGTATGGCCTGCGTCATCCTTCAATCTTGGTTGGGGTGAAGGACACAAGGAAAGGTGTGGTTCATGAACATGAGCCTCCAATGACGACTCAGTGCTTTTACTTTTTACAACTGAAGAAGAGGAGGCGATAGAGCTGGAGGCTGAGTCAGCAATGTAAGACAAAACTTTTTCCTGATGCTCTGCCTTTAAAAGCGGTTTGCCAACTCCTAGAAAACTAAGCGTTCGAGGCGTTATGTAGCCAGACGATGATGCAGGGTCAGCACCTCCTGCATTCGGTCCTATTTTGCTCTTGCCACTACCATCAGATCCACCACCAACACTATCATTACCAGCTGCCAACCCCCGCCCAATTCCACGGCCTCTTCCACCAGCCTTCCTCATTTTTGGTAGAAATGTAGACAAAATCCAACAAACTATATAGTAATGTAAAACAAGGTACAAGGTGTCTATAGGACAGGGGAGATTTAGAATTTCTGCACACTTGTGGACAGTGGACACTTTTGGATTGTGTGAGGCCCACTGATATCTGAGCGCTATGTGACAGGCTCGATGGCACAGCTGCCTGTGACCAAAGTGACGAGAGGATAATGGAGATTTTGAATCTCTGCGCACACTTTTGGACACTGGACACTTGTGGATTGTGTGAGGCCCACTGATATCTGAGCGCTATGTGACAGGCTCGATGGCACAGCTGCCTGTGATCAAAGTGACGAGAGGATAATGGAGATTTTGAATCTCTGCGCACACTTTTGGACACTGGACACTTGTGGATTGTGTGAGGCCCACTGATATCTGAGCGCTATGTGACAGGCTCGATGGCACAGCTGCCTGTGACCAAAGTGACGAGAGGATAATGGAGATTTTGAATCTCTGCGCACACTTTTGGACACTGGACACTTGTGGATTGTGTGAGGCCCACTGATATCTGAGCGCTATGTGACAGGCTCGATGGCACAGCTGCCTGTGACCAAAGTGACGAGAGGATAATGGAGATTTTGAATCTCTGCGCACACTTTTGGACACTGGACACTTGTGGATTGTGTGAGGCCCACTGATATCTGAGCGCTATGTGACACGCTCGATGGCACAGCTGCCTGTGACCAAAGTGACGAGAGGATAATGGAGATTTTGAATCTCTGCGCACACTTTTGGACACTGGACACTTGTGGATTGTGTGAGGCCCACTGATATCTGAGCGCTATGTGACAGGCTCGATGGCACAGCTGCCTGTGACCAAAGTGATGAGAGGATAATGGAGATTTTGAATCTCTGCGCACACTTTTGGACACTGGACACTTGTGGATTGTGTGAGGCCCACTGATATCTGAGCGCTATGTGACACGCTCGATGGCACAGCTGCCTGTGACCAAAGTGACGAGAGGATAATGGAGATTTTGAATCTCTGCGCACACTTTTGGACACTGGACACTTGTGGATTGTGTGAGGCCCACTGATATCTGAGCGCTATGTGACACGCTCGATGGCACAGCTGCCTGTGACCAAAGTGACGAGAGGATAATGGAGATTTTAAATCTCTCCGCACACTTTTGGACACTGGACACTTGTGGATTGTGTGAGGCCCACTGATATCTGAGCACTATGTGACAGGCTCGATGGCACAGCTGCCTGTGACCAAAGTGACGAGAGGATAATGGAGATTTTGAATCTCTGTGCACACTTTTGGACACTGGACACTTGTGGATTGTGTGAGGCCCACTGATATCTGAGCGCTATGTGACAGGCTTGATGGCACAGCTGTGACCAAAGTGACGAGAGGATAATGGAGATTTTGAATCTCTGCGCACACTTTTGGACACTGGACACTTGTGGATTGTGTGATGCCCACTGATATCTGAGCGCTATGTGACACGCTCGATGGCACAGCTGCCTGTGACCAAAGTGACGAGAGGATAATGGAGATTTTGAATCTCTGCGCACACTTTTGGACACTGGACACTTGTGGATTGTGTGAGGCCCACTGATATCTGAGCGCTATGTGACAGGCTCGATGGCACAGCTGCCTGTGACCAAAGTGACGAGAGGATAATGGAGATTTTGAATCTCTGTGCACACTTTTGGACACTGGACACTTGTGGATTGTGTGAGGCCCACTGATATCTGAGCGCTATGTGACAGGCTCGATGGCACAGCTGCCTGTGACCAAAGTGACGAGAGGATAATGGAGATTTTGAATCTCTGCGCACACTTTTGGACACTGGACACTTGTGGATTGTGTGAGGCCCACTGATATCTGAGCGCTATGTGACACGCTCGATGGCACAGCTGCCTGTGACCAAAGTGACGAGAGGATAATGGAGATTTTGAATCTCTGCGCACACTTTTGGACACTGGACACTTTTGGATTGTGTGAGGCCCACTGATATCTGAGCGCTATGTGACAGGCTCGATGGCACAGCTGCCTGTGACCAAAGTGACGAGAGGATAATGGAGATTTTGAATCTCTGCGCACACTTTTGGACACTGGACACTTGTGGATTGTGTGAGGCCCACTGATATCTGAGCGCTATGTGACAGGCTCGATGGCACAGCTGCCTGTGACCAAAGTGACGAGAGGATAATGGAGATTTTGAATCTCTGCGCACACTTTTGGACACTGGACACTTGTGGATTGTGTGAGGACCACTGATATCTGAGCGCTATGTGACACGCTCGATGGCACAGCTGCCTGTGACCAAAGTGACGAGAGGATAATGGAGATTTTGAATCTCTGCGCACACTTTTGGACACTGGACACTTTTGGATTGTGTGAGGCCCACTGATATCTGAGCGCTATGTGACAGGCTCGATGGCACAGCTGCCTGTGACCAAAGTGACGAGAGGATAATGGAGATTTTGAATCTCTGCGCACACTTTTGGACACTGGACACTTGTGGATTGTGTGAGGCCCACTGATATCTGAGCGCTATGTGACAGGCTCGATGGCACAGCTGCCTGTGACCAAAGTGACGAGAGGATAATGGAGATTTTGAATCTCTGCGCACACTTTTGGACACTGGACACTTGTGGATTGTGTGAGGACCACTGATATCTGAGCGCTATGTGACACGCTCGATGGCACAGCTGCCTGTGACCAAAGTGACGAGAGGATATTGGAGATTTTGAATCTCTGCGCACACTTTTGGACACTGGACACTTGTGGATTGTGTGAGGCCCACTGATATCTGAGCGCTATGTGACAGGCTCGATGGCACAGCTGCCTGTGACCAAAGTGACGAGAGGATAATGGAGATTTTGAATCTCTGCGCACACTTTTGGACACTGGACACTTGTGGATTGTGTGAGGCCCACTGATATCTTAGCGCTATGTGACACGCTCGATGGCACAGCTGCCCGTGACCAAAGTGACGAGAGGATAATGGAGATTTTGAATCTCTGCGCACACTTTTGGACACTGGACACTTGTGGATTGTGTGAGGCCCACTGATATCTGAGCGCTATGTGACAGGCTCGATGGCACAGCTGTGACCAAAGTGACGAGAGGATAATGGAGATTTTGAATCTCTGCGCACACTTTTGGACACTGGACACTTGTGGATTGTGTGAGGCCCACTGATATCTGAGCGCTATGTGACACGCTCGATGGCACAGCTGCCTGTGACCAAAGTGACGAGAGGATAATGGAGATTTTGAATCTCTGCGCACACTTTTGGACACTGGACACTTGTGGATTGTGTGAGGCCCACTGATATCTGAGCGCTATGTGACACGCTCGATGGCACAGCTGCCTGTGACCAAAGTGACGAGAGGATAATGGAGATTTTGAATCTCTGCGCACACTTTTGGACACTGGACACTTGTGGATTGTGTGAGGCCCACTGATATCTGAGCGCTATGTGACACGCTCGATGGCACAGCTGCCTGTGACCAAAGTGACGAGAGGATAATGGAGATTTTGAATCTCTGCGCACACTTTTGGACACTGGACACTTGTGGATTGTGTGAGGCCCACTGATATCTGAGCGCTATGTGACACGCTCGATGGCACAGCTGCCTGTGACCAAAGTGACGAGAGGATAATGGAGATTTTGAATCTCTGCGCACACTTTTGGACACTGGACACTTGTGGATTGTGTGAGGCCCACTGATATCTGAGCGCTATGTGACACGCTCGATGGCACAGCTGCCTGTGACCAAAGTGACGAGAGGATAATGGAGATTTTGAATCTCTGCGCACACTTTTGGACACTGGAAACTTGTGGATTGTGTGAGGCACACTGATATCTGAGCGCTATGTGACAGGCTCGATGGCACAGCTGCCTGTGACCAAAGTGACGAGAGGATAATGGAGATTTTGAATCTCTGCGCACACTTTTGGACACTGGACACTTGTGGATTGTGTGAGGCCCACTGATATCTGAGCGCTATGTGACACGCTCGATGGCACAGCTGCCTGTGACCAAAGTGACGAGAGGATAATGGAGATTTTGAATCTCTGCGCACACTTTTGGACACTGGACACTTGTGGATTGTGTGAGGCCCACTGATATCTGAGCGCTATGTGACACGCTCGATGGCACAGCTGCCTGTGACCAAAGTGACGAGAGGATAATGGAGATTTTGAATCTCTGCGCACACTTTTGGACACTGGACACTTGTGGATTGTGTGAGGCCCACTGATATCTGAGCGCTATGTGACACGCTCGATGGCACAGCTGCCTGTGACCAAAGTGACGAGAGGATAATGGAGATTTTGAATCTCTGCGCACACTTTTGGACACTGGACACTTGTGGATTGTGTGAGGCCCACTGATATCTGAGCGCTATGTGACACGCTCGATGGCACAGCTGCCTGTGACCAAAGTGACGAGAGGATAATGGAGATTTTGAATCTCTGCGCACACTTTTGGACACTGGACACTTGTGGATTGTGTGAGGCCCACTGATATCTGAGCGCTATGTGACACGCTCGATGGCACAGCTGCCTGTGACCAAAGTGACGAGAGGATAATGGAGATTTTGAATCTCTGCGCACACTTTTGGACACTGGAAACTTGTGGATTGTGTGAGGCACACTGATATCTGAGCGCTATGTGACAGGCTCGATGGCACAGCTGCCTGTGACCAAAGTGACGAGAGGATAATGGAGATTTTGAATCTCTGCGCACACTTTTGGACACTGGACACTTGTGGAGTGTGTGAGGCCCACTGATATCTGAGCGCTATGTGACAGGCTCGATGGCACAGCTGCCTGTGACAAAAGTGACGAGAGGATAATGGAGATTTTGAATCTCTGCGCACACTTTTGGACACTGGACACTTGTGGATTGTGTGAGGCCCACTGATATCTGAGCGCTATGTGACAGGCTCGATGGCACAGCTGTGACCAAAGTGACGAGAGGATAATGGAGGTTTTGAATCTCTGCGCACACTTTTGGACACTGGACACTTGTGGATTGTGTGAGGCCCACTGATATCTGAGCACTATGTGACACGCTCGATGGCACAGCTGCCTGTGACCAAAGTGACGAGAGGATAATGGAGATTTTGAATCTCTGCGCACACTTTTGGACACTGGACACTTGTGGATTGTGTGAGGCCCACTGATATCTGAGCGCTATGTGGCAGGCTCAATGGCACAGCTGCCTGTGACCAAAGTGACGAGAGGATAATGGAGATTTTGAATCTCTGTGCACACTTTTGGACACTGGACACTTGTGGATTGTGTGAGGCCCACTGATATCTGAGCGCTATGTGACAGGCTCGATGGCACAGCTGCCTGTGACCAAAGTGACGAGAGGATAATGGAGATTTTGAATCTCTGCGCACACTTTTGGACACTGGACACTTGTGGATTGTGTGAGGCCCACTGATATCTGAACGCTATGTGACACGCTCGATGGCACAGCTGCCTGTGACCAAAGTGACGAGAGGATAATGGAGATTTTGAATCTCTGCGCACACTTTTGGACACTGGACACTTGTGGATTGTGTGAGGCCCACTGATATCTGAGCGCTATGTGACAGGCTCGATGGCACAGCTGCCTGTGACCAAAGTGACGAGAGGATAATGGAGATTTTGAATCTCTGCGCACACTTTTGGACACTGGACACTTGTGGATTGTGTGAGGCCCACTGATATCTGAGCGCTATGTGACACGCTCGATGGCACAGCTGCCTGTGACCAAAGTGACGAGAGGATAATGGAGATTTTGAATCTCTGCGCACACTTTTGGACACTGGACACTTGTGGATTGTGTGAGGCCCACTGATATCTGAGCGCTATGTGACAGGCTCGATGGCACAGCTGTGACAAAAGTGACTAGAGGATAAGGGAGATTGGATTGCTTTTAAAAAAGCAGTTTGCGGAGCAGTGGGTAAACAGCAATGCCAGCGTGTCAGGAAGCCTTAAAAGGCAGCCCAACAACCAACACCACTGATACACCACAATATAGCCTCCCCTTGCACTGCACACACAGTGACTTGTGTGTTGTGCAGGCCAAATCGCTAGCAGCAGAAGCAGTTTTTTTGTCTTCTTCCCTGCCTAATGCTCTCCCTACAGAATCAGCAGCAACCTCTCCCTATACTAAGATCGGCAGAAGTAAGATGGCGGTCGGCGTGCACGCCCTTTTATACCCCCTGTGACGCCCACCAAAGCAAGCCAATCACTTGCATGCCCTTCTGAAAGATGGTGGTGACCCGTGCCTAGGTCATCACGCTTTGCCCACAGTGTCCGTGGATCCTGATTGGCTGAAAAAGAGCGCAAAACAAACTTTTGAAACGCGACTTTGGCGCGTAAGTCGCCGACCTCGTGGCCGACCTCATCCTAGGGTCGGGTTTCGTTTCATGAAACCCGACTTTGCCAAAAGTCGGCGACTTTTGAATTTTTTCGACCCGTTTCGCTCAACTCTACTAATAACCCTTTCCTGGCCTCCTTCCTCCAAATCCCTGCCATATCTGGGCCTCTTCTCTAGCTACACCCATTGCAGCCCTTTCTTTTCCTAGTTCCCAATTTAAGAAATCAACTGTCCATGAACTGTATGGAGGTATCTCCAAGGATAAGTCTTCTAAATGACTCCTCCCTTTAGCACAGAGGAATTTTGTTATCCCAAATTTGGCCACCACCAACTATTTTTGGTTGTGGTTGGAACCAAGTTTAAAATACAAAATAGTAAACCTCTATATTTTTGTGTTAAGCCTCCTGTATGTGGCTTGTATGCATTCAGTCTAGTGATGTTATACAGGGATAAAAGTACAAGTGCCGCCCCCCACGACTGACACACTTTACCAACGCAAATGCCAAAGTTATACAAAGGTGAACAAATCCTTTAAAGATAAGTGTGTATAAACAATTATATCAAATAAAAGCACATTACTTTGCTGCTATGGTAACAAATCAAACAGGTAACAGCATCCAGTTATGACAGATGTGTAACAATATGCTTTCTTTATTCTATTTGTCCCTTCACCATACTCCAATGTGAGTTGTTTCGGGTTTTTTTTCTTTGACACAAAAGACTATATTCCTTAATAGCTTTCACGGCTTTTTGGTTAAATTTAAAAAGAAGAGATCAATTGAGAAGAAGTAAATTGATAATCAAGCCTCATTCAAGTCTGTTTTCACGTACATATTCTATCCATGTTTTTTATAGTTAGTACCTGTGCATTATAGGAGCTGTTGACATGTCCATGTTTTTTCATGGACTGCGTGTCTGAGGAAAAAATCATGAATACATGTCCGATTTTAAGTTAAAGAGAATCTGTCAGCAGGTTTTTGCTATGTTATATGAGAGCAGTATAATGTAGGGACAGAGACCCTGATTCCAGTGATGTATCACTTACTAGGCTGTGTTTTTTTTTTTAATAAAATCAGTGTTTTATCAGCAGGAGATTATCACTACAGGACTAGGAGTCTCATGCCTCCTAGTCAACTACTGTGTAGCTCCAGCCTCACCACTGATTGGCAGATTTCTGCCTGTGCACAGTGTACCCAGAGAGCTGCAAATCAGGGGTGTGGGCGTGGTTTTACAGAGCTCAGCATTCCGAGTTCTGCTAGATCTGCAACAGAAATATCAGTGATTATACCACAACTGCTTCACCCATTAAACTAAGTGATACATTGCTGGAAGTAAGGTCTCAGCCCCTACATTATGCAGCTCTCAGATTACATAACAAAAACCTGCTGACAGATTCAATAGGATCAAAATTACCCCTATAAGTTTATGGGTGCACTACAATTACGGAAAGCATAAGATGCCAATGTGTGGACTTTGTTGCCTATTTTTAGCATTGTAATGGGTGAAAGAAGCTTGGCATTTTTGGGGGGCAAATGGAAAACTCACTGATGAAATTCTGAAGGTCTAATCTAAAATGCTGACCAAATACTGATGGAAATTAGAGTGATCCCTTACATAAACTGTTATGATGCTTAATGATGGAGAATATGGAATATCCTGAATGATGGAGTATTCCTTGTGAAAATTTGCAAAAATGTGGACCCTTGGACCTGAATTTAACCCATGCTATATACAGATGCCGACAGTGACTGACACATTAGTAGTCATTTGCATATAGCATGGGTACAAAATTAATTGGGGTCATCCAAGACAATTCAATGTTTTCACTATGGACCAAGGAACTAACAGGCAGGTAGTTGCTTGATACCTGACTGCTGCGCCCAGTGCTAATCTCTGCCGGCACAGTGTGGTCAAAGGCCGCTGCTGCTGATGTCTTGTCGAGAGTGGCAACTTCTCTTCCACTCTGCTCTGTTGATGAGGCATGACTGGTGATGTCATGGTGATTAACAGCCGGCTCCCTAGTCAGCATGACATTGGCAGTCATGTCCCATTGACAGAGCAGCCCAGAAGAAGAAGAGCTGCTCTGTTTACATGGAGCAGCTGAATTGTCAGTAGGAGCAGTCAGTGACCACTTTTTGCCAGTGCCAGGTAGAACAGACAGGTAGTTGCTTCTGTTATTAACTACCTATCTGTTAGATTTTAGGCCCATAGTAAAAATAAAATGTCCTGGACAACCCCTTTAAAGATTCTTTACTCCAGTCTCTTGGAAGGTTCTCCACCATGATAGATCTAGTTTATAGCATACTATTGCATAGACAAGAATATATACGTACAGTTGTGCTCAAATGTCTACATACCCCAGCAGAGTTTTTGCTTTCTTGGCCTTTTTTCAGAGAATACGAATGATAACACCAAAACTTTTTCTCCACTCATGGTTAGTGGTTGGGTGAATCCATTCATTGCCAAACTACTATGTTTTCTCTTTTAAAATCATAATGAAAACCCAAAACATCCAAATGACCCTGATCAAAAATTTGCATACCCCATTTCTTAATACTGTCTATTGCCCCCTGTAACATCAATGACAGCTTGAAGTCTTCTGTGGTAGTTGTGGATGAGGTTCTTTATTTTCTCAGATGGTAAAGCTGCCCACTCTACTTGGCAAAAAGCCTCCAGTTCCTGTAAATTCCTGGGCTGTCTAGCATGAACTGTGCGCTTGAGATCTCCCCAGAGTGGCTCAATGATATTGAGGTCAGGAGACTGAGATGGTCCCTCCAGAACCTTCACTTTGTTCTGCTGTAGCCAATGACAGGTCGACTTGGCCTTGTGTTTTGGATCATTGTCATGTTAGAACGTCCAAGTACGTCCCAGGCGCAGTTTCCGGGCTGATGAGTGCAAATTTGCCTCCAGTATTTGCTGATAAAGTACTGCATTCATCTTTCCTTCAACTTTGACCAAGTTTCCTGTGCCTTTGTAGCTCACATATCCCCAAAACATCAGTGATCCACCTCCAAGCTTTCCAGTATGAATGGTGTTCCTTTCATCATAGGCCTTGTTGACTTCTCTCCAAATGTAATGTTTATGGTTGTGGCCAAAAAGTTCTATTTTGGTCTCATCACTCCAAATTACCTTGTTCCAGAAGTTTTGAGGCTTGTCTTTTTGCTGTTTTGCGTATTGTAGGAGAGATACTTTGTGGCATTTGCACAGTAATGGCTTTCTTCTGGCGACTCGACCATGCAGACCATTTGTTAGGCGTTAGGCACCATTTTTCTTCAAGTGCCTCCATTTTGTGCATCTTGAAACAGCCACACGCTGGTCTACCTGACCATGATTTTGTTTTTACAGAGCCCCCGATTTTCCATTTGTTAATCACAGTTAGAACGCTGCTGACTGACATTATCAATTCCTTGGATATCTTTTTGTATCCATTTCCTGTTTTATACAGTTCAACTACCTTTTCCCATAGATCCATTGACAATTTTTTGCTTTCCCCTTGACTCACAATTCAGAAACATCAGTGGCTGGATGAAAGATGCAAGAGTCTGTCCGGATCCCAGAAACTCACTCAGCTTTTATGCACACACTATTTACAAGCAAACAGGTCACAGGTGAGGATGTTACCTTTAATAGCCATTCAAATCCATTTGTGTCAACTTTTGTGCATGTTATCAGGCCAAAATCACCAGGGTATGTGAACCTTTGATCCGGGTCATTTGGATGCTTTGGGTTGTCATTATGATTTAAAAAGAAAAAACACAGTAGTTTGACAATAAATGGCTTCACCCAACCACTAACCATGAGTGGAGAAAGCTTTGGTGCTATCATTCATATTTGCTGAAAAAAGGCCAAGAAAGCAAAAAATTCTGCCAGGGTATGTAGACTTTTGAACACAACTGTATTTGAATATTTTAACTAACATTATCATCGGTGTTGCGTAGCCTATATTCAGTACAGGTGGCTGCGTCATCATCACTTATGTACATATCTTCACACTTAACAGCCACAGGTGTAAAATCTGTATACACCCAGCAAGCTCACACTTTCCATCAGAAGGTAATGCTGGGTGTAAGAAAAGATTCAATGCTATCACATGCATAATATACGAAGATCAGGTATTAGGACAGATATTTACCTTAATAGGCTTAAACGGGCTTTCTACCTAAGGAAAGGAAAACAGAATGCAAACTGGTTATCAGTGGAGATGAGCAAACCTGAACTTAAAAGTTTGGTGCTCGTACCGGACAGTTAGTGTCCGTTGTGAAACGATGAACACGGACTTCTTCTGGTAGTCCATTGCAATGTTGGCAGTTACGGGGGAAGTCTGTGAGAGAGATATTTTCCAGCTCAAAAGTTTGAGTCCTCATTGTTTTCAATAGGGTGCACGTTCTATATAAATTTGGATATAGTTCTGGTACCTAAACCAAACGTTGAAATAAAGTTTGGGTTGCGTACCAGAAACCGAACTTCCATGGGTCCACTCATCCCTGTTATCAGTGTTTCAGCAAAGTCCTAAAATTCTTGGACTTTCAGAAACCTGAAGAAGATACAGCAGTCCCACTTGTTCAGATGATCTCCATTTTTTGCTTAGAATTGTAGAGGATGGGACAGATAAAGAAGCAAGGCTTACAGCAGAGGAAAGAGTAAGACAGCAGGGACAACATGAGAAAGTCACTGGCATAAATAGGAGACAGATAGAAATTGTATTTTACTATGTAGAATGGGGCAAAAACACAAGACTCTCTAAAATTTCCTGGTAGACGGCTGCGCTGACTTTGGTCTTGATAAAACACAGTGGACCTACACCAGCAAATGACATGGCTTCCCAAACCATCACTGATTGTGGAAACCTCACACTAGACCTCCAGCAGCTTGGATTGTGTGCCTCTCCACTCTTCCTCCAGTCTCTGGGACCTTGATTTCCAAATGAAATGCAAAATTTACTTTCATCTGAAAACAACACCTTGGACGACTGACAACAGTCCAGTTCCTTTTCTTCTTGGACCAGGTAAGACGATTCTGGCGTTGTCTATTGGTCATGAGTGACTTGACACAAGAAATGCGACACTTGTTGCCCATGTCCTGGATATGTCTGTGTGTGGTGGCTCTTGAAGCAATGACTCCAGCATCAGTCCACTTCTTGTGAATCTTCCCCAAATTGTTGCATGGCTTTTTCTTAACAATCCTTTCAAGGCTCCGGTTATCCCGGTTGATTGTGTACCTTTTTCTACCACAGTTTTTCCTTCCACTCAACTTTCCATTAATATGCTTGGATACAGCACTCTGGGAACAGCCAGCTTCTTTATCGATTACCTTTTTTGGCTTACCCTCCTTGTGGAGTGTGTCAGTGACTGCCATCTGGACATCTGTCAAGTCAGCAGTCTTCCCCATGATTGTGGAGCCTACGAAACAGAATAAGGGACCTTTTTAAACGCTTAGGAAGCCTTTGCAGGGGCTTTTTGTTAATTATTCTAATTTACTGAGATAATGACTTATGTGTTTTCATTGGCTCTAAGCCATAATCATCAACATTAACAGAAATAAAATCGTGAAATAGATCACTCTGTGTGTAATGACTCTATATAATATAGGAGTTTCACTTTTTGTATTGAAGAACTGAAATAAATTCACTTTTTGATGATATTCTAATTTTGTGAGAAGCACCTGTGTATACTGATTAGTGATGAGTAGAGTTGAGCGACTTTTGTTTTTTTATGGTCGAGTTTCGTTTCGTGAAACCCGACTTTTCCAAAAGTCGGGTCGAGCAAGATCGGCCGATTATAGGGAAAAGTCGGGGTCGTCCCGAAACACGAAACCCAATGTAAGTCAATGGGGAATAAAAGTCGGCAGTGAGAGGAGGACAGGAAACACACCTACAGTGCCCATTTGAATGCCAAAAGCATCAATTCTTCTTACTTAAGCTGGTCAACCTTAATTAACTTCATAATACAAGTTACGCACTGAAAAATGTGGGTTATTTGGCTAAAGTTGTGGGGGGGTAGGGCTGGCTCCAGGTTTTCATGTGCCCTGGGCGAAAGAGCGCCCCTTTAACACATACCACAACTCATCATGCTCCGATACGGCAGAGAAATAGCGGTATAGTACAATGAAAAATACTTCACTTTTTACATCTCATGACGAGGCCCATCTATTTCTCCATAAAGAATCATTGGTACCATATAATGTTTGAAACAGTATATGATGAGCTCCACACAATGCTACAGTATATGTTGGTCCCCATGGATGAAGCTCCATTGTCTTATGGGCCCAAATAATGCTCCAAACATAATGGGCCCCATTTCTAATGCTCTAGTGTATAATGGGCCCTGTAAATGCTGCTCCAGTGTCTGATGTCCACCTTTGGAATGTTCCAGTGTATGGTGGGCCCCATCTATCATTCTCCAGAGTATAGTGCTCCCCAAAAATTGCTGTCCCAACATTGAAAACAATGAAATAAGTCTCCTCGATAGGGAATCCCTGTACTAGTCTGGACTCCCCGTCGTCCCCATCTTCCATCTCACTGCACAGTATTTCAACTTTGCAAGTGCTGTGATCCTGGGCAAGCAGGGGGGGCCCACTCGGCGACGGCACTGGCACAGGGCCCCTGATAGTACGGTGGTGTGTCTGATGGCGGGTGGGCCGAACCTGCACTTTCATCTGCAGCTTCCTCTTTGTCACCGTGTAAGATGGAACTGTATATGGGAAGGGTAACCTGAGTTTCATCAGGGTCAGATTCAGGCCAGGTAGCGTGCGAGGGGAATGTAGTGGTCTGGGTCAATGTACCAGCAGATTCATCGAGCAGTGGCTGGGCATCAGTGCACTTGTGTCGCCCCCAGGATTACGGTCGCCACAGTGGCATTACCTTCCTCCTAGGGAGTGTGAGGTCATGCTTGGGAGCAACGAAGGATCTCTCTAGCAGGTTAACTGATTGGGCGGCGTTATTCCCACGAGTCATGACCCTCCAAACAGCGTTCATGAAGGCAAAGTGTTTGTTTTACGTGGGCAGTATGGTTGCAAAGCTGAACCTTAAAGGAATGTCCAGAAGGGCACCACCAGAAGTGGAGCCTACGGCGTAATTTGACTCAACACGGGCAACCTCAACCATGCCAGCTACAGAACAGATGCACACATTGCAAGCTTAATTCCGTTAACGAACGAGACTCCGTCATGCCCCGCTGTCCGAGTCCGGCTTACTAGAGGGACACGTGAGGCTCTGGCACATGAGATTGGCCAATAACTGGTGTGTCATGCCCTTACATGTCCGTGGCTGCATGTGCGCTACACTGAAAAGGCCAGCGTTTGTCGCTTACAGGTGCAGATAACCCGCTGAACAACATTAGTGATGGGGATCACTAATTACAATTATTACTCGCGAACGATGATTTCCCAGTAAGTGCAGGTCAACCGCAGTTCCAGAATTAGGCCTAACCGTCATTCCTGAAAAAAATGAAAAACTTACGTGTGCAAACCACAGGTGCTGTAGCTTGCTTAACAGCTCGCCAGCCGTTCTCACGCCCAGTATGGGTTACACGTGATTGCACAAAGGTGAGAAAGGGTACCGTATCCCCGGATAACATGTATGGATAGCGTACACATTCAAAAGATATGTCTATACATCAGGAGGCAGGCTCAGACGGTGTAAGGCCCAGTATGGCTTGCAAGTGATTGCACAAAGGTGAGAAAGGGTACCGTATCCCCGGATAACATGTATGGATAGCGTACACATTCAAAAGATATGTCTATACATCAGGAAGCAGGCTCAGACGGTGTAAGGCCCAGTATGGCTTGCAAGTGATTGAACAAAGGTGAGAAAGGGTGCCGTATCCCCGGATAACATGTATGGATAGCGTACACATTCAAAAGATATGTCTATACATCAGGAGGCAGGCTCAGACGGTGTAAGGCCCAGTATGGCTTGCAAGTGATTGCACAAAGGTGAGAAAGGGTACCGTATCCCCGGATAACATGTATGGATAGCGTACACATTCAAAAGATATGTCTATATATCAGGAGGCAGGCTCAGATGGTGTAAGGCCCAGTATGGCTTGCAAGTGATTGCACAAAGGTGAGAAAGGGTACCGTATCCCTGGATAACATGTATGGATAGTGTACACATTCAAAAGATATGTCTATACATCAGGAGGCAGGCTCAGACGGTGTTAGGCCCAGTATGGCTTGCAAGTGATTGCACAAAGGTGAGAAAGGGTACCGTATCCCCGGATAACATGTATGGATAGTGTACACATTCAAAAGATATGTCTATACATCAGGAGGCAGGCTCAGACGGTGTCAGGCACAGTATGGATTTGACGGCCCAGACTACACAGCGGAGGAGCAGGGAGAGGTAAAGATTGCAAATGCTGGGGCCCTGCCCAAGCAAGGGGGGCCCACTCGTGGGCGTCGGTACTGGCACTGGGCCCCTCATAGTACGGCGGTGTGTCTGACGGCGGGTGTGCACCACCACCGTCAGAGACACTTGATTGCACTATGAGGGACCCTGTGCCAGTGCCCGCGCCCAAGAGTCGGCCTACCCACCTGTCCAGGGCAACGGCACTCACACGGTGTCGTGCGCTAGGTGGTGACCCCCGGCCATGGGGGGGGGAGGCAGCACAGTTAGGGAGTTTTAGAAAGTGGCATATGTTGATGTTGGACATTCAGCTGATGCAAAAGGTGAAATAGGTCAAGTCCCAGGAAGAGGTGGACCAAAGCAAGCCATTTTTCTGTCACCCTATGTGTCATCAGGGGAAGGTGGGACAAAATCCTTGGAAACCCATGCATGGTTCATTTTAATGAAGGTTAGATCATCCACATTTTGGGTTGACAGACGGGTCCTTTTTTCTGTCAGGATTGATCCAGCTGCACTGAAGACTCTTTCCGATAGCACACTTGCAGCTGGGCAAGCGAGCTCCTGTAAGGCATATTGGGCCAATTCAGGCCAGGTGTCCAGTTTAGCAGTCCAATAGTCAAAGGGGAATGACCTGTGTGGGAGAACATCGATATGGGAGGAAAAGTAGTTTGTAACCATAGTTGACAACTGCTGTCTCCTGTCACTTTCCATGGATGCTGTATTACCAGTTGTGTGAGCGGTACTTGAAAAATCAGTCCACAACATTGTCATGAAACCCCTGTCTCCAACGCCACTTCTGCTGTGTGCACCATGAACACCTCTGCCAAGCTGTCTCCGGCCCGTACGGCTCGTGTGAGAACCATCACCGCTGCTGTGTGCTGGGAATGCCTCAAGCAACCGATTTACCAGAGTTGCTTGTTTATTAGCCAATATTAGGTCAAGGTTCTCCTGTGGCATGATGTTTTGTAATTTGCCTTTATAGCGTGGATCCAGGATGCTGGCCAACCAGTAGTCGTCATCGTTCATCATTTTGGCAATGCGGGGGTCCCTTTTTAGGATCCGCAAGGCATAATCTGACATGTGGGCCAATGTTCCCGGTGTCAATGATGCACTGCGAGTGCTGGTTGGAGGAGCACTTTCAGGCAAATCCACATCCCTCCAGTCACGCACAAACCCTGTACCAGACCTTGCCACGCCAACATTTTCACTTGCCCCACGAGATGCATCCTCCTCCCCTAAGTAATCATCCCCATCATCATCCTCCTCTTCTTCCTCCACCTCGTGCAGGAGAGGTCCCTGAGCAGACAATGGCTGAATGTCATCAAGGATTCCCTCCACCTCTTCCTCCTCGTCAACATTGGCTGCAGATGCCTGCTCCTTAAGGTGCGCCAAAGTTTGCATGAGCAGACGCATAAGTAGGATGCTCATGCTTAGGATGGCGTCGTCTGCGCTTACCAGCCGTGTGCATTCCTCAAAACACTGAAGGACTTTACAGAGGTCTTTCAGCTTCGACCACTGCACACCTGTCAACTCCATGTCTGCTCTCAAAGTGCCTGGCCGTGTATCCTCCCACAAATGCATTATGGCCTGCCTCTGCTCGCACAGCCGCTCCACCATGTGCAGGGTGGAGTTCCACCTTGTTGCAATGTCAATAATGTGGCGGTGGTTGGGAAGGTGGAGCAATCGCTGCAGCTTCTGCATACGAACGGAGTGTACAGGCGACCGGCGGATGTGCGCGCACAGTCTTCGCACCTTATGGAGCAGGGCTGTTAACTCCGGATAATTTTTGAGGAAGCACTGCACCACCAGATTCAAGGTGTGAGCCAAGCAAGGTATGTGGCTGAGTTTTGAAAGGGCTATGGCTGCCACAAAATTACGGCCGTTATCACTACCTTGCCTGCCTCAAGATGTACACTGCCCAGCCATGACTCAGTTTGTCGCTTCAAGTACTCGGCCAGCACCTCGGCGGTGTGTCTGTCGCCCAAACACATCATCTGCAACACAGCCTGCTGATGCTTTCCACTAGCTGCTCGATAGGGGGACACCTCGTATGCAACAGTGGCAGCTGCAGATGGAGTGCTCGTATGACTGCGCTCTGTGGACGAGCTTTCGCTTCTGGAGGAGGAGGAGGAGGAGGAGGGTCAAACAACCTACAGCCAACTGTTTCCTATACCATGGGCTAGGCAGCACTGTCCCAGCCACCGCTGTCCCCTGTGGACCCTGCATCCACCACATTAACCCTGTGCGCAGTGATGGACACGTAACGGCCCTGGCCATGCCGACTGGACCATGCATCAGTTGTGAGGTGCACCTTTCCACTCACTGACTGCTTGAGTGCATGGACAATGCGGTCTTTCACATGATTGTGGAGGGCTGGGATGGCTTTGCGAGAGAAGAAGTGGCGACTGGGTAGGTCATAGCGTGGTACTGCATAGGCCATGAGTTCGCGGAAAGCTGCGCTTTCCACTAACCGATAGGGCATCATCTCAAACGAGATTAGTTTGGCAATGTGGGCGTTCAAACCCAGTGTACGCGGATGAGAGACTGAGTACTTTCTTGACCTACTCATAGTGTCTGGGA
Source organism: Dendrobates tinctorius (assembly GCF_039654945.1). Taxonomy (NCBI): domain Eukaryota; kingdom Metazoa; phylum Chordata; class Amphibia; order Anura; family Dendrobatidae; genus Dendrobates; species Dendrobates tinctorius. The sequence continues at coordinate 1,718,408 of NW_027361697.1, forward strand.
GGGTGAGCTGGACTTGAGAGCTGCATATGGTGGAAGTAGCGGTGGACAGGGCGGACTGAGAGAGGGTTGATGATGGTGATGGAGTTGGTGTTCTTTCTGTTGGCCTAGATTCAGTATTTCGTTGATATAACAGTGGGATTCCCTGACTGCTGTGGCCTTGCAACGACACCTCAACATTTGCTGCTGTGCTAACCGGTGGGCTTACAGTGGGGGAAACAATGTAGCGTTGCTGACTACCTTCTTTGTGATCAGTTGCACATGTGGCACTTGAGGTTTGGTGTTGTGTCCACGCTTGCAAGTGCATGCTGGTTAAATGTCTAAGCATGCAACTGGTATTCAAATTTTTCAGATTTTTCCCTCGGCTAAAGGTCTTTGCGCGCTTCTTACAGATAACCTTGGCCTGATCATGAGGATTTTGTTCAAAAAAGTGCCACACTGCACTCTTCCTACTTTGGCAGACATTTTGCGGCCTAGCACGCTGTGATGTTTTGACCCTCTGGACAAGCTGTCCAGCAACTCTTTTGATTTTTGGAACCTGTCTTTGGAGTGCTCCGGGCCTGCCAGATAACAGCTGTTGCGATGTTGATGTCTGCTGTGGATGCTCCTCATCTGAGCTATTGGAAGCAGCACCCTCTTCCCCCAATGGATGCAAATCTGGGTCAACAACTGGGTCATCCATCACCTCCTCTTCAATGTCATGTGCACCTTCAGCGGCTGTGCATCAGTGCACTCCATGTCATCTTAGCCTGGGTAATTCACCATTTCACTTGATAATCCAGGCATGGTATGTGAAAACAGCTCCACGGAGTAATCAGTAGTATGGCTTGCGTCATCCTTCAATCTTGGTTGTGGTGAAGGACACAAGGAAAGGTGTGGTTCATGAACATGAGCCTCCAATGACGACTCAGTGCTTTTACTTTTTACAACTTCAGAAGAGGAGGCGATAGAGCTGGAGGCTGAGTCAGCAATGTAAGACAAAACTTTTTCCTGATGCTCTGGCGTTAAAAGCGGTTTGCCAACTCCTAGAAAACTAAGCCTTCGAAGCCTTATGGAGCCAGACAATGACGCAGGCTCAACACCTCCTGCATTCGGTCCTATTTTGCTTTTGCCACTACCATCAGATCCACCACCAACACCATCATTACCAGCTGCCAACCCCCGCCCAATTCCACGGCCTCTTCCACCAGCCTTCCTCATTTTTGGTAGAAATGTAGACAAAATCCTACAAACTATATAGTAATGTAAAACAAGGTACAAGGTGTCTATAGGACAGGGGAGATTTAGATTTTCTGCAGACACTTGTGGACACTGGACACTTGGATTGTGTGAGGCCCACTGAATATCACAGCGCTATGTCACAGGCTCGATGGCACAGGTGTGAAAAAAGTGACAACAGGATAAGGGAGATTTTGAATTTCTGGGAGATTTTGAATTTCTGCAGACACTTGTGGACACTTGGATTGTGTGAGGCCCACTGAATATCACAGCGCTATGTCACAGGCTCGATGGCACAGGTGTGAAAAAAGTGACTACAGGATAAGGGAGATTTTGAATTTCTGGGAGATTTTGAATTTCTGCAGACACTTGTGGACACTGGACACTTGGATTGTGTGAGGCCCACTGAATATCACAGCGCTATGTCACAGGCTCGATGGCACAGGTGTGAAAAAAGTGACTACAGGATAAGGGAGATTTTGAATTTCTGCAGACACTTGTGGACACTGGACACTTGGATTGTGTGAGGCCCACTGAATATCACAGTGCTATGTCACAGGCTCGATGGCACAGGTGTGAAAAAAAGTGACTACAGGATAAGGGAGATTTTGAATTTCTGGGAGATTTTGAATTTCTGCAGACACTTGTGGACACTGGACACTTGGATTGTGTGAGGCACACTGAATATCACAGTGCTATGTCACAGGCTCGATGGCACAGGTGTGAAAAAAGTGACTACAGGATAAGGGAGATTTTGAATTTCTGGGAGATTTTGAATTTCTGCAGACACTTGTGGACACTGGACACTTTTGGATTGTGTGAGGCCCAATGAATATCAGAGCGCTATGTCACAGGCTCGATGCAGCAGGTGTGAAAAAAGTGACTACAGGATAAGGGAAATTTTGAATTTCTGCAGACACTGGACACTTTTGGATTGTGTGAGGCCCAATGAATATCAGAGCGCTATGTCACAGGCTCGATGCAGCAGGTGTGAAAAAAGTGACTACAGGATAAGGGAGATTTTGAATTTCTGCAGACACTTGTGGACACTGGACACTTTTGGATTGTGTGAGGCCCACTGAATATCAGAGCGCTATGTCACAGGCTCGATGGCACAGGTGTGAAAAAAGTGAATTGTAGAATTGGGCAGAATAGGAATCTCCCTAGAGTGTAGGTCTGTAAGAACGGAACAAGTCCTCCACTTTTCCTTCCACAGTGACACACAGATAGCTTCACTGTGGCTGTGATAACAGCCGTTACACGGTACTGTGTGAGGAGCGTACACCGCTGTATGGTGTGAATAAATGCACGCTCAGTACCTTAGCAGGACAAAAAAAAAATTGGGATTGCTTTTAAAAAAGCAGTTTGCAGAGCAGTGGGGAAACAGCAATGCAGCTGTCAGGAAGCCTTAGAAGGCAGCCTAACAACCAACACCGCTGATCCACCACAATATAGCCTCCCCTTGCACTGCACACACAGTGACTGGTGTGTTGCACAGGCAAAATCGCTAGCAGCAGAAGCAGTTTTTTTGTCTTCTTCCCTGCCTAACGCTCTCCCTACAGAATCAGCAACCTCTCCCTATGCTAAGATCGGCAGAAGTAAGATGGCGGTCGGCGTGCACGCCCTTTTATAACCCCTGTGACGCCCACCAAAGCAAGCCAATCACTTGCATGCCCTTCTGAAAGATGGTGACGACCCCTGCCTATGTCATCACGTTGCCCACAGTGTCCGTGGATCCTGATTGGCTGAAAAAGAGAGCTAAACAAGCTTTTGAAACGCGACTTTGGCGCGTAAGTCGCCGACCTCGTGGCCGATCTCATCCTAGGGTCGGGTTTCGTTTCATGAAACCCGTCTTTGCCAAAAGTCGGCTACTTTTGAAATTGTTCGACCCGTTTCGCTCAACTCTAGTGATGAGCAAATGTGATGGCGCAACATGTTATCCGATCACATTCTCTTATCACTATTAATGATACAATAGTTTGTATTTGTTTGTTTGCTTTATTAAATCGGCCCCTACTATTAGTCCAGATTTAAATGACTAAAGCTTGTGTGCCCCTTTATTGACAGGGACCAGTGTGAAAGTTTACAATCCCTGTGCAGTACTATAGACAACGGGGCGCCCTATAAGCCGTGAAATCAGATAACTTATCCCATTAGTAGATGCATGATATAAAACGTTGCTGAATAATAGTAAACTCTTCTCTGCATTTAGCTGAGCATAATGGTCATAGAAGGTTTCGCTCAAACACACACTCAGGCCAAACTTTTTTCCAACTTTTAGTTTCCCATATTAAAGCTAATGGAGCAGTCTAATTGTAAAGAAAACTCTGCACCCCGGGTTTATGTTGGAGAATAAGCTGCATTGTGCTCAGCTGACCTTCTGTATAAACCAATGTATTCAAAGTCAGTCCGAAGATCGTTCTAATGAGCTTTTGATACCGCGTTCTGTTAGGTAACAAAGAGACACCCACTGCTATTTGACTAAAGCAGCATTAACTCTGCTAAGCCATAATACTCTGTAAATAAAGATACCGGCTCCGTGGAAGGATGTGGAGACATTTGTTAAACCTAATTTAACAAGGATAATAGCAGGAGTAAAACAAAACGTAAACCCCCTAGAGCACCTCAGCACCTCGTGAGGCACAAATATACTTCTAAACTACTTCTAAAGGGGGTCAGTGCGCATATATACGTATTTTCTTCTGATGATTACACACGCTGGGCACGATATCATAGAAAGCTCATTAACTAATATAAATGTAAGGGGTCATCCCACATTAAATTTAATATTCATTATACAGATCATAAAATGTTACCATGTGTAAAAAAAACTATGAGTTTTGCCATGTGATTACACGGTGTAGTCCCACCTAGTATTCAAAGTGAATAGCCTTCTATAGAACATCCACGAGTGCTGGTGGACACACACGCTGCTCATTTATTCTCATTAGTCATTGTCTTTAGCCAATGGTAATAGCTTTCTGCCCTGCCTATTATGGAAGAAGCAGAACCTCTGAAGTAGCAACCTGGAATAGCTAAGAAGCTGCCAGAGGGGGAAGGAGATTAATTCTATGCAGACCACACCCCCCAACAACACAAATTAACAGCATCATCACCAAGTGGGACAAAGGAAAGTAAAAAAAAATATATATATTTAAAAAAGATTTTTTAAAGGGTTTTTCCATATTTGTGTTCGGGTATGTTCTGATAAAAATAATAAAATCAGCCTTACTTACCCACTGACGCTGCTTCTCCTCCATATGCCAAGAACAGTAGCATCTTGACTACCGCACTTGACTACCACGATCAACCACTAGGCCCAGCATTCCGGTGCCATTTACATCAGTATCACCAATGAGTCTTACGTTGGTCTGCAGAAGTCACAAGCTATAGTCAGACCGCGGGAACTGCACAGGACTGATTTTATTACCTTTAGTCAGTCCAATACCCATAAACTTAAAGTTCTAAATTTAAAAATCCCCTTTAATGATAGAAACACCAAAAATTACTTTAAGGGAGTTTTCTGGTACATACTTGTAATTTTAATAATGTAATACCATGTCTGATGAAGAGACCTAAGAAGTCTCGAAGGCTTGATTTGTAGGAATTTTTATTTTATTTTTGTTAGCCATTAAAAATTATCATAACTACAAGTTAATTATTTTGTTTTTCCCACCGAGAGCTATCTTTTTTTGACTGGCTAACATGGTACCAAGTAATTTTAATAGTACCGCATCTAGTCCCACACAAATAAAGCCTACTCTATACACAATAGACTAATGTCAGCAGAACCTGTCGATATTGACTGGCTCATTTTACAGTCTTAGGGCTTATGCAGAAAAGCGTATTTTCCATCCGAGACAAAACATTGATTGTTAGTCTATGGTGCCAATTTTTTTCTTCGGCCAGAGACTGTCCATTTAAAAAAATCACTGTATGCTCAAGTTTGATCAGGTGTTAAGATGGCACTTCAATGAGTGAGTGGAAGACATCGGACCTCACTTGGATGACATCCAAGTGAGGTCTAATTTCCGCACACTGCCAGAATGGTGAGGCTGAAGACATTTTTTTCTCCATCTTCTCCTCATCCGACAGAATCAGATCACACTATGCCGACACTCAGATCAGATTTTGATCAGAGTGTCATCTGTACTTTTGATCTGATTCTCTCGGATGAGAGAATCTACGGTCATCCGATCCTGCCCTAATGTGTATGGGGGCCCCAAACCATTAAGGCTAGTTTCACACTAGCGTTTATTCAACACAGCACATGGCGCCGCTAAGCCCCACCCCCTGCCGGCTCCCTGCCCGCCCCATCCGGTCATCGCCGCCTACTATCGCACATGGACGCTTGCGATCTGCGCACCCTATCTTTAGCATAGGGTGCGCAGATCGTGCGCTGGCCATGCGCTAGTAGGATTTTGGCATGCGCTGCGCATTTTTGAAGGTGCACCGAGCACGCCGAAATGCAACATGCTGCGCTCGGCGCACACGGGCGCACCTTCAAAAGTGCGCAGCGCATGCCAAAATCCTACTAGCGCATGGCCAGCGCACGATCTGCGCACCCTATGCTAAAGATAGGGTGCACAGATCGCAAGCGTCCATGTGCGATAGTAGACGGCGATGACCGGAAGGGGTGGGCAGGGAGCCGGCAGGGGGCAGGGCTTAGCGGCGCAGTGCGCTGCGTCGAATAAACGCTAGTGTGAAACTAGCCTTACCTGTTGGAGGAATTAAAGGGGGAATTAATTAAGAAATTAGTCAAAAACTCCTGTGTATGGGAGAAGGTGTAGAGATAGCTGATGGCCAAGCAATCAGAGGTTCGTAGAAATGAGCCTCTTTCCTACGTTCACCATAAAGTGGACAAGGGTCTATTAAAGGGAATCTGTCACCCCATTTTTGGCCTATAAGCTGCGGCCACCTCCATCAGGGCCTTATCTACAGCATTCTGTATTGCTGTAGATAAGCCTCCGATGTAACCTGAAAGAGAAGAAAAACACTTTAGATTACACTCACCGGGGTCGGGTGCGGTGGGTGTCGCGGTCCGGCGCCTCTCATCTTCTAGAGATGACGTCCTCCTCCTTACTTCTGCCGCGGCTCCTGCGCAGGTGTAATTCTCTGCTCTGTTGAGGGCAGAGTAAAGTACTGCAGTGCGCAGGTGCCAGGAAATGTCAGAGAGGTCCAGTGCCTGCGCACTGCAGTACTTTACTCTGCTCTCAACAGGACAGAGAAAGTATGCCTGCATAGGAGCCGCGGCAGAAGTAAGAAGGAGGACGTAATCTTATGAAGATGGGAGGTGCCGGACCGGACCGCAACACCCATTGGACCGGACCGGATCCCCGAGTGAGTATACTGTAATCTAAAGCCCCCGTTACACACTGCGATATCGCTAGCAATATCGCTGTAAAGTCACCGATTTTGTGACGTTGCAGCGATATTGCTAGCGATATCGCTACATGTGATACTTACCTCCGACCGGCTCCCCCGCTGGTTATCGCGCGAGAAGCTCCTGGACCATTCCTCGTCGGCCACTTCCTGCTGGGGCTTCCTGTGGCGCCGATGAGCGACGCGTGGAGCCGGGCGGGAGGACGCAGGATCGCCGCGTCTGACAGGTAAGTAGCGATCCCCGTCCCCAGCGATGTCGCTGGTGAGATCTGCCTGTGTGGCAGCTCACCAGCGACCACCTAGCGATGAACCAGCGATCCTGACCGCGTCATATCGCTAGTCGGGATACTTGGTGCATCGCTAGGTGTAACGGTACCCTAACTCGCTTTTCTTATCTTTCAGGTTACATCGGTGGCTTATCTACAGCATTACAGAATGCTGTAGATAAGCCCCTGATGACAGTGGCCGCATCTTTTAGGCCAAAAATGGGGTGACAGATTCCCTTTAAGACAATCAACGCTTTTCATTCTTCTGATCACGAGGGTCCCTCAGGTTGAGCACCCACCGATCATATTTTGATGGCTTGTTCCAAGGATAAACTTTCAGCGCCATGTGAAAAGTTTTGCATTGACATAAACTTATTGAACGGAACAGTCTACAGACTTGATTTGGATTCACGACCACGACGCTATGTTATTATAGATTTCAGTTCCTCACTTGATGAATCCTATTTTTCGGGCAGGTTTCGAGACCTCTTTCCGTTGGACACGGTAAGCTGGGTTGTCATTATGTTTCCAGGAAAACCCCCTTCATCACACCCTATAATTACCACACTCTGAGAAACATAAATGAACACTTATCTCCCGAACTCTGCCGCAACTAATTACGCAAAGCGGGTCAGATCTCACATAGTCTCAAAACCCGAAATAAATACGGAGACATTTCGAATAAAACAAAAAACATAACCTCGACCACAATTGGCCAACGAGACCCCGCAGAAGCAAATCGATCATACTTCTCAATGAGTAGACAGAACCTCCGATATGTTAACAAACTTCCCTCAATCTGCAAAGTAATTACGTGAGATGTAATTCAGTGCCACGAATGGAAGAGGGAAAAAAAACAAAATTTACAAAGCAGTTATTGATCCTGGAGCATTATTTACTTATATGTGTAGCTTCGGAGTTTTTGATGAACTTTTATATTGGTTTTTTTTTAAATAATAATGTGCAAAAATTCAATAGAAACAATGCCGTAAATGTGACTTATTCAAAAACTGTAGCTCAATGGAGTATTCCTGGTTACACTTGATGGTAAGGGAGGGGAGTTCGATATGAGGCACGGCTCCTATACACATAAAGCTACTTTGATTGAAAGGGTCTTGTTCTTTTGTGATTATTTTATTAGCGATTGCTTCATTATTCTGGAGCACAACAAAGGCAACTAAATAAGACCGGAGGAAAATTATTTCACCGCAGGTTGCGGCTTTTATGTTGTTACTTGTTTATTGTATACTTTAAGGGAGTTAAATAATTGATGCCGAAACATCTGACGGAAACTTGAAATTTACTTAAGGCACATTAAGGGGCTGCATTTCAAGCCTTGCTGCCCTACATAGAATCAGGCAACACATGGTGAATTTAGTCGGTGTGATTTTTCATGTTGCTCTGTTTTAAGTGCCTCTTGTGTAAATTGAGAATAAAAAAAAAACATGTCAAGGTCAACCTGTCTTTCTCTAAGACCCAGCAGATTCAGAGAGGAAAAAAGCCCATTATAGCATAATGTATACATATAACGTAACCGTCTCCGCATAGTTTTGGTTGTCTTTTTCTCTATGTGATGTTAGAAAGAAATGATGCTCTTTTGAAACCATCAGCAGGCAGGCTAGCTGCTCATATTTTCAGCTCTTTTTATCTAGCCAGTGGAAAAAATCTGCATACTTCCTGCAAACTATAAGCAAAACTGTCATTAATGTATCTCTTACAAGAGGAATTTTTTTCTGTATATGTAGTACTAAAGATGCACTTAAACCAAAGATGTGTCCACCTTTAACTTTTATGAAATTTCTTTAAGGTCTCCCATTTCTCATGTTAAAAATTTGGTACGTTATTATGACATGCTAGCAAAACCCATGACGGGATACAATTAATATCACAACCATTGATTGTGATTGGCCACATATAGACACAAATAGCATAAATATCGACAGAGTATCACCAAATTATGGGTTTTTCATAGCTGTTCATCATGAGTAGGAGCTGTTGTTTACAAAGAGGTTGTCCACTACTTTAACATTGATGACAAATCCTTAGGATAGGTTATCAATGTCTGATCAATGGGTATGCGACACTTGGTACCCCCGCTGATCAGCTGTTCCTGGTGTCGACAGTGGCCATAGCTTCTCTGGGTGCAGCTCCGTTGATAAAATAGTGGCCGCGGTTGGGTATTGCACATCTGCACTCTATTGATCTGAAGGGGCGGATGTGCCGTGCCAAGTTACGGCCACTATACTGCTCCATAAATGAGCAGTACTGGCAAATGCGGCTGACACTTTAAACAGCTGAACGGCAGCTGTAACTGCTGTCGCACCCCCACCGATCAGACCTTGATGACCTATGCTAAGGAAGGACCATCACTGTTAATGTCCTGGACTTCCTCTTTAAGTAGTCTTCCACATCAAGAGAGATCCTAGGGAATCCTCTATGATGGCATTTTATTAATATTCCACAAGCCTTTGGAGCTCCAAAGGGACTGCTTACTGGTTTGTAAGCAATTACTAAAAGAGGACTTGTCACTAGGTCAAAAGTGGACAGGTTTTGTTATCATTTTCCCCTGAGGATACAGGGATTTTTGTTTTTAGATCCACCATAAGTTCCAACATTTAGTTTTATGGTCTTTTCCGAGAGGGCCTGGTTAACAGGATTCTCTGGGCCACGTCTTTAGGTTTCTCTGCACTATTACCCTGTAATCACCACCCACTTGGAAAAGGAGATAAATACTATCACTAAATCAATTATCCATATATCTGGATCCATATGGTGGATTTAAATGTAATAAAAACGGAACATTCGGGGGGAAACCGCGGGAATAAATTAAGGGCAAAAATTGGTCACAATTGACCTGATGATGGGTAAATTGTTGTCTTTGGTCCACTTACATCCATGTACACACTATATAATACATTATGCTATAACAGTAGAAAAAAGATGTTTTGGCGTTGGTGTTATTTGGCTTCCATTGTTGCATTGGTGCTTTGCCTCTGTCATGGTATGACCTGAAGCAGTGGGGGCTTAACCTTGCAGCATGAGTGCTGTAGGGAACCCGGGTCTCTGGCCTCACCGGTATCGCTTTGGAGGGGATTGGCGAACTCTGTTATGAGTGTCAAGTTAGGAGTTCACTAAGAGTTTCGCCCATGACATACCAGTGGGCAACATATATTCTTATCGTATGGATGGATGGACATAATAGATTCTCAGGAAGTGATGTAAAGGCTACTTATCATAGAAAACAATGTTTTTGTCATGATCCCAGTGCAGGTTTTGACCTGCACGTCAAGGGTTAATGTCTTGAGCCCAGTGCAGGCTTTGACCTGCACGCCTGGGGTTAATTATTGTGGCCTCTCTTTGGTTCAGGGAGAGCTTCTTATAGCCCTGGGAAACTCCAATCCCCGTCAGTTATATTTTGGCCATTGGCCGAGTGTGTTGACCCCTGTTTGCCTGTTCGTTGTCTTCTAGCTTGCTTATATGGTGCTGACCTGGTTCTGTTCCCCGTTGTGAGTTTGCCTGTTGATTCTGTACTGTAAATCTGTTTCTCTGGTTTCTGACATCTTGGCTACGTCCTGACTATCTGTTCTGTCTAATCCTTTGGTATTGTCGTGCTATCTTGTGCTTTGACCCCGGCCTGATCTGTTTACATCCCTGTCTATGCCCCTTGGTAACTTTGTCCCGTAGTTACCCTGCTAGGAGTTTTCCTTCAGCTCCTAGCTCTCTGGAGTTTAGGCCATGCCCCCAGTAGTCACGTGCTTCAGGTCCTGCTGTTCTGAAGCACACATCTTCTCTGCTGCTGACCGCTCCACTGGTATCTTAGAGCACAGTTTGTCTTACTCAGGGCACGCGCACTGGCTCAGTGAGCAAGTGCAGTGCGGTGTTCCTGACATTATAACTGACCGTGAACTTTTTTTTCTCACTTCTGCAGCATGGACCCAAAGCATGCTTTATCTGAGCAGGTGAAATGCTTGACTCAGCAGCTGCAGAAGCTAAGTTTGGAACACCAAACTCTTTCTCAGTCCCAACGGCAGGTTGCGGACTCGGTTCAGGGGGTGCTTTCCGCAGGCTTTCAGCAGTTGGGGAATAGAGATGTCATTTTAGTCCCACCCGAATCCCCAGTTAAGTTACCAGATACGTTTTCTGGTAACAAAAATGAATTTAGAGTGTTTAAGGAGGGCCGTAAGCTCTTTTTCTCCTTGAGACCCCATTCCTCTGGGGATGAGAAACAGAGGGTAGGGTTGGTTATGTCCCTGCTTAGGGGGGCCACACAAGCCAGAGCATTTTCTCTTTCTTCTTCTGCCCCAGAGAGAATGACTGTGGATGCATTTTTTGAGGCCTTAGGGCTTATTTACGATGAGCTGGATAGAGTGCATTTGGCTGAGGACAAGGTGATTAGTGTCTGTCAGGGGAAGCACTCGGCTGAGTGGTTCTGTTCTGAATATAGACGTTGGGTAGCCGAGATTTCTTGGAGTGATGCCGCCCTTCGGGGGCTGTTCCATAGAGGCCTGTGTGAACGTCTTAAGGAAGCCCTGGCACTCCATCCTCCACCTGATTCCCTGGAGGATGCCATGACCCAAGCGGTTCGCATGGATCGCAGACTGAGGGCAAGAGGTGTTATGCAACTCGAAACATCATTATTCTCCAGTGGAGTTGAGACCCAGACTCCTCCTTTGGCTATGGAGGTGAGCGCTGTCACCTGTGAGGAGAAGGAAAGAAGACACCACCGGTAGAAGCAGTTGTGCTTCTATTGTGGGGAATCTGGAAACGACTAGGTCTGGGTAGAAGTCGAGGAGGCTACCCAGATCTTCAGGTACAATTTTCCTCACTTGCAAAAATTGTGCTTCAGGTGGAACTGGAACTTGGTGAGGGTCCTGTTCAGACTACTGTAGCTTTTGATGACTATGGTTCTGCTGTGAACCTGATTGATACCCAAATTATGACTCTAAATAAGATAGGGACAGTCAGGCTTCAGGATCCTGTTAAATTTGTGGCAATTGACTCGTCCCCTCTTACCCAGGACGGTATCTGTTTCAGGTCTGAACTTTTTTCTCTGAAAGTGGGTCCCACTCATGTGGAAAAACTAAGCTGTCTTGTGTTAGATAACTTGCCTGCAGGACTGGTACTGGGGATGCCTTGGCTTCAATGCCATAATCCTACCATTGATTGGGTAACAGGGGAGATCACTCAATGGGGATGCAAGGATAAATGTTGTAACCTGGGACCTCTTGTTAGCTCTGTTAAACCCGTATCTGTGTCGTCTGTTTGTCTGAAAGGTATTCCGGAGTACCTGAAGGATTTTGAAGACGTTTTATCCGAAAGTGAGGCTGAGGCGCTGCCACCACATAGACCCTATGATTGTGCCATTGAGTTAGTACCCGGAGCCAAGTTAGCTAAGGCTCGGTTGTTCAATTTGTCCGGGCCTGAGCGCCAAGCCATCAAGGAGAACATAGCTGAGAGTCTCCGCAAAGGGCATATTAGGCCTTCTGTGTCACCCGTGGCAGAAGGATTCTTCTTTGTGAAGAAGAAAGATAGTGGTTTGTGGCCATGCCTCGACTTTCGGGAACTTAACAAGATAACGGTTAGGAACTCTTACCCTCTCCCCCTCATCCCAGACTTATGTAACCAGTTATCTGGGGCCCAATGGTTCTCCAAGTTAGATCTCCGAGGGGCCTACAACCTGATAAGGGTTCGGGTAGGGGACGAGTGGAAAACTGCGTTCCTCACATCAGGGGGACTCTTTGAAAACCTGGTAATGCCATTTGGGTTAACTAATGCACCTACTATTTTCCAGAACTTTATCAATGTTGTGTTTTCTGACCTGATAGGCCATTTTGTTATCATTTATTTGGATGACATTTTGATGTATTCCCCGGACAGTCAGTCTCACTTGCAACATCTGCGGACAGTTCTCAAGAGACTCAGGGAGAACCAATTGTTTGTTAAATTGGAAAAGTGTTCGTTTTTCGTACAGGAACTGTCTTTTTTTGGGGCTGATTGTGTCCTGTGAGGGGTTTCGTATGGATCCCAAGAAGGTGCTGACGATCGCTGACTGGGTTCAGCCTCGAGATCTCAAGGGGCTCCTGCGCTTCTTGGGATTTGAGAACTATTACCGGAGATTCATTAAAGGTTTCTCACAAGTGGTTAAACCACTCACGGATCTTACCCAGAAGGGGGCTGATTTAAAAAATGGTCTGTACTCGCTAAGGAGTCCTTCTCAGCTCTTAAGAAATGTTTCATGTCTGCCCCAGTGTTGTTCCAACCAGACCCGTCCAAACCATTCATTGTGGAGGTATATGCTTCTGAAGTGGGGGTTGGGGCTGTGCTGTCCCAGGGTCAGGCCACCCTTAACTAATCTCAAACCCTATGCCTTCTTCTTCAAGAAGTTCTCTTCAGCCGAGAGAAACTATGATGTAGGCAATAGAGAACTTCTTGCGGTCAAGCTGGCATTCGAAGAATGGAGGCACTTTTTGGAAGAGGCGGCTCACCCTATCACTGTTATCACGGATCACTCACAAAAATTTGGCATACCTTGAATCTGCTAAGATGCTTACTCCTAGACAAGCCAGTTGGTCACATTTTTTCACGATTTCAATTCTCCATTACTTTTAAACCGGGGTCCGAAAATGTTAAAGCGGATGCCCTGTCCAGAAGTTTGGACCCGGTGTCTCCCCCCGAGCCGCCATCCTCCATTCTTCCCCCAGGGGTGGTAGTGGCGGGGGTCTCATCAGAGTTGGAGCAAGAAATTTTAAGGGCTCAGTTCCTAGCTCCGACAACCAGGCCAGGGGGATAAATTCTTTGTTCCAGATTTATTGTGGCCTAGACTTCTGCAGGTGTTTCATGAGTCTAGGCTGAGTTCTCATCCCAGTATCACGGCCACTAGAGAGGCAGTAGCCAGGGTTTTTTGGTGGCCTTCACTGGGGTCCGATGTCAAGAAATTCATTTCTGCTTGTGGTGTGTGTGCCCATTCCAAAAGCTCGCATAACCGGCCGGCTGGGGAACTCATACCTTTACCGGTTCCTAATAGGCCATGGACTCATCTCTCCATTGACTTTATTACCGGTCTTCCACCTTCCGGGGGCAATACCGTGATCTGGGTGGTGGTGGATAGGTTTTCAAAACAGGCCCATTTCATTCCCTTGGCAGCATTACCCTCAGCATAAACACTGTCAAGGTTGTTTGTGCAGCATGTGGTCCGATTGCATGGGGTACCCCTGAATGTGGTGTCTGACAGAGATGTGCAGTTTGTAGCCAAATTTTGGAGGGCATTCTGTATGAAATTGGGCATCTCACTCTCCTTCTCATCGTCATATCACCTGGAGAGTAATGGTCAGACGGAGCACACCAATCAATCCCTGGGACAAATTCTCAGGTGTCTGACCTCCGCCAGACAGGAGGATTGGTGTGATGCGTTACCGTTGGTGGAATTTGCTTTTAACAACCGGGTGAGTCAGTCCACCAACCTGTCTCCATTCCTGATTAATTATGGGTTTAATCCTCATTTTGGGGAGTTTTCACGGGTGGATTCCGGTTGTCCAGGGGCAGAGGGGTCCGTTCAGTGGTTAAAAAACCTCTGGGCTGAAGTCCAGCATGATATCTCTCGGGCCGAGGGGAGGTACAAATATTTTGCTGACAAAAAGAGAGCCCTGGGACACATGTTTCAGGTGGGGAAGAAAGTTTGGCTTTTCACACGTAACATCAACTTGAAGGTACCATCAGTTAAATTGGGACCAAAATTCATTGGTCCATACGAGATTATGGAGATAGTCAACCCAGTGGCATATAGGTTGCGTCTCTCCACCTCCTTAAAAATATCCAATGTGTTCCATAAATCTCTGTTGAAACCTGTGGGGTCTGTCAAGGAAGACTCCGAGTCTGTTGTTCCTCCAGTGTTCGTGGAGGGTCACTTGGAGTATGAGGTCCGACATATTGTGGACTCTCGGCGCCGGTGTTCCGCTCCTTGCAGTACCTGGTCCGCTGGAAGGGATATGGACCAGAGGATCGCTCATGGGTCCCTGCTCACTCTGTACATGCAGATCACCTGTTTCGGGCTTTCCATGCCAAATACCCGAGGAAGCCTGGGGGTCCATAGGCCCCCATGTTGAGAGGGGGGTACTGTCTTGATCCCAGTGCAGGTTTTGACCTGCACATCAGGGCTTAATGTCTTGAGCCCAGTGCAGACTTGCACCTGCACGCCTGGGGTTAATTATTGTGGCCTCTCTTTGGTTCAGGGAGAGCTTCTTATACCCTGGGAAACTCCAATCCCCATCAGCTATACTTTTGCCTTTGGCCAAGTGTGTTGACCCCTGTGTGCCTGTGCCTGTTCGTTGTCTTCTAGCTTGCTTATATGGTTCTGACCCGGTTCTTTCCCCCACTGTGAGATTGTGTGTTGATTCTGTACTGTATATCTGTTTCTCTGGTTTCTGACTTCTTGGCTACGTCCTATCTGTTCTGTCTAATCCTTTGGTATTGTAATGCTATCTCATGCTTTAACCCCAGCCTGATCTGTTTACTTCCCTGTCTCTGCCCCTTGGTGACCTTGTCCTGTAGTTACCCGGCTAGGAGTTTTCCTTCAGTTCCTAGCTCTCTGGAGTTTAGGCCACGCTCCCCAGCAGTCAGGTGCTTCAGGTCTTGCTGGTCTGAAGAACGCATCTTCTCTGCTGCTGCCCACTCCACAGGTATCTTAGAGCACAGTTTGTCTTACTCAGGACACGCGCACTGGCTCAGTGAGCAAGTGAAGTGTGGTCTTCCTGACAGTTTTATATGTTATGATGGATGCTACAGTATGTTCTGCCTGTCGGTGGGGTTCTGGGTCCTCAGCCCCCACACCGATCGGTCACTGCTCTGAAGTCCAAAGCTCCTGCATGAGATGTGCATGCAGAGTAATATGGGGGCTCAATAAGAGGTCTATGGGTATTTAAACCACTCAGGACCCGGACCCCAGCAATTGTCAGCGCAAGGGCAGACAAAAAAAAAAAAATTGGTTTAAATTATTCTTTTAAAGTAAAGTGATCTTTTATAATGTTCATGTAAAAGTGCAGCAGAATAATTTTCTTGGGGATATCTATTAAGAAAAAAATATAACATTTATCGTATTAAAATATTACTGATTCGTTTATAAAGATGAGAATAAATGAAACATAGTAATTTATATCATAAGGGAAATACTAATATTTTTTTTTTAAATTCCCCTTTCCTAGTCTGTAGGCTCTCGCAAATGTTCAAATACATTCACAGTCTTTATAAATTCTCTATAAAGTAGTGTATCAGAAGAGAGAGGGAGGAGGGGGATGCAGCTGGAGTTCATTTCTCTTGCTGTCTATTGGACTGCATGATGTAAGAAGGTGGATGAGGTCAGTGCAAAAATAGCAAGAGGTTGACCACTCAGCAGGTACGGACAGTGAAAATAGACATTTTCAACACAGGTTAAAAAAAAACCATGAGAAGAGCAGTGCTGGGAAACTACACTGTGCTTGTTCGGGGCTCATATTAGCCAAGTGGCCTGTCTAAAGGCATCAAACTCATTCAAACTCCTTTAAAAATGTCTTATTGTGTAATTTATAATTTATGGCTTAAGATTATTTTATAAATTCAGTTTCTTGCCCGTATATACGACTGACTTATACTGTAGCTATACATACACTATATTGGAGCAAATGTATTGATTAGTCGCAGTGCGTGATGCAACGTGTTTGTATATGTTTCTATATTGGTGTATTTGTGAACCTGTGCAGTAATTTAATACTAAAGGTGTGCGGGCCCTATTTATATTTTCTGTGTGTAGTACATATTGGGGGGTATGGCCCCCTGTAGGGCTCAGTATCTTTAGGATGCTATCACATTGCGTTCCGGAACCCGTTCGATGGCCCCATCATGGGTTACGTCTGAACCCTCTGCAAAATGAGATTCGGACATTCGCGTTGACAGGGCCATAGGCTATAATGTTGCCGGCAGAGTGAACGTGCGCTCTGCCGGTTATCATTTTCCGACATATACGCCTTCTGGAGGCCAACGCACTTGGTCTCTAACCAATATGGAAAGAACAGAGCATGGGACATTTCCGCATAATAATTCTCCAGTGCAAAAAAAAACGAGGTTCGTAATACATCCTGAAATACCAGAAATATATTTGCACATATAAGGTAAATTGATACCCACCGGTCTATGAGGTAGAAAGCTCATGTAAAATGTATGAGCCTTAAACACTACGAGAAGGAAGAATCTGCTCTGCACATCAATAATTGTCACCCAGTGTTTGTGAGGGAACGTTCCATCTTGTATCTTGGAAAACCTAAGGAGTCCTCTGAGTATTTGCATGCACACTGAGATATTATATTCTTCTGTGATCAGATCACCTTCACCCTGTGTAAACCTGTCACCATCACGGCACCGAGCGTCGCTGTCTGTTTATGATTACTTTATTGTGTGTGCCGACAGATTTGCATTCTTTTTCGCAGTTGGTGCACACTTCCGCCAAGGTTAGTAAGATGTGTCCCCGCTCTGGTATTTGCTTTCTCTGACATTGACTTATTAGCTCCTTTCTCAAAATCCAGGCTTCACTAACCAGTGTTCAGATTAGCTCTGCCTGGGCATCATTGGGTATGTGATGATGATGTATCTTTGCTTGTGTGTTACCTTTGGCTAAATGTTTGAGCTTCGGTTGAGTTGGAAATTTTGACATTTTTTATGTATATATTTATGTGCTTACTTTTGTATATATTTGATACGTTGGCTAGATTTTTTTTCTTACCTAGGCTAATGATTGGCTGCAGCAGTCGGGTGTCATTGACGGGACATTATTGTAGCCGTATAAACAAAGACCAGTAATGACTTTAATTTACAAACACATACTCACTATCTAGACATCCAACCTTCCTCTGCATTGCTGCCCATGTACCTTGGTCTTCTCCTTTTCTCTTCTGGTATGAGACACCATGTGCAGCCAATTAGTGGCCAATGACTGTCTGCAGCAATGCTGTTCTTTTTGAGTGGTAGATTAGAGTTAGGACACTTTCTCTTTGTGCAGGGCTGGACTGGCCATATGGCAATTCTGGCAAATGCTAGTAGGGCCTGCCTGGTCATGGGCTGCCTTGTCTGTTACACTGCTGGCAGAATCAGTGTTCCCAAGACACCCATTCTGTTAAGAGTTGTGACGGAGTAAAAAGTCGCTGACTCCATCACTTACCCCAGCAGGCCACAGGTATCATTAGCAATATTGGTCTTAGTAAATCTTCCTTTCCTCCATCCAGGGTAATATTAGTAATATATCCCATCTGGACCTTGGGGACAGGGACAGCATGGACCTGTGTGACTTCAAATGCCAGGGCTGAATTTCAGTCCCAGTCCGTACCTGCCTTTAATGCTAAGTTTAAAACAGGGCTGTGGAGTCGGTAAGCCAAACCTGCGACTCCGACTCCGACTCCGACTCCTCAATTTCCCTTACACCGACTCCGACTCCAACTCCGACTCCGACTCCACGACTCCGACTCCGACTCCCACACATATTGCTTATATTTAAGTGAAAAATTTATTGTAGTACAATGTGAACCTCAGACATTTAATCATTTTTATGATCCAATAATCAAGATGTTTAGATAGAACAGAATATATATTGGTGTACTACCCGGTTTTCATTCTTTTTGGTACAGATACGATATGGATAGACAGATATGGATAAATGGATATATAGATAGAGCAGATTTCTAATCTGCTTTTGCTATTGAAAACATTATCTATGAGCTCAAAAACCTTTCAGGTGATGCAGTTTTTTAAAAAGATGATCAGCTTTTGCAGCTGAAAAACGTATCTTCAAAAAACACAGGAAAAACGCTGTGTGTGAATGTAGCCTTAGATCAGGAATAGAACAGCCATTTATAGGACATTCAATAACTTTCCCAAACTCCTATGAAAAAATATTCAGCACATCCTGCATTGAATTACTGTACCCAATTTATTATATATTTTAGGAGTCGGAGTCGGTCCATTTTATACCGACTCCAACTCCGACTCCGACTCCACCAAAATGAGCACCGACTCCGACTCCACGACTCCGACTCCGACTCCACAGCCCTGGTTTAAAACCTTTGCTTGCCTTTGACCCAATTTTTTTTTGATTGCAGACAAGTCTTTTTTAAAAGTAAATGGGTCAAACAGGCATTAATAAAAAAAAAAATCCCGACCTTTCTATATTGCTTCATAGAGCTAAGTGACAAATGATTGGAAACTTTGCAGCCGTGCCAAGTACATGCATTGCCTCCCCCACTTTTGCACTTAACCCATTATTTTATTAATAGGCGATATATTTCAAACAATGATAAAAATAATTTCTTGATCGCTAGAGGTCCAACCGCTGGGAACCCCACCATTCCCGACAATTGGGGAGGCATCCCTGAATGGAGCGGATATCGATCATGTGCACTGCCACTGACACTTTTTTCAGTCTTATGGGGGTGCAGCACTTGGCAATCTCCAGCAGTCCTAATAAGAATGCACACGACTGACCACCATTTCATTCCCACAGGGCTTGGGATTGGTGTGGATCCCATTGGTCATATGCTAGTCATCGGGAAGGTTTCTCTTTAACGACTTTTCTTGATGCAAATTTAATAGATATGTGACATGCTTGCAACATCCTAAACAGGCCTCAATTTACATCGCAGCCACCGGGTTGCCATATTTAGATCTATCCAGCATACACATCTCCAAACAGAGTATCACAAACTCATATATTTTGTTATTATCTCTAAGGATAGGTTACGCCAAGGAGAAAGGTAAGGAATGACAGATCTGTAGGTATAATCATCTTCTTTCATCCAGAAAGTGTGGCATTTTAGAACCTAGAAGGTTTAGTAGGACAAGTCAAAACCAGCTGGACTCAAACCTGTGACTCTCTAGTTGTTGCAAAACTACAACATTCAGCATAAACAATTAATAATCTTTATTTTTGTTATATAGCGCTAACACATTCCACAGCGCTTTACAGTTTGCACACATTATCATCACTCACAATCTAAATTCCCTATCAGTATGTCTTTGGAATGTGGGAGGAAGCCAGAGAACCCGCAGGAAACCCACACAAGCACGGGGAGAACATACAAAACCCCTTGCAGATGTTGTCCTTGGTGGGATTTAAACTTCTGCAATAACCCATTGTTTCTGGTAGTAGTAAGACTAGTAAAACATTTAGGGGATCTTACATGTGCTGCTAAAAATACATCCCAAAGTGCAATTAATCCAAAGAAAAGGGAAACTGATTAGGTATGAAGGACAAAATGGTTTCTAATGTGCGTAGGCGACAGGTAAATTTAGATTTCTGTTAATCTAGAAGTCGAAGGATAGCGCGACTTTCTGTACACTTCTCAGCTTTTCTGACAACTCCATAATCATTGTTGTATGACATAATTATATTAATCGAATCAGGCCCACCAGGAGTATAATTTAAACATTATTTCAGAAGTCTCTTCTGGTGTCATACTGCTTACATTGCAAAGCATGAGATTTCCAATTCTCACAGTAGACTTATATCCTAATTACATTTTATTTGTGCGTATATATTTTCTATTAGCTCGCTTGTGCTCGGTTGCCTCAGATGATATTCTTAAGATCTTAGCTGCGTGGAATGTGAAATAATGTCTAATTAGCGCGTTTCGTGAACTAAATTCATAAAATATTGACTAAATATATAAGTGATAAATAATATGTTTTTTTGTTAACATACTGTATTCTCAGCCAATGTTTTATGCATGTAAGAATGTATATTTATGTGAATGTGGCAGATTGTATGGGAATAAGAGAATTTCAGATCTATTAATGATGTATGCTCAATGCTTGCTGAGATTATTTTTTATGCAGAATTTATAAAAAAAAAGACAAACAAATTCTACTATTATACTTATGCATTTCCGTCACATATGCCGACTTCTGCTGTAAGACGCTGGACACTGATAAGTTTGTCAACTCAGATATTTATATTCTTCTCTTTTCTCCTCCTGTGAGTCGATTCAAGGCAAAAATGAATTCGCTTTGAATTTGACAAAAATTTTGATTTATGAGAATCCTAATTTATGCAATTTGATTTACACAAATCAAGAAAAATTGACACGGCTCCCCAAAGAAACCAATGCGAAACGCGCGTTGGGGCTGCGGTACTGGGTGTTCCTGATTGAGGCACTATGGGTATGAGCAATTTTTTATCTGGTTTATGACTGCTTTAATGCATGTATTTGGACTGCTTACGTCAGCACATGAAAGGACAATTAGGTCCTCAATATTGATGGTATGTAACCAGCATGTGTGAAATGGCACCAAGGCATCTCATTATGTATGACATTTGGTCGCTTTTTGCTCCCCCACCTCCTACTCTTATGTCTGGACACACTGTACCTTGTGTGTAAACCTTTCTGTCTCTAATGTAAAGACCCTCTGTCGGATATTGATCAGTTTACTATATATACTGAATTGTTTTGTAACTAATAAAATCTACTTATATATTTTTACATACAAATTTTGTGGACTTGAACTCTGTGTATCAGGTGTTTCTAGGTTATATAAGAGTGTCCAATGGGGGTTTTTTGGTCCCGGTAATGAGAATGTGGACCTCCCCCTTTCAATCATATTGGTATATGAATTCTGTTCTGACGTTATTGTTATTCTTTAAATCAAGAAAAATTGCAGTCTGCTCACTTTCATTTTGCTGGATTCTTGAAAGAGCTGAAATAAAAAATTAAAAAACCTTATGCCCAACTGTCCTGGCACCACAGCTATCTGCTCAATCCTCTGTTGACTTTCTCCATCCTTCTGGCTCCAGTTGTCTTCCAGCTTCTGAGCCATCCTTCATCCCAATTGATTTTATGATGTTGTGAAGCAACGTACTTCACTCTATTGCAACAGCCCCAGTCAGTGCCAAAGGCATCGAAGATTGAAGAAAATCCTAGAATCTAAGGAGTAACATTTCTCCTTAAGGAGAGTGACATGCATGACATGCCAGTGTAAAGAGACTTATAGGCCATGCAATGCTCCTTTGGGAAATTAAATATGCAAATTCCCTGTTCAAAGAGGAAAAGGACTTGAATTCTAGTACCTCCCATTGAACGTAACAAACGTAAAAGTCAATATCAACCCATTAAGGAGCCTTGCTACTTGACATAATATAAAAACAAAACCAGAAAAAGACTGCAGTGAAGCCAGAGGAAAGGGCAGGGAGCTGCGTCAACAGGACAGGGAAGGAGTGAGATGAGTGTTTTACTATTTATTTTTTAACTGCTCCATTTATCATTCGGAGGGACCTCAGTACATTATAAACTCTTTTTACTTGCCTTTTAATATTCATAAAAAAATTAAGATGTGAATCGAGTTTCTCAGACAAATTTTAGGGAATTTGGTGAATCAAAATTTGTGAGGTTCACTCATCTCTACTAAATACTGTGCACATTTGTGCAACTTTTGCTAAATCCACAAACAGCTAAAGAAGAAGGTTTATTTTCATAAACACTATTTGGGCATGTACCGTATTTTGGGGACTATAAGACGCAACCCTAAGTTTTGGGGCAGAAAATAGAAAAACATTTTTTTTAATGAAATGGTGGTCCTTCTTATAGTCCAAATTTATGATAGCTTACCGGGGGAGCCGCAGCGATGGAGTGTGGTCACAGGAGGCAGGGTTGCTAATGCAGGAAGCTGGTGGCGACAGGAGTGTGGCGATGCTGTGGGCCCTAGCCTGGGATGAGGGAGTGTCCAGGCAGTGCGAGGCTGTGAGCATGGGCTTTCAGAAAATGTTCGCAGTGAGCAGAGTCCCCGCTCTTTCCATTGATTCCCCGGCATTGGCTTTGGGAAAATGGTCGCTGGAGGCGGAGCAGCATGCGCAGATTGAGATCCGCAGCCTCGCACTGCTGGGACACCCTCTCCTCCCAGCCTGGGTCCTGCAGCATCGCTCCACTCCTGTCGCCGCTGGCTTCCTGCAGGCACGACCCTGTCTCCTGTGACCCCGCTCCGCCGCCGTTGCCAACATGCCCTCGATAAGCTACATTCGGATTGTAGTGTCTCTTCCAGTAATATAAGTTGGATGTGAGCTTTGTGTGTATTCCGTATGTTGCTGTCTTTATTGACTCTCATATATCAGCGTGACTCCAGAACTGCATCTGATTTCCTCTTTATGTGTCTTCCTATTTGTCTGTAGCCTGTTTTTTCTACCCTGAATAAGATTTTAGACAAATTCTTTCCTCTCCACTGCAGATCTGTATACAACTCCCTACCTCTAACACTGAGAGAAGAGGTGGGGAAACAGAGAAAGCCATCAAAACCAGGGGCTGGAGGTCTGATAGATGTACATCAGCTAGATAAAGGAATAAAGAACATTCTTCAGCGGCAACATGGATTTAGGAAGCAAATTAACAAGGAAAAAAAATTTATGCGAAGGTGTAGACAGACTTTAAAAAGTGTCAAATTGATTGAACTTAGAAACAAATAATTTCTAATGTATTCATTCTGAATCCAAAAAACTTGTCAAGGATCTTTTTTTCTCTTCCATTAAACATATTACTAAATTGATTTTGGCAGATTAGGAATGTCATTTTGCCTCTCTTCGTGAGTAGAGTTCCCATCCTGTTATTAGTATTTCTTCGATGAAGGAAATATTTCTGTTCTGTAAGGATCATACAGTCAAAGTTAATTTTCCTGGTTTTGAAACATCAAAGAGGTTTCTTAATATATCAATAGGTCTCTGTACGGAGGTAATTGGAGCCAAACCTGGCTATACAGATATCTGCTATAAACTTTTAGTATAAAAACTTACCGCGATGCTGTGCAAAATAAGTAGGCGTCAAATTAATGTGTTTGGTGCTTCCGAGAAAATAAACGATTGTGTATACTTTTATGTAATATGTAGCAAAGTATATGGGACTTCTCCTCAACAAAAGAAGACAAAGATATTGAATACTGCCAGTTACGGCTGGGGACACATTTGAGATGGAAAGCGACAAACTGGAAGTTGTAAAAGACCTACTTGGTTCAATGATCACTCAAGAAGATGCAACGATGATGCCAGAAGTCAATAGAAGAATAGCTTTGAGCAAATCAACAATGTAGTCAGTGGACAAGGTCTTCAAATCGGGAACATTTCATTGGCGACTAAGACACGACACGTACATAGTTTGGTCCTTTCTTTGGTAACATACGGATGCGAAACATAGACGATAAAGAAATAAGACAGAAGAATCAGTGCCTTCAAAATGCGGTGCTGGAGAAGGATGTTATTAATATCACGGATGGCAAGAAGAACAAACAAATTAATTTTGGTACAAGTCAAGCCAGACTTGTCTCTCGAATCAATGATCACCAACCTATAACTTGCCTACTTTGGATACATCATGCAAAGAGTAATAACTGGAGAAGGACATCATGGTTGGAAGAATAGAAGGAACAAGGCAAAGAGGAAGATCAGCAATCCAATGGCTTAATACTATCAAGATAATGGTGAAGAAGACCCTGGTGGACCTATCCAGGCTTACACAAGGTCATTCATCCATCAAATCACCATGGCTAAAGATCAAGCCAAACTTTGTATAAAAAAACAAGCAAACAAACAAACAAAAGACTATAGTAAAGTATAGTGGTATACAGGGAAGGAACAAATACACTGGAAAACAGGGAAACGAGGCTAAAATCCTTTAGGTGTCATTTGCTATTTTTTTCCTGTTAGGGAAGACAGTCTACTAGTAAATTAGTATCTATACAATATCTTTGCACTTTTTAGCTTTCTCAGAGTGCTGTTCCAACTTTTTGGGACTGATTTTGCATTGTTGCAGCCACGCAGTGTGCATATCTACATTTATTTCACTTTGTTTGGTTGTGCCGCCTGGTAATTTATTTTTTGTATACTTTACTAGTGTTAAAGGTAAGCTGTCAGGATTATTTTACAACTAAAAATATTGGAATTTCTGCATCGACTCTTCTATAACAATAAATAGTATACCTGTCTTGTAGTAGTCCAATGTCCCAAATCAAGCTTTGAATTCACTGACAAAGTAGCCTGGAAGTGGATTGAAGGAGTGCTGATATACTCAAAGTACATTGGCTTCCAGAATGCGCTTGGTAGGCTAACTTGCATGTAGCTTTAAAGGTTGATCTCTCAGGGCTGTCACAATGGATTTGTTAAAAAAAAAAGTAACTGCCTTATTTTTTTATTGTACTTGGAGATTTGATCTGACTAGTTTTAGTAGTAAAATTGTCCTTACAGATTCTATTTAACAAAGCCTCATCTCTTGCCCCCATGTCTGTTTTATGGTAGATCACATTTTCACCAAGATGTTCCAACATGACTTTGATGTATCAACTAGTTACATACATTAGCACACTATAAACCGTGACTAGGAAGGAAATTATTCAAGAGATCTTACTTGATGCACATTCTCATTCGCACATAAAGAAAAGATCTGAAAATGAAAGTCATGCTGTGCCCAAATCTAATTATACAGACTGAGTAATCAGTGGATAGAATATCAGCAAATACTATTTTTTTTTTACTCTTTGATTATATATAGAAAATTGAGAGAAGCCGAGGCACCAAAACTGCAGGTTCTTGATAAAAAAAATTGAATGTTATTCCATATTATTTCAGACGGGAAAACAAAGCAGACAACGTTTCTGCCATAATTGGCCTAAAAAAATGCAGCTCTAAGACACAAACCACATGGCAATGCTTTGAATACTCCATATGACAATGGCTCCTCCTCTTCCTCTTCCCAAATAAGATAAACAATATTTAAAAAACAACATAAAAAGCATAAAGTATACCCATATATTCCCTATTTACATATTTTCTGTTTGTTTATCTTATGTGTCAGCCTATTGCTGTAAAAACTGGAATAAGCTCCTGGGGGGAGGAAGAGGAGGAGCCATTGTCATATGGGGTGTATTTAAAGCATTGTCATCTGGTCTGTGTTTTAGCACTGTACTTTTTTTTAGGCTTGAGAAAGGCCAATTATGGCCAAAACTTTACCTGCTTTGTCTTCCTGTTTTAAATAATATGGAATAGAGTTCAAGTTTTTTTTATCAAGAAGCTGCTGTTTTGGTGCCTCAGATTCTTTGAATTTTCTATATACAATCAAAGGGTAGCAAAACTAGTATGTGCTGATATTCTATCTGCTGATTACACGCTCTGCATAATTAGATTTGGGCACAGTGTGACATCATGTCGTCATGGCACGATACCGTTAATAGGCATTGCGACATCATGACTTCATGGCATGATACATCTCATGACATTGCATGGGGACTAGTAAATGCCAGGGGCACCAAGAATGCCGGGCCATGGACGCAGAAGAAAGAAAAGGTTACCATGGTCCAACTGCCATGGAGGTCTGAACTGGATGCCCGACCATGGCGGCATTTGCTCAACTCTACTTTTCACGATTCCGATCACTATGGTTCAGATTGTTTTCTGTGTCTAAATCTATGTGAAATTTCCATTTCATTCACATAAATAAGATTTCTGGTACCTGTTCAAATGCAGAAAAAAAATGTCAATGTGGATTCTTTGTGGTTCCGCTGGAAAAAAAAATTCTGTTGTGGAATTAGTAGAATGAACCAATTTCACAAGGGAACGCCAAGGGTTAGCCTCATTGAATGCAAATTGTAAATCTATGGCCTACTTCTGCTGCAAAAATGTGAAGCTCAGATGCAGATTTTGGCCAAACAAAAAACACAAGATTAAGTGTTGGATCGACTAGAAACGCGTCAGAAAAACTTCTGTTTCTCTTATATTTTCTTGGCTTTATAATTAAGGTTATTAGGTTTTAACAACTGTGTGCTGGACTTCAAGCTATAATTTCACATTACTAAGTGTCTCTGGAGTCTCACCAGCTTTGTCCATAATTCGGGACTTATCGCCTGCAGACTGGATGTACACAGGCACATCAAGCAGGGGTGAATTGTATCTAACAATAGTGTTCATCAACAACAAACACAGATTGGGTTTTAATCCAACATGTGAACTTAGTCTTATAGGAGAGGTCTTCATATAATCTTTGACCCTGCAATATCCAAACTCCAACCATGACGAAAACTTGATAATTGTGACTAGTCTTCATATTTAGCCTTATCAGCACCTGTATTGGCAAGAAAGATTATATCCTGGTGTCCTCTTATGGCCATGAACCCCTCGTTTGTAAAATAACCTGTCGCGTTAACAAGTAGACAGGGAGAAAACAATGAGTTTTCATCGCAGGAGTTCTGTATAGTTGGTTCTATCATTCTTGATGAAGGTTAAAATGAAGAAGAAGAAGGAGAAAAAGATGGGAAAGAATTGTACAAATTGACAAAATTGCCTGACTTATACGCATTGTCAGAGAAATGGTTATTGTAGCCGGGGAGAAATTGTTTGTGGAACACAAGCTCAGAGTGCGGTGTATAAAATAATGGGAACATGACAGAATAAATGGGATTGTGACAGATGTAAGAGAAGTCGGAAGATTATCACTATAGAGTCCACGTCTCGAATTGGAACGCTGTAATTACCTTAAATGGCGAACAAAGAAAGCGTTCAAAGGATAACTAAACTCTCAAGAATATTTTAATGTGTGTTTCTAAATCCTGTGAAAAATCTAATAGGGCTGTTAGTTTTCATTTGAATGCAGGTTGCAGTTTTTTCCTCTCCATTGTTTTTAACTTTGTGACAGCAGCCGGCTGTTACTGACACTTCTTACGCCTGCCCTAATATTTCTGGAGTTGTTTGTTTTATTCCTGACTGCTCACCCTCAACCATGTATCAGATCTTACATCTCCAAACTTCTAGACAGTGTGCTTAAAGGGGACCTGTCACCTGAAATAAATATGTAATTTTGTTTACCCGGTGTAAATGCTGCAGTTCTCCTGAATCCGGCATTGTTTTTCTTTTGCTCCTGCTCCTCTGCATTCCTGAAATATGGCCCTCTCTTCTCTGTCCACAAGAACATGTCCACTGAGAAGAGGACAACACCCATTTAGATAGAAAGACAAAAACTAGATTTGCATGCAGAGAAAAGTTCGCCATATCTTGGTAACGGATAGGCAAAGGAACAAAAGAAAAACGTCAGATTCAGGAGAACAGTGGCATTTACACCAGGTAAAGAAATGGATATATTTATGGCATGTGATAGGTCCCCTTTAAAGCACTGGTGACTATGGACTTAAGAGATTAAAACCAAACTGACGTAGGATGGTTGTGTGGCCTTTCTCTGGTTCTCAACTTGGCCAGTTTTAAGGAGTGGCACATGAGGAAGTTGCCCAGAGCCATTGACATCATTGAAGCCCTCTAAGCCACAAGAATAACCTGCATTCACCATTAACCCCTCACAAACTTGGCCAAAAATGGCAAACAAAAAGCCCCGTTTGCCTTGTCCATAGACGGAACTGGCCTGCATGAAAGACCTAAGATGGAAGGGTTATCCATAATTTCCAAATGTAAATTATGGATCATTACAGGGTAATTAGCCACTCATAGTATGGTGTGAATGAGAGGAGAACACGCAGAAGCAACAAAGGACTTTTTCAGAATACGTCAAACGTTGAGAGAAGCACATCATTAGATCTTACGATATTTTTCAAGAGCCATCAAATATTTTAAAACCATGCATGCATGGGATAACATTCATGGTTTGTTGTGTTGGAAGTTTTGCCATTTTTACCAATTATCTTCATACCCCTAATAATTGCATGATTTATATTTCTGTCTCATTTTATGCTCTTATTTACTGTGGTCCTTGGAATGAATGTAATTTGTATGTAATTTAACAACCTATTACGTTACATGTATAAGTTGATGGCCTATACTGCACATTTATGTGCACAGCTGTTCCACTACATCACGAGATAATATGTTCCTATAAAGGGAAAGTTGGCCGACCATGATAAACCCCTTTTTAATTATGTACGCAAATGAAAAAGAGATTACAAAATAATATAATATCAGAAACAGGATTAAAGGGGTTGAGAACATACAACAGAGAGCAATGGATGCCCAGATATGAGAGAAATCAATCCCTAAAGCCTCATTCAGATGTAAATTGTGTCAAGTCTGTGATCTATGTGCGTTTTTCCCGGATATAAACAAATTGTCTCTTCAGATAGGATGTGGACTAGAACTCTAGTGCCACTATTGGAAGTAGCAATCCTGAAAGTCAGTGTCGACTCTAACAAGCCTTGCCACGTGACTTAGGATAGACGCCAAAACCAAAATCTCAATTTGCAGACACTGTTTCAATGTACTGCCTCTCATCAGTGCAAAGTGTGAGGTCTGGTTTGGCTGGGTGAGAGGAATCTGACCAGGATCCAAGGAATAACATATCTCCATGTGGAGAGTGACATGTTAAGCCTGACATGCCAAGGTGAGACTTTTAAGCCTTGCAAAACTCCTCTGGGAAATATGCAAATTGTTTCTTTAGAGAGGAAGAAGACTAGAACTCTAGCAAACACATACCAATTGTAGTACATGGGGCATGGTATATGTCCATGCTTTTTTGTGGACCGAGTGTCCAAAAAAAGAATCAGACATATCCATTTTTTGATCCAAAGACCAAATTCGCTCATTCAAATCAAAGAGTTTGTAAAAAAATGGACAGAGACATCATCCTTCTGTCATGTGAGGAATGTCTATTTTTTGCTCTTTAGTAGGAGACACTTGGAAGATTTTTTGTTTGTAAAGGAGAAAATTGGATTATCCACTGATGGTAAAAACGGAGAGACTAAAAATGGCTAAAAAATAGATCCAGCCAAAAAGATGAAAAATGGTCTGTTTTATTTTAGAATGCAAAAAAAAAATAGTTGTATGACTGAGGTTTTAGGAAGGATGGAAGCCACATTAGATTATTCTGAATCAGTTGTACATGTCCGGAACACATTTTCATCAGATGTTGTACAATTTACATCAAAAGACCAATTTCAGTGTGCGGAGAGGATATACTCTGAGCTGTCATGAGAATAAGCCATTAATTAGAAAGCCAGGCTAGATGGACCACCGCGTCTTTATCTGCCGTCAGCATGCTGTCCTATGTAAATCCATAATCTGTGCAGAGCGCTCCGGTATCCTTGTAGATTGTAGGCCCATCACTAGGGTCTTCTGTGTTATCGCTAGTCCAAAATGAGGCTGAATTCACAAGTGCTGAACCTCTCATTTCCTAGGAATCGGATTTATACAGGATTTAATACCATGCAATATGTTCTTGTTTTCATTTTTATCAATTGTTCTTACATCCCCTTTGTATTTGTACTCTAAATTGAATTGAATACAGATATCGTCATTCTGAGTTTTTCAATGGAGCAGAAGTGAGTTTGTCATTGGAATATCATGATGTGCTTTCTGTGACTGTTTTAAGATAAAGGAGCTGATTTATTGAAGGATTTGTCCACTTCTGGACAACCTCATTTGAATGTGTTGAATAAAATGCATACTTATCTCCTGGACAGGCGCCGCTCTGCCGCACCGCGTGCTCTGTCGTGATACTGTTTATGTAACATGAGCAGTGCAGCCTATCACTGACCACCGATGGGCTACAGCCTTCACAATCATGTCAAATACGGTAAACTGTTTTTTGGTCATGTCATCTGCCCCCTAAAAATGAAATGAAATGAGATCAACAAATTGTATGTAACCCAAAATTGTACCAGCAGATAAAGTGACCACTCGTCCCACAAAAAAAAAACAACTCTCAAAAAACTCTGAACCAAAAAGTGAAAAAATGTATGGTTCTCAGAATGTGATGACTGAAGCTATTTTTTTGCATTTTTACTTTTATATATATATATATATATATATATATATATATATATACAGTATACTGTGTGTGTGTGTATATATATATATATATATATATACAGTGGGGAAAAAAAGTATTTAGTCAGTCAGCAATAGTGCAAGTTCCACCACTTAAAAAGATGAGAGGCGTCTGGAATTTACATCATAGGTAGACCTCAACTATGGGAGACAAACTGAGAAAAAAAAATCCAGAAAATCACATTGTCTGTTTTTTTTTCATTTTATTTGCATATTATGGTGGAAAATAAGTATTTGGTCAGAAACAAGCAATCAAGATTTCTGGCTCTCACAGACCTGTAACTTCTTCTTTAAGAGTCTCCTCTTTCCTCCACTCATTACCTGTAGTAATGGCACCTGTTTAAACTTGTTATCAGTATAAAAAGACACCTGTGCACACCCTCAAACAGTCTGACTCCAAACTCCACTATGGTGAAGACCAAAGAGCTGTCAAAGGACACCAGAAACAAAATTGTAGCCCTGCACCAGGCTGGGAAGACTGAATCTGCAATAGCCAACCAGCTTGATGTGAAGAAATCAACTGTGGGAGCAATAATTAGAAAATGGAAGACATACAAGACCACTGATAATCTCCCTCGATCTGGTGCTCCACGCAAAATCCCACCCCGTGGGGTCAGAATGATCACAAGAACGGTGAGCAAAAATCCCAGAACCACGCGGGGGGACCTAGTGAATGAACTGCAGAGAGCTGGGACCATTGTAACAAGGCTTACCATAAGTAACACACTACACCACCATGGACTCAGATCCTGCAGTGCCAGACGTGTCCCACTGCTTAAGCCTGTACATGTCCGGGCCCATCTGAAGTTTGCTAGAGAGCATTTGGATGATCCAGAGGAGTTTTGGGAGAATGTCCTATGGTCTGATGAAACCAAACTGGAACTGTTTGGTAGAAACACAACTTGTCGTGTTTGGAGGAAAAAGAATACTGAGTTGCATCCATCAAACACCATACCTACTGTAAAGCATGGTGGTGGAAACATCATGCTTTGGGGCTGTTTCTCTGCAAAGGGGCCAGGACGACTGATCCGGGTACATGAAAGAATGAATGGGGCCATGTATCGTGAGATTTTGAGTGCAAACCTCCTTCCATCAGCAAGGGCATTGAAGATGAAACGTGGCTGGGTCTTTCAACATGACAATGATCCAAAGCACACCGCCAGGGCAATGAAGGAGTGGCTTCGTAAGAAGCATTTCAAGGTCCTGGAGTGGCCTAGCCAGTCTCCAGATCTCAACCCTATAGAAAACCTTTGGAGGGAGTTGAAAGTCCGTGTTGCCAAGCGAAAAGCCAAAAACATCACTGCTCTAGAGGAGATCTGCATGGAGGAATGGGCCAACATACCAACAACAGTGTGTGGCAACCTTGTGAAGACTTACAGAAAACGTTTGACCTCTGTCATTGCCAACAAAGGATATATCACAAAGTATTGAGATGAAATTTTGTTTCTGACCAAATACTTATTTTCCACCATAATATGCAAATAAAATGAAAAAAAAACCAGACAATGTGATTTTCTGGATTTTTTTTTCTCAGTTTGTCTCCCATAGTTGAGGTCTACCTATGATGTAAATTACAGACGCCTCTCATCTTTTTAAGTGGTGGAACTTGCACTATTGCTGACTGACTAAATACTTTTTTTCCCCACTGTATATATATATATATATATATATATACACTCACTGGCCACTTTATTAGGTACACCATGCTAGTAACGGGTTGGACCCCCTTTTGCCTTCAGAACTGCCTCAATTCTTCGTGGCAGAGATTCAACAAGGTGCTGGAAGCATTCCTCAGAGATTTTGGACCATATTGACATGATGGCATCACACAGTTGGCGCAGATTTGTCGGCTGCACATCCCTGATGCGAATCTCCCGTTCCACCACATCCCAAAGATGCTCTATTGGATTGAGATCTGGTGACTGAGGAGGCCATTTGAGTACAGTGAACTCATTGTCATGTTCAAGAAACCAATCTGAGATGATTCGAGCTTTATGACATGGCGCATTATCCTGCTGAAAGTAGCCATCAGATGTTGGGTACATTGTGGTCATAAAGGGATGGACATGGTCAGCAACAATACTCAGGTAGGCTGTGGCGTTGCAACGATGCTCAATTGGTACCAAGGGGCCCAAAGAGTGCCAAGAAAAAATTCCCCACACCATGACACCACCACCACCAGCCTGAACCGTTGATACAAGGCAGGATGGATCCATGCTTTCATGTTGTTTACGCCAAATTCTGACCCTACCATCCGAATGTCGCAGCAGAAATCGAGACTCATCAGACCAGGCAACGTTTTTCCAATCTTCTACTGTCCAATTTCGATGAGCTTGTGCAAATTGTAGCCTCAGTTTCCTGTTCTTAGCTGAGAGGAGTGGTACCCAGTGTGGTCTTCTGCTGCTGTAGCCCATCTGCCTCAAAGTTCGACGCACTGTGCGTTCAGAGATGCTCTTCTGCCTACCTTGGTTGTAACGGGTGGCAATTTGAGTCACTGTTGCCTTTCTATCAGCTCGAACCAGTCTGCCCATTCTCCTCTGACCTCTGGCATCAACAAGGCATTTCTGGCCACAGAACTGCCGCTCACTGGATTTTTTTTCTTTTTCGGACCATTCTCTGTAAACCCTAGAGATGGTTGTGCGTGAAAATCCCAGTAGATCAGCAGTTTCTGAAATACTCAGACCAGCCCTTCTGGCACCAATAATCATGCCACGTTCAAAGGCACTCAAATCACCTTTCTTCCCCATACTGATGCTCGGTTTGAACTGCAGGAGATTGTCTTGACCATGTCTACATGCCTAAATGCACTGAGTTGCCGCCATGTGATTGGCTGATTAGAAATTAAGTCTTAACACACAGTTGGACAGGTGTACCTAATAAAGTGGCCAGTGAGTGTATATATATATATATATATATATATATATATATATATATATGTGTGTATATATATAGTAAAATAGAAAAAAAAACAATATTAAAAAATAGCATGAATTTGGTTTCGACTCATGACTGTACTAACCCATGAATGAAGTTACCAGGTCATCTTATAGCAAAATGAATGTTGTAAAAAGAGAAGCCAAAAAAGGTAGAATTGCTGTTTTTTTTCTATTTTTTTCTATTTTCAATTCCATCTCACTTGGAATTTTAATTTGTTTTTCTTTATATGGTAAAATGAAAGATGTTGTTTACAGCTGCAACTTGTGCATCAAAGCAAGACCTCATACTTTTATGTGGACAGAAAAATAAAAAAAGTTATCATCAAAGGGGTTGTTCACTGCTAGGATAACCTGTCATGATCCATTTTTGGATTCGTGGCAGCTCTGGTTCCACTTCGTTTAAAAGTAGTTTTACTTCTTTCAGGACCATCGGTGGGTCAATGTCAGTTTTCCCCGCTGGCAATCTGCTGTAACTGCAGTCTTGCTAGGTCAGCAGATGTGGTTGGTGACCACTCCCACCATCACTTAAATAGTCACCTTATGCATCAGCTGACTGTTGGTGATAGAGTTTCTCTATTGAGTCCAACCTTGCAGGAGCAACTCTCTAGTGTCAACCACTTCTGGTGTTTGAACTTCTGTTGCTGTGCTATCGGTGGTGTGGAGCTTGGCAGTGGTGTCTGGAAGCTAAGTGCTGTGTTTTCTCCTTGTCCCTTTTGTGTTTGTCTCTATCCCCTGTGTGGTACCATCTGCAGTGGTGAGGCAAGTGTCCCTCACCAACCAGTGCTCTAGCCAGGGCAGTTAGGTGACAGTGAGAGACGAGGTATCCTGATGGCAGTGGACCCACTTAGGACGTTAGGGTACTGCAGGGACAGGCTCAGGTTTGAGCTCAGGTGGTGACCATCCCCCATTTCCCTATCAGTAGGGCCTTCCTCTCCTCAATACCATCCCGTTGCGTGTGTGTGTTGCGCCGTCCCCTGACTGACCACCCGTTGGGTTATGTCACATCGTGACATAACCCCCTCTTAAACTAAATGTTCAGCTCTGATAAAATAATAAAGCCTATACTCGCATCCCATGCTGGCATGACGCCGGCACCCAATCAGCGCTGGCTTCACTGTCTCTGCCTTCGGATGAACTTAACATGAAGAGGAAGTCAGGGATCAGCTGCAGCCCAGATACCTCTTCATGTTTAGTTCATCCAAAGGTGGAGACAGTGGTGCCAGCGCTGATTGGGCGCCGGGCATCACATGTCATCCCACCGCATCACAGCCCGGGGACCGTGAGTGCCAACACTGCTGGAATGGTGCCAGCATGGGAGATGAGTGTAGGCTTTATTATTTTATCAGGGCCGGATATTTAGTTTAAGAAGGGGTTGTCCTAGTATTGTACAACCCCTTTAAGGCAAGGAGAAAAAAAAAATGACCAGGAACAAAATAGCAAGAATGATCCTTGTGTTAAGAATCCAATTGGTGGAAATTACAAAAAGCACCAACAAGTTGAGTCTAACTGCAGTTCTTTAGGAAAGAGTAGGATCTTCGTGGGGATCTTCTGACTTGTTCCTCTTTAGATTCACTAATCTTGCAGGTTTCTTACGTTTGATTCCTAACCAAGGAGCTATGTGGTGGGCGCTCATTCTTAGAGTTTTCTCCCATGGCTAATCAGCATAAACACATTTAAATTGTAGATTTCCTTGTCCCTTGAATAAAACATTCTGACATCAGTAAAGCGCATGCAGAGTATATTACCTATACATAAGCAAAGGATGACAGAAGTAATATCTGTCGATATCCTGCACTTTGATTATGCAGTCTATATACTTAGATTTCGCTCTATTGCAGAACATGAGCTTTGTTTTTAGTGTTTTTCCTTCCGCGCAAGCAGAAATTTGCAGTTTGTAAGATCCCCTGAATAATTTGCTTCTCATTTTTCTTAGTCACCTTTTGTAGTATGGTAATGTATATCACTGGTTGATACATCAAAGTCATGTTGGAGGAAAATGAGTATAATTATGCGCACAGGGAAGCATATTTTCTCCCTTGCATCTACCCAGACACTTGACAGTTCTAGAACATTCCACGGATGACTTGGAATTTTTTAGACGAAATATAAAAAGTATCGTTGATACACGTAAAGGTATTCTCTAAGATGCCGACCCATTGCGTACGTGGAATACTGCAGTCAGGAAAAAGAGATGGATTTTCTTTTGTTTCTTGATGCTTCGGGATATTTGGATTCCAATATGGCGCCTGCGTACGAATAGAGGTTGAGAGGTTATACAAATGAATAGGAAAATAACATTGATCCGCTATAAACTCTGATTATTTTGCGCATTGATTTTCAGACAAACATTCACAAGCCTCTCATGAGAGCTCTGACGAATATGGTAAATTGGAACAAATACTCGCATGCACTTGCAATGAAAATGAACATGTTTTTCCAACCTTGACAAATAGATCCCCTTGTGATTGTCACTTGCAATTTTGCATAGTTGAATTTTGTTTTTTTATGTTCTACAAAATCTTTGCTATCAAACTTTTTTTTTGTCAGTTTTCTATTATTATTTTTGGACTGCCGTAACTGGGATTTATGTCTTGTCTTCTGTGTACAGCACGCCGAAAGTGATTGATATTGAAATGCAAACCAGTAGGCACACAAACACAGCGCAGATGATAATTTTATTTTTTTTTCCCTGCTGGTTTTATTAGTTAAAGAAGATGTCTCGGTAAATAATTTCCCAAACTTTCCTAATTTATGTATGTAATGTAGTGCAAGTGTATTGAAGACAGATCGCCATCTTTTCCAGTTTCCAGCGCTGATCCGATCCTCTTCTGGCCACGTGACCATTTTTTTTGCATTGTCAGCTCACAGTGTGGGGTGGTGTTTTCTATCCGGTATATAACATCAGACTCCAGAGACTAAGGTTAAATTCACAGGAGTGGATAGAAAAAAAACATCTGATTTTCATCCTGGAAAAATGTGATGATTTCATCTCCATTGTCGTCTACATAAAATTCATATGGCATCTGTTTTAATACAAGAGCAGTTAGAAAAATATGCAAGACCAAATACAGTTTACTATATTAAAGGGAATCTGTCACCTCATTTTTGGCCTATGAGATGCGGCCACTGCCATAAGGGGCTTATCTACAGCATTCTGTAATGCTGTAGATAAGCCCCCGATGTAACCTGAAAGATAAGAAAAACAAGTTAGATTATACTCACCGGGGAGGTCCGGTCCGATGGGTGTCGCAGTCCGGTCCAGGGCTTTCCATCTTCTACTGATGACGTCCTCCTCCTTACTTCTGCCTCTGCTCCGGCGCAGGCGTACTATATCTGTCCTGTTGAAGGCAGCGTAAAGTACTGCAGTACTTTACTCTGCCCTCAACAGGGCAAATATAGTACGCCTGCGCAGGAGCCGTTGAAGAAGTAAGAAGGAGGACGTCATCGCTAGAAGATGGGAGGCGCCGGACCGGATCGCGACACCCATCGGACCGGACCCCTGGGTGAGTATAACTCTTTTTTTTATCTTTCAGGTTACATCGGGGGCTTATCTACAGCATTACAGAATGCTGTATATAAGCCCCTGATGGCGGTGGCCGCATCTCATAGGCCAAAAATGAGGTGACAGATTCCCTTTAAAGAATTAATTTATCAAATGGTGTCCAAAAAGTAAAGAACTGGAACTTCATATCCTAATATAGACTGACAGTTCGGACTTACATATAGACAGCCGACACAAAATTCAAATACAAAACCATATTTTATTGATAAAGATTAAAATAACACATATATAATAAAATTCTCAAAAGCAGAGTGCCAAGAAGGAGGAAGAACCAGTCAATCTATAAATAAGAGGTAGGCATGTAGTATAAAAAGTGCTAGGACCTGCTAGAGTAAAAATCAAAATGGACTCTTGTAGATAGCCAGCTTGCTCAATGTATGGGATCTGTCAAAATTTCAAGGGCATAAGGAGGTCTATATGATCAGTACAATAATGATTAATGTAATGCTAGAATACCAAGCAAGATGACAGAAAATGCCCCTGGCAAGCACAGACAAAAATATGTATACATAGATGGATATAATAGGGAGTCTAAGCAAAAGGAAAAAAAATGCCAGGTACAATACTTAAACCTGGTGCAGAAGCAGTAGCATTTGGGCTGGATAGACCACGCTTCCCCCTCACCCCAACGCACGTTTCGCAGTAGATTCTTCCTGGGGCGTGCCTGGTCTACATAAGGTCCAATATTAGCCGTCACTTTTTTTTAATCAAATAATATCCAATAATTTCCAGTCTCTGGCAAGAGTCAGAAAAAGAAGCCTAAGAACTAGCTAAGGGTTCAGACAGTTCTTGATTTTCTCAGGGATAAGAAATCTAGAAACCTTTTTTAATAATATTAATTCATAATTTGCAGGTATTTCTAGATCTTGACATTGAAATTGGTTGTGGCCGAGTACAAGCCAAATTCAGTAGGGTTTTATCCAAATAACAGTCTGTAAAATAAAGAGGTACTGCTCACCTAGTGTGGTTGTGTGAGACACAAAACTGGTAGCAGCTCCAAAGGTTGGGAGATCCAGCATGATATTAAAGTAATCGGAGATGAGGGTAACCTGCGCTGATGGATGTGGGTGCTCAAAAAAACTCAATATATAGTGTAGGAGATAACATTCTGGTTTATTAATCTCAATGTGTTTCGACTTTCTCAGACTTCTTCTTGAGTAGCTTTGTAGTTTTCCTGAGGAAAAAGTCTAAGTAAGCACCACATCTCCGATTACTTTAATACCATGTTAGATCTTGACATTTTGACATGGAAAATAACATTTTCTATATGTTAATATTTTCTTTAAGTTAATTGGTTGGCAATTTTTGGTTCATTTTAAATCCCTTACAGTATATGCAGTTTGCCGCCTGATCCAAGTTTGAGACTTTTTTCCTTGTGAGTTTTCCCTCTCAGTAATATAGGCTGGATTCGATTTCTCTGCATATCTGGACTTGCTTCTACATTATCAGATCTTCAGAGCTACATTTATTTCCTCTAAATGTGATTTCTATTTTATCCATAGTCTATTTTATCTGCTCTCTCTAATAGTTTAGATACTGCCTCCCCTCTCCGCTGCAAGTCTGTGTACAAAAATTTCCTTCCAGCTATCACTAAAACTGAAAGAAGGGAGGGGAAAGGAGAGATAGCCACCAGAACTAGGAGCAGGAACTTTACTAGTTGTTCATCAGTTTTCCAAATTATTAAAGGAAATCTGTCACCTCATTTTTGGCCTATAAGATGCGGCCACCTCCATCAGGGGGTTATCTACAGTATTCTGTAACACTGTAGATAAGCCCCCGATGTAACCTGAAAGATAAGAAAAACGAGTTAGATTATACTCAGGTGGGGCGTGGTCCGGTGTGGTGGGTGTCGCAGGCGTCGGGAAAGGTCAGAGAGGTCCGGCGCTGCGCACTGCAGTACTTTACTCTGCCCTCAACAGGGCAGATAAAGTACTCCTGCACAGGAGCCACGGCAGAAGGAAGACATCATTGCTTGAAGGCGTCGGACCGGACCGTGACACCCATCTGACTGGACCGGACCCACGGGTGAGTATAACCTAAAGGCCTCGTTACACATAACGATGTCCCAGCGATCCCACCAATGACATGATGGGATCGCTGGGACATCGTTAGGCTGATCGCTGGTGAGCTGTCACAAGACAGCCCATCCAGCGATCAGGACCAGCGACCCTGGTTTCTAATGTAAACATCGGGTATCCAGGAGCCGCGGCTCCTGGATACCTGCTGTTTACCTTGGAAACCGGCATACACGCTGGTTTCCAAGGTAAAC
The DNA here is from genome assembly GCF_039654945.1 of Dendrobates tinctorius. Lineage (NCBI taxonomy): Eukaryota > Metazoa > Chordata > Amphibia > Anura > Dendrobatidae > Dendrobates > Dendrobates tinctorius. Next base: position 1,757,838 of record NW_027361697.1, read on the forward strand.
ATCGGGTATCTAAGAGCCACACGAATTACTGTAGATAAGTCCCTGATGGCGGTGATCGCACCTCACAGGCCAAAAATGAGGTGACAGATTCCCTTTAAGCTAAATAAAGCATTTACAGATTCGCTACAGCAGTAAATTGATAGAAAAATGTTGAATGAAGACTATTCAGAAAGGGGCGTAACTTTGTATTTAGGAAGCAAATTAATAATATATTTTTTTTAAATCTGCTCAATTGTATACATAGTCTTTTAATTCTATTGTAGGGAAGGTGACCTGACGGACGGACGGACTAGTCAGAGTGAAGAAAGATAGGTTTGCACAGTGTAGGTAGGAGACAGTGATTACAGTGGGGAAACAACTAGAAAAGTGTAGTGGACGTGCAGTACCTTGGGATGACCATTAGATGGCAGGGTGGAGTGTGAGCAAAGGACTTTACAGCAGCTTCGGGCTTTAGAAACCGTTGGTCATGGGGGGCGAGGTGACAGTTAGTGACAGTTTCAAGGAACCGGGGAAGTTATAAATACTGAGGGAGGGTTCCAGAAAGTTCCAGTCCCCAGGGGGAGCTCAAGTGACAGGAGGACTACGACAGTCTGTGCACTCTGAGGAGAATCCAGACCAGGGGGACTGAGGAGAGAGGACGTCAGGGGGGTGGTCCTGACAGGAAAGGACCGCAGCAGAGACAAGGCTCTGGGTGTAAGACACCGTATGTGACACGACGACTGAGCAGTAGAAGCGCTGTTGGTTAATGGGCCTAAGGCGGCCACAGTGACGGAACTGTCAGGAGCGTCGACAGTAAAGGAGGGGACGGTGTGTGCAGACACGTCTCCAGTGTACGGTGTGAGAAGCGGCTCTGGAAACGGAGGGCCGCGAGGTGTGCCGTCAGTCGGACGGCAAGTGAAGAAATAAACTTGGACCTGTTGCACCCAGAATCTGCCTCCATCGTGTCTCTGTTGTCATCTCTGCGCGGTATAAAAGTAGGACCACCCCCCCCAGCTCGGCACCCCACCACCGACACTACATTTGGCGTAGTCGGCAGGATAGACGCCGCTAATACATCATCTTCTGCGGCAGGCCTACCTCAAAGACTGGAAAAGGACTTGGACTACTCTGTTTGGATTACAATTACCTGTGGATTACAAATGACCTACCTGTGGAATACAAATGGGAAGCAGTATGTGCCTGGAGATCGACGCTTCCATATATTGGACCCTGACAGGAGGGTGGAGAGGCCTGCCGACACCTCACCTCACAGAGGGAGTGGCACAGAAGAAAAACTTGGCTGCGGCTGTCTGATGCCATTCGAGTGCTGCCCAACGGACGGTATGAGACTCTGCAGGTGTCGGGGCATCGGCCGCCTAGAGTGGCAGTGGCGGCAGGGGATGGAGCTGTGCCAGAAGTCGCCCTCAGAGCCACGGGAGAGCAGCGGGATGCTGAGCTGGGGAGCGGAGCCTGAGCGGAGTCAGCGAGAACGGCCGCCACCAATACCAGCAGAGGACTTCTCAGCGGAGCCCCCGAGTTTGGGGGAAAGACCCGCGGGACAGTGGAGCGAGGGACGGAGGCTGCGGGTGAAGCCGCGTATTGATGTGATGGAGGCCGCAGCGCCGGGGAAGGTGAGAGTACCCCCGGCACCACCAGTGCCTCCGCCAGCGGCCCTCATCATTCCGCCGCAGCACGCTGCCCCCTGCGCACCGGAAGGCCTGGGTACATCGGGCCCAGTGGTGTATGCAGAGTTGTGCGAGGCCCCTGCTCAAGTCCCTGAGGTACCCCGCCTGGAGCCGCCAGTGCGGAAGTCATCCAAAGAAGACGCTGCTGCGTTCCCCCTGCTGATAGCAGCTGCGTCGTTGGAACCGGCCGTTACTCCGGCTCCATTGGAAGTAGTGGATGCGGCCTGTCCTGAGGCCGCGGTTATGCCGCTGCTGAAGTCGACTGCGGCCGACTTAGTGGGCCTTGTGATTCCAGCCTCCAAGGACCCGGTTGTCCCCATTTGCCACCTGGCCCCAGCGGCTGTTGAGCCGCAAAAATCATCGGCCGCCTCTGATCCACGTCCTTCCTCGGTTAAGTCCCGCCCACCGGACTCCAGGGCTCATGCCGGACCCTCTGTTTGGGTCGCAGGAGTTATAGAGAAGAAGAGGGCCAGGGGGCAGGAAGTCTGGAGCCTGCTCCATGAGAGGGGAGAGGCTGGCATGGCGGCTGCACGACCCCCGGGACGGCTCGTTTATACTATCTTGCAGAAAGGGACACTTCTTGCATCCTGGGAGCTCCACGGTTGTGGGGTCCCATACTACTGACCACCGAAAGGAGGATTGAACTGTCAGGAGTTCGTTGCACCGTTGTGCAGGTCAAAAGGACAGTTCGCGGTCAGCTTTTAAAAAAAAAAGAAATGTTTATCTGTGATTTTTATGTCTGTTTTTCTATGTTCCTCTTACAGGATAGTTTGTGTTTACTTGTTAGACTGACAGAGCGGGGATACTTAGAAGAGAGGGAGTGTCCATGTCCAAGGAAGGGGGGAGAAAGAAGACATGCAATGTTATGTTGTTATATGTTGGTTTTAAAATGAGCAAAAGAAAACGGAAAAAAAAAATTATAAAAAAATGGGGTACTTGTGCTATTATAAAGTTGTATGATGTATAATATGCAAAGTAAAATGCAACAGGTCCGGGTAAGGGAAGGTCTGCGGGACCAAAGGAAAGTGTGAGATCCGGTAGGGATCTAAGAGTTGAGGTCTGGGAGACCGGGACGCCGACCATGACATGTAATTGAAAGAAGGAAAATGAATGGGAAGATGTGAGAAAGACAGCCGTCCTAGGTCAGGTCCCCGACGCCACGGACACCCCTGAAGAAGGAAAGGCGGGCGCCGGCAATGATCTGGTAGGTGAGTGGCCTCGATCATGGCGTACCGGATAGTGAAAGGTAACAGTAGGGGAGAGTAGGGGAAAGATACACGCCGTAGAGAGAATACGGGTGTACCTTGCCCAATTTGAAAGACGTTGTCATGTGGCGTGCGCGCTGGTGAGTAGCAGTAGGCTGCTCAGAGCATAGTGCTCCCAGTGTGGTTCGGCCCCCGCAGATAGTGGGTTTGGCTCAACTTCTGGTCTGACAACAGAATGTAGGTGTAGATTCAGAACGACGAAGGCAGGGATGACGATTGTCGAGGACGACAATGGACAAAGGAAGGGGGAGTGTAGGGAAGGTGACCTGACGGACGGACAGACTAGTCAGAGTGAAGAAAGATAGGTTTGCACAGTGTAGGTAGGAGACAGTGATTACAGTGGGGAAACAACTAGAAAAGTGTAGTGGACGTGCAGTACCTTGGGATGACCATTAGATGGCAGGGTGGAGTGTGAGCAAAGGACTTTACAGCAGCTTCGGGCTTTAGAAACCGTTGGTCATGGGGGGCGTGGTGACAGTTAGTGACAGTTTCAAGGAACCGGGGAAGTTATAAATACTGAGGGAGGGTTCCAGAAAGTTCCAGTCCCCAGGGGGAGCTCAAGTGACAGGAGGACTACGACAGTCTGTGCACTCTGAGGAGAATCCAGACCAGGGGGACTGAGGAGAGAGGACGTCAGGGGGGTGGTCCTGACAGGAAAGGACCGCAGTTGAGACGAGGTACTGGGTGTAAGACACCGTATGTGACACGACGACTGAGCAGTAGAAGCGCTGTTGGTTAATGGGCCTAAGGCGGCCACAGTGACGGAACTGTCAGGAGCGTCGACAGTAAAGGAGGGGACGGTGAGTGCAGACACGTCTCCAGTGTACGGTGTGAGAAGTGGCTCTGGAAACGGAGGGCCGCGAGGTGTGCCGTCAGTCGGACGGCAAGTGAAGAAATAAACTTGGACCTGTTGCACCCAGAATCTGCCTCCATCGTGTCTCTGTTGTCATCTCTGCGCGGTATAAAAGTAGGACCACCCCCCCCAGCTCGGCACCCCACCACCGACACTACACTATCAGCAGCACTTTTATATTAGCCTACATTTGATTGTTTCATTATTTTTTAATTTTTTTTTTTTCACTGGATTAAAATATTCAGAGTGAACAAATTGAGTGAAACCCAGAGACTATCCAGTAAGGAGCTTAAAATGGGACTTGTGTCCTTATGAGAAGAAAGGGTAATTTTCCAGCCTCCTAGGGACATGAATGCGCATTTCCTGACACTTACTACAGACCATCCTCAGCCAGAGCTTCGTGGTCACGTTTGCCCTCACAAAGCTCATGCAAATTCTGATTCAGTTCAAACAGAAAACATTTTCCCGTCAAGATGACGTCTACCAGTAATTGAGACTGGCTGCAGGAGGACAGGAAGACGAAGAGATGGAGAACAAGACCGGGTGGGGGATTGAGCTGCGATGTCTGCATAGAGAGGAAAATAGGGCAAGAAAAGAAAAGGCAATTCTAAAAAGGAATTGTTAATTTCATATATGTAACTAAAATGTCTTGGATAAAGTAATGATTGCTTACTTCGGGGGGAATTTTAATTAGAAACCCTAAAAAGTTCACTGCAATCATTCTTTTTCATATGTATGTCAATTAGTCAGACAATAGACCTATGAATCAACATTTAGGTGCTGTAGTTTCTTTTTATGATTTTTATGATTTTAAAACATCTATTTAACAAAAAAAAATGATCGGGTAGTCACCATCCATATTGTCATGATCCAGTCCAAAGTTTGTTTTCTGTTGTCTTCTCTTTGGACTGGTCATGTGGGGGTTAATCCCCTCTGCCTTATTCTGGAGGTGGCTGGGCTATTTCAGTCCTCTGCAGCCTGCTGGCCAGCGTCAGCTATACTGCAAGCTTCCAATCTAGTGCCTCTGACCTGTATTCCTTTAGTGTTCCTTCTGCCCCTGATTACCTGGACTTGTGTATGACTTGGCTTGATCTCTGGACTCTGCTTCTGTTTTTTCCGTTTCTGATACAACGCTTTCTGACTGGCTTTTGACCCTATGGCTTGTACCCTGACTACATCTTACGTTTCTGATACCATGTTCCCAGTAGGTCCTGACTTCTCGCTCATCCCTGACTACACACTTGCTGTCTCCCTTGGTACTTCTGCTCCTGACAGTTGCTGACTTCGGCTAGTCTGACCACTCTTTCATTACCTGTGACACCTGTGGTGTTGCTCTGTGTTACTACGCTGTGTGTGTGCGTGCAACCTCTCTTCCATCACCATCACCCCCTGGTGGAGGTTGCACTGTACTGCACTGCAGCAGAACGTTACACATATCTTTTGGTTAGTGTTCACATGCAGATTTAACCCCTCCATGAGCGGGCAAATTTTTAATTTTTGCGTTTTTGTTTTCTTTTTTCCTTCTTCTACGACCGTACACTCTTCCAACCAAGAGAAATGGGTCGATCATGTTAATGACTCTCTGATCAGAGTGTCAGCGTAGTGTGATCCAATTCTCTCAGATGAGGAGAAGATGGAGTAAAAAATATCTCCATCTTCTCCATTCTGTTGTGAGTCAGCCGAAATACGGCTGCACGCAGATGTCATCCGAGCGCAGTCCGATGTTTTCCATGCACCCATAGGCTTGAATGGGTGAGTGGCGTCCGATTTCAGAGTGAAATCTTAGCATGTTGTGATTAACATGACGGATTTTTTTCAGTGAAAAAAATAATTCATCATCATCACTGCTCCATGAAATCACATTGGTCTGATTTATATATACATATATATACATATATACATATATATATAAATAAATATATATAGAATTGGATAGCACTCGTCCAATTGTAAACGGTATTGTGAGCGAGCCCTAAGAGTCATAATACATTTTTTTTTTATTTTTCCACTGATACTGTGGGACAAGTTATAGGACGAGTTGTAGGACACTTTGTAGGATGAGCTGTAGCATGTACATTGTGGGACAAGTTATATAAAAAATTGGGTGAAATGATGAAAACGTGTGCATTTCCACCATTGCGTTTCTTAAATTTTCGTTTTGAAAGTATTCTTTGTGTGATAAAGATGACCTAGCAATAAGTAATTGTTTTTAATAGTAGTTTAAATTTTTTTAGTAGTTAAAAAATTAGAACAGCAACAGTTTGAAGGCCACTGTAAGAGCCGTGTATGGAGTAGAAAGTGGGGCAGAGGGGAGATGCTGAGCTTGAGGATATGTGCTGTACTTTTTTTATGATTTGAACCGGTATTATCATATTAATAGCAGTCTAAACGCTGTCAGGAAGTCTGTGAATCCTGCTTTCCATACAAAGTGATTGTCAGCTTCTCCTGCATGGGTTGATACACAGAGAGAACTGTCAATCAAGAGTGTGGGAGGAGCGAGCAGGACCCACAAGCTTTCTCTGTGTAGGTGCGTGAACAGATTTTGCGGGCTTTTCCAGTTTGAGTGGAGAGAGCAGGACTCACAGACTTTCTCTATGGATGTTCAGAGTAAACAGGACTCGCAATCTTTCTCTATATTTTGGTGGGTAAACAGGGGTTAAATGGATACATGGGTGAATCTGTCAAAATTAGAATTCAGTAGATTCGCTCAAAATAGTCTGGAAAATTTCATTTGCATCAATAACTTTGAATCTGCCAGGAAGAAGTGGAAAAAATATTCTGCTCACCTCTATTCAACCTGCCGTTTTCCTCTCTCACTTCCATTGGTCCTTTGATCGGCTCCTTTATCTTGTCTTCTATTTTTTTTTTCTTGGCCTCTGGTGCGTTCGTTTTTCTGTAGGTCCCACGCCATTACATGTGGCCCAATACATTTCACTGTAATGCCGTCACATGCAGTAAAAAAAAAATTCTTACGATTGAATTTCTCATCTCTAGAGTGGAAGACACCACCTTTCTCCAACGCGCGTCGAGGGAGCATGACATGTGCTGCATGTAACGAAAATAGGACCATAGAATACTAAATATCCATGAGAAAAGTATCTCTTCCTTGATCCAATTTTGCCCTTTCAAAAAAAAATTCCAAGATCCTATTTATATAAACTAATCTATGATGATTTTAGCCGAGCCATCTTATCTCTGGTCCCTACTTGTTGTCCACTTGTCTCATTCTCACCTAAATTAATCCTCTAATTTCCTTTTCATCTTTTTTTCATGTTTTCTCCTTAACTTTCATCTCCCCCCTCCCTTTGGCATCCATTTCCCTTCAGTAGAGATTTTGGCACATGTCTATATAAGATGTGAATAGAACTCAGCGGACGGCACATCATCAGCTCTACTCTTGTCAGAATTGCTCCAGAGGCGGAGGAGATGATATAGAGCCTGGCTCCTAAGCTCTCACAGCCGTATAGAGTGCTCACTGTGAAAAGATCATTGAAATTATTACATGCAAAACTAATTGCTTGTTTACCTCAACAGATCCTTTACAATTCCAGAAAGAGGAGGAATCAATACATTGATAGAAAAATATGATGATGCCATAACTAGTCAATGACCTGTAACCAAAAGACCATGCTGTAACACAATTAAGACTCCTAGCGTCCTAGATGGTTGCATCCAATATATATATATTTATGGGTAGTTATATATATCCGTATATATATATATATATATATATATAAATATATATATGTGTATACAGTGTATGGGTAGTTACCGTATGTAATGCAGTGGTGGAAACATTTTACGTAATTCCGCAAAAAATGAATGATGTTGAGGTCAGGGCTCTGTACAGCCAATTCATTATTTCCAGGACTCCTTGTTCTTCTTTACGCTGAGGATATTTCTTAATGACATTGGCTGTATGTTTGGGATCATTGTCCTGCTGCAGAATAAATTTCGAGCCAATGAGACATCTCTGTGTCGGTATGGCATGATAAATAAGCATCTGCCTGTATTTCTCAGCATTAAGGACACCATTAATCTTGACCAATTTTTCAACTCCATTTGCTAAGATGTAGCTAAAACTTGCAAAAGAGCCTCCACTGTGCTTCATTGCTGCCTGCAGACAATCATTTTTGTGCCACTTTCCCGCACCTCGGAGAACAAACTGTCTTCTGTTATAGTCAAATCTTTCACATTTTGACTCATCAGTGGCTTTTTCTTGCCCCGCTCCATTAAACTGATAGGTTTCTTTATATACACACACATAGAGAGACTGAAGAACCAAAGGACCTGCCTCTTGGACTAGTCTTCCGAGGCACATAGTGCCTAGCCAGCTTTTCAATGTATGTTTTCTCTGAAACACAGCAGGGTTTAAAGAGGTGGTCCAAGACTCAAATTAATTTTCATCCTCAATCCACAGCTATTTGAATCCATAATCTGAATAATTTTCTAACATACTTAAATTATAAATTCCATATCCTCCCCTAACTACTCTGTCTAACTGATTTTCTTTTTTTTTTCTACTTTTTTATGTTACTTTATTTGAGGATCCCAGTGCAAGCTGAAATTCTCAAACGAAATGTCATCAAGGGTCAGAGGCTGCGATCAATTTTGCAGCCTATGGTCCCTTCCTGAAACGAAGCATCATCGTTGATTCTCATTTCAGGGTCTGGGCTAGTCCCTGTGCGATGTGCACAATGACAGTGCACTCTCTCGCTGTCTCAGATCTGTAGTAATGAGTCGGCAACATAGTGCGTTGTCAGAATACCCAGCATGTACAGACTAGCGCCTGCCCACAAGTGTAGCACTGGACTCTGGGACTCTGCATGTCTCATTTTCTTACAAAGCTCTGTTGATAGCTCATTACTGCTGATCTGAGTCAACAAGAAATCACGCTGTAATTGTGCACATCGCAGTGGGACTAACCCAGCCCTTGAAACGAGCATCACTGATGATGCCTTGATTCAGGGAGGGGGCAGGGGCTGCAACAATGACCTCAGACTCTGGCCCATGATGACACTTTGAGTATCACCGTATGCACTGGGAATTCTCAAATGAAACGTCGTCAAAAAGGAAGGAAGTAGGGAAAAGGAAATCAGTTAGAGCAGTTAAGGAACGATAGGGAATTTTTTAATTTAACTATTTCAGACAATAGTTTATAAATAGATAGGGATTTTGGATGAAAATTAATTTAGATTTCAGACCACCCACTTAAGGGTAAAGCCCCACACCGCTACAATAATACAGCCAGGGTCTAACTCATCATGGTTCACATGGTTCGGGAAGCAGGATCTCCTGTCTATTTCTCTTTGAATACTGCCGAATATGAATAGTGAGGTGATATCCACCAATTCCCCCAAATTGGGGCCATGGAGCATCTCAAAGCTTGCAAAACCTACTGACAATTCAACCAATCATTTTATGCATATGACAGCACCACAACACCATTATAATAAAATAGGTAGGATTATAGATCTCTATGTCTTAGTTTTCTTTTCTAACAAATCAAACATAAGTTAAAATGGGATTTCACTTTTAGAGGAAGACAGTGTCAGTGGCGGTCCAATGGGATATTACTCAATACCAAAACATACTAAGCGCCTATTACCTGCTCTCCGCTCAATAAACATTTTCCTTAGCTCATTAGGTAATATCTTGTAAGGGAGTGTCCAGTGTTATATCGATGCCCTATTCAATAGAAGCTGAGCTGCAGTTCTCACATTGAATGGAGCTGTGCTGCTGCGGCTCAATTCACTGTCTACACCTGGCCACCACCGAATCTTCATTGGTGGGAGTTGTTTGGTGTTGGACCCCTGTAGATATTGATATCTTGTCCTTATGATATGTCATGATGAGTACAATGTTGGGAAAAACCCTTTAAAGAGAACCTGTCAGCAGGATTTTGCTAAGTAAACTATAGGCAATGTCAGGATGGCGCTGCTACACTGATTGAAATGATACCTGGGATGAAGAAATCTGTATTGTGGTTCTTTTGTAATCAGTGTTAGAAGTTTTCAGTTAATGAGATTCTCATGCTTCTTAGTGGGACTGTAAGCAGAGTCTTATCTTCCTGCTCTAGGCCAGAGAAACCAAGGAAAGACCTGTCCACACGTCACCCTGAAGCACAAACATGTTCCTCATCATAGAGACAGAAAGAGATGGACTGTTTGTGCTTTGGGGTGGCCTGTGGGCAGATCTTTCCTTGGTTTCACTGGCCTAGAGCAGGAAGATAAGACTCTGCCTACAGTCCTGCCGCGAAGCACGAGAATGTCATTAACTGAAAACTTCTAACACTGATTTCACAAGAACCACAAGACAGATTTCTTCACCCCAGGTATCATTTTAATCAGTGTAACACTGCCAACATGGCAATGCCTGTAGTTTACTTAGCCAAATCCTGCTGACAGGTTCGCTTTAAGCTTTTCAGATGCTCATAGTGAGACATTGCACATATACACCTTTGCTGTGTTCAAGTTACGCAGAGGTGAGCACAGCTCAACAGATATTCAGGAGATTAACATAAATCACAGCTTATTACCCAAAACCATAAAAGCAATAAGGCTATACACAGAGGTGCCACTATAATTTGGCAACATGAAGTAGATGCCTCAAGCAGCAGTTTGGAAAGCAGAAAAATTAAGCGAGTTAATTACAAAATAATAATTTTCTCGCTGTAAATTAGGGATGCATAACTTGTGCACCGAACTAATGATGATTTAAGGGCCGATACACGAAAATGTAATGTATTACATATTTTATAGAAGCCTGCATGTCAGAGTAATAAAATTTACCTCTGCTCCTGCGTCCAAGGCTACATGGAGCTTCTTTCATTAAAAACCCAGCTAAAGCATTTTTTTTCTGGCAAGAATGATGCTGACATTAGCGGATTTCCAGTAATTAACTATTACTGCTGTTGTTTTCTTTTCTTTCTTTTTTTTTTAGGTCTATTCAAGTATGTTGCACCTGACTATTGTACAGTATATATACATACTGTATGATTACCTGTAATATATGCAAGATATAAATATCATAGCAGTTGGGGTGGAAAGGGCTAAGTCACAAAGGGCTAGAAGCCAATGCAAAAGCCACTTGCACTTTTAGTTCTGCTTCATTTAATCATATAACTTTCATAAACAATTGTCCTAACATTTTGTGTATGCAGCACCTATGCAGACCCATGTGCACAAAGTTAATTAGTTACAAGCAACCAAAAAATAAACCATGTGGGTAGTCTGGGACTGCAGTTGACATGCCCCAGAGGCCATGGGACACTCGGCACCGGGCCGATGACTTCAATGGGAAATATCACAGTGGCAGTGACCCGGTCCATGGCCTCAGGCGGTCATGTAAAAGGGGTTGAGTTGGGTGGGAATAAAGCTTATTTAGTGATTCGTGATGCCACCTGTGGTTTCTGGTCAGAATGACCAGCGCAGCAGTGTTGCTTCTCTGGGACAGATGTTGTTGTGCAGCTGAGATGTAGAAGCCCTCCACGGATAAGGCTGTAGTCCCAGGGCAGTTGAGAAGAGTTAGTAGATGGTGAGATAGTGTGGAGCGGAGGATGTAGCAGAGCCGGGTGAGAGGCGCAGGAAGAAAATGGAGGACACAATGGCATGTAGTTCAATCGGCTTTACTCACAGTCTGTCTGCAGTACAGGTGCCCGCTTCAGTGCTGCGTTCTCCAGGTGAGGGGTCCAGATAACTTCCAGATAAGATGAAGTGCACCTTTCCAGCCTTCCCTGTCAGTGTGTTCCCTTCCTGGCCGTCTCCAAACAATACGCTGCTTAACCTCCTTCTTCCACCCCAGCGCTTCACAATTATCATTCTGGGCCAGCAGCGGCGAATCCTGTTCAGACAACGCCTCACTGTTTCTGTGACTCTATATAGCCGCCTTTCCAGTCGGACTAACTGTGGAAGGGGCGATGGTCCATAAAGTAACCAAAGCTGTCGGCTTGCTAGTGGCACCCTGCAAAATGCGATCTAGGCTAGGGGCTATTCTCTTTGCGACCAGTCCGGTTCCTTCCTCCACCTGACGGCGTTCAGCGAGGAACGAGACCCACGGGATAACTTTCCAACCGTGTCTCTGGAAGGACCGATCTTCCCTATGAAGAATCTGCTGTTTAAGTCCAAACGTCTGGCAACTCCTCATCCAAGTCAGGAGCTGCTCCAGACACGTCCTTCACCTTCCCTCCCTCTGAGGGGACTCAACCTACTTCAGCCTAGATTCTCCCTCCTAAACTATGCTCCGCCCACCTCCCAGCACCCTTCGTGTTCCAAGCAGGGAGCCATAAACGGTGCTCTGCTACACTACTGGTGTGTGTGTGGGGTGTGGGTGTTGGAGTCTGGTCGGGTGCACCCACCTTACCTGGTTGTGAGGTACCACAGCTCTGGGTGAGGTGCAGTACCTCTGTGGCGACTGGACTCTCAGGGGCGCCACACAGTCATACATTGCTCCCTGCTTTGTGCTACAGTATATTACTCCTGAATCCTGAATATTTTAGACTAGAAATACGCCCAATGCTATCGCATCTGGAGTGGGGTGAAACATACACGTCACCGCTATTCCCCACGCAGTCGCAGTAACAGCCGCAACGTTACCTCGCATGCGCGGGTAGAGCGCGCAGTTGTGGCTGTTACTGCACATGGGCGGGAATAGAGGTGATGTGAATGTCACTTGTGCAGGTGCAGTTTGTGGCTTTCTGGCCACAAACTGCGCCTGCGCAAGTGACACTGCTGCGGTGCCTTATGGGATTCAGGGACAGCGGCTGGAAGTCCCAACTGGTGATTATATTATAAGATGTACAGATGTAGAATTTCTTCACAATGTCTCACAATGCAGAAAATTATTTTCGTGATTAAAGGAACCTGACATGTAAAATAACAATATTAACTCGCAGATATAGTGTAAATCTGCAGGTTAATAGCATTCTGATACCCTGCGGCGCCGGCACTGAGACTCCTACTGTCAGGAGGAAATTAACTTTATTCCCCCGCTGCCTCGCTCTTTCAATCACAGAGGTGGAGCCGGCAGGGTTTCAGTCACTGCTCAGTGTACAGAAATCGGTGGCTGTAACTGCGCTTCCAGCACTAACTGACAGCCGTGTCTGATGCAGAGACGGCTGTCAGTCAGTGCTGGATGCGTGGTTAAAACCGCCTCTAAGTGTTTGTTCATCTCGATACTTAGTCTGTGTAAATTTTTTGTTGTCCTGTTTTGGGCAGAATATGATTTCAAAATATTTAATGTGTAATTGTAACAATATGGCTCACTTTTTTTTCAATTACTTATATATTTCCTTCTACTCTCAGGTGAAGAGTCGCTCACTATGTTTGTGGATAAGGGAAGGCTGAAGCGAGAAGCCGGAGTGCGTGGGAACACATCGGCCCCCACGTTGGATACTCTACACCAGCTGGCAGCTTCATATTTCATGGACCGGGAGAGTGCGCTAAGGCAGCTGCACCATATTCAGATCACCACGGGAGCCATTAAGGTACAAGAGCAGAGGTTAATGAAGCACTAGCCTCCCGAAAGATAGTAGTGATTAACACCTCTGCCATGAGTGGAGCCCTGAGTTGCATCTTAGAGTTTCATTAAGATATGCTTTGTAGGGTAAAGTGTATAATTCCCAGAATGTGGCGAACTAAGGATTTACCGGAGTGGATCAGACAGCCCTGTCAATGGAAAGTTGTTTGATCTCCTTGCTCTGCAAGGGGTTTGGCGGTAGGAAAATTGCCTTTGGTTGATTATCTGAAGGAAGTTCATTATCCAAGGCAATCCCTTGACAATGTTTTTTTTTAGATAGAATCAGGAAGTTAATGTAATGAAATGCAATATTCTCTAGACCTGATGATTATAAAAGTGCTTGCCATCTCTGCTATCCACATACATAACACGTTTAGGTGTTTCCTTCGTTCTTGCAAGGCTAACTAGCTATTTTTTGGTTGCCTGGGGGCATAATGAGAGATAACATAAGGCTTCATGTCATGTGAGACAAACACTTTGGATGTGTATCAACTGAAATTGAACGAAAGGATGTTGGACATAGATTTCCCCCTAGTAATATCCGTCTTTGACAGCATGCCGCAGTGATCCATTCTCTATTACGTTGTGAAACCTAAAAAGCCCATAGGGGACCAATTTCGAATTTAGTATTTGCAGGGTAATGAATGCGCAATCTTATCTTAGTCTATCGACTAAATAATTCAGTAGTCGGTAATTTCTGTAAAGACCTCGTATTAATCAGAACATATCCAATACATTTATCAGTATGGACGATCAATACAAATAAGACCTTCAAAGTGGCTAAGACTGCAGCATCCATGCGGAGTATGAAATATAGGCCTATATGCACTTTGTTACTGTCAGGTTCTATTGGAACACATGTCCCTCGGTTCTTAATAGAACCTAGGAAAAGGCTAAAGTGTCCATTAAAATGAGACATGACACCACAAATCAACCTTTTCCCATAAGATATCTCCAAAAGCTGCAAAAAAAAAAGTTTACCAAAGCTCTTCACCCTCTCTTAGGCTGGCCATACACATACGACAACTGACAGTCAAGTGCTCCTTTGGTCATCAGCTATCTTCCAAGGTTAGAGATGAGCGAACCCAAACCATAAAGTAAAGACTAAAGCCCCCCGTCACACACAGCGAGATCGCTGCTGAGTCACAAGTTTTGTCACGCAACAGCGATGTCACCAGCGACATCGCTGTGTGTGACAGGTATCAGCGACCGGCCCCCCCGCCGGGTATCGCTGATCGTGCTCGAATGGCCTGGACATTTTTTTGATCATTGGTCTCCCGCTGGCCAGCACGCATCACGTGTGGCAGGCAGGAGACCAGCGATCAGTGAGCTGCATGCTGGTTTCCAATGTAAACCGAGGGTAACTAAGGGCGCGCGTCACTTAGTTACCCGCTGTGTACCTTAGTAACCAGCGCGCTCGTGCAGGGAGCTGGTAACCAAGGTAAACAGCGGGTTTCTAAGCGCCGCGCAGGAACTTAGAAACTCGCTGTTTACCATGATTACCAGCTCCCTGCACCAGCACGCTGGTAACTAAGGTACACAGTGGGTAACTAAGTGATGCGCGCCCTTAGTTACCCGCGTCGTCGCTTTCCTGATCGCTGCTGTGATCTGCCTGTTTGACAGCTCACCAGCGATCATGTAGCGACACACCAGCGATCCTGACAAGGTCATATCATTGTCGGGATCGCTGGTGCGTCGCTATGTGTGACGGGGCCCTTATGGTCCAGTGTCAAAATCCGAACATGGACTTTACCCGGAAGTCCGTATTAGTGTTCGGAGTTCGGATGGTGAGAGAGAGAGATTCTGTAGGGGTATGTACTATGACCATGTGACAGCACCAAAGTTCGAGTCCCCATTGACTTCTATGTGGTTCGGGTTATTTAAAATACGCTCTGGAGGCAGAGTTATCCTGCAGGCAGCGTCCTCCCCAGAGCCTAGAAGATCTAATTTACATGACGTGATAGAAGAACCCAATACCAATGAGTATGGTGGAAGATAATACTGACAGAGTGCCAAAGTGGAAATGATGTGTACAGCAACACGTGAGAATGGGTAAAAACACCTTTATTAATATATAAATGGGTGTACACTTAAATAAAATAAAATAAAAAATGAATAATAAAAAGGCATCCCAAATAAATGCGTAATATTGGGTTATAATATCCTACAACATAGGGTAAAATGTATACCCATAAGGCACAGGCTCAGAAGGAAAATGAAAAAAGAAAAATAAAAATAAATATTGATGGAACATTAATGAAGCCCCCAAAAGGAATTGTGTATACAGTGCACCATATAATAATAAATATCTAAAATTGTGTAAACACAGTACACAAAAAATAATAAAGAATAATAATAACAACAGCAGCTGTGCAGACAATAGTGCAATGAAAAAAATTGTTTAAAAAAGTGTGTGCAGTGAACAAACAAAAGACACTACAAGAGTGTCACACAATGTGAGGGGGAAAGGTGATGGGAGCAAGAAATAAAATGATACCTAATGAGCCGGAGAATGATGCCTGGGGATGCCTGAGAACGCGCCCCGACGCGCGTTTCGGAATGAACTTCCTTCGTCAGGGGGTAAGTACAAGGCCGGTCAGTGCCTCCTTATGTGCTGGACTAATTGGCGGGCAAGACACATGTCGGCGCATGCGCCGCCGCGACCCGGAAGACGCATCGCGCGCGGCGTCACATGACCAAACACAGCCGGGTGAGCCCGGCGTGTGTGGTCATGGGAAGACGCCATCGCCATGCGTCTTCCAGGTCGCGGCGGCGGCGCATGCGCCGACATGTGTCTTGCCCGCCAATTAGTCCAGCACATAAGGAGGCACTGACCGGCCTTGTACTTACCCCCTGACGAAGGAAGTTCATTCCGAAACGCGCGTCGGGGCGCGTTCTCAGGCATCCCCAGGCATCATTCTCCGGCTCATTAGGTATCATTTTATTTCTTGCTCCCATCACCTTTCCCCCTCACATTGTGTGACACTCTTGTAGTGTCTTTTGTTTGTTCACTGCACACACTTTTTTAAACAATTTTTTTCATTGCACTATTGTCTGCACAGCTGCTGTTGTTATTATTATTCTTTATTATTTTTTGTGTACTGTGTTTACACAATTTTGGATATTTATTATTATATGGTGCACTGTATACACAATTCCTTTTGGGGGCTTCATTAATGTTCCATCAATATTTATTTTTATTTTTCTTTTTTCATTTTCCTTCTGAGCCTGTGCCTTATGGGTATACATTTTACCCTATGTTGTAGGATATTATAACCCAATATTATGCATTTATTTGGGATGCCTTTTTATTATTCATTTTTTATTTTATTTTATTTAAGTGTACACCCATTTATATATTAATAAAGGTGTTTTTACCCATTCTCACGTGTTGCTGTACACATCATTTCCACTTTGGCACTCTGTCAGTATTATCTTCCACCATACTCATTGGTATTGGGTTCTTTTACCGGATGGTCTGCCATCCACATTTCTAGAGGGGTTGTGGATTTTCATTTTATTATTTTAATTAGTACATTACCCTCATTGTTCTAAGATGACGTGATAGAAGATGATTTATCAACAACAAGTCATCTGATATGAGACATGCCAGTAGGACTTTTTCAGCCATGTATAACCTATATGGCCATATTAATAGTTTCGATAGGTCAAATGTGGTGACAGATTCCCTTTAAGGAATATTTTATTTAATAATAGACATTTAAAGTATGGTATATAACATTGGTATTTCATTCATAATCAGTAATTGTCCCTGACTCCAGTAAATTGTCATCATGACCACATTGGTGACAGCGAGGTGGCCTTTTGTGAGCAAACATAATCTACTAGAATGGTTCTTGGAAGGTATTGGTTTTCCTTGTGTGGATCCAGATGGAGAAGGTAGTCTTAGAGACAATGCTCCCTGGAAAAAAGTATGCAAACTAATTGACCTCAAGAAGGACAAAAACTGTCTCTCTAGTACCTACTTTTTGTAGATATAAAGATTGGGTATGACAGTAAAGAGTAATTTATTTTTTATTTTTATTGAATTATCTTCCAGGCATTGCAATTTTTTTTTTCTGATATACTTAATTCCATAATATTGCTTGTTTGTCTCACAAACATTATGCTGTAATGCTGTTTCACATGGCTTCTTTAGAAGCTGCTTTCAACTGCTGCTCGGCAAAATCCATTACTACCTTCAGAGTACGGAATTCCCTTCTCTCTGCACTCCCCCTCCTGCACTCAGCCAGAGGAATTACGTTACTCTTTTTGCAAAGTAATGAGACAGGGGAATTTCCTACTCTGTTAACAAATATAGAATAGATCTTGTCTAGGCAGCAGTTGAAAGCAGCTCTAAAGAGGCAATCATCAGACAAATGAAACAACACTGCATCATAGTGTTTACAAGATAGCTACATAGGTGGCAATGTAAAGACAGATTTTGTCATGATATACTCCATTTAATTATATTGCTCTCTGTTTCACATGGCCAGTTCATGGTTCTTTAGAAGTTGATTTCAATTGCTGCTCAGCAAGATCAATACACTATATGCAAATAATCAGCGTGTCAACTTCTCTTCTCTGAGCCTTCCTGTGCTTCACATCTATATTCAGGCAAGGGAATTAACTATTCTGTTCGCAAATAGAGTGTGGATCTTGACTGAGCAGCAGTTGAAAGCAACTTCTACAAAAACCTGGGCTGTACATGAAAAGAAGAATCCATACTTTTGCAACACTGGAAGGTTAATTAAAGAAGCACTCCCAATCATTTTTTATTCACTAA
The DNA here is from genome assembly GCF_039654945.1 of Dendrobates tinctorius. Taxonomy (NCBI): domain Eukaryota; kingdom Metazoa; phylum Chordata; class Amphibia; order Anura; family Dendrobatidae; genus Dendrobates; species Dendrobates tinctorius. The sequence continues at coordinate 1,775,922 of NW_027361697.1, forward strand.
ATCTGTGTAAATGTATGTGCAGTGTAGTGTAGGCACGTTAATATACTTATCGATCGCCGTCTTCCTGTTTTCCAGCGCCGCTCTGGTGCTCTTCTCACTCTAGTGGTGACTATTCTGACTCCCTGGATCACACCGGGGTTTGTGTGATTCTTGAGTCGCTTTTATACTGTAAGTTTATGCACTGGCAGACACAGACAGAAGAGGGCACCTGTGCAAGAACAATATATGGGCCCTTTGCACCTAAATAGCTCATTGTAAAGCACAATTCCACCTGCTTTGGAGGCGCAAGTGACCAGTTTACCTCTTGGGGCCCTTTGTGGCCTCACAGGTTGCACCAACGATATGTCTGCCCCTAAGTCTATGAAGCCTTGCAATGACACTCCGTAGGCTTATATTGTAATAGCACCTTCTGGCTTACAACTTGCACCCAATGTGATCCCGAGAGTCAGAATAGCTATCATGTGAGTGAGACGAGGACTGCATTGAAGCTACACTACACAAAACTCACATTTACATGGGTTAACAAATAAAAAAAATAAATGTTTAGGTAGTACATTTTAAAACAAGATTAGAGCTCTCATTCAAACCAGAGACGATGATGGCTGATATTCCAATATATGTTTCAAGGCTCTTTAGTGGGAAGAAAATTGACTTACAATATAGTTGTAAATTGGTACAGCTGATATAACTAGTCATGATACAGCTGATATAACTAGTCATGGTACAGCTGATATAGCATGTCATGGTACAAATGATATAACTAGTCATGGTACAGCTGTTATAACTAGTCACGGTACAGCTGATATATCTAGTCATGGTACAGTGGATATAATTAGTCATCGTACAGCTGTTATAACTAGTCATGGTACAGCTTATATAACTAGTCATGGTACAACTGATATAACTAGTCATGGTACAGTGGTATTAACTAGTCATGTACAGATGATATAACTAGTCATGGTACAGTGGTTATAACTAGTCATGGTACAGCTGTTATAACTAGTCATGGTACAGCTGTCATAACTAGTCATGGTACAGCTGATATAACTAGTCATAGTATAGCGGTTATAACTAGTCATGGTACAGCTGTTATAACTAGTCATTGTACCGCTGTTATAACTAGTCACGGTACAGCTGATATATCTAGTCATGGTACAGTGGATATAATTAGTCATCGTACAGCTGTTATAACTAGTCATGGTACAGCTTATATAACTAGTCATGGTACAACTGATATAACTAGTCATGGTACAGTGGTATTAACTAGTCATGGTACAGATGATATAACTAGTCATGGTACAGTGGTTATAACTAGTCATGGTACAGCTGTTATAACTAGTCATGGTACAGCTGTCATAACTAGTCATGGTACAGCTGATATAACTAGTCATAGTATAGCGGTTATAACTAGTCATGGTACAGCTGTTATAACTAGTCATGGTACAGCTGTTATAACTAGTCACGGTACAGCTGATATATCTAGTCATGGTACAGTGGATATAATTAGTCATCGTACAGCTGTTATAACTAGTCATGGTACAGATGATATAACTAGTCATGGTACAGTGGTTATAACTAGTCATAGTACAGCTGTTATAACTAGTCATGGTACGGCTGTCATAACTAGTCATGGTACAGCTGATATAACTCGTCATAGTATAGCGGTTATAACTAGTCATGGTACAGCTGTTATAACTAGTCATGGTACAGCTGATATAACTAGTCATGATACAACTGTTATAACTAGTTATGGTACAGCTGATTTAACTAGTCATGGTACAGCTGTTATAACTAGTCATGGTACTGCTGATTTAGCTAGTCATGGTACAGCTGATATAACTAGTCATGGTACAGCTGACATAACTAGTCATGGTACAGCTGTTATAACTAGTCATGGTACAGATGATATAACTAGTAATGGTACAGCTGACATAACTAGTCATGGAACAGCTGATTTACCTAGTCATGGTACAGCTGATATAGCTAGTAATGGTACAGCTGTTTTAACTAATCATGGTACAGCTGATATAACTAGTCATGTTTCACGGTCCTTTAATATGTTGGACTTACAGAGTAGCTACACACATACTGTATGTGGCACTACAAAGACAGCTTTAGCTAATCTGCATTAAAATAGGAGTAAATGAAAAGATCCTAAACATCAGATATTTATAACATATCACCTAGAATGTCTGACACTTTCTCCTGTGATTGGTCAAGAAGTGACCCATTCTGAATGGACAGAAGACTATTTTATTTGGCATTTTTAGACTATGTTGAAAGATCAGGTCTACAAACCTGGCTGAAGCCTGTTTCACTGAAATAGTTGTAATAATTCTATTCTCGACATATCTTGAGATTACTGTATTATAAATCTACTCTTGTTTATTGGTGGCAACACAACAACATGACAGTTACCTTCTTTGCAAGTAGATGATAGTGTGATAGCTGCAGAATATCTTTCATGGAACATTGGGTGAAAAGGTCTGACAATAATAGTTATGGTTGTTTTTCTGGAAGTAATCCATTAGGCCTATACATTCGAGCTGAGAAATTTTCCAGTTGCCTTGCTGAATCCATAATCCAGTCTTTAAAATGTTATGGACCATTTGATCGGCCAATTATTTGCTCAGATTTGCCAAATAGAAACATTAAAAATGGCATATTAATTCACCCAATGTGTGCAAATAGTGGTAAAGTCCGAGATCAATACAGAAATGGGAAAATTAAATCACCAGTCTCAGTTTTAAAGGGAATCTGTCACCAGGTTTTTGCTACCTCATCTGCGAGCAGTGTAATGTAGGGACAGAGAGACTCCAATTCCAACATTGTACCATAAAGTTTACTGGGTGTACAGTTGTGACACAATCAAAGTTTTTAGATGTAGCATGTAACAGAGCTCAGAAAGCTGACCCTGCCCACACCACAACTTTCTATGTACATTGTCTATTGACAGTGAGCTGCTTATCAGAGGAGGGGGCGTGGTCAGACCAGGGCTCTCATGAGCATCAGTCCGGACTGTGTTAATATGTTTTTGATAAAACCTTCATTGCATGGAAACAACAGCACCCAGCCTCATAAGTGACACATTCCTGAAATTGGTGTGTCAGCCTCTATGTCATGCTGTCCTTAGACTATAAAGCAAAGACCTACTGACAGATTCCCTTTAAAGATTTAATACTCTTAAAATGATCTTCTGATGTGTCATAGAAAAAATAAAGGGTAAGGACATTGGTAAAGTCTACGATCAGGGAATTTTCAGAACACCCCTACTTTCTAGAATATATGGGCTCGATGGTCTCTTTGGTATGTAATACCAATCCAAATTTTAGTAGCCAATATGAATATCATGGACAATAGTCTATGTTTATATGCCCTTCATGCTCATGTAAACCCATTTCTCACTGCTCACTGTTTACTGCATGTAAATCTAGTCTTATTAGTCAAGGGGGTGGGGTTCTCAACATTTTTCTGTGTGAGTCTTTATAAGGCCGGGGTCAGACTTGTGAGAAACTCAGACGAGTCTCACACATCAATACCCGGCACTGCCGTCGGCACTCGGATCGGAGCGTTCAGCTGCGTAGAAATACATGCAGCTGAACGTTCCGATCCGAGTGCCGGAGGCAGTGCCGGGTATTGACGTGCGAGACTCGTCCGAGTTTCTCGCGATCTGACCCCGACCTATGGAACATGCCGCTTGGCTAACAATCATAGACTCATATACAGGGAAGAGGTGACTATATCTCAGAAATGGAGAGGTACAGGAACAAAATAAAAAAACGCAACCTCAGGAGACCATCAGCATTTAGGTCTGGTTAAAAAAAAACATATTAATTGAGAGAGACCAGTCCTCTTCATGCCCTCTTTACAGTCTTTGGAGATTTAGCCATGGTCTTGGATCGGTGAATGCACCTACAGTAAGTGATCTTGTTGCATGGAGCCCTGACGTACAAAATCACAAGACCGTTTGATTGAGTTTTGATTTTAAGAACCGCCTTTTACCAAGCAATTTTGATATTAATGGGTGCAGCAAACAACAAAAATATTTATTTTACCGCAATGATATTTCAGGAAATTTCCTTTGGTTTGCCTATGTATGGAAAAGTTAATGGAGCAGAATTGACTTTCTGTTGCGAGTAGAATGGGTTAATGGAGCTTTGTATCAGCAAAGGGAAAAGCTGCTGTAGCGACATTATTAATGGAACATTGGCCCCATTAATGAACTTGCCACTCATTAAAAGGCAGCCAGTTCCCTTCTGTTCCGAAAATGAGCCACTTCAGATTTTTTTTTTTTATAGTTTCAATTTTCTGCAATTTCTCTCTTACCTCACTTGTCGCACAACATCCTCGTGGTTAAATGATTAGTGGTTTACAATATGTTCTTTTGGAATATTGTGTGGTCCATGTAGATTCTTTATTAGAATCTAACCTGACGCACATGGGTGTTTGATTATTGGGTCCCGCACAAACCTCACAACAGATGTTGTTGGAAGCTAATGATATCACCACCTGGCGCATGATTAGTACGACAGGTCCAGGACTTCATGAAGAATGTTCTCTTGTGACAAACACACTTCTATAAGCTGGCATTTGAGAAACCAACAATTTAGGCTTTACTATATGACCACTCAACCTTGGCTTCGGATGGAATATCTCCAATATTTACAAGCACGAAAGAAAAAAAAGCAAACAATTAATTAGCTGCAAAATCATCATACATGCATTAATATTCATGAAGATCACTTATTACAGAAGACCACCCTTGATGCCGACCAGTTTTTCATATCTATATCATCCGTATGCTCTGAGTGTACTACTCTCGTCAAAGACAATTTGCACGGTAATTTCAGTAGGGTGTCTAAATAAAATTTTACACTATGCCCTGGCCCAATTTTATCAAGCAGTTTTTGGAGTAAACTAAACCCCAAAGGGTCTAAGTTTTAGACTCTCCTAAAGTTGGAAAATGAAATTCACATCTTCTTGGAGCATTTGCAGATTTGTTTCCACACTTTTCTGTAGCAAAGCTTAATTAAACTTTCTAAAACTTAACGGATACAACTCCACTTTTTCAAATATTTGTGTGTGTGATGCAGAAATGTAAGCTGTTGCACAGTTTGCAAATTTTTATATGTTGTTAGGTGCAAATTGTGACTTTTCTGAGATTCTCAGTGTGCTTCCAAAACTGCATGATACCAATGATGTCATTTTTCATGATTTCTAATGATATTCTGATGCAGAAAAGTTTAACTCAACACCTACGAGTAACTCTACAAAGTCAATGGTTTTTGTTGTGTTGAAGTGGTTGTCCACTACTCGGACAATCTTTCTCAATCATCATAGTTTCCACATGTAAAATTATAGCAGCTGTACTCACCTCCAGTGCAGGTGCTGTTCCAGCGATGATGGAGCCTGCTCTCCCGGGGTTCGCGAAACTTTCTTATGTCCCGTGAGCCCCACAGTAAATCAGTGGCTGCTTCACTGTCACTTCCTTCAGGCAAAAATGACACCCAGGAGATGTGAGAGCTGCCGCTGCTCTCCAGATGACAGTTACGTCGTAAGGAAGTAAGAGAGAAGCGGCCACTAATTACGTAAAAATGTCACGCAAGCCACGGGAGAGCCAATGCTAACTCTGCTGTAACGGCCCACACCGGAGGTGATTGTAGCTGTTGGTGGAACTATGGTGATTAAGCAGGGGTTGTCCAAGTAGTGGACAAACCCCTGTAATTGTTGAGTTTTCTTGACAATTTTTTGTACAGCACTTGACTATCTCCGTCTGTCCCATTGACTTTAAATACAAGTGCCAAGCATCCGTGACCACTATTCCACTTAAGTAGGGTCTACAGGAATAAATGTACCATGAATGGTCTTGGTGTCAGTGGTGAGAACCCATTGATCTAATACATTTGCTATGAAACATAATAGGTTGTTATTCTTGGGACACTCTTTAAAAATAAATCTATAGGACCTATAGGACTGTGATAGGTCTCATGATTAAATTCTGATCTTCTTCATTCTAGCTGCAGTCCTCACTAGCTCCTGGAAACCGAGAAGCGTACACCCGGCTTCAGAGGCGCACTGACACTATCGAATAGAGCCGCGTGCATGTGTGAGGTTTGCGACGAGCTGGCGATGACACCACCTCTTGCAAATCATGAGGGGCGTGATAACACATGGAGAGGGTCTACTAGTCCGGGGAAACTAACGCCCCTTCCATTAGTCAAAGGCCTAGTTAGCATAAGAAAGACAGAGCTTATAAATATTTTTTTTTAAATATGGATTCAAGTGACTAACATTATAAAGAGCTGGTTAGGAATGGAATTTGATATATTATACATATACGAATGCTGCTTGGTTAGAAGGCGTGGGGGACCTGACAGGTTTCTTTAAAGGTTTCCATACAATTTAAATAGAAATCAGCCAAGTTCTCATACTGTTGCACATATAGGTTCAGGACACTGCTATACTCATTCAATTTTTAGCTTAGTTCTGGCAGGCACAGTACTGCTTAAGGAATGTGCCTCTGACTGTGGAGCACCATGGATAAAGCTAATAAAATACAGACAGTGCCCAATTCACCCCCCCTCACACCACTCCCCTCGGTGATGTACTAATTGGGATGCCCTGCTGTCCAATGGCCCTTAAAGGGGAAGGTATCTATGGCCACACCTACAGGGGTTAAATCCAGGTACCCAGGACTCATCTTTCTTTTCCCTCCGGTGGTCACTCACTTGGAAGCATGTTGGCGGAAGAAGTAGAGGAGGGCAAAGGTTCGTGACCGCATGTTGGCCAAATCGCCTGTCGATCGCGGCCAGGATCTGAGCCACAAGCCTCCCGTTACGAAATGTAATTGCCCTTCTCTGCTTAGGTAATTAATAAACTGACCGACCTGATCAACCCATCCAAGTCTGACTGTGTATTATTTGTGGGATTGGTGGGAAGGGGGGGGTGAAGGCATTGCTTAGGACAACACACAGGTCTCCACAGTCTTGGTAAGTTGTCTAGTTTGGCCAGACTTTCACTTAATATGTATGGGCAAGTGTAACAGATTTCTCAAAAATACCCAAAACCTGCTGTTTTCCTAAAAAAGGCGATATATCCAACAAACCTTAAATTGCAGAACTCATATCATGCCAAAACAACCCATTGCTTATAACAGAGACAAATAAAATGAATGGATGTGCCGCTTGTGGAAAAGAAGCTAAATATTCAGTTTGGGATCAATGGTGGAATAACTTTAAATTGACCATATTAAATATGCCTCTCCGGATGTTGTGGTACATAAACACTTTTTTTTCCTCTAAATTGTTCTTATTTCTTGTCATGAAATGTACAGAACATTTTGGCCAAAGTGTTGCAGATGCCTTAATGAGGTATCTGTACTCCCTGTGCACCCCATTAAAATAACTTTAATACATTTCACATAGCAAAACTCATCCATCTATATCTCATCTTTAGAGCTTACTCCTTTATTTTCTAGGAACTGTTTATTTTTCCGTATATAATTATTATGGGGCTTAGAAGGCAAGATCTGAAACTAGTATCTCGTTACACAGGGTAAAGGTGGGATATATGTAGTCAAAGTGTACGACCATGACAGCAACCACTTTAATATTGCCCCATTAAGAAGTATATTTCTATCAAATAAAAATAAAAAATATACTTTTAATAGATGTGTCCCATGCGCCACTCTGTTGTCCGTGCATACTTGGTGTAACCCTCCACAAGGTTGTACAGAAAAAATCAGGAACTAAGGAACCAAATGTCCTCTTTTTGCAAACTTTACTAGTACAGAAAAATCACGTTTCGGCAGAGCAGGGCCTTTATCAAGCAATAGCTCTCTTTTTTATGGCTTGATAAAGACCCTGCATGGCCAAAATGTGATTTTTCTCTACTAATTAAGTCACTAAAAGGAGGACGTCTGGTACTCTGGTTCCTGGATTTATCTAAAAAGAAAAAAATACGGTATTGAGATCCTCAGATCTTCTAAAATTAAGTCGCTGAATGTATTTCTGAAAAATCTTTAAATCTGGATACCATGAGCCACTTTTAGATTTTCATTCTCATCAAACACTTGATGGCAACCATGAATGACATTCACTATAGTGCCTTCATCCAACTCTTAACAGAACATGATTTTTTACCATGAGGAGTCAGTGGAAAGCCGGTAAAGAACCCTTATGGGTAATGTAATGGCTGCCATTTATGTTGTCCACCAGTGATGAGCGAGTACTCGTTGCTTGGTTTTTTCTGAGCATGCTCGGGTGTCCTCCAAGTATTTTGGCGTGCGCGAAAATTTAGTTTTCATCGCCTTATCTGCATGATTTGCAACTGCTAGACAGCGTGAATACATGTGTGGAATGCCTTTTTGTTAGGGAATTCCTACATGTATTCAGCCTGTCTACAAGTCGCAAGTCATGCAGATAAGGCGACGAAAACTAAATCTCCGAGCACGCCAAAATACTCGGAGGACACCCGAGCATTCTCGGGAAAACTCGAGCAACGGGTATACTCGCTCATCACTAATGTCCACCGATTTTAGGAGTTGTTTGCGTAGGAATTTGTAGAGGTTGTCTCAATCGGCCAGCTTCGTATGATATGCCATTATGTCTCTACACAGTGGAGAGTGATGTTTCACACACGCACTCTTTATATTTTTTCCCACTTAGCAACTTAGGTCCCATTTCTCTGCATCTTTGGCATGATAAAGGGCTTTCAGACCTGAAACATTGATATAATAGGACACTAAAGTATCTGCTCTTATTGTTAAACTGGAATAACTATGTGCAGTCCTACTTGTTTCAGGCTGGTTTCACACTTGCGTTTTTTGCGCTGTATTTTAGCGCTAAGAAACACATGCGTTTTTTCCCTATATTTTGCATGGGATGCGCTTATGTGCGCATATACATGCGTTTGTATGCATTTTTACGCGCATGCGTTTTTTTGTGGTGTGCGCTCGGGCGCACAAAATACATCCTGTTGCATTTTTTGGGCGTCCGACTTGCCTCAAAAAAACGCATGTGCACGCAATGCGTTTTTTTGCAGCAAGACACCCATTGTAAGTCTATGGGTGTGCATACGTACGCATTGGCATGCGCATGTATGCGGTTTTTTGCGCATGCGTTTTTTTGTTGACCATTGGTTAGACAATGGAAATTAGGGGTTAGGGTTAGAGTTAGGGTTAGTTATGGGGGTTTAGGGTTAGGGTTAGGGTTTGGGTTAGGGTTAGTATGGTTTGGTTAAGGGTAAGGGTTAGGGTTAGTATGGTTTGGTTAAGGGTTAGGGTTAGGGTTTGGGTTAGGGATAGGGTTAGTAGGGTTTGTTTAAGGGTTAGGGGTTAGGGTTAGTTAGGGTTTAGGGTTAGGGTTAGGGTTAGGAGTTAGGGTTAGTAAAGTCATGGTTTGGGTTAGTGTTAATCCTAACCCTATCTTGATTTTTTTGGTGAGGCCAAATAATGTTGGAAAAAAACGCAAACGCGGTAAAAGCGCACTAAAAACACATACAAACGCATAAAAACGCTGCGTTTTTTCATGCATGCGCATAAAAATGCTTGAAAAAAATGCAGCATTTGTATGCGTTTGTATGCGTTTTTTCCATGCGTTTTTTTGAGCGAAAAACGCGCTGCAAAAAAAACCAATTGTGAAAGTAGCCTCAGTTGCTGGATTTACCCCGTGTTCTGGAAGTAGTGGAACTAGGTGAGACCCGCTCCACAATTAATTACATCGTTCAACAGGATTGTTCCCACATCAATGCCAAAATTCATTCTAATAGCCGCCTTGATGCATTTCATTTGTTCAGCCTAGTTTAGCTACTGGCAACTTTGGTCATATCAGCTGACTTCTGGTGGTTTCAGAATCTGGACTCGCAGCATTCAGCTGATTATCAAGCCAATTTGTTGATCATTGAATTATTAGTGAACTTCTTTTTACTGTGGTTTCTCTGTCTAATTAAATTAAATGTATGCTTGGGCTTGGAATTTTCCTAATTACTGTAAAATAAGAGAGTGAGAGTAAAGTATCGGTAGGTGTCTCAAAGTTATCTGTCGTCAGAGCAGAACTTCCAAACCGACAACCAATTGAGCTGAACTGATGTAAGAACAACGGTTCTCGAGGGATGACAATTTGTTTTGCCCAATAGGCTATGAAATGCTTCCGATCATTATATGTACATTAGAGCATCAGTGGAAATATAAAAAGTTTGTCTGGGGCTTTAGGTGAGAGTAATTTGTTTTCCAAGCCTCAGTAAAACCTTGGAAGATATTCACGGAGAGCCCTAATATAGCTCTGAGATTTAGAAATAAAATCTAGACTACTAACGATTGATCTACCACTGAAAGCAAGTGGAGAAAATTCCTCATTGGGATGACAATAGTCGTTGACCCAGTAGACTCAATGTTACGTTTTACCTTCACGCTAATTTCTTGCACTGATGGACCAAGTTACCGAATCTGAAGGATTCACGAAATACAATGTCAAGATGTCAGAACCTTCGGACACACATAGAGAAGCAGGTGATAATTTAATTTGCTTAGTTATCGGTATTGCATTTATTAATGAATTTGGCAGCTCACAAAAATTGGACAAGAAATTTGATTCACGTCGGAGTCATTTCATTAAATGTTCTTTATTATCTTCGGGGGGTCTCTCTATACCCCAAACCATAATAAACATTGAGTGAAAAACTCCTCCCCTCCACCTGTCCCATCACAGTCCAACCAGTAGTCCGAAAGTAGATGATGCACGAGCTGAAGAATGTGTGTAGCGCACCGGACAGTTGCCTATGGATGTGGTGAGCACCACGATGAATATTATTGGTGGACTTTCTACGACTCAACAAAATAAAAGACTGACAGTCACCATTTTGCTGAATTCACATGAGGCCAATAGTAAAAAAGAAAAATCAAATCCTGGAGAATCCATTTTTAAAAAAAAAAAAAATTGTGGCGAATTCTATTTGCGTCAAACAAATTTGCTCATCTCTAGTAGCTGTAGATGTGCTAATTCTGGTAATAATGCCAGATTATTACACTTTTCAAATTATTAGGCTTCGTTTCCAAGATGAGCTTTTGTTAAGTTCTTGATGTTGCAGAATTTTTCCACCATTTTTGCACCTATTTTTTAAATTAGATTAAATTTTAAATTGCGTTTTTTTGACGTGTGTATTTATCTCGTTTTTTATGCTGTTTTTGTTTCTTGTTGGTGTGTCATGCTTTAAGTAAAAACGATTTGTTTTTGAAAATTCATGGTGCTTGGCTTTGACAAACTTTATTGACATAGTTAGGTGTGGATTACATGCATTTTGATGCGTTTACAACTTTTTTACCTGTGGAATTTCTGCAAATAATGCAAGTCTATGGCGAAATTCCGCACTGAAAACTCAGCATGCTGCAAATTCCAAACATTTTACAGTTTACGCTGCTTTAGAAAGAAGCACAGTGGGCATGAGATGTCTATAAATCCCATCGACCTTTTTGGATCTGCAAGATGCTGTGATTTTTACGCTACAAAAATATGCAGTGTCTAAAACGCACCAAAAGTTCATTTTTGGAACGTAGCATTAGAAGTCGAGATTGAAGGAGGTAGGATAAATGGAAAAAATAGCTGTCAGCCTACAGATATTCCACCATGACCATGACCCCTACTGTACAGCTCAACTTAGCTGGCCAACTGGTGACTAGTCCTATTATTAGACATCTCTTTCTGTTGGGCACATGTACATTAGCAGCAATACACTCATTCAGACTCTACAGATATGCACTGAAGTTTTTATTGAGCATGTTGTGATCTCGACATGGGTCATTGTGCAATGATGGATAGGAAATAAGCTGTGACATCACCTATTGTGAAAGGTGGGTCCTGAGCTATCTACTGAACACAGGGGTGTTATCTTTCATTGTAATCCTGTCTGTGATGATAATGAGAATTATGGAAAGCCTTGTGTACTGAGCTTGAATAATGAGTATAAGGTTTAGTGGCCAGTGTGAAAATAAAAAGATTTTTGTGTTTATTTTTTGCAGATTCTGCAAATTTAAAAACAATAAATATATTTATGTTTTGTGTTCTTTTTTTATAGATATAAAGTGCTCTCAGTGAGAGAAACAAAATAGGAATCTTGTGGGTGTGATACCTTTTAATGGCTAACAAATTATAGTGAATATAGTTTTTTTAATAGATTTAACATGAAATCTGATTTAAAAAATAGGTAAGTAAAGGAAATATTTCAATAGGTTTTTGCCATGTAATGTGAGGACAGAATGACTTAAGGGTTATATCTCTTGAATCGCGTTCCACCCATGGCTGTTAATTAGTTAAATGCCAGTGTCAGCGGCATTTTACTTGCACTTCCGGCAAGCGGGTCGGAAATCCTGCCCATCAGTGACCCTGACTTGTGATCGCGAGTCACCGATGGGTTGGCATGACAAACAGAGGCCTCCAGCAGACCTCTATATTTGTCATAGCCAGATTGCTATGAGCGCCACCCGGTGGTTGGCGCTCATAGCAAGTGAGCGTTTCTGCTGCGCACAGGCAATCTGATCATCACCTGCATGTAGCAGATTTGATCAGACAAGTGCAGCTTCTAGTCTCCCATGGAAACTATTGAAGCATATAAAAAGTGAAAAAAAGTTTTAAAAATGTTAAAAAAATTAAAAAAAATAAAAGTTCAAATCACCCTCCCTTCACCCCGTTCAAAATATAACAATAAACAAAAATGAAATATACACATATTTGGTATCACTGCATTAAGAATATTCCAATCTTCAGTATTAAAAAATAATTAACCCAATCGTTAACCGGCGTAACGAGAAAAAAAGTCAAAGCACCAGAATTTCGTTTTTTTTGGTCACCACAACATTGCATTAAAATGCAATAACAGGCGAAGAAGAGATCGTATCTGCACCAAAATAGTATAATTAAAAACGTCAGCTCGGCACGCAAAAAATAAGCCCTCACCCAACCCGAGATCACGAAAAATGGAGACGTTATGGGTCACGGAAAATGGCGTAATATTCTTTTCCTTTTACAAATTTTTGGTGTCTATGAACTCGTAATGACCTGGAGAATCATAATGGCAGGTCAAATTTAGCCTTTAGTGAACATGATAAAAAAAAAAAAAAACAACAACTGCGAGATTGCACTTTTTTATTTTTGCAATTTCACATCGCTTGGATTTTTTTTATCACTTTTTCCAGTACGCGATATGTTAAAACCAATGATGTCGTTCAAAAGTACAACTTGTCCCCTGCTAAAAAAAAACAAAAAAACAAGCCCTTACATGGCCATTTTGACCGAGAATATAAAAAAAAGTTATGGCTCTGGGAAGATGCGGAGCAAAAAAAAAAATAGAACTGCAAAATCAAAAATACATTGGGTCGTCAAGGGGTTAATTATTCTCTTTTAAAACAAAATGATCAGCCTCGTTGAAATCCTGAAGCCCAATCCTTTTTTTATCACCAGCATCTGACATCTAGTAAATTGAAGAAACCCCATACACATGGTCCACCCATTTCTTTGATATTAGGGGGCAGCTTAGTAATTCAATCTTGTCCCAATTCCACTCTTTGCTAGTAGGGCTCATACTCACATGCGAGAAACTCAGACGAGTCTCGCTCGTCAATACCCGGCACTGCCGCCGGCACTCGGATCAGAGCGTGTGGCTGCGTAGAAGTACATGCAGCTGAACACTCCGATCCGAGTGCCGGCGGCAGTGCCGGGTATTGACGAGCAAGACTCGTCCGAGTTTCTCGCATGTGAGTATGAGTCCTTAGTGTGGTTCTTGTGGGGGCAGCAGTAAGGCTGTAGAGGGGTCTGTGTCCAGACCATAGTATATTTGATGATAGTAAGCCTGCCTTTTCTTCCATTGGTCAAAATTGTCTACAAATATCTAAAGGGCTGTCACATTGTAGAAGGATCAACTTTATTCTCATTTGCACAAGGAAAGACTAGAAGCAATGGGATGAAACTGAATGGGAGGAGACAGATTAGATATTAGAAAAAACTTTTTGACAGTTAGAGTGATCAATGAGTGGAACAGGCTGCCACGAGAAGTGGTGAGTTCTCCTTCAATGGAAGTCTTCAAACAGAGGCTGGACAGACATCTGACTGGGATGATTTAGCGAATCCTGCTTTGAGCAGGGGGTTGGACCAGATGGCCCAGGAGGTCCCTTCCAACTCTACGATTCTATGATTCTATGATTCTATGATAATCTGGATCCTGACATTCCCTTTACAACTAGGTGCAGATTAATTACAGCCCCTTTAAGTCTTACAGACTAGAATACTTCTGAGATTCAGAAAAGGAGACACCACGGTTATCACACATGCCGCCTCGGACAATATGATAAATGTTCCTCCATACCTCATGTAACGATCATGCAGAGATACACTGGGACATAATTACCGGAGACCAGATTTGCATATGCCATTTTAGCGGCACTAATTATGTTACTTTGTAATTTCACGGCCAACTCCGGCATATGTTATCCTTGATGTATAATGGAAGCATTGATTAGTCTATGCACCCGCCATTATTTTTTATTGTGTCTTACCTTGTCTAATACTATCTTGATGCGAAAAAATAGCAATGGCACCTGCCAATGTATTGTAGAAATTGTGAAAGATAAGCAAGAGTATATTTAATTAACGTACATATTACCGAGCTGAAAAAAATCATCTGAGAATAAAGATTTTTTTTTCCTACCTTAAAACAGCGCCACTTTTGTTTACAGGCTGCTTGTGGTACTGGTGCTTTAATGGGGCTATGATGCAAAGCTAGAGTTTGTTAATGAACAGTGAGGCTGATTTTAGGAATTAGGAGAACACTGATATTGCAGTATTTGGAGAGTGGTTATTCTAAGAAATATCAGAACGTTGGCCATGCACAGGCAAATGTCTCACCGACAAAGTTCTTACACGCTCTATACTCTACCGGCATCAATGACGTCTGATCCTGAAAAAGAGGAATAGATCAAGGAAGACATAAAGGTTAGCAGCAATCCTTGTATAACTTGATACCATAGAAGCGCATGCGTTTGATTGTCGGAAGCACTTGAAATCTTTTCCCTATGGAGCCAGATTCATACGTGATCAACAGATCAAGCAGGATATTTTTGTCAAAGGTAATGCGCTCCTACTGATCTAGCGAAAGATCCATTGATACAATACAAAACCAAAAAAGAATAAATAACATTCCATCAATTCCTCCCTTAAGCTCCTTTTTTACTTCGCTTCTATGTTGTCTCCTATTCTAATTAAAACAGAAATGTATAAAGACATTTTCTTTGTGCCTCTCAGCCATGTCTCCTCTCCTCCTCCTCCTCCTCAATGACTTGTGCAACTGGCTGCAGCAGTCCCTGCTAAAGGGAGGAGCTTCAGATGGCCAGCAATAGATAGGATGGATCAGCAGATTAGCCCTCATGTGGGATCTATACAAGACTGTTTCAAGATCATCCAGAGAACTCTGCTTTAACACCTTAAATGCTGCTCTCAAGAGGATAGGAAAAAAAAAGGTTTGTAAATATTTCAAAAACTAAAAAAAAAAAAAAATAATAAAAAAATCAAATTACACCCTTTCCCCCTCCATTAGTGATAAAAATATAAATAAAAAAATCGGATTTGGAATCTTTGTGTCCATACTAGATCATTCAAAATTTAAAATTATTTAAAAGGAGCCTGTCATGTAAAATAATGTTATTGACTTGCAGAAATGGGGTTAATCTGCACATTATTGGTGTTCTGAAGCTGCCCAATGCCAGTACTGAGAGCCCCGCTGCCGGGAGGAAATTATCTTAATTCCTCTTGGCGGCCTCGCTTTTTCAGTCATAGTGGTGATGCCAGTGCAGTTTGAGTAACCACTCAGTGTATAGAGAGCAGTTGCACTATCTGACAACAGGATCAGCATTAGAGCCTACTGTCAGTCATTGCGGAGGAGTGATTACATCCGCCGTTCTCTGTACACTGAGCAGTGACTGAAACTGTGCCGGTGCCACCCCTTTGACTGTCAGAATGAGCCTACTTGGTGGGAAAAAAATTAATTTCCTCCTGGGAGCGGGGCTCTCAGTGCGGGCACCAAACAGTGTCAGAATGTTATTAACCCAGTATTACCATAGCAGCATCACCTTCCTTGGTATTCTCAGCAGCAGCTCACACTTGGATTTAATGTGTTCACCAAACAATCACCTCTATGTTTGGCTCCATCGCACCTCTCTTTGCAGATCAGACTAAGGCCAGGATCACACATGCAAGAATCTCGGACGAGTTTCGTATCTTAATACCCGGCACCGCCGCTGGCACTCGGGAGCGGAGCGTGCAGCTGCATGTATTTCTATGCAGCAGCACGCTCTGCTCCCGAGTACCAACAGCAGTGTTAGGCATTAATGTGCGAGACTCGGCCGAGTTTCTTGCATGTGCAATCCCGGCCTAACCAGCAGTTCTGCCTTTCTCCAGTCTCAAATCACTCCATACTGCTCAGCTAACCCAACTGCTGGTAATAGGCCTGTAGACCCCAAACGGAATCATAAGATCAACATTTCCCAGCCAGGATCTTTTGAGTACTCCAAAATCCCGGACCCCAAATCCAGTCACATTAAACCCTTAAAGTAACCTAGTGTTACTGGTGCTGCTTACATTACCGACACATATCTACCATCAAGGATCTTACTTCCTACTTCCATACACTCTTGAAAGTGACAGGAAATACTTTGCCCAATCTAATTTTCCAGGATTATAATATTTAAAAAAAAAATGGCAATATGTTTTTTCAGCCCCCTGTTATTTCTATCTGATTTTGCTGCCTAAATGGCAATCACATCCACTTGGGGGCCAATGAGATGTATATGGGCATGCCCCATCTGTTGTAGCCATTCTTCATTTGTCATGTTGATGAACCCTGCATATGGCACTGGAGACTTTTGTACAAAGTTCAAGGCTAGAGACAAATTATATGGATTTAAAATAGATTACAAATGGATTAAAATTATAAACGAGGGCAGATTTGCATATTAATTTTACCTTCACTGGGGAATTTAAAGCTAAAGTATATATTTATTTGTGGACCAATGAAGCAATATATTGGCCATTGTAAGAAACCCGTTCAGACTGACTGATATTTTTCAAAAGGGGTCCTTAGAAGATATCTACCCTCAAGGTCACACATCTCCAGCTGAAACCTTCCGCAGATATTTCTGTACATATGTTTGAATGATATCATACTGTATTTATAACTAATTCTACGTGTAGGATTTTATGCATAACTATTCCTAGCTAGATGTATACAAGAATACATTTTCTTATGTGTCATCCCTCGGAGGGTTGAGTCAGTTTATTTTTTTTATGTTTTTTTTTTTTTTGACCAACATTCCTAATGTTAGACTGCTGTAATTTATGAGTCACCGTACAGATATAGAATTGGTCATGAGATTTTTTTATTTTTTTAGATTTTTGTACACTATTTTTTTTCTTTTCTTGCATAAAAGATCTTTGAAACATTGAAACATTGTGATTCATAAGTGACATTGAAAGGATTCTATGGCTTTATTAAAGGACCAGCAATTATAAAAAGCTTCGAGTAGATCCGAACGTACAGCGGGATCCTAGCAACGGAAGACAAGTATGCTGCGAAAACTCAGGAGCCATATTTATAAACTTTATCAATTACAAAGGTTGATGAAAAAAATTACCTGGGAGTCATAATAATGTCTCCCCCCCCCGCCCTCTCGCCAGGAGTAAAAAAAAAAATAATGTGATTATTTATCTATATATGGTGAGCCTACCGTGAAAGGGTTAAAGAAAAACATTTTCAAGGGCATTTCAGTAGCTGCGGAGGGAAAAAAAAAATCTCAGTCGAAACTCGGGGGGCTACATCTGAGCTCGATTGTGATCATCCCGTATTCTCGGATAATGAAGTTACTGTGTAGAGATGGTAAACTGAGCCTTCCCGCATTAGCGCTGAACAGATGGCTCTGAATACACAAGATCTAATACAAGACTACATGGAACAGTGAAAAGGAGGCTTGTACTGATGGCAGCTAATACCGGGAATATGGACAGACAATGCAAGACAATCACTTTTTAATATAAGCAAATGTTTGCATACAATAAACAGCTGCTGAATCGGATGTAAGATGCCGAATTCAACAACATAATAAGTCTTGTTGGGGATTCGCTCCATATCCTGTGTTCTGGGTTTTCCCCATGAATGTTGAACAGTAACTTGAATTGCTTGAGCAAAATCTGACCAACCGATGATCACTGGTCCTGAGATCTTTACGTCCCCTTTAGGGCACCATGGCACTATATATACCCCAGTATAAGCAGAAAAAAATGATGCAGCACCAGCTCCAGAGTTAGGGAGAGGCGCCAACCCACTGGTTGTAGCCCTGAAGCGATGGCCAGGGGAACAACCACAGTGCAGGGAGATTACGGTACACAAGATGAGACGCAAAAAACAAAGAGTTAATTTATTGACAGGCAAGGAATGCAGTGATAGGAAGGTGTAAACAGGGGTATTCAATGACAAAAGACAATTTACAAGAGTGAAATTCTTTAGCTGGGCTGTCAAATAGCACGGTGCCCCAACTATCACAGCTCATTGTATTTATCCAACAGGCAAAAAAACACAATAAAACGCAGTATGATGCTACTCTAACTGTAGCCTACCTGGCCTCTGCTATGCAGGCCACACGGCTGCCGTGCTCTGTCTACTGCAGCCTATCCTAAGCCCTAACATGTGCACAAATGGGGTTAAAACTCACAGTAACGTTGGAGACTCAGTCCAGTCTTTCTGGAAGCTCTGTGAAGCGTGGTCTTTTCCTTGCTTGAGGGTCCTGGAGATGCTCCTGGAAGCAGTAGATTCCTTTCTTGTATTTCTTTGTGGCTCCTCATGGTAACACAAGACAGCCACCTTTGTTATCCCCAGAAGAGTCTACACAATCTCACCAGTTCAGTCAGTCCCAGGCTGTGCGTCTTCTTCTCCCAGCTCCAGGCACGCCAGCCTCCTGCAGAATCTTCAGCTAAGAATGCACACACCTGAAACAGCCTCTCCCCTCTCCAGTGCTGGCAGAACAACACACACAGTCTTTTGTAGGGGAGAGCAGAACGTACCATCGCACCAGCCAAGGGGGTGCTGTCTCCTAAAGTGGCAGTGTGTCTCTACTGTCCATAACAACGCCACCCCCTTACAGGCCAATAATCATATTTAAATATCAAAAAAGTAGGTAACATTCAAAAAAAGAAAAGAACAAAAGTCCATTGAAATGTTCTAATGGGCCAAATATCCAATGGCAATGTTTCGACTCAACAGAGCCTTTCTCAAGCTACCCCCTGTCCAATGTTTTACATTGCAAACACAAATAATTAACGATTACTACCACTACCTAAAATATCAATACTCATAAAGTTTTGTAATGTTTCCTTTAAAAGGAATCGGCCACCAAGCTTTCTCCACCCCATCTGAAAGCAGAATGATGGAAACGCAGAAACCCCTAATCTAGCGATGTGTCACTTACTTTACTGGGTGCTAAAGTTTTAATTACAAACTGTTTTATCTGCTGAAGATCCACCAGCTCTCTGAATGCTGAGCTCTGTATAACCCTGCCCACACCACAGAAAGCTGCCAATCAGTACTGGGGGAGCAGTTGGTCTACCTGGCAGCAGGTTTACTAGTCCTCTAGTGATAATCTTCAACTGATATAACAATGTTTTTATGAAATCTACACTAAACAGCCTAGTAAGTAATACATCACTAGAATCAGGGTCTCTTTTACTACATTATGCTGCTCTCAGATTACAAGGAAAAAAACCTGGTGACAGATTCCATTTAAATTGATAAATTAGAATTTCAAGCTTGATATAGTTGCCAGACAAAGGCCCAAGTTATGGAGTTCAGAAATATAGAACAAATCTAGGACAAATTAACAACATAGCAGGTACATACTGTCATCGGGAGTACTTTCATGTAACACAGGTTTTCTGTGAACAGAAGTCTACTGTCTACTGAAGTGTAGCGCAATTAACAACCAACTCAAATTCTCACCTTTGTAGTAACCAACTTTTACGATTTTACTGGTAAATTCCTACTGATCAGGCTGAAAAGTGGTAAATCTGGATCCGGACTTAAATGTTTCATTTTTGCGCTTCTGACCATAGTAACTATTTCAACATATTAATATACAATATTCTCTGCTACTTGGAGTGACTATTATAGTCAAAATATACTTGGAGATTTTTTTTATATATGTGTTATATATACTTACTAACATTTATCTCACCACATTCTGGATATTTAAGCCTTGTCCCCAGAAACAGTGGGCAATGCCTACAAGCACTTTACGATGTGATTTTGCTAAAGCTTTTCTCCGGTCTGCCATAGGAAGAAGTGGAATTGCTGAATTCACCAATACTACAATTTTACATCATTGCAAACTCCCTGGCAGCCAAGCTCCATCTCCTCTTCAACTCTTGACCCAGATGCTCCTCCTCCCCCCTGCCAGGGACTTTGCAATGATGTATAATTGTAGTTCTAATGATGACTCATGCATGGAATAGTGACTTCCTGTTAGTAAATTGAGTTTCGAAGGAGTCAGCTAGTCTGATTTTAGTAACGAAAACTGGGAAAAGGAAGAGCACACAATAGTTTAAATGTTAAAACAGCACAGAAACCAACATGGATCCGGTTACCTGGTGGTGTTGCGACAAGCAACATGTATCAAACTCATATATCAGGACTTAGAGAATAAACATATGGGGGTGAAGTGTCACTGGATGCGCTGCTGATAATTATATCCAACGAATATTTTCCTTGAAAACTTTATTTCATCAGGTTTACAAAGTCAACACGTTTCGAGGTCAGCGCAGGTCTTCTTCATCAGGACAAAAATCTAGTCTAGGTCTTTGTCCTGAAGAAGAGGTCCAGTCGCTGACTTCGAAATGCATTGACTTTGTCATCCTGATGAAATAAAGTTATCAAGGAAAATATTCGTTGGATATAATTATCACCAGCGCATCCAGTGACACTTCACCCCGATATGTCTAGTCCGATTTTAATCACATGATGTCATAAATCTAAAGGAAAACAGAAGAACTAACTTTGTAGAAGGGCAAAATGAGCAATTGTCAGTACACATTGCAATATAATATGATGATTTCAATATATTAAGAAGATAAAAACTTTGATCGCAGTGCTTCATTAAATTCGGCAAGGAATTTAAAACAGATAAATGAAGTATGACTGTAGGGTCAGACTACAGAAGATTTGATTGTAGTCTGTTACCGTGGAAACACATAAACACAAGCTGGAATCTGCGGAAACAATATTTTGAAAAGTTGTTGTGATTATCTTGCTGCCTACATTGGACCAAAAAAAATATTTCACCTGAGCACATAGCCTTCAGATTACACAGCCTTTAAATGAATACTGCTCAAATGTAATAGTTTAAGCAATTTCACATGTATTGGAATTATTAGCACCGCGGGGGACTGTAGACTCTATATTTTTTATTTCTATGTCTCTCCTGCTTCCGTGAGCAATTACAATGCAGAGTACATTATACATTCTGACATATTTTTGATCCTTCTAAGCTCTGGTTCATGTCTAAGGATGTAAAAAGCCACTTCAGGCACAGGAATCAGAGGACTAAGACTGATGAAAGTCCATCCCTGCAAATTGAATAGTTCTATAGAATTCTATTGTTGGTCGAGGTTGGGCAGCTATGCCGTGGTCTCCCCTGAGAGATAGTACAGCTTGTTCATTTTCTATGGCTCCCAGAAACAAAACCTTCCACAATGAACTCTACATAGGAGGAAAAATAATGGTGCTTTGTTTCATTGCGTAAATAAGAAAGTCCGTTTTCCGTGACTGCACTCACAAGTGAAAACTGGACAAAATCAAATATCAACTATGCGTTTTCAGGGGGCTTTCAGTTAGGGCTGATGGGATTACAAGAACTCTGCTGGGGTTCAAATGCATAACAATAGGTCAGCACGGTGGCTCAGTGGCAAAGCCCCACCGATCCGACTTTGATCACCTATCCTAAGAATAGTCCATCAATGTTGAATTCGCAGATAACTCATTTAAAAGTACCTTGTCAGCCATAAACTCTCGCTCCTAAAAGTTTGCACCCTTAAGAATATGCAACTTTACATCCTTTCTTTGAAAGGTTGTCTCACTATGACAACCTCGTTTAAAAGTGAAGATGACCTACCGATTACTGGTGAAAGTTGACCGAACATTTCCTTTTTTGATATTTCAGTGAGACAACCTATTTTTAAAGGATTCTCCTACTAAATACAAATACCTATCCACAGAATGGGCAATGAATGTATGATCCTTGGGGGCCTGACTCTTAAAACCCCTAATAATCCCAAGAATGGGGTCACAATGTCCCTTATGTGAACAGAAAGCTAGTTACATGTTCAACCACAGTTACATACACTTCCATAGCTATCTCAAAATGCCCCAAAGGGCTTATGCAGATGACAGTTTTTTGCGGCCCATGGGGGATCTAATAAAACATTGAATCACACTCACATCAATGTTATTTTATGGGGTTGTGCAGATGTCTGATTTTTCCTTCAAACAGAGGAAAAAAAATCACATGTTTCGATTTGCATCTAATATTCAGATCAAAGTCGTCCATGCAAGTCAGTTAGTCCGTGGAAAAAAATCGGTCTACTCTGGGATGACATCTGAACGTAGTCCGATTTCCATGGACTGACCGAATGGAGACCAGGAGAGGAACAGTCAAGAGGAAAAGTATAATGGAAACACGTAACCACTTCTGCATTTATTACCCGCTCCTGGTTTTGGCTTACAAATATTGATGTGAAATACTGACCAAATACTGAAAGTACAGATATGGCCTTAGACTGATAAATACCCAACTCTAGTCCCACATTGAAATTTACAACCATCATTCTCAACTTGGGTAGGGTTCCCAATGGTGATCTTACTTTGGGCATAGAAGTAATGAACGGTATTTATAAGGAACATTACGGTATTCATTTTTGTAATAGCATTTTCAATAATATTGAATATAATAAAGTACAAAGCAATTTAATAATACTATTAAAATAGCTATCATTATCATTATAAGTATTTACTTAAACATATACATAGTTTTTGGTTTTTTTTTTTAAGGTGGGGGGTTGTAATATGTTGCGGCTGATTTTATTTCTCAGTAGCTAAAAGGTTTGTGATCTCTACTTTGGAAGTCATCCTATAAAAACCAGGGGAAGAGTCTTGAGGAGATCATTTGCATATTCCCAGTGCCTTCTGGGATAAGTGAAGAGTCTCCGCGAGCTCAACGATCACTGGGTTTTGGCCGTTGCAGCTGAAAAGAGGAAATCGGAAAACCAGGGGAAGAGTCTTGAGGAGATCATTTGCATATTCCCAGTGCCTTCTGGGATAAGTGAAGAGTCTCCGCGAGCTCAACGATCACTGGGTTTTGGCCGTTGCAGCTGAAAAGAGGAAATCGGAAAACCAGGGGAAGAGTCTTGAGGAGATCATTTGCATATTCCCAGTGCCTTCTGGGATAAGTGAAGAGTCTCCGCGAGCTCAACGATCAC
Organism: Dendrobates tinctorius; assembly: GCF_039654945.1. Lineage (NCBI taxonomy): Eukaryota > Metazoa > Chordata > Amphibia > Anura > Dendrobatidae > Dendrobates > Dendrobates tinctorius. Next base: position 1,799,477 of record NW_027361697.1, read on the forward strand.
TGGGTTTTGGCCGTTGCAGCTGAAAAGAGGAAATCGGAAAAACCGCGCGCCTATCGGCGCGCGAAATTTGGCTCATCTTTCATCGTTTTTAAGAAATCTCCAGATGGAAGAGGCCAGGAGCCATTTGGTGAGCTGCATTTCTTGCTACATGTTCACAGATTTACCAGTGGAAAAGCCAAACTTCACATGCCACAAATGCAAGCTTGTGTCCCTGTTGGAGGAAAAGTTGCAAAATCTCGAAGAGAGGTTAGCTACGTTGAAGATCATTAAGGAAGGTGAAGAGTTCTTGGACAGAGCACAATTATCTCTTCATGTTACAGAAAGAGAAGAAATTCGAAGTGCACCTGAAGAAACAGAGGAATGGAGACATGTGACCCAGAGAAGCAGGAGGATCAGGAGGCAGTCAGCACCCATACTGCTCAGGAACCAGTACCAGGCTCTCACGCAGGAAAACGATGAAGAAATACATCAGGATAAGACTTTGCCAACAAACAGCAACCTTGTACGCCCTCAGAGTCCTCCTGGATGGAGAAAGAAAAATGTTGTGAAGAAGAAACGGAGAGTGGTGGTCATGGGGGATTCCCTGCTGAGAGGAACAGAGGCCGCTATCTGCAGACCGGATATAACTACAAGAGAAATGTGCTGTCTTCCAGGTGCAAAAATTAAAGATGTGACTGACAGGATATCAGGACTCCTCAGACCTACAGATGACTACCCATTCCTGCTACTACATGTGGGGACAAATGACACCGCAAGAAACGACCTGGAAACCATCTGCAGAGACTTTGAAGACTTAGGCAAGAAAGTGAAAGAACTGGGAGCGCAGGTGGTCTTCTCTTCCATCCTCCCAGTGGATGGCCATGGAACAAGGAGGTGGAATAAGATTCTGCAGGTGAACAACTGGCTACGTCGATGGTGCCGTCAGCAACGATTTGGATTTCTGGATCACGGAGTGAACTACTTATACGATGGACTACTTGCTAGAGATGGGGTGCACCTTACGAAGACTGGAAAGCATGTATTTGGAAGTCGCCTTGCTACACTTGTAAGGAGAGCTTTAAACTAGAACAACATGGGAAGGGAAGCAAAAGACCAGAAAAAGCCATACACCTGACAAATGCTATTGAGAACTCTGCTATTAGAAGTGGAAAGGAAGAACAAAGACGAAAGAATCTAATTAATAAAAATATTGGAGAAAGAGAAACCAATCACAAACTAAAATGTTTCTATACTAATGCACAAAGCATGGGCAACAAACAAGGAGAATTGGAACTACTAACACAGGAACAGAAATATGATGTAATTGGAATCACTGAAACTTGGTGGGACAATACACATGATTGGAATACAAGACTAGAAGGATACAACTTATTTGCAAGAAACAGACTTGATAAACGAGGAGGGGGTGTCGCATTGTATGTTCGAAACGCGTATATCTGCACAGAGATTGAAGCTTCAGAGACTGGGAGTTCTGTGGAAACTGTTTGGGTAAGAATACAAGGACAGAACAATGGAAAGGACACCATTGTAGGCATTTACTACAGGCCGCCTGTGCAAGCCGAAGATATAGATGAACTCTTTATGCATCAGATGGCCAAGTTCTCCAAAAAATATGACACAGTTGTCATGGGAGATTTCAACTATCCAGACATTTGTTGGGAATCTCTCTCAGGCAAAACTAACAGGTCAAGGAAATTCTTATCCTCTCTTGCTGACAACTTTATCTTCCAAAAGGTAAGGGAGAAAACAAGGGGAACTGCTACCTTGGATCTAATCCTTATAAACAGGGAGGAAATGGTTGAGGAGGTAAAAGTGGCTGGGACCCTAGGAGGTAGCGACCATGCTATTTTAGAATTTTGGATTACTAGAGGTGGAAGACCTGTGAAGACTCAGACGTCAAGGTTAGATTTCAGAAAGGCAGATTTTAAGGGATTCAGAAAGAGAATTGGAGGGATCCAATGGCTGGATATCCTTAAAGACAAAAATGTCCAGGAAGGATGGGAAATCTTGAAAAATGAAATTCTCAAAGCACAGTTGTTAACAATTCCGAAAAGAGGGAAGAATAGGAAGCATTTAAGGAAACCAGGATGGATGAACACAGAACTTAAGCACATGCTAAAAAGGAAGAAAAAAATGTTTATAAAATGGAAAGAGGGAGGCATATCTAAAGAAGAATATAATGCTGTCTGCAGAACCTGCAGGGCACAAATCAGATTAGCTAAAGCTGAAAATGAACTGAGGCTTGCAAGAGATGTCAAAAGCAATAATAAAGGATTTTGGGGATATGTCAAAAGTAAAAGAAAAGTCAAAGATGCTATAGGATTTTTACAGGATGAAAATGATGAAATGGTAAGACAGGATGTTGAGAAGGCTGAACTTTTAAATTCCTATTTTGCATCTGTTTTCTCTCAGAAAGGAAATGCAACATCAACTGTTATTCACTGTCCTATTAAGGGAATAGAAGAATCCAGGATATCTATAAACAGAAAGATAGTGAGGAAACACTTAGCTAACCTAAATGAATTCAAGTCTCCAGGTCCAGATGAATTACACCCCAGAGTACTGAAGGAGATAGCAGAAGAAATTTTTGAACCTCTCTCCATAATCTTTGAAAATTCTTGGAGAACAGGAGAAGTGCCAGAAGACTGGAGAAGAGCAAATGTTGTTCCTATCTTCAAAAAGGGGAAGAAGGTGGACCCAGGCAACTATAGGCCGGTGAGTCTGACTTCTATACCAGGAAAGATCTTTGAACAAATTATTAAACAACATGTATGTCAATACCTGGATAAGAATGAAGTGATTAAACAGAGTCAGCATGGGTTTCTAACTAATAAGTCATGTCAGACTAACTTAATTTCCTTCTATGATGGTATCACTGATTGGGTGGATCAAGGAAATGCTGTAGATATAGTATATCTTGACTTCAGCAAAGCATTTGACAAAGTCTCTCATACAATCCTTATTGAAAAAATGACTAAGTATGGAATGGACAAGGCAACTGTTAGGTGGATTCATAACTGGCTTAGTGATCGGACCCAAAGAGTGGTCGTAAATGGCTGCACATCCAGTTGGAAGAATGTCTCAAGTGGGGTACCACAGGGCTCTGTCCTGGGCCCTGTATTGTTCAACATCTTTATCAATGATTTAGATGAAGGAATTGAGGGTAAACTGATTAAATTTGCTGATGACACAAAGCTAGGAGGGATAGCTAATACTAGAGAAGAGAGAGAGAGGATTCAAAAAGATTTAAATAAACTGGAGAAGTGGGCAGCAACTAACAGAATGGTTTTTAACAGGGAGAAATGCAAAGTACTACATCTGGGCAATAAAAATGAAAAAAGCATATATAGAATGGGAGGAATAGGGCTAAGTGACAGCACATGTGAAAAAGACTTGGGTATACTAATAGATCACAGACTGAATATGAGTCAACAGTGTGATGCAGCAGCAAAAAAGGCAAATGCAATTCTAGGATGTATTAACAGAAGCATACAGTCTAGATCACGTGAAGTCATTATTTCCCTCTACTCCTCTTTGGTCAGACCTCATCTGGAATATTGTGTCCAGTTTTGGGCACCACATTTTAAAAAAGACATCAACAAACTGGAGCAAGTTCAGAAAAGAGCGACCAGAATGGTGACCGGTCTGCAAACCCTGTCTTATGAAGAAAGGTTGCAGGATTTAGGAATGTTTAGTTTGCAAAAGAGAAGACTGAGAGGAGACTTAATAGCTGTCTACAAATATCTAAAGGGCTGTCACATTGTAGAAGGATCAACTTTATTCTCATTTGCACAAGGAAAGACTAGAAGCAATGGGATGAAACTGAATGGGAAGAGACACAGATTAGATATTAGAAAAAACTTTTTGACAGTTAGAGTGATCAATGAGTGGAACAGGCTGCCACGAGAAGTGGTGAGTTCTCCTTCAATGGAAGTCTTCAAACAGAGGCTGGACAGACATCTGACTGGGATGATTTAGCGAATCCTGCTTTGAGCAGGGGGTTGGACCAGATGGCCCAGGAGGTCCCTTCCAACTCTACGATTCTATGATTCTATGATTCTATGATTCTAAAATCTAAAGTCTAAAAAGAATCCGAGAACATTGGATTTTTCCATTTTTTGTTGCACATGCAGTATAAAAAGTTTAAACGCTATCTATACAGTATAACAGCCCTAGGACATCGAGAGCAAATCCTTTATCAATGTGTGGAGAATATATAAAAAAAACTGCTGGAAGATACTCGGCTTGGACTCAATCAGACCTACACATCTCAAAAGTAATAGAGACGGTAAGGGAGCGTCCCGAACAGTTGTCTGGTAGAGCTAAGCAGGAGGCTGGAGGAGTATTTTAAAATGAGAGAAGAGTCAAGGAATCAGCAAGTTGCAGACCATATGGGATCTAACAATAAAGTGAAAAATGTATGAAATTCTTATTATAACCTAAGAAATGGATTTTGCACAGTTCTTCTCAGAAGCGGCGCACAATACTTGTTACCGTACAGTAGGCTGAAGCCTTCCTATGAAATAAGAAGAGCGATTCTACTGTTCATAGCAGGTGCATGGATTTATGATATAACTCAAAAAATCTGGACTGGTTATCGAGGTGCGGTACAAAATTACCTCTATGGGGAACACAGAGGAGAAGAGTGCAACCGCGGGCACCGGTGAGGAGCAAATAATGGGTCAGCTATGAACCTGAGCAAGACGAGGCGATTCCACAGTGGGAAATGCATCATCTCACAATGGCTTTTTTTTAAAAGGTCTGTAATACTCAAAGCATCATGTGGCTCAAAAAAAAAGCCACGACAGACAAAGAAGAAGAAGAAACTCAAAGCCTAGAAGCTTGTGAATGTCAACAGGTAGCCCACACATAAAAACTCTATAGGAGAGCAATGGATAAATGTGACCTGCGGGCTGGGGCTGCTTAGAAGAATAGCGGCAGAATTTGTGCTTCCAGTGAGAACGAGTGAATTAAATACATAAAAAGTGATACTTTATCAAGGACGAGGCAATAAAGGTCATTTATCAAACTGTAAAACATGCGCCTCACACTGTGCCTGTGATATTTGGGTCCATTTAAGCACAGCTGAGTCTGATTGTGGGTAACGCTCATAGGCTATCCAAGGTGCAGTGGTCACAATGAAAGCGTATATTGCTTTTAGCATTGTTATTAGAGAAGGACGTGTTGCTGCCTGTACAGGGTACGATGAGTGATGAAAAGTGATATTATATATAAACCAGTCTATAAAAATGTGCTCTTAATAATTTTGACCGGTTGTAAACCGTTAGAAGTTATACATTGAGTTTTACCAATGGTATTTGCAGACCGAAAATGACCGTACATCAAACTTATTTTGATTAACACGCATGTATTTCGGGCTAAATATTATTTTTATGATCTGTTTCCATTAAAAAAACGTGCACCATTTGTTCATCCTGGCAAAAAATTTCATAACTCTTACCTTTCTTCTTCTGAGCTTCTCGCAGCTCATTGATGAGCGCATGAAAAATGAGCTGGCGATACATCATTCGAGAGTAACTTAGAAGAATAAAGAAAATGGTTATAATAATTTAAATTTTTCATCAGAACAAGCTCACTGACAGATTCTCAGATAACATATTCATCGGCCAGCAACAGAAAGATCAATGCACAAGCCATAGAAGAAAAACAGTGCAATATTATGAAACCCAACTGCAAAAACTATTTCAAAATGCATATATACAGTATATATAAGTAAAAAAAAAAAGTGTCCAGGAATGTATGAATTGAATTTTTTTTATCGCAGTGCTGGAGAGGTGTTCTAATCTAAGTTACCTGTCCATAATCTTATAATTACCAGTGGCCGTCATCACCTTTTATTGCCACCACTGCCATTGGTCACCAGCGGTTTGTGACCTGCTAGATCGCTGCAGTGTTTTCTGGAAGTCACAACACAATGTACGGTAAGTCTATGGAGCCTCAATCTGTAAAGTAATGTAAAGTGCTGCGGAATATGTCGGCGCTATAGAAATAAAATTTATTATTATTATTAATCTGTCTCTAATAGACTAAATGTACTGTCACACTTGTGACGTTATAGCGATATTGCTGTGTCTGATACTTACCTATGACCGGTAGGTTATCGCTGATCGCGCAAGAACGTTCAGGACCGCTTCTCGTCGTCAGCTTCCTGCAGCGCTTCCTGTGGAGAGATGAGCGACGAGCGTGGAGCCGGGCGGGAGGACGCAGGATCGCCTAGTGTGACAGGTAAGTAGCGACCCCCGTCCCCAGTGTGGCAGCCCGTGTGGCAGCTCACTAGCGACCACTTAGCGATGTACCAGCGATCCTGACCGCGTCATATCGCTGGTCGGGATCGCTGGTACATCGCTAAGTGTGACAGTACCTTTACACCGAGAGCTTGGGACCTTTACCTCTGATCTCTGACCAGTCAGAAGTTGGGGGTCACAAGATGGCTCCGAGGGACCAGAGCGGCGCCAATAGAGCGTGAGGACAGCGGTGGGCAAGGATAAGACTACTGTCAGGGACCTTAGATTAGGGGCACCACTCCATGGCTGAGAAAAAAAACTAAACTCCGGAGAGTTGATCTAAGAAGGAAACATTGCAATAATAGATGACATAATTGAAAGAAGGAAAAACAGGACATTAACACTGACAAAGAAAATCTCTCTTGCAAATATATATGTTTTTGGAAAATAATAATAAATAACATAAAAATAATATGGGCCCAGACACAGCAAAGGGATTACACCAAAATTCTGGCATAAAACACTTTGGAAAGTTGCAAAGATGGTTTCAATTTTGCTCTTTTCACACCAGTTTTGCCCACCACCGCCTAAATCAACTGGAATGGAGAAGGATGTGGCGTGATGCCACAGCTAATCTAATTCATGATGCTTCATACCTGAGAGTATATATACATTTATATACACACGCATAAACAGTTGCAACCAGAAGTTTACATACACTTTATAAAAAGACACAGATACATGTTTTTGTCAATATCTGACATGAAATCAGAGTAAACCTTTCCCGTTTTAGGTTAATTAGGATTATCGTAATTATTAATATTTGCCAAATGCCAGAATAATGAGACAGAGAGAACGTTTTAAGGCATTTTCATTACTTACTGCAAAGTCAAGAGTTTAGATACACTAAGATTACTATGCCTTTAGACAATTCTGGACTGCCTATATGATGATGTAATGTGTTTGGAAGCGTCTGATAGGTTTTTTTTTGCAACATCTGAGTTAGAGACACACCTGTGCATGTATTTTAATTCACACCTGAAACACACTGCTGCTTTTGTAGCATCATGGGAAAGTCTAAAGAAATCAGCCAAGATCTCAGACACATGCATATGTGTCTTTTTATATAGTGTACTAGCTGAAGAGCCCGGCATTACCCAAGCATAGTAGCTAACTGTGGTTAGTTATAACAAATAACGGTGGCAGTTATGGTGCCTTATTCCTCCTGCACCTCACGCTCCTCCTTTATACACAGCATTTTTCTTCAGCACATCTTTTATATATACTGAGTGGCAGGCAGTGTCACCGGGCAGACAGCACTGCCCCGTCAGCTAAAGGACCTGTAATGATGTCATGACCATGTGACCAGTCACGTGCTTGTGAGGAGGAGTCAGATGCCGGGCTATGCTGGTGCTGGAGTAAAAGTGTCAGCTCATGTCAGAGAAGGGTGTTATATCACATCACTGGGGGAAGTATAGTAACTCCGTATACAAGGAATCAGAGGGTCCCTGCAGCAGAGCATTGTGTGCAATGTATGTGAGGCCAAGATGTGTGTCACAACTGTTGTCGGGTAACCCTGGACCAGAGGGTCTTTTCCTGTGGCTATGCGGAGTGGATGGGGCTCTGTGGTCTGGGCATATCTTGATACATACACACATACATACACTCAGCTTTATATATATATATATATATATATATATATATATATATATATATATATTTATATATAGTTGTAAACTTCTGGTTTCAACTGTATATGTGTGCTTGTGTGTGCGAAGAGGTTATAACTATCAAAGATTAATTATGATAATGCAGTTTTCCACCTATTTACCTAAATTATACATTTTATTTTTTAATTAATTAATTTTTGTAGTAGCATACAAATTAGCCATTTGACAAATGCCATTAATACCACAACACTTTACTGACATTATTGGCACTGTCCCCATTGGGACTCAGAATCTAAATTCCCTATCAGCATGTCTTTAGAGTGTGGGAGAAAACCGGAGACTCCGGAAGAAGCCCACGCAAACACGGGGTGAACATACAAACTCCTGTAGCTGCAAGGCTACAATGCTAATCACTGAGCCGTGTTACCCATAATGTGAAGGATGTCTAATATCACACAACTTTGTCACCTTCCATTGAGATTTATAGAGTCAATGTATTTCACCTACAACTTTTTATTATTAGTGTGGCACATTCATACTTAGTTGAATGAAGAGTTGTAAAATTAGGCATTAAATTAATCATAAAATTGCCTTACTTTTACTTGACCTTCAAAAATAAAATGTTCTCCAAAATACTGTACATTAGGACTTTATTTTTCTTTTGGTTCAATCGATAGTCTCTAGAAACCACTGGAATGTACCATATATGGTTGGCTTCACAATAGTATCAGAAAAACAGTAATTAAATGGACATATCAAGTACCAATGATTTTTTTACTCTATGTTTGTTAGCTCTTTCAGTCCTCAAAATATCTCACTTAGAAATGAGTGCAACTGAACTTAAACGTTCAGGGTCCACACCGGACATTTAGTGTCTGGTGCTAATCACCGAACATTGACTTCTCGCGGAAGTCTGTTGTGATATTCGGAGTTCCTGGGGAAGTCCGGGAAGAAAGAGAGAGATTTTTCCAGCTCTAAAGTTCTGGTCCCCATTGTTTTCAATGAGGTTCGGGTTCTGGGTGAAATTCCGATACAGTTCTGGTACTCAACCCAAACTTCGGAATAAAGTTGGGGTCAGGTACCAGAACCCGAACTTCCATGAGTCTGTTCATCCTAAATCTCAATTACCAAAATGGAAAATGAAATGCGTTTGCAATTTTCTCTTAAATTATTATCTATAAAACGATATTTAAAAAAGAAGTAGACACTTTGGAGAATTCTTGCACTCATCAGCCTTGTTCTTCGACTTAACATGCTCCCTTGATTGAGGTCTCCGATGAAGTATCATGGCTGCCCCCTGCAGTCATTGACTTTGCCATTAACAAGCTGACGATTACTCTTCTGCATATTAAAAGGAAATACTCTTTTGTTTGAAGGTAAGAAGCCAAAGATATTTATGAGATTTTCTTCCCTTAAGAAACCGTAGATATAAGATGTCAGCGTGCTGATTTCCAATGCAAATTTACCATTTTTTCTGTAAGCTGTATCTCCGGTAATAAGAAGCAACACAACAGAACATAACATTTGGCAATAGAAAGGTGCTGTCATATTTTGTTAGGAGAAGCCTATTTGCATAATAGGTATCTTGTATTATATTTGCTCCTCAGACATGAAGCTGTTTCCTCGATGCAGAAGCTTTCTATACTGTAGACAAGATAAACACGTAGACGCTAAACCTAACAAAGCTTTGCAAAAAGGCAAAAATGAGATGTAGGAAAAATACATCACTTTTAGCAATGTGTTGTTTGATGGCCTCTCTGTATAACATGAGCTATGCAGCCCCCAGAAGAACGGAAATTATGTATTTTTCCACTATCGTCTTCATTTATTAATCAACCTGAGCTTTGCTGTACTCAATTAAATATATCAGCCAATTTTCAAATGGAAATTTTAGTAACACACGAATTATGCTAAATATGAATTAAAGAACAAAACATTTTTTAAATACACTATTAAGCCTCATTCACACATCAGGTTTTTTTTTCATGTACGAGAAAAACTGACTCAGTTTCACCAGTGACTTCAATCAGAGATTTATCTGAGTTTTATTAGCGTTCCGTCTGAGTTTCTTCAGTTTTTCTCGTATGCGAAAAAATAATAAACTCCTCCTTCTTCTATATAGCAGTCCGGGAAAATCAGACCGCATCGACTAGCATCTAAGTGCTGTCCAACTTTTTCACGGATCCTAAGGGCCCCGTCACACTCAGCGACGCAACAGTGATCCCGACAACGATACGACCTTGTCAGGATCGCTGGTGTGTTGCTACATGATCGCTGGTGAGCTGTCAAACAGGCAAATCTCAGCAGTGATCAGGACCAGCGATATGCGGGTAACTAAGGGCGCGCATCGCTTAGTTACCCGCTGTGTACCTCAGATACCAGCGTGCTGGTGCAGGGAGACGGTATTCAAGGTAAACAGCGGGTTTGTAAGCACCACCCGGTGCTTACAAACCCGCTGTTTACCTTAGAAACCAGCTCCCAGCACCAGCACGCTGGTATCTAACGTACACAGCGGGTAACTAAGTGACGCGCGCCCTTAGTTACCCGCAGTTTACCTTGGTTACCAGCTCCAGCTCGCTGATCGCTGGACTCCCGCCTGTCACACGCAGCGATGCGTGCTGGCCAGCGGAAGATCAACAATCAAAAAAATGTCCAGGGCTTTTGAGCATGATCAGCGATACCCGGCAGGGGGGCGGTCGCTGATGGGTGTCACACACACAGTGATATCGCTGGTGAGATCGCTGTTGCATCACAAAACTTGTGACTCAGCAGCGATCTCGCTGTGTGTGACGGGGGCTTTAGACTTACATTGCCGATTTTGATCCGACACTTTTACGCAATTTTGCCTGGACCTCTTGGTCTGTGTAAAATCACGGACATATGAATGACCCCATTTATTATTACAGGTCCTTGTGCTATTTGTGAAAAGCAAGGATAGCATCCGTAGGCAAAAAAAAAAATGGAAGTCAGAATGAGCCATTAGAATATTCTGGATTAATAAAGTGAAGTTCGTCATTCCTAATCTCCACTAGTTAGCCAAACCAAAGAGTAGCCAAAACAAAATTGTTCTCTCATGAAGAATTGGCAGTTTTCAATTTTTAACTGATCCCATTAAAGGGAATCTGTCACCAGGTGTTTGCTTCTCAATCTGGGAGCATAATAATGTAGGGCTAAAGGTGGTGATTCCAGCAATGTGTCTCGTGCTGGGTTGCTTGCTGTCATTTTGATAAAATCACTGTTTTCTTTGCTGTAGATCTAGCAGCTCTGTGAATGCTGAGCTCTGTATAACCCCGCCCACACCAGTGATTGGCGGCTTTTCTGCTCACACAGAAAGCTGCCTATCAGTGGTGGGGGTGGAGTTATACAGAGAGCTCATCTACCTGCCAGCACGTTACTAGTCCTCGATTGATAATCTCCTGCTGATAAAATTGTTTTATCAAAACTACACTAAGCAGCCCATTAAGTGACATATCCCTAAAATTAGTTTCTCTGTCTCTACCTTGTGCTGTTCTCAGATTATGCGTCAATACACTGGAGGCAGATTCATTTTATTCAATTTGCACCATGTAATACTTCCTTTTTCCCTTTGGTGGCTCTTAAGATGTATCTATAGTTGCTGGTGACTTTTTAGATTAAGTTGTCATGTGTGTGCATGAGGAAAAACACTATTTCTAGTCATTTTATGACATGTGTGTAGCAGTTTTTGTTTTGTTTTTTTTTTCAACTGTCAACTTTCCCTAAGCTTAGCTCAAAAATAGCTAAAGTCTGCTATCATGTCTGCCATACCTTTCACACACAGATACACAGATTGTTCTTGCTTCTCTATCTATGTGAAGCACTCTCCAAGAAGTAACTACAGAATGCTGGATGTTACACAGTAGTACTAAGCAGTGCAGCTGTGAATGCAGTCCTATGATGAGGTTTATCACGCACTAGAAGCTGCAGCACCGTCTCTGTGTTCATATTTGCCTCGGTCAGTTCCTCTCTCATTTTCTCCTATTCTACATACAGCCTGTAACCTGATCTCTCAGTGCATGGACTTATTTTTACATATTAATGCTGTAATTCAGAGAGATTGATAAATGAATAAGGGCTCATACATATGACTATAGTTCTGGTCCAATGGTGATCCGTCTAAACATCTGATCACACTCGGACTAACGTGATTCTATATGCCAATGCACATATCCATTTTTTTCTTAGACAGAGTCACCTTTTGCAATAGTTACCCATTAAATACTATTCATACTATATTCTGAGAGAGAAACGATGATGAGAGTCTCACAACAACCAACCATGGGGAAAAAGCAAATGTTAACATCATAAAAAGTCTCCAATACCCTTTTTGCCATTGGCTCTAATTTTCATTGTTTTTGGTACTTTTCTTGTAGTATTATTTGTTTATTGTGCATTGCCATGATATTATTACAGCGTTTCTTCATTTTGTGTCACAATTGTGTAGATCCGGTATAGCAGTAAATTGTGGGAACATTTGGTCATGTAATTTGGCGCTGCGTGGAGCTATTAATTAGATGACATATGACACTATTATTTTTTATCATTTTGACCATATTAAATCCAATAAGGCTCCACATTTTTTTCCAAGACCTCCACATTCAAGGTTGAGTTTCTGAGCTCCAGGTGAAAATTTTCATTAGAGGTAAGTGCACCCAACTGCTCATCTCTAGAAAATACCGTAATTTCCAGAGGTCCATACTACAGATTTTTTCACCACCACTATACATACAGTAATACAATCTTTGTACATAACCTAACAATGGAGGTTTCAGTCTTTGGCAATCAATTTCTCTATAAACCATAGATGAAGTCAGTGCATTTCTAAGTTAATTACATTTATTGGCCACACCAGCATTAGTACTGAGCACCGACCAATAGAAGACCCTGCCAGGACCGCAGATGCCAGCTCAAACCTCAGGAGACTATGAGATTGTGGAAGAAACCACGGTGCAGGTGGAGAAGTAAAACGATCCATTTTACAGGAAGAGCAGGTAGCGGGAGAGTTTTCTTTGACCTCCAGGATATATGCACCAATTAGAAATAAATAGTGCAGTTGCTGGTGTCTCTAATTGCTTCTTGTGTATTGATCTCTGACTGCTAGAATTCACTTAAGGCACCATGAGAGTAGGAAATGATGAGCGTGTGGCTAAATTATAGAATAGCCACGGAGCTGCACTATTTAGGGCTTGTTAGGCTCTTTGTGGTGTATACCTGGTTTGGGATTAATTAGATATGTGAGTTGAGCCATAGACACATAAGTGCATTTACTTGTGTGAATTTTAGCCAATATGACTTAGGAAGAAGGTTGGAACATTGGCAAATTAAGCATCTCTTGGTATGGATGAGATCCAAGAAGTAACACGCTACAGAATTAGTTTAATTCGTGGTATATTTCATTCTTTTCTTCTTCACTATATCATATGCATTATTACACTCATTTACTTGAGTCCAGTTGCTTAGTGCCCTAGTCCCAAATGTTCAATGGTATCCTTATTTTTGCTAATTTAATAGATCCAGACCCGGTAATCATTGTTTTCATGGCCCATTCTCCAACGACTTTGGTCCCATAAAAGTCTTCTTTTTTCATTTTGCCATCAAAAGAAGCCAATCACCCCACCAGAAAAGGAGTCCATTGGTTTTTTTTTGCAGAATTGTATGCTGACCGTGTAGGGGTTAAGTTAAAAATGTTCATTGTTGCATTTATGACTTTTTGCTAACTGGTATTGCTACATGTACTACCCCATGTATGATATGGTACTGCTACCTCTTCTGGGCAATACCATTACCTTGTCTTCACGTTTTATTCTTATTACTTGCACGTAGTTGTGATAATGCTCACTGCATTTCATGTACAGTATAGGGAAAGCATTGTGCTCTTGTTTAGACACTAGAGGGGGCACTTTAGTATACAGAACAGTTAATAGGTAGTATAGGGTTCAGTGTAGGAGGGGCTGCTGGGAGTTAAGGTTAGAGCCGAAGGGAAGTTAGTAAGACGGGGCCAGGGTGCCCGAAGTGTCCACATGGGCTATAGGCCCAGGACAGCTCAGCAGCCATGCAACGTTAAGCAGGGACAGCCCACATTATCCACCGCCACTGGGCATCAATGTGTAGCAACTCATAGCCTGGGCGGACGCCTTTAGGGTAGGAGTCAGTTGGAGTGAGAGACAGAAGGAATTTGAAGCTTTGCAAGGAGCAGCACAGAAGGGTCAGATGCTTTTCCAGAGACAACTAATTCGGGTGGCAGATGATTTCAAGTCTGGGGCGAAACAGGCAGAAGGAATTGTCATCATGGCAAGGTTAGGCCAGGACAAAACTGGGAAGCAGTCTAAGACAGTCCAGTCCAGACGTGTGCCATATGGAAGTGTCGGCACAGTAGGGAGAGCTGAGGAAGCAACTGACGTTGAATGGGTATCCCATGATGTGCCAACTGTGGATATAATGTGTGAAGTCATATGTAAAGAAAACTTTCAAATTACTCTGGACTGTGCCTCCATTACTGGGGGTTGCCTTGGAGAAGGGTCATCGTCACTTGGGAAGTGCCCAGTGGGACCCGAACCTGAAGATGCAGGTATGCTGAGAAATGGATTACAGTTTTCTGTGAGGGAAGGTCGGGACACAGATGCTTCGGTGTCTCTGACCATGACTATAATCCTGGCCTCCCCTTACAAGTGCTCAGTAATTTCTTGTCCCAGAACTTCATAATCAGTTTTCAACAGTTTTAACATACATGTCTTCTTGTTATACACATCTGTTTTTTTCCTTATACTGAAAGAGTGACCAGAAAGGATGACTATTATCTGATATTATTTGAGGTGTGAGAAGAGAAGCCCAACAATCCTTCCCCAGATAGAGAGCTACCAGTACCTTGTACATTATTAAATTCAATAGAATATAATTTTATGCCTTAATAGTTGTGTAGTAAGGGTTCTTTTACATTTACCGCGTTTTTCTGGCCATTTTTGCAGCCCCAATAGATTTCTATGGGGCTGCAAAATCGTCCCGCAAAAATTCCATGGTGCGCCATGTGCCCTATGACCGTGAGGGACGTTTTTGCGGCCGTGAAAAAAGATTGAGCCTGTTTGATCTTTTTCACAGCTTACGGACACGGCCCCCATTGAAAAGCAATGGGGCCGCAAAAACAAACGGAAGTTTATTTTTGCGGTGCACCGTCACTTCCGGTTTTGCCTAAGGCCGTTTTTTTTCCAATACTTCTTCCATAGTATTGGAAACCTGAAAATGGCGATCCACAAGTTTTTTGCAGTCCGTTATTGCGACAGACCGTGAAAATTGTGGCAATAAAAACAGGCCACAAAAAACACAGCAAGTGTAAAAGTAGCCTAATAGAAATGGAGATACATTTTTTTTCCTGAAAACAGTGACTTCCATAATGACAAAAATGTTTAGAAGAGTTGGGGAAAAAAAATTCTGCTGTCCTGGTAAGGCATCCAGTCTTGTCCTCCATGGTAGTCAGAGCAGGTCAGGCATCTTCCGTCCTGCGTCCTGGGCACTTGTGGAAGTCATGATGACATCACATGAGGTCTAGTGACTAGATTTCATGTTATTTCAAGATGTCGCTTGGACTAGTAAAAGCCTCCAGTTCGGGTGCTATGGAATACACCAGACCAGACCAGGGCACCACAAATCGTTTTGCTCAGCTTGAATATTTTGTTCAAACCTCTTCACAGTAATGGAAATGATAAGGGGGGAGTGGAGAGCCACTCAGACACGACCACAGATCCGATGTAAAAATATATAATATATCTTTATTGGGACATACAAACAGATCCTAGACAAACAATGCTAAAGTGCACAGAATAAATCCACGCATTATGGAAAACACAGCGGATCTCCCTAGATCATACAGATGGTGTGGTCCAATTAGGTCATAAAATTCTCCTCACCAAAATATACCATAGAGACACTAAACTCCCTATCACTAGTCCTAATCACATAGTATACACATACTAATGCAAAGTCAATGAATGAATATAAACAAATATATGTACATGGACACTGGAGCAGGACAATGATACTACATAAACATATTGTCAGAAAGGCCACTATAATAGCGGCTAACGGATGTCACCATCAGCATATACCACCAAATGGTGGTGTGGCATCCTCATTATAACCATTACATATGTTATATATTACAAACAGGCCTTGTAGGGGAGATGAAAAAATGTTTGAGGGAAGATCTCTCTAACCCTCACCCTCCATGACCGACAGGAGTGACGATGCTACCATGCACAAAATGACAGGCAGCAAAAACGGTAATTGTTACCAAATGTCCGAAGGTGGGTGAGGAGTCACAGGGGAGACCGCACGTGTGGAAATGAGCTGTAATACCGGAGACAACCCAGAAACACAAGAGTGGTGCTATTTTTTGACAAATCAAACCATCTTTTCTAATTGTGAAAAACACTTTTTCTGTATTTATTGGAGGTCTGTATGTATGGCAGACCAGTGGAAGTTCGAGTTCTAGACCCAACTCGAACTTTATTCCAAAGTTTTGTTCGGGCACCAGAACTCCACTAAAACTGGAACCTGAACCTGAACCCCATTGAAAACAATGGGGACCTGGACTTTTGAGCCAGTAAATTCTCTCTCTCTTACCCCAACAGACTTTCTCTGGTACTCCGAAAATTGCAATGGACTTTTGGGGAAACTCGATGTTCGGCATTTAACACAAAAGCTGAACATTTAAATTCTCATCCACTCATCCCTAGTCGTCAGGTAGTTTTCTCCACCACTGAGTCTCCTTTGTAAAAGTATATAGCAGAGATGAGCAAACCCAAACTTAAAGTTTTGAGGTTCGTACCAGACAATTAGTGTCCAGTTCTAAATGCCAAACACAGACTTCTCCCGGATGTCCGCTGCAATGTTCACAGTTCCGGGATAAGGAGAGAGAGAAGGAGAGAGAGGGAGAATTTTCCAGCTCAAAAGTTTGGTTACCCATTGTTTTCAAAGAGGTTTGGGTTCCTGTGTATGTTCAGGTACAGTTTTGGTACCCGAACCAAACTTTGGAATAAAGTTTGGGTCGGGTATCAGAACCCAAACTTCCACTACTCCGCTCATCCATTCCCCAGTAAACAGAAGAAATCTTCTATCAATGATGCTTTGACTTCTAAAGTAAATCTGTCTCTCCAGTAGCCTTTTGTTTTAATCTAGTGAATTTTTTTCATTTTTTCCCTGTTTTGCTCAAAAGACAAATTAGCAAAGTATAAAAATAAAATAAAATAAAAAAAGGACTACAGAAAAATGGTTAAGAAAGAAATTAGCAATTATTATTTTTAGGAGAGAAAAAAAATAATTACAAATGATTATGCACTTTTTGTATAATATTTTTTTTAACGGATAGAAACAATAAAAATAGATTTTGAAAGATATAAAAAAAGAGAAATACCATAGATAATAAAACCAGTTTTCTTTCATTTTTTTTCTGCATAGTGCAGTGGTTTTCAATAGGGAAACGTTCTCAGTAAATCCTGTGTACTCTGATTTAAGCTATAGGCTGCCAGGATTCCTTGACCTCATTAACTGTTATGTTCATGTTCTGCGCAGTTTTATAGAACCAGCGCTGTAATGCGGCTTGTCTTCTGGCACCAGTGAAAGCATTACATTCGGCCCAAATCTGAAATGGGGTCTTTGTCTTTGTGATGAGGCAGAAGATTGGCCTGCTCCTTTCTACTAATTTCTTATGACAGCACTGGGAATTGTGGTGAATGTGCAATGAAAAAAAAAATGCATTGCATGTTTAATTCTAATTATTATTTTCTACATTGTTTACCTTACAAAAAATGATTACAAAAAATGTTTATGCTTCAGGATTCTTACTTACTTCTTGAAAATTTTTAAAATAAATAGTTTTTTACAAATATAGAACATTAAAATGAAAAAGGAACGAGGATAGTATGTCTGGGCAAATGGACAGTTGCTCACGTTTCCATGTTGTGTTAGAAGAACTAATAGAGATTTACCCATTTATCACATTTTCAAATTTCGGCTAATTTTGCCCCAAAAATGTATTTGTGGTGAATCGAATTGCAAGTGCTGAAAAGGGCGTGTATAAGACTCTGAGGACTGCTATATGTACAGTTGTTTTCAAGCTTTTTACTGCAAACATTGCTTTTGTAAACCTTTTTAACCAGAGTGTACTTCTTCCAGGGCTCCAGGGAGGACCCTATGATTTAGGAGGTATGTTAGCCCTGAATATTGGGATTCTAAAGGGTTAGGTTGGAAAAATGTAGGCTTTTGCTTGGGAATTTTTGGAGAAGAGAGTTTTGGGCTTATCTGATTGATGAGGATGGTCCCATAAGAGGGGCATATAAGGAGGGGTCACTCAGGGGATGTCTGTTCATCAGTGGTAGCCTTTGTACCAAGAACATCATTTTGCCCACCCTATTGTATTCTGATTGAAATGGTTGCTAAGAGGGGTTTGCTTAATTTGTCACTGCCATTGGTGGAAAAGAAGTGGAGTTTTGAAAGAGGTTGTGAGAGTACTGTGAGAGCCAGTCAGTCCCATGTGGCTCAATGTTCTTCCAAAACTGTAAACCGGACCCTACGTGGTTCAAGTCTCCGTGGCAAATTTTGGTATAGAAACAACTGGGTGCCAATTCGGTGCAGCTGGGAGCGTCGAGGAGCTGTTTGCCATGGTTTAAAGAAAAATGGTTTCAAACCTTCAATCCCCCTTCTTTCTGGTTGCTATGCTATGTATGCATATTGTTAGATGATCAATGTTGGACTAATGTTATATTTTATCGCTTGATGCTATTCATTAAAATGAGGCTACTGTGGCCATTACACAGAAAGCCATGCAGTGTGGCGTTTTATTTAATTAGACAAGGGGTGGGGAGAATTGGCGACCTTAGATTTACTTATGGATGGGCTAGACATTCCAATGTCATGTTAACGTGACATCAATATACAGGGATATAGATAAATGGATGATTACCTTCACTACTTTGCTGTCACACCTTGCCTGTACAGTTTCTTCAGCAACATCTCTAAAATTTTGTTAGCAAGATTTCACCAAATTATTTTTATTAAGTTTTAAATGAGGGGAAACAATATTTACTTACATTTTTATATTTAACCAGAAATGTGTAATTTTTCTGTCTGCCTACATTTTGCCTAACTTCAACAAGGATAGTAAAGTGTCACACAAACTTTGAAGGTTCATAAAACAATCAATCTACTTTCTTCATGAACAGTTTGATTTTCACCTTCCCTATGTGATTGGTAATCACGATGAGATTTTCTATAATCTATACATAGAATAGGCTTATAATAATAATAATAATAATATGTAGAAATATCTGTTTGTGATATGATTTTCTCTGCCTAAAGCTCCAAATGGGATTCTTCTTCATTACAGCCATGATGTGTTAGTATATAAAGATGTACAATTAAAATAATTACATTTGAAAAAGGTTTTCTGGGTTCTAGCAAATTTTTCGGAGAATGTCACAGTATTCCCAGTACAGGTGAGCTCTTTCATGTGACTAAAACTATGCAACCTGCATCATCGCAATCATGTGCCAAATAGATTCCCATCTGTTTCTCTTAATGTTCTTTCAAGAGAAGCGATTAAGAATGTGTCCTTCACTGTCAATGTCCACCCTTGGCCTAACTGAGATGCCATGCACAAAATGTCCAAGAAGTAGAGAAAGACTTTCATACATATTGAGTAAATCTTGATGTAGTTGCTTTGATGCATGGCCTCCAATGAGTCTCAATCATTGAAAATGAAAAAAAAAAAGTTTCAATGAGAAGACTTTCACGAAAATTGTAGGATATTTGGTAGAAGTAAAAAGTTTCTAGAACTTAAGAAGATGCAGTTCTCAACAAGAAATTCCCGTTATGTTGGGTCGAAGAGAGTTATTATTGCTCTCAGTGGGCAAGCTGGGAAAGCTCCTTCATCAGAAATGCGCATTACTGTCCTACTGTAGTGATCGGGAAGAAATCCAAAGACCTCCAAGTGAGAAGACTGGGCGGTACGATGTTCAAAGGAGCATAAAAACCTCTTAGTTTTAGTGATCATTAGATGTCACAGTGCACAGACTTCTCAGCGACATATCAAACCTTCCCTTTCATACTTCTGTTATTTAACTGGACACACAGTTATACTGCCTTTTAGATAAAGTATTGGGATAGATTTCAGGTCAAAGCACAAAAAGAAAATAGAAGAGTACACGTTTCGCAATATGATGTATGCCATGGATTCCCATGCTGCATGTCGGTTTATCCACCATTTATACCGAGCAGATTTTATATTCTGCATGATGCTATTTGTAGCACCAGCTGTAGCAGAAGAAGCCATGGCAAATTTGTGAATTAATTACAATGTGGAATTTGCATTTCTTTAATCACAGAATTCATGGTGTGCAAAAACCAAAAAACTTAATGTTAGCAGTCCGAAAAAGGTGATGACCAAGAGAAAGATGGACCTGTCAAACCAGCTGCTGCTGGGTGGTGAGGTTTTATATGATCGCATTAGTATTTTCAGTTAGTAAGTCAGGGTTCACGCTGTAGGAAGCCTTAGGCAATGAATTGTCACTCACTCTGATTATTGGATAGAGACTTTAGATACCAGCGTAGCGAAAAAGACAAGGAGATAGGATCTGTGCCTCGATTAGGCATATGGGCATCATTCTGAATAAAAGCTATTCATAAAGTCGACCGGCCAGTCTGCCTGAGGCACCCTTTACAGCATGTGCCTTATTATAAATGTGGCCTAGTTTGTGAAGCTTTCCGTTTTAACCACATAAAAGACAAGGCCATAACAACTATAAAGAGCGGAGACCATGTGCTGTCTTCATTACAGAAAAAAATCCGAACTGATTTGCTCTCCAACCTCATTGCCCTTTGATGTGTTCACCATCAATAATACTCATGGCACCCTTTTCCCGAGCTCAGGAAGCCAATTTTAGGGGCTGAATCAATATTTATGAAGCGGAGGAATTGCAATTTACCAGCTGTAAAGCATTTAGTGATTCCTCTAGCTTTGCTACATAGTCCCAGATATAAGACTGGTACTCGTGATAACAACAGATTGAACTTACAAAGCCGCATTTTAATGCACACGCAAAATTGTCCATAAGCAGCTCGTGGACATCAAATTTATATATACACTGATAATATTTCATGGTGATGCCACTGCCTCAGTGTCAAGATTTATGTCCTTTATCTTTATATATCTTTTATTTTTTTTACATCCAATCTCAAGAGATTTACAGTCTTTCAGTCCTTGGAGCTTCAGGCCATCAGTCATTCAAAAGGATCTACAAGTAGTAGGATGGGACTTTTCTCTCCCTTTAGAATTAATAATTTCCTTTTTCAGTTGATATAGATCTACTGTATTCCACAATATTGGTTGTAGACATTTGCTATTTAGTCTTCCATTTTGCCACAAAACCCAAAGAATGATCCTAGGGCAGGTCTTTCCTCTGTTACTTATAGGTCCTCAATAACACCTTAACTTCTATATACTTATATTTCTTTGTTCAATTGCTCTTCCTTAAGGGGTTTTCTAGCTCATTCTATTCTGCTGTTTTTTTGCTACTCTTAGAGAATTCCATCTCTTACTCTCAGTCCTGACAAACAATTCCTTTTTCCTTGCAGCAAAGTTATTCTTATGGTTGACCAGACAGGAGGGTCAATAAGGATGTCACTGACAAAATGTCCCCACCAGCCAAAGATTCTGTCCTTTCTTTCCAGATCTTTTTGGATCCTTCAAGACTTTGATAGAAATTAATAACAATGTTCTAGAATTCTCTACACATAGCGTAGTGAGACAATGATTAATTGAAATGATTTACTATAGACAAGTATAAACCTCTATTGCATACTTATGGCATAAACTATCAGCCGACCAACTTTGATCAAGCCTGCTAGTTGTTTGAACAAAGCCTAAAGATCCGAAGTGGCAAACGAGGGTCAATCCATCAAACTCTTGATTGATGTCTCGAGACATATTTCTTAATGAGATCAATATATTTAAAACTGAATGTATGTATGTGTGTATCACCAACCAATCATGAAGCATCTTTCATTTCACCAGAGCTGTTCAAAAGAAGCTGACCTGTGATTGTTTGCTA
Source organism: Dendrobates tinctorius (assembly GCF_039654945.1). Classification (NCBI taxonomy): domain Eukaryota; kingdom Metazoa; phylum Chordata; class Amphibia; order Anura; family Dendrobatidae; genus Dendrobates; species Dendrobates tinctorius. Next base: position 1,821,509 of record NW_027361697.1, read on the forward strand.
TTAGGTTGCCCTCCCAGGGCTGTGGGATACTCGGTAACGGGCCAGTATCAGTGGGATGTGTCACAGCAGCAGTGACCCGGATCGTGGCCCTGGGCGCCCAAGTAATAGGAAAATGTGAATGGTGGAATGTAGTTAGATGAATAGTTCATGACGCCACCTGTGGTGCTCGGCAAGGGAGGTATTAAGCCGACGCTGCATGCAGATCCGCTGGGACTGATGGTATGGTGCAGCAAAGATGTAAAAGCTCCCCACAGGTGAAGCTGTAGTCCTAGGGCAGTGTAGATGTGGTTGGCACGGGGATGTAGCGGTGCCGGAAAGGTAGGAAGCAGACAAGACACAGCGGGGTTCAATTTCTGTACCTTTACTTGATAAATGCAGTCCAGGGTCCTGGTTACAGATGGTACTGGAGCAGGCTAGCCTGGAAGCAACTCAGGAATTCTCTCTCAGCAGATGGGCTGTGCGGTCTCCTTCCTAGCGCTTACTTGAGGGATCTCCAGTACTGAGTTACACTGAAGTTCCTCCTGTCAGATGTTCCCAAGAACTCTACTTGTACGGCAGACAACTGTAGCCTGTTCCAGGGACTCCTCACTCCTAAGTCCTGGCTCACTATCCGTGTTGCTGTTGTGCCCTCAAGTCTTGGATGGGAGTATTGCATTTACAGCCTTCTACTCCTCTGGTGTCTGCTGTAGGACCATCAGAGTCCATACAGCCGTGGAGACCAGGCTCCAGTTCATGCACTCTTACGGGACATGAGCTCTTCCTCTCAGCTCTATCTCAGCGCTCCTTCCACACGTCTGCACACTTCACCCTCTGCAGACTAACTCCTCACTCCTTCCTCTTGGCCCTCAGAGAGCACTCCTCCCCTTAATTCCGGTTCAGAGTTCCCCCTGCTGGCCTGGAGTGGAACTGTGTTGCATGCATAGATTGACTGCGAGAGAGACCCATCATTGCTTCCAAGCCTGGCATTACCCTCCCTGGAGGAAGACAAAGCCACTGTGGCGACCTTACTCCTTGCGGCGCCACATTATGAGCAACAGTTTTCCTTGCGACCAATCACTAAGCATCTCTCATTTCACCAGAGCTGGTTAAAAGAAGCTGAGCTGTGATTGGTTGCCATGAGCAAGTTTTCCCACTTGACAACATCTCAGCAGACACTGACATGGTGGAAGAAATCTAGCATCCCTGGGAACATAAGCTCCCAGCCATTGTCTGCCCCCAAAAAGTAGCATAGAGCACATGACAGAAAGGAATCCCCCCTCCCGTGCCCATATACACATCACACATCCTCCATCCTATAGGCACATCTTCCCTCTTAAAGGGATCATTGGTATGGAAGTCAGAGTAATTCCATCCAGCACTTTGGTTTTGACCCTAGGCCTCTCTTAAAGAGATCTCCGGTATGGAAGTTAGGACCGTTCCACTCAGCTCAGTGGTTCTGACCCCAGGGTCTCTTAAAGGGATCATTGGTATGGAAGTTAGGGCAAATCCACTCTGCACTTTGATTCTGACCCCAGGGTTCTATTAAAGGGATCATTGGTATGCAAGTCAGGGCAAATCCACTCAGCGCTCTGGTTCTGACCCAAGGCCCCTCTTAAAGGGATCATTGGTATGGAAGTGAGGGCAAATCCACTCTGAGCTTTGGTACTGACCCCAGGCCACTCTTAAAGGGATTTCCAGTATGGAAGTTAGGGCAAATCCACTCTGCACTTTGGTACTGACCCCAGGCTTCTCTTAAAGGGTTCTCCGGTATGGAAGTTAGTATAAGTCCCTCAGCGCTCTGATTCTCACCCCAGGCTTCTATTAAAGGGATCATTGGTATGGAAGTCAGGGCAAATCCACTCAGTGCTCTGGTTCTGACCCCAAGCTGATGGGATGATGTGGGATATTAGGGGTAGTAGTCTGGTAGCTCTGGCTGACGGGATGATGTGGGATATTATAGTGAATGTGGCTATGCGGAGTGGGCGGGGCTCTACACTCAGCTTTATATATATATAGATATAGATATAATCATTATAATTTGTTATAACTAACCGTAGTTAGTTACTATGCCCGGGCAGTGCCGGGCTCTTCAGCCAGTAAATATATAAAGAATTTGTAAATCCATTTGCCATTGAATAACTCTCTAAATACACATGAATCCGCATAAATCGATGGCTCATCCTAAGGATAAGCAGCTAATCAGCAATTGATATTTGATTGATGGAAGTCTGACCCACTGAATCACATGGAAAGTTTAGAGACCACAGTACATGAGCTGATTGGCCACTGCTGCTACCCCACCTCCCCATCCACAGCCAGAGCAGGCACATCTGGACTATTAAGACGAACCCACCATTTTACTCCAAATTTTTCGAGGAAAAAGTGCGTCTTACAGTCCAAACAATGTGGTACTTTTTTGTACTAATATGATGTAAAATATCATTGTACATACAGTACTTGTTAATGGAGCATATAAAGTTTAAAGTCTCTTTTAAACACCATTACTCATAATTCGACCACTTTATTAACAAGGGAGTTCAAATAATGCGCTTGTGCCTTTATTGCAGTAATTAAAAAAAAAAAAGTAGGATATATGAAATGTTTTTGCTATAATTTTTGAAAATGGCAGGAAAGAGCATATTTTTATTATGCTTTTAGAAAATCATTGCAAAAAAAGAAAAAAAAGACACAACTCATCCAAACTGTGAATTCCTTTAGGATGTCCCAAGACATAATCTCTATATAGCTGGCTAGACAATAAGGCTATGTGCACACGTTGCGATTTTGGCCCTGCGGAACCGCAGCAGTTCCGCAGACATGGTACTTTACCATGTTAGCCTATGGGTTTTCAAAACCACAGTGCTCACGCTGCGTTTTTTTCCACGCAG